>NC_003424.3:646359-1262956 GCF_000002945.2 Schizosaccharomyces pombe
CCCCGTGAACGAATGTAATGGGCATAGTGGTTAACAACTATTTTTTTCAAATAAAAGGACATTCTTACTAGTACTTAAAAAGATTAGAAATAAAAGGAGGCGATTACATTGTTAGTGTGACCAAAATTTAATTAAGGAATGTAAATGTATCGAGAAATTTGGCTTGTTCCTTCTTGCAAACTTGAGTTGACTTGTAATAAATGATTAAAAAGAAAAAGTTTACCTCGTAGTGACTATGAGGAGATAGCATCTAAATGGAAAAATAGCCAAAGAAATCTTCGCAAGATCTCAAGCATTTCGAAAGAAAATATCCCCATTTCATACTCATGGAATTGATGCAACCGGGGATGAAGTTTCATACTCCAAGTAACTCGTAAAATAAAATTAATAAAGCACCCAATAGCGTAAATAAACATAGGGAACCTTTTATGATTAATGCTTTTGTGAAAAGGAAATCGGATTCTCCAGTCAATGAAGACGTCCCATAAGAATGTATAAGCAGAGCTCAGGAGAGCCGAAAGAATCCATAACCAAAATAAATAACCGTGTCCAGATGTCAACGTAAATTTAGTTTGCTTTGCATGAATGATAGCAGAAAGATATATTACCGGAAGAGCTGTTGCATGTTTTAAAGCGCTTAGCAGGTTAATTTTGAATGTATGTTTTCTACGAGATAACCCGTAATGTAAGCATTGAAGTATTGCAACAATGAAAGGATAGGCCATTGCTAGAGGAACAAAAAAAGTGCCATCGCATTTTAGATCAGGTCTAAGTGTAAATTTACTAATATGACCCTGTAAGACACAACCAAAAATGTAAAAATCACCAAGTGCTTTAGCATATGATGTGAATATTTCAGAAACAATGAAATCTTTATAAGGGGAACGAAAATCTGCTTGAAAAAACAAAAATACGCGAATTATGCTTTTCCTCAACCCACGTTGAGAAGACCGGTAGCGCCATGGAAAGGGAAAAACTATTAAAATAAAAGCCGTTATTACCCAGAGAAGAGGATAAATAGGGTGAGAATAAAGGCCACCAATGTCTCCTTGAGTTTTCTTTAAAAATAGAATAAACCCAGTAGCCCAAGAAATAGACAGTATAGCAGCAAAGCAATATCCAGCATGAAAATCAACTGGGCTAACTAAATTCGCCTTGAATTCAGTATTCTCCTCAAGATCCGTGTGCCTGTTAGATAAAGGAATTTGAAGTAAGTGATACCATTTTGAATTCAGAGAACCTCGTGGATTGGGAGAAATTGGTTGGTACCGATTCAGGATGTAAATTAAATGATAACAAACTGACCATAACCAGGTACCTAAAGAATAGAGATTGTTAGTATTAGTAAATTGAAAATCTTAAGTTCATACCGACTATAACCAGAAGACCTATACGAAACGGAAGCGCTAATTTGTGGTGCAAGGGAAACTCCACGACTTCCAAATCCATCTTTAAGCCGTCACTAGGCTAGATGCATAATTTAAAGTATTTGAAGAATGTTTTATTATCTTCCAATACAATTTTTAGCGGCATTAAATGCTCAGGTAGATGTGAGAAGGGAGGAAGAGTTCGGTACCAAATTGCGTAGTCGTGCACGGTTAGCATGCGCATCAAGCTACCAAAATAAGTATCTAAGTTGTGGGAAACAAAACAGATGTAGGCCTATTCGGTTGTTTAATACAAGTGATCAACCTAATGTGAGATTGAAGAAATGCTGTGCGTAGAATTACAGATTATCGTTGCGATTTATTGCACTAGATATTCAACGTTGGATATTACTATAAAACTCAGTATTATCAAAAGGAGTTTTTAATAAAAAGACAAAAGAATATTAACTGAAGCTAAGATAATTAATTCCTACGGTAGTATTGCCTACCTGTTTATTTCTACTGTCCTTTAAAATAAATTATGTATTTCCTACACCAATCCTGAGAGTAAATTTTATGCATATTGTGAAAGCCTAGCAGATACTTTAGGGAATGACTCAATCACGAAGGATGGTGAAGCCCGATTTGAGTATGTGACAAGATGCGAAACTATATACTGAATTGAAGTATCAACAGATGGTAAAATTTCTGACCAAGGTTTGGGTGGATATTCATGAAATATAAATTTATTCCAATCTGGGAAAGTCGAAAGTTCCTTAAAAACAGTTAGCAAAATCTGCATGAAACCCTATTATTTAAAAAAAAAGTCTAAAATGTTTTGTTTTTGTTCAAAGGCTCAGATATAATGTTAAAGATTTGAAACTTACAGGCCACATGCTTGGATTTGGAGTACCCAAAGTTTGAATAATACTGCTTGTTAACCTTAATTCACTAGGCCATCCTTCAGAAGATCCATCGTCAAACAAAGCTTGATTGGAAAATAGTTCAGCGATCAGAATGCCAAATGTCCAACGATCGACTTCATGACCATAAGAATGACAGCCGAACAAGGTTTCAATTGCTCTATAATGACCAGTTCCAATCTAAAAAAAACGTTAGAAATCTTGCAGGTTCGGCAAAATATAAAACTCTCTTTAACATACTTGGGGAATGAGTTCCTGCACTTCTTCTCCTGGATGCTGTTTGGACCAAGCAATACTGAAATCAGATAGATAAGCGGGGCCATTCATTGAATCCAATAGTATATTATTTGGATGAATATCACGATGCAGAATCCCATGCTTTTCTAGGTATTCAAGGGCGCTACTTATTTGCAATACGATCTTGCATTTTGTATCAATTGAAATTTCATCCATCACATCTGATAGAACAAACGATTTAAAACTCGTTATAAGGTAAACGGATCCTGCTTCATTGTCTATGAAAGAGTCCACTATCCTTTCAATGTGTGGATGGCCTATTGACTCTAAAATAAGCTTGCCTCTCATGGCATCGTGAGGTGGCCTTTTAAATACTAAACCTTGAACTTTAATAACATATAGTTTTTTGCTATTCTTTCTTTCACCCACGAACACTTCACTAATAGTGCCATCCGTCAGGTGCCTTATATCAGTGAGCCACGGAACGAAATGACCGACTGATTTCATTAAATTTATAAATTCAATCGTTCCTGATTGATTTCACTTGAAATTTTAAGCCTATCTAACAAAATAAAAAACAGCTAAAACGTTGTAATATAAAACTTTGAAAATTACTTATCGCAAGGTGTTTTACGCAATATGTTTTTCTTTTTATGCAATGTGTTTGGAGGTGAGGCTTACTCTTTTTACAAACTTTAATGAGAGCAGACATATAGATATGTACTGGCGGTGAAGGATGGCCACCAGATGAAAGCCTAACTGTGATCTCGCATGATGATGCTAAAAAGATATTGGATAATGCTTTTAAAAAAATATAAATAGATACCATTCTTATATGTACTTTATACATTTGTAGTACACTTATAAAGTCAGAGTATGAATTTTTGTAGTAAGGAAGAATACTAAGAATTCTTTTTTTATTTTTATTTTTTTTTCGCTTTGTTTGCTTGAATGAAAAAAATATCTTTGTGATAATAAGTGTTTTAATTGTTTTAGAGATCATATATGTGTCAAATGCGTCTACATTACCTTACTCGAATTGTCAAAAATGGTGAGATGTATAGGTTTAATCTTTTACTACTTTATCTGTTTCCAAAAATCGCTGCTGTTATAGGAAATTAGAAAAAATATTAATTTATTAAAGAAATATTAATAATGATTGTCTATGAAATGTTTTACGCAATGATGTTTCGAGATTATTACTGACAGTGTCAAAAAAAAAAAAAAAAAAAAATAGTTAAATCAAGAACTGTTTCTCAGTAACAGCTTAAAAAAATAGATAAATAATTTTATTAAATATTTTAATTCATAATTCTACAAACATGAAAGAAATTACTCGTGCAAAACCATTAATAATTGAACTGAGTCAAGGTAACCTTAAATAAGCTAGGTTATGATTGTCGCGCAAGTGTTTTGTTCCAAAGAAGGTAATAAGCTTAGCGAAACGAAAACAATCCTACGTTGGCCTTTTATAATATTAATTACGGTGATTTCGTACGGGCGGTAATATTTTTTTTGCGTATTCCAACGGAAAGCGATATTGCGGTAAGCTTTATGGCAGACCACTAACGCTGTATCTTCCTTTTGCAACATTAGTTACAATGGGAAAGAACGAGCAGAAAGACCCAAACGTGTACTTTTTTGTACCAAATTTGATTGGTGAGTATTATTCGGAAGTCTTGTTACAGCAACAAAGCTATGTTGAGCAAAAAGGTCTACATTTCCTTCTTTAATTATGTCTTACCCGGAAGGTTGGTCAAAGCCTTTTCGAAATGATACTTTTTTTTGATATTTTTTTCCTATCAGCTTTTTAAAGAAAAAAAAGGCTGTATGCTTTCTACATTTGTTTTGCCATTCGATGTAAGCAATTGAGCCTACATAGAATTCATGTTGCTCAAAGCACCAACTGAACCATATTTTAAGAAATATGCGAGTTAAATTTTTAAAGCTGTCAAATGATTTTCCTTTTTGCTCTGGGCAAGCTATGAGCGGAGTATTGGATACTTTGTATGCTTTTTCGGAAGTTAATTAAAATAATGAATGAGACTTTAGATGTGCGTAAAATTATTTGTTGTGCTTAATAATTTTAAGGTGTTCTTAGACTTAACAGATTTACTTACCCTTTTGAAAATAATCTATTGCGTCAAGTCAAGTTATCTCTATTATAAAAGCATCATTTTCGTCACTTTTCAAAATTACTAAAACTTTGTGAATCATTATCTTTTATGGCCTCTTTTCTCAATATGCTGAAATTAGCGCTGGACTTTCATTCTTATAATTGTTCAGTATTCTGACTCTTTGTTTAGGTTTTACTAGGGTTTTTTTGGTACTTATTTCGTTGTACTTTATGTCATGGCACCCAAATTATTGTACTATTGTGTATTTATACTCAAGTTTACTTGACGCTTTTGATGGTTGGGCGGCGCGCAAATTGCATCAAGCCACCAATTTCGGTGCAATTTTGGATATGGTCACAGACCGATGCGCCACCTCGTGCTTGCTTTGCTTTTTATGTGCTGCTTATCCAAAATATGCTATAATTTTTCAACTGTTAGTTAGCTTGGACCTTGCCAGCCATTATATGCATATGTACAGCACTCTTCATCAAGGTGCTTCCTCACACAAAACGGTAACAAAGAAGCATAACTGGATGCTGAGACTTTACTATGGAAACAATAAAGTTTTATTCATCTTTTGCGCTGCTAATGAGATGTTTTTCGTTGCTCTTTATTTACTATCTTTTACCCCACGTACTCCTCCCAAACTTGGCTACTTACCAGTTCCTTCCTTCATTTATTCGACTGGAGAGCTCCCTCTTTCCTATCCGACCCTTCTAGCCGTTTTATGTGGTCCTATTTGCCTTGCCAAACAAATTATTAACGTTGTTCAGCTGGTGAATGCTGCCAATGCCTTGGTTAAAATGGATGTTGAGCAAAGAAGGGCTGCAAAGAAGCTTCAATAAACACAGGGTTATCCTATTTTCATATTTTCTGTTTACCAAATTTTCTATTTTTAATCAGGATGGTTTCAATCTGAACATCCTCGACCTTAGATCTGCAAGCTTACTTTGTGCATTCTCTTTGATTTTACCTCTTATAATTCAATACCTTTTTTTTGACATTTTCTCTTTCTAAAAGCCTTAATTCTATTGGGCTAAGCACTTTTGTGTTAAGCTTAGCCTTTGGGATTATTTTCTGTCACCTTTAAAAGCTTGGTTGGAGTGATTGCACTGATTAATAAAAAAATGCATCCACAACGTGAAGCCATTCGTCGAAAAGCTTATTTAGAAATAGAATGCTTTACTTATTTAAGCGATATAACTTTCACTTTACTTCAATAAATTTAATCGTTCGTTGCATTAATTTAAAAACATTGTTTATGATAAAAAAATCCTATTTAAATGTACATAGTAGATTTTTTTTTAAAAGATAAATGTATGTGTGTATTAATTTACCCATAAATAAAGCGTCCCTCAAATCTTCACCCTTTTTACACGTTCCATGTCAGTTACACTGGTCTCAGATTTTACGTTTTCTCCATCCAACATTCTATTTGTCCGCAATTCATGCTTAGCGTGCTTGCTATTTGATTTTGAAACATGTTTTCGTTTTTTATCGCCGTTTTTATTTGATTTCTTTGAAGCCTAAGTATGTTAGTCATTGCCGAATTTTGAAAATTCTGTGAAGTACCTTATTTAAACTGTGAGTCTTTTCAGATAATGCGAGATCAAGAAGGCGTTTACTTAATGTTTTTAATTGCTCAGCATTCGGGTTGATGGGAATAACGTCTTTTTCCTCGTAGACCTGATTACACTGATGTTGTGTTAGCAATAACTCAAGGGTTGGAAATGCTTTTCTTAGCTATCGATAGACTTACTTGAAAACACATTTTCTCGCCAAACTGCTTCAAGGCAGAGTATTCAAATACATGACCGCAAGGCACTATGTAGGCGAATTGGTATGTATCAGACATTACATGTCTTGTAATCGGGCATAACCATAGCACTTTACCGGAATCATCCAGCTCAACTTGAAGTTGTACCACGTCTTTCAGTGATTTTATATGAGAAGGGCTTTTCGGAACACTTGACCTATCTAACAGCATTTGTAAAATGCTTGCTTTGTTATACAGTTTTCCTAAACCACACGATACAATTGGAGGGTATAAGGGCTCATCCGTAATGGCACACTGAGAAAATTGAGAAGATTTTACAGAACGTTTAAAGTCTATATCAAGCGGCGGTACTTTGCCAGGCTCTTTCACTAATTCGTTTCGGGTTGGTAATGATCCTCCTAAAACATGTTAAAATTTAGAAGCAAAATAAACGAATCCTACCGTCATTTCCCATAGTTTACTTGTGTGTATTAAATATTACAGAGTAGTGTTAAGTAAGCATATTTCAAAGAAGCGCTTACATTCCACGACTGCATTTACTGCATTCTACTATAATGCACTAAAATTAAACGTTAGGTTTCGTTACGCAAGATATACCGAAATGTCAAATACAATTTTCGCTTCAATGATCTTCGCTTATTTTTAAACCTTATTTAAATTGCAAACATTTGTGATGGGAATACGTAGTTGCGTTAAGGACTTACGAAAGTATACACCAAAAGCAGCAATTTTTCTTCTACAACAGCTGGTTTGTAGGTTTCAACTACGAGTTAACTGCTTCTTTCATACATCTAAATCAATGTTATATGAAACATTTTGTGAAATCCGAAACCTCTTACTCTTAGTATCCAGTTGAGTTCGAAAATTGGTACTGAGTAGCTATTAGTATTTTAGGCCCCTTTACTTACTTTTGTTTTTGTTAACTTAGATTTCGGACCCTTTTTTTTTTATTCATATTGAACCTTTTCCTTTTTCTTTTTCAGGTCGTGTTAAATGTCGAAAACTGTTAATTTTAGGGCAACAAAAAATTTCTATTTACAATTTGTGAGCGTCAGTTCTCGGGATACATCTTGTATTCCCTGCATCCACTTATTTTTTGATTCTAAGAGGTATGTATTTGGAAGCGTAGGGGAAGGTTGTCAAAGAGCTATACTCTCCCAACAGCTTCGATTATCAAAGATTAAAGATGTCTTCTTAATGCAAGGATCTTCAATATCATCACCAGATACATATGATTCTTCTTCTTCATCGTCTACTACCTCTGTTTCTGATATGCTACAGCTGGATGATCGGGACAAAGTTATTGTATCTGAACGTAATAGTATGTGCTCGACTGTAAACTATCCTACATGGTGGGATTCTTGTGGTGGGTTTCCAGGTAAGTGTTAAATATATTTAATAATTTCTGACAATAGGCTTTTTGCTGTCTCTCAATGATATTTCGGAACCTGGGGAAACCGGAGAAGCTAGTCCTTTTGTCCTTCATGGACCTAGTGAAGTTCATCAGTTTTTATCTTCGATGCGGCATTTCACTTATCATACGAATGTAAATTTAACGGTACAGGGATATACTTCGGCTGAGGCCCCAGTATTCGTTGATGAAAATATTTGTGTAACTCCGGTAGTTGTTTCACTAGTTAAAAATTCTTTTAAAAAAAGGAAGCATGAAAACATTAACAGAGGTACAAATGCAAGACCATTAAAAGAGGATAGAGCAAATACTTCTCCTCATTGGTATTCTCACGTTTCCAATGATACATCATTCGTCGTTGAGAATGCAATGTATAACACTCCGGCTCCTTTGGAACCAGACAAGCCAGAGCTGTTTATTTCTTATATTGTTCAATCCCATCCTACCCCAGGGAAATTTGACGCCGCAAAAGCAAAATCGCTTGGTATCACGAAAGGATTAGACTGTGGTAGACTCGCTCGAGGAGAACCTGTAACTCTTGAAAACGGAAAAACAGTATATCCAAAAGAAGTGATTGGTCCTTCTATTCCTGGCTCCTCCTTTTTTATTATTCATTGCCCCAACGAACTCGTAATTGACTTGGTCATTGAAAATCATAAATGGACAAATGCACCTAAACCTGTTTGTGTCATTCATTCGGTTACACCAGAAGTATACAAAAATCCACGTTATCAGAGCTGGATTTCTTCATTCCCAAGTGAGGTGAGCCATCTAATTGCTTCGACTGAAGTAAACGAAGTAATAAATTATCCTAGGAGTGCAGTCGCTATTGCAACACTTAATTTGTTAGATTCAAAAGTTTTTCCTTTAGGCTTTAACTGCTATGAAGTTAAAAATGTACAAAAAAACAATCGAATTGCTTTTGCCAAACCCAAACTGCGTTTTGCGTTTGGAAAAAAAACTGGTATTGACGATTCGGAAGTTGGGGTTTCGATTGAAGAGTTGAAGGATAAAATTTTGAAAGAGAAACCAGATTATAAATCATTTGTTGAAGAAGCTCAAAAATATGTTAGTGATAAACCAAAGGCACCGAGCTTTGCAGGTTCTGACATCCAAATTTGTACTCTTGGCACTGGATCTGCAATGCCTTCTTTATACAGAAATGTTTCATCTACTTACGTTAGAATTCCCGTTGACAAAAAATGTATGGAAGACTCAGCTATCAGTATGAAAAACATACTTTTGGACTGTGGAGAGGGCACTTTGGGACGTCTATCGAGGCAGTATGGTGACAATTTAAAATACGAAATAGCTTCTTTACGATGGATTTATATCTCCCATATGCATGCTGACCATCATGCTGGTGTTATAGGGGTTTTAAAGGCTTGGACGAAGTACTCAGATGGCAGATCAAAGTTGTTTATAACAGCACCTCCACAATTTGAATTTTGGCTACTAGAATACTCAAGGATTGATTATCTACCATTATCCAACATCGTATTTATTTCCAATAGTGCTTTACGTACTGACAGGAAGCCGTCTGCTTTGGAATCCTCTAGGTTGTCTTCTTTATTTAAAGAATTTGATTTAGTATCTTTTCGAACGGTTCCTGCCATACACTGCCCGTATTCATATTGCATGGAGATTACTAATTCCAGTGGTTGGAAGATCGCATACTCTGGAGATACTCGACCTTCTGAGGATTTTGCTAACATTGCCAAAGACTCAACTTTATTAATTCACGAAGCTACTTTGGAAGACTCTATGCACGAAATTGCAATAAAAAAGCAACACAGTACTTACTCTGAAGCTTTAGAAGTGGCCAAAAAAGCTGGTACAAAAAACGTTATTTTGACTCATTTTAGCCAACGATATCCCAAATTACCAGACATTGATATTTCGACAGAAGACTTACATATAGCTTTGGCGTTTGATGGAATGACTCTTAAAATATCGGATATCTCATTGTTTCGTTATTTTGGAAAGCCTCTGGCTTATCTATTTAATGAGGAAAATTTAAAAGAGGAGTCGGATCCTTTAAAGTTCTAACTACTTGAGCTATTGTCTCATATTATATAAATTGGGTCTCAGGCAAGTGATCTCTGTTGTTTAATGAAATGGGCAAACCTTTTCTTCATTATACAATTATGTTCATAACAAAATACTTCAGACTTCAAAAAAATTGTCAAGGTAATCCGTATCTATTAAAATAGTCCTGAAAACCATTAATGATCTTTTTTTCTTTTATTTCACTGAGTAACTACTATTTAACCCAAGGACCAAAATTTACGAGTGTAATTGACGACTTAATCAAACCTTTATGGAATAATCTAAAAAGAGGACAATTTTGAGTTTTAATTTATATCGGATAACCAAGTACTCTATGCAATTAAAGTAATTGTAGAACATGCGAGTTTTCGTCTAAGAAACTGAATAATAACAAACGAATAAACATCAGCTAAAGCGTAACACAAACCAGAAATACGAGACTTCCGTAGATTTGTAAATTAGAAAGAGTGAAAATTATTGAAAAACATGAAGTAAATTATAAATCTCTAAGTTTATCCATCACAAATTTGAAGAAATTGGTTGGGTGAAAAAGGGATGCCAAAGGGCCTCTTTTGCAGTTATTCGCCGCTTAGGATCGTAAACGAATACTTTTTTCAATAAATCAAGCAGCAAAGCCACTTCTGGAGATGATACTGCAAATATTTGCTCTAGCGTTTGCAGAGATTGAAGATAATTAATGCTTTTTTTAGGCGTATTTGACAAAGGATAACGGACTTTTCCGTCAGATTTAAAAAAACGTTGCGATGTACGAGAGGAACGCGAAATCATATTCCTATCAAAGGGACCCAGGATTTTTTCCATCATGCACAGATGCTCACTATCTTCATGGGTTTGAAACAAGGCTTGTCCCGTGAATAACTCAACTAAAATACATCCAATACTCCAAACATCGCAAGGATAAGACCAACCCAACCCTAAAATAATCTCTGGAGCACGATAATGACGAGTACTCACTACACTGGAATGGTATTCATCTTCAAATGTTGCACTACCAAAGTCGATAAGCCGGATTTCACAACTATTAAGGACTTTCTGTGAATAATTCCGATAAGGTAATCGAATAGTTCTTGAGGCATTAGATACCAGAAGAACATTTTCGGGTTTAAGATCGGTATGTACTAGTCCCAAAGAGTGAAGAAACGCAACACTTTTAAAAAGTTGTTGGGATAGCATCTGAATATGCTTCAAAGGGAAAGGAATGTAGTTGTTATTCTTTAAAAAATCAAAGACACTCCAGCCAAAAAGATCAGTCACAATGCAGATGTGCTTGCGGTAATCGAAATAATCGCGTAACTGAATGCACTTATTTTCATTTGTCGGATCACTATGAGCTATAGTTTGTAAAACTCTTAATTCAATGAGACTAGCTTCTCTGTACTTTGGAATTGCTCGAGTCACCTTGATAGCACAATGTCTACCTGTACTTTGATCGTAACACTGGATAACTTTGCCAAAAGTACCGTGCCCAAGCAAACGAACAACTGTATAACGGTTGGCAAATTTGGAGTTAGGTACAACCTTGTAATGACCGTCATCATCATCAAAAGTTGATGGATCAAAAGCGGTAGTATCATGCACAACAGGAACATTTACGCGGTCGACTTTTTTATATGGGGGCCATGCAGCTCGCTTCCTTTTCTTCGGAGGTCGATAATCGGAAATAGATACAGGAGTGATAACTTGATTGGCATTAGAAGCCGGTTGATAAACGTTTGCAGAAGGAGGTTGGAAAGTTGGTTGAGTCATCGGAAGCCATACGGCCAGCGTTGGAGATAATGGTACAGCGGTATGATTGTTAATGGAACTTGGGGTGACGGAATAATTTACACTTTTATGTTGAGACGATTGCGAGGAAGGAGCGATAGCAGTAGCCGGAGCTAGCTGAGGAGGGTTAGAAGGACAATACGTTGCAGGACATAGTGGGGGAGGATAAGAGGTTGGAGACGAGTAAGGATGATTATGGATGGGATGTGGAAGCCTGTTCGGATGGACTTGGAGCTTTGGTAAATTAGGGATCACTGGAGGTTTAGAAATTGGTTGGTGAGGTAAATTAGGAGAGGGAAGCGAAACCGGGTACCAGTGTGAAGGAACTTGAGGGACAGGAGGCGGCCGTAAAACAGGTTGACATGAAACAGGTAGTGGATTATGAAGGGGAGGATGATGTGAATGGGGAAATGGCGATTGATTATTTGAACACGCATGATACGATGTAGGAGACTGAACCATATATGAAGGATGGCTGGCGACATCATGCGGTAATGGAACGACGCCATTAGCATCCAACCATGGATCATAGGATTGAGGAAGAGATACCGAGTTAGTTGATGGATAAACAGCATTCGCACCATTGATAGGGACTGCCACAGTGCCAGTGGTAGAGGGTGATGATGATGAGGGAGGTTGCGGAGGTACGAAGGATTGTAATTGATGAACAGAAAAAGGAGGCGGTAAATTAGGGGTAAGCCGTGGAGAAGCTGAGTCCTCTATAACAATGACTTCTTGTGGAACACCATTTTTATAAAAGTCCTGCCAATCAGGCGCATGATTTCTACGACGTTTTAAGGAATGCATTTTACAATAAAAAGATTCCGTCTAAGTCATGCGAGCAAATTGGTAAAGTGAAGAGGTAGAAGACGTCGAAACCTGAAAAAAGGGATAAGTATCTTTTAGAATTATGCAAAACCAGAAGCAAAAATGATGAAAAGAGATACCAACCACCGAAAATAAGTGTTTCTCAAACAATAATAAGGGGAAAAGTTTCCTTGTTCGAAGTCACCAAGCGACAAAAGCAATAAAAAACCTTTTTTTTCGACTCGTCGAAGGGTAAGAACAAAATAGAAAGGCGGAATTTAAAAAATAAAAATAAAAAATGGACGAATTAAAGCAATAGAACTGAACTGACAAGCATTCGACAATTGGTGTTGGACCAGAACAGCTAGTTCATCAAGAAGCAGAGAATGGGAGGAAGAATGAGCAATCAAGTTAACTGGTACACCTACTTCGAAAGAGTTTCAAAATTTGAATGCAATCACGAAGAAAGAAGTTAAAATTCTCGACGTTGTAAAATTGCAAGGCCGTCGATCAAACGATAAATCAGCAAAGAAGCGGAAAACAGTGAGAAAGTGAACTTGAAATATATTTATCAAACCAAATGGTTTCTTATATCAGGGAGAAGAAAGCCGTTTTCTCAGAATAAAGACAATTGACGACAACCACTAAACCCCTTTCTCAATCAAATGTAGGGTGCAACAGTAAAGAGAAACAGCAAATGCAAAAAGGTATCGGAGAGAAATAAATATCTACAATACCGGAGAATAAGTATGCCGAACACGGAGGGTCTGTAAAGGCAAATCAAACACGAAAAAACGATAAACACCAAACCTTCAATCAACAACTAGCGGAAACCTTTGTATCAATCGTATTGCTTTAAAGTAATGATGTTCCAAGGCAATATTGTACCATGAGACAATGATGAGGTTTTTGTGTTTGAGGGGGTGCGATTGCGCTACTACCAAAATTGATCAATGTCCAAATCAGGCGGATTAGTAATTTGGATAAAACAAAAGTATAAATAACCCCCAAAAGAATCGGCAATTACCAGGGCAGTTTTCAAAAGCACACAAAGTCGACGACAAGCGATGTAGCTGTAGTACGAAAGTCTACCTAACAAAATGGTAGATCGTAGATGGAGAAAAGCAAGTAGTGAGTGTAGTAAATTGAAGAATGAAGTATATACGACTCTTAATAAGCAATTTTCTTTTTCTTTCCTTCAATCCCACAGAATGTAATTCCAATGGGGGGGGGGTAAAACAACAAAGCAATGTCCTAATAATACAACTGCTAAGAAAACTAGTAATTGAGGATAGAAAGGATAAAAGAAAAAGCCTCAAGCCAATTCGAGGGATGTGGAGAAAGTAAAAAGGAATTAGCAAGAGTTTGGATAATAATAAGTTGCGTTTTCTTTGGTAAAGCCACTTAGAAAAGGTGAAATTTGCATGAGATAATCATGTTTGTGAGACCGGAACAACATCATTGTTATTCTATCCTTAAAATAAAATAGCTGGAAAAAATTGGCCGGACGAGGGAACAACCCAACAATCACCATCCAGGCGCGTTGCGTTTGGCACCTCCTTCCTATGAAAAAGTATACACATTCCACAACACCATGTGCGCAGTATGCAACGTACCTAGCCGTCACCCAACTATAGCGTAAGAGACGCTTGCTACTCTGAAGGGCTGAGATCTACGAAAACCGCCATGGCCGTAGAGGCAGAGGCGCTGAATGAATTTTCATTAATTTAGATCACTAATCATTTACCATTCAAATGCCGCTCCATTCAACTCAACCATATTCACTTAAGGAGTTTTCGTAAGAAATGGCTTATCATTGTCATCATACCATTCAAACATCAATACACACCACACATACACACACACACAAATGTACACAAGCATGCACACTCATACACATATATAAACGCATGTTTACATAAATAGTTATAAAATTTACATATAGTTTTACGCATAAATAATGCAACTGTCATTCTCACCATCTCTATCCAACTCTACCTACCATGTACTATATACTGTATTATACAATGAATGCTATATGCCCGCTTATACTGTAGCTGCCTTGTCGCCCGCCCCATTTGTCCATGGTATAGTATTCCGCACAATTCTTTACCAGAATAGAAATGAAATATAGAAAACATGCCTTTTCAGAAGCGTTTCTCACACTTTCAACAAATGTCGTCCAGCCCATCTGCCAAATTCTCTTACCAAACTAGTCTTGATTATGGCCATCCGTCCTCGGTAATCGAATATTTCGTCCAAACAGCGACGCTTGGCCATCAAAAAATTTAGTGGATGACAATAATCTATGTAACAAATAATACGATAAAATTGCCATGATGAGTAACAAAACAACAAAGGCAATAATTCATCAACTATTGAATAATCATTTAATGGTCGCGAAAAGGAAACAAATATAATTTTCTACAATCAATCATCTACAATGACTGATGTTAGAGCTTGAAAACGGGATGTGAAAAATTCAATCAACATGACTTCAAATGGGGTGAGAAATTGTAATTAAGCAAAGGAAAAAAATAGGCAACAAGGCATGGTTGTAGCTGCAATTAAGGGACTAATGTGTCGTGAAACTCAAAAATGTAAAAAAAAGAATGACAATCCCCTTGCATAATTGAATTACCCGTTGAAATTTTTGGGAAATCCGGTTACTGCAGACGGAAGTTGAAAGTCAACTTTATCTCGGTTCTTTTTTTCCTTTTTTTTTTTTTTTGCAACTTCCTTACCGGCACGCAAGGTCCGTCGCACTTCTGGACCAGGAGTAAACTGCTTACTTATTGAAAGAACAAAGAAAATTTTAACCTTTCTTTAAATACGCTTTCTTTTCTTTTTCTTTTTTCAGGCTATTTTTTTGCTCCTCCCGTCATCCCTAATAGCTAGTCGGCTTTAACGATTATTATTTTAGGAGATGCTAAAGTGCAGATTGACGGTCTTGTTCGTAATTTGCAATCAGTCTATGTCATGATCCCTGACCTCAGTACAGTGGAAGCTGTCTGGCTGGCAAGGGTAAAGGCTAGTAAGTACTATCAATTATGTATGTCAGTTGTGGATGGGGAATTATTATTGAGACTTTTTACAAAGTGTCAAGCTCGAGATTTGGCCATTACATGTCGGTAAAGCAGCTGAACAGCGATATGCCGTTCATAAAAAAGCGTCAGCACAAGTGAAATCAAGTGTCATGACATGAAAGTCTAATCGGTTATTTGCAACATTAACCGAAACTTGTAGAAAATGCGCTCTTTGGCAGTTGAAAAACGCAGACATTACAGATGCTATAAATACATAGTATTAAAAACATAATAACAAATAACAATAACATGTTAATTAATCTTGCTATACATAGTAACATCTATAAAACGCAGTGTAAACAGAAATCATTTTGACATGAATTTCTTATGTAACAAATGAATCTTCCATCTTTAAAGGGAAATCCGATCGCTGTGTTCTCAAGTTATCGACTCCTTTTTCTCATAGCAAAGGCTGAGCAAGCAATCAAAGCTTTTGCTCCTAGGATTATCTAGGACGATGCAACTTCAACATTCGTTGAACGGACCGCATACCCATTTCCTAGGTTCAGGATTTAAGCTTTGTATTGTGTTGTGTGGTAGTACAATTAAGCAAAAAGGAACCGAACCGTTGGGGCTGAATATTGTTTTTCACTATCAAACAGGTAATAAGATATATATGAAGCAAGCAACTTATTTGTAAGCCTAGCTAAATGCTTTATCAATATAAACTCGAGGGAAATATTGGTAGCATAGTATTCCTTTAACTTTTCTTTTTTTTTAAATTAATTTTGATTTCACTTTTTAGTTAACGAAAAGAATTATTTTTTATTTAATAATGGCAAGCGGAGTTGTTTCAATCCAATATATTACATTTACCAGTAAAAAAATTCGATACTTTCCCTCCACCGTGTTAAATTGCTGCATTTTTTTGCATGTTACGGGATGTAAGGAAATAATCTCAAACCAGTCATCCTTACTTTGGTTTCCTACATTTAATGAGCCATGCCATCTATCCTCTATTTCAATACCTTCCTTCCCATTTTTTTCTGCTAAATCGATATGTTGTTTTTTAAATACTCTTTGTTATTAGTACTATATATGCACTATTGATTTTGCTAGCAATGTATTGTATTATTTGTATGTTTTGTAGAAAATAACCTACTCGCCAACCCAAAAATACCAGTTGTTTCCGACAGCGTCATTTATTCATCACACTTTTCCGAAAATCGGCTTTACAAGTCCCGAGTAAAAGTGAATCAAGAAACAGCTACCATGAATTTGATCAACGATTTTGAGTAACCACAGAAAAACTCAGTATGGCCCATTACGGTTGGAATGGGTCGTTGTTATGAATGCCATTTTCTTGTTACCGAGCGGCAAACTCCAACAGTATATTGTTTTGTAGCATCGCTAATGAATGATTCGTTAAGTTTGTTTTCGTGGAATTTCATGCTCTTCTTTTATACCCGAAAGCCGGATACTCGTCGATATACTAGATGTGTAGTGAGTTAATTAATTAGCCAGAAATTAGTGAATGGGAGAGATTTTTAAAATATCAAGATTGATCATTACTAATCATCTTTCATCTTTCACAATACTTGTCATCGATGATTGATAGAGATTGCCAAGAGACATTAGGTAAAATAAAACGTAACAGTTTTGACGATCTGCTGATTTGCTTGATGTCAACCTTGGGTATGTTTTCATTAAACATGATTGCTGATGGGTTTCATAATTCGTGAAAAATTGATAAAGCACTTTTCCTTATCATCTACACATAAGTGAACAGGCAAATCAATCCGTATTGTCTCCTCAACATACGGAATGTCATTAAAACCGGTAAACTGTACTAACCGGTGATTACGGGATAATAAAAAACCACTTCATTCATTTCAAAAACTGTTGATATAGTATTCTGTATGATTTCAAGAAGATAACTCTTCGGTGACTTGCTGTTTATTGCTCACCTGGCGATTCTAATTCCTTTTATTTTTTATCCTGATACGTATGTATTTGTTTTTCCCTCTTTAGAATAATATTCATTAAGCTTGAATAAGCGGTTATTAGTTTGCAAATGATTCAGCAGCTATATGTGAGTTTGCCCTTTTTCACTTGTCTACAGAGTCGGGAATTGACTTGTAAAACAAAATAAATGGAATATTGCAAATGTATTCTTTTTGCCTTGTGTTTATTTAGGAGTAGTATTGCGGAAACTTGTTTTCAGAAAACAAAGTAGCGCTTATGCTCGGTAACTACGAAAATACGAATTTTTTTTCCAATAAACTAGTATTTATTAAGCAATTGCATCTTCCATTAACCATGTCATTTCCATCAATGTATAGTTGTATGTACACCATGTATTTACGAATATTATCCAATTTAACGTACTTTACAGTATTTTGCTTATAAATGTTTACCGTACCAACTCAGCGTTCTTCATAATCCAGTTCTATATGCACTACAAATATAAAGCAGCCACTGTTAATTTCAGGACTCATTCTTTAAGCTTGGATCGACAAGTAGTTTCTCCTGAGATTCTCACTGTAAAGTAGCTCACTTAAACCTTAGGTCAGAATTATTTCTTGGTTCGTTTTGTTTTACCCTCTTCCATCCCATGTTTATTTATTTATCTTTGTGAACTTATTCATATTTGTGTATCAGTGATTGACGACTAAATATTGAACCAAAGCAGAACCTACCTCATTCTTATAATACCCATAAAAATTTATTTCTCGCTTTATTCATTTCATTTTTATGAAGCGATTGTTAAGCGATCTTTACCCACTATTATTCATCAATGCTAGTTCATAATTCTTTTGTTTCAACTTTTTATCTTATTATTTAATTCCTAAATTTTTTTTTGGTCCAATAGGCTGTCATATACTCAAATTAATTTCCTCAAAGTCAACGGATTACACCCATAATGAAGTTCTATATTGACGATCTACCTATTCTGTTTCCTTATCCACGCATCTATCCCGAGCAGTATCAGTATATGTGTGATTTGAAACATTCTTTGGATGCGGGAGGCATTGCGCTCTTAGAAATGCCTTCGGGTACTGGAAAGACCATTTCTCTTTTGTCCCTTATTGTTTCATATCAACAACATTATCCTGAGCATCGCAAGCTCATCTATTGTTCACGTACCATGTCGGAAATTGATAAAGCATTAGCTGAATTGAAGCGTTTAATGGCGTATCGGACTTCACAGTTAGGATATGAAGAACCATTTTTGGGTCTCGGACTAACCAGTCGCAAAAATTTATGTTTACACCCTTCTGTTCGTCGTGAAAAAAATGGGAATGTGGTAGATGCCCGTTGTCGCTCACTTACGGCGGGTTTTGTGCGGGAGCAAAGATTGGCTGGTATGGATGTTCCTACTTGTGAGTTCCACGACAATTTGGAAGATCTTGAGCCACACAGCCTTATATCTAACGGTGTTTGGACCCTTGATGATATCACAGAATACGGCGAAAAAACTACACGATGCCCCTATTTTACTGTACGTCGTATGCTACCGTTTTGTAATGTTATTATTTATTCGTATCATTATTTACTAGACCCCAAAATTGCTGAACGAGTTTCTCGAGAACTCAGTAAAGATTGCATTGTTGTTTTTGATGAAGCACACAATATTGACAATGTGTGTATTGAGTCTTTAAGTATTGATTTGACAGAATCTTCTTTGAGAAAAGCTTCGAAGAGCATTTTGTCTCTTGAGCAAAAAGTCAACGAAGTAAAACAGTCTGACTCAAAAAAACTTCAGGATGAATACCAAAAGCTTGTTCGGGGCCTTCAAGATGCTAATGCCGCAAATGACGAAGACCAGTTTATGGCGAATCCCGTTTTGCCTGAGGATGTTTTAAAGGAAGCTGTTCCTGGAAATATTCGACGAGCCGAACATTTTATTGCATTTTTGAAGCGTTTTGTAGAATATTTAAAAACAAGGATGAAAGTTTTGCACGTTATTGCTGAAACACCAACTTCTTTTTTGCAACATGTTAAAGACATTACATTTATAGACAAAAAGCCGCTTCGGTTTTGCGCTGAGCGACTCACTAGTCTTGTTCGTGCCTTACAAATTTCACTAGTTGAAGATTTTCATTCTTTGCAGCAAGTAGTAGCTTTTGCGACCCTTGTTGCTACTTATGAGCGTGGATTTATCCTAATTTTGGAACCCTTTGAAACAGAAAATGCTACAGTTCCCAATCCAATATTGCGGTTTTCCTGTCTTGACGCCTCAATAGCTATTAAACCAGTTTTCGAAAGATTTAGGTCTGTGATTATCACGAGTGGTACTTTATCCCCCCTCGATATGTACCCCAAGATGTTGCAGTTTAATACTGTTATGCAGGAATCGTATGGAATGTCACTTGCACGAAACTGTTTCCTTCCTATGGTAGTTACTCGGGGTAGCGATCAAGTAGCTATTTCTTCAAAATTTGAAGCCCGTAATGATCCTAGTGTTGTTCGCAATTACGGTAATATACTGGTTGAGTTTTCGAAAATTACACCTGATGGCTTAGTCGCATTTTTTCCAAGTTATCTCTACCTTGAAAGTATTGTTTCTAGTTGGCAAAGTATGGGTATTCTAGATGAAGTCTGGAAGTATAAGTTGATTTTGGTGGAAACACCAGATCCTCATGAAACAACTCTCGCCTTAGAGACTTACCGGGCTGCTTGCAGCAATGGCCGTGGAGCAGTATTGCTGTCAGTCGCTAGAGGAAAAGTCTCAGAAGGAGTGGATTTTGATCATCATTATGGTAGAGCAGTAATCATGTTTGGTATTCCGTATCAGTATACTGAGAGTCGTGTTTTAAAAGCACGGTTAGAATTTCTGAGGGATACGTATCAAATTCGGGAAGCAGATTTCTTAACATTTGATGCCATGCGGCATGCTGCCCAATGTTTAGGTCGCGTTTTGCGTGGAAAAGATGATCATGGAATTATGGTGTTAGCAGATAAACGATATGGTCGGTCTGATAAGCGTACAAAATTACCTAAATGGATTCAACAGTATATAACCGAAGGCGCTACAAATTTAAGCACTGATATGTCCCTCGCTTTGGCGAAAAAATTTTTACGAACTATGGCACAGCCTTTCACTGCGTCTGATCAGGAAGGGATTTCTTGGTGGAGTCTTGATGATTTGTTGATTCATCAGAAGAAAGCATTGAAGTCTGCGGCTATAGAACAATCCAAACATGAGGATGAGATGGATATTGATGTGGTTGAAACTTAATAGAAGCCATTTGTAAAATACTTTGATTCTAATCATCTTTACTAAGGCAATCCAAAACTCATGAACACAGCGATGAAGATATTTGGAAGCGAATGGCTAACTTTTTTGTAGGTGTGGACAATGTATGTATCAACTTGTATTCGAGAGTTGTATAGTGGACATTTCAATCGTCATCACGATACGCATGCTACTTACGAATTGTTTTAAGATCGCAGAGCAGAGAAAAAATATTATTTACACTCAGTTGGCAATTAATTTGCGAGTCGCTAAATTCGAAGTACTTTAAAATTTTTTTAGAGACTGTGTTCAAATAAAATCGGTTTCAGTTGTTGTAATGCTTCTTAAATTTTCCATCCCATCAATAACAATCCAGCGTTTCAAAGAGTGATTATTGGCAATTTCATGCTGCTATGGAAATTAAGCTTACATTAAGCGAGCTAGTTAAAATACGTGATGCAGTAATTGTAAGCCTAGTTATATAAACAAAACATCTGTTTATCATTTAGATACATAAAACAAAAGTTTACATATTCATAATATATTCTCATAATCTAAAAAATTTCCTTGATAGTTTTATGTCGATAAAATTAGTCTCCCATACTTAGTTCTAAATAAATGAACGTTTTGGGGTTGTACAACTGATTCATTGCTGTATTCTATGTAATATATAAATTTCTTGAAAATAAAAAATCTTTTGGTTTTACGGATTCACGGTTGGCTTATACGTAATTGCCAAGCACATATAAGATCAATGATGGTTTCTTTACCAAACTACTGTATAAAAAAATTACTCTAGCACAAAAAGGATACCGCTTTCAGGAATTCTTAAATATAGAAAAAAAAATAAGTGTAGCTTATTGCAAGGGTTGTCTCTAGTCACGTTGGGGTAGTCAGAATCCTGTCATAACTACTGCTTTGTATCTTTGATTAGCAAAGTAACTTATTGAATACAGTCAGCTGTCAAATTACAGAAAAAGAAGCAACTTTAATAGTATCTTAAATGATATAATCTTCGATACAGGTTTCTTTGAGAATTTGGCCAATAGCTAGAAATGTTTAAACGACGTCGAAATCCAAAAGGTCTTGTGTTGAATCCTAACGCCTCTGTTAAAAGCTCTGATAATGATCATAAGGAAGAGTTAATTAACAATCAAAAAAGCTTTGAATCCAATGTCGAAGCATTTATGGAGCAATGTGCGCATATGAATCGACGCCCAGCTTGGATATCTGATTTGGACAATAGCAGTTTGGAAGTAGTGAGGCATTTGGGAGAGGGAAATGGTGGGGCTGTTTCATTGGTAAAGCATAGAAATATTTTTATGGCTAGGAAAACAGTTTATGTTGGGTCAGACTCTAAACTTCAGAAGCAGATTTTGCGAGAGTTAGGTGTTCTACACCACTGTCGTTCACCCTACATAGTCGGTTTTTATGGAGCTTTTCAGTATAAAAACAACATTTCATTATGTATGGAATACATGGATTGCGGATCGCTTGATGCAATTCTTCGGGAGGGAGGTCCTATTCCGTTAGATATTCTAGGAAAAATTATAAATTCTATGGTGAAGGGTCTCATTTATTTATACAACGTTTTACATATCATTCACAGGGATTTAAAGCCTAGCAACGTTGTCGTCAACTCTCGTGGTGAAATAAAGTTATGCGATTTTGGAGTTTCAGGTGAACTAGTTAACTCGGTTGCTCAAACGTTTGTGGGGACTTCAACTTATATGTCTCCTGAACGAATTAGAGGTGGAAAATATACAGTCAAAAGTGATATTTGGTCTCTAGGAATCAGCATTATTGAACTTGCCACCCAAGAATTACCTTGGTCGTTTTCGAATATCGATGATTCAATAGGGATCCTAGATTTGCTTCATTGTATTGTTCAAGAAGAACCACCTAGACTTCCATCTTCGTTTCCTGAAGACCTCAGACTTTTCGTTGATGCCTGTTTACATAAAGACCCTACACTTCGCGCCTCTCCACAACAACTCTGTGCGATGCCATATTTTCAACAGGCTCTTATGATTAATGTTGACCTTGCTTCTTGGGCCTCCAACTTTAGATCCTCGTAAATGTGCAAAGGACGCAATGGATACATAAATTATGTTAGACCTTTAAACATCTTGTCGTCAAAAAGAAGGATTTCAGAAAAATCTTTTTAAATTAAACTTTGTCATGAAATGGATATTTTTGGTTCTAACCACACCTCTTCAATTATAGTGGTACAACACAATGTGGAGAACAATGAGATTTTGTCGTTGACGAATATTTCCGCTTTTTTCTTAATACAAAGCATTATTAGATCGGCCATAAATAGGTATCATATTTTGTTTATCAATTTTTTACTTCATTAAAGTGCTATGTAAATGCCCTCTTTTTTTGGTTATTCCATTATTAATTATCATTACGACTGTGTTCAAATGTAATTCTCGGTACACTGAATTGCTTTCGATTTAAGTCAATGAATGTTTTTTTTAACTACTTGAGTTACAGCGTCCACAATAGTCTGAGTTAAGTTTTACCCAAGCAAGTTAATCAGAGTCCTGCATGTCAAATCGCACAACTTCTAATAAACCAGATGATAAAAAATTAAAGCTTAAAGCCCGTAGTTTGCAAATATTACAATTAATACATAAACCATTCAGATGTAAAATTTAACGAAGTAAGCAATTATTATTTACTTGCCAGCTATGCAGTTTGGTATCTGTGTTAACGATACGTAGACTCCAAAGAGTTTTCCTTGTGACCTATTATATTGCAATATACAGGTAATATTTGTAGCTACAGGTTGTATGTATTATACTATCTAGATTATATTGTTACCTATCATTAATTTAGCTATTAACTGAACTGAGGAATGAGGATCAACAGTAGCTCTATTTACAGTATTCAAAATAATATAAATTTTTAAGAGATTATTATTAAGATCACCTAAATATCGTAACGTACGTGTACGATGAATAATTAGGACATGTGACATATAGTGATAATCAACGTAAGTATTATAGCGTAGCGTAATATTACTAACGGCGAACTGCGTAGCTAGTATGCTATTTCTGATTCGAAAAACCACTGTAATAAGTAGCGAAGTACTTTAAGTTTTCATTTCACTTTAACACCAAGCTTTCTGGGTTTTTACTTGTTTGCAAGACGCAGCAAAAGATTTATCAGTGATTAGTGCTGTAGATTGAATTTAGTTAGCCTTGTCACTTGTTAACATTAAAAAATTTTGTTGCAATCCGTTTCACTACGATTGTAATTTTTAACAAGTGTTCATGACTTCGTTGCCAGAAAAGGATCAGCAAGGCGAAGTTAGTGTTTCAGGTAAGAAGTTCGAGGTAATACCGATTAATTTTTTATTAACAGAATATAATTTTAGAAAATCAAAAGAAGCTCTCAGAGGAATGGGAGCCTTATATTGATAAACTTGTTGCATCTAATAGAACGCGTGACGAACGTGTTGAATCAATCCAAGAATTGTTTCAAAAATGTGTCATTGAAGAGAAGTTACCAGTAGACATATTTTTCTCTATTTTTTCCTTAGCTTTTGAAAGATTGGAGGAAAAAAATACCTTAGCTTCTTATGTAATTGATACGCTTTGGTTATTTGACACAGAGTGGATCAAAAACTTTCACGAAGGAAGTCATGATAAAGCTGAAAAGAGGCTTGTTTCAATTGGAAAAGGACTAAAGGAATTCCTTCCAGAGGAATGGTTGCTTTCTCGCTTGGATTGCAAATTTTTGGAAAATATTAATGTCGTTCCTAATGGCGATTTTCTAAATCGGAAAATTGTGCGGACAAATACTTCGCTACTCTACCGCCAAAAAAAATTTAATTTGCTTAGAGAAGAAAGTGAAGGATTTTCACATTTAATGATAAACTTTTTTGATGCTTTAACTTGTCTTCGCAATAAATCCTTAAACGAAGATTATCTGATCGTTCAAGTAAATAAGTCAATTATCAGTACTATTGGTGCTTTTGATTTAGATCCGAACAAAGTACTGGATTTGATTTTGTTGCTTTTTTCTGAAAATTTACTTGATTCGTGGCGCTTTTTCCTTTCTATCTTGAGAAACAGCCCATGGGGTCCGAATAAAGAGCGGAAATTTTGGAATCAGTTACCTGATCGCGAAAAGGAAACATTTTTAAATAATCTGTCTAATGCTAATGGTATTTTTAATTTTGACGAGCGATTCACCAATACAAAGAGCATAATGTCTCAAGTTTTGGGTCATAATTTGCAATATATGTATAAAGAAGATGACGAGAATTTGGAATCTTACTTTATGATGGTTGCTTTGTTGATTAAATATAATTTTATTAGCATTGATAACATATGGGCTCATCTTTCTCCATCAGATGAAGAGCTTGGTAAAGAGTTGGGTAAATATAAGGATAAATTAGATGAACAGACTTTTAAGGCTAAAGGAAATGCTTTAACAATGGCGGCCCCATTGCCCGACGATGAAATTGAAGACGGAGAAACCATGGATGGCCAGAAAGCTGAAGCTGTTCCTGAAATAAAAAAAGCCAAACCTTCACAGAAGCTGGGTCTACTAAAATCTTTATTGTCCATCGGGGATTTATCTTCATCTCTATTAATCTTGGGTCGTTATCCATTTTTGTTGAGGGCGTACCCCGAATTATCTAACTTGTATCACAAACTTTTGCATATTTCTATTTCCTCAATTTATGCAAATTACAGTCCATTGAAATTGTTACCAAATGATGTAAGGGAACGACTTAAACAGCCAAAGTTCATTCCTGAAGACTCTAGGCTTCGAGAAATTACCCTGAGGCCTCCAAAGGAAAAAAATTTAGTGTTTTCGTTGGATCCTTTTGCTGATCGATTCAACAAAACTGAAAGTGAGGTGTTTTATTACTTTGAAAATTATGATGAAGATATACCAATTTTACGTAACTTGACAGAGTTCTACAACATAGCTATCCCATGGTTACGTTTGTCAGGGCTTGCTCTGTGTCATGATCCTGTTATAGTGACAAAGCTTTGCCGCATTGGTCAAAAATGTGTCGATAATAGCTCTGAGAGTCGGACATTATGGCTGGATATTATTAGATCGCTTCTTCTTCCTCTCATCACACTTATTGATGTCAATACTGGACTTTCCTATGAATTATTTGAGTTGCTGTCAAAGTTTGATTCATCCACTCGATATGCGTTGTATGGTGAATGGTCAAGTACCTCCATGAAAAAGTTTCCGGAGCTAAAGCTACAAAATTCTATCACTGAAAAGGAAACAAAAGGCATCTTAAGAAGGTTAACGAAAACAAATGTGAAGCAATTTGGTAGATTATTGGCTAAAGTCTGTCATTCGAATCCATGTACTGTGTTTTCGATCGCTTTAAATCAGATTGAAACTTATGATAATTTAGTTGAAGTTGTAGTTGATAGTGCTCGTTTTATTACAGCATTAGACTTTGATGCATTGACATTTATTATTTTATCTTCCTTTTCCAATGAGTTCAAAAAGCGATTGAAATCTGATGGAACTAGTATAGCTCATTGGCTCCAAGGTTTAGCATCTTTTTGTGGCCGTGTATTCAGAAGATACTCGAGCCTCGATTGCACCTCTATCGTCGAATATGTGATTAAACAGTTTAAAGTGAACCAAATGTTTGACCTTGTTATATTGAAAGAATTGCTTTCGCAGATGACTGGGCTACAACCATGGACAAATCTCTCTGACAATCAGATTCAAGGGGCTGCTGGTGGACCAGTTTTGCGACAACTTAGTTTATCTCTTATATATGAAAATCCGGACGTTGTTCGGAAAAGTTCCATGAGACTTTTTAATACGCTGCAAAAGAACGGATTGGCAACCCAGCTATTGGTACTACTCTCTCAAAAATATTCGACCTGTATATATGATGTTACTGATGAAAACTCTCATTTAAAACTTATTTCTTCTCTTCAAGACGAATGCTCTGATGTTCTTTATCTTTTAATGGAATTTCTTAATATGGTTTGCTCTCCAAAGAGCTATTATAAATTGATTCCTTCATTTGAGCAATTAATTCAAGATTTTCATATTCAACCTCAGGTTGCATTTTATCTATCGCGTTACAAAAATTTAGATCACAGTTTGACTGGTTCAAATACTGAGGATGCAATGGATATTGATTATGAAAATACTTCATCTCCAAACACTGCTAGCAACCCCGTTTGGAGTATTGACAATTCTGTCATAACTGAGTTATTACCTAAACAAATTTGGGATTATTTTTCACCTAATTTTTATTTAACATTTTGGAAGCTATCGCTGTATGATGTTTTTGTTCCCTTGGAACGTTATGAGTTTGAGCGTTCTCGGGCTTTTGATCAAATTAGGCAAACTGACGCCGCTAACACATTTTATTCACGACATCGACACGACCGACAAAAAATAATGCAATTGTCTAACAGCTTACAGAATGAACTTAAAGAACACATTAATTCACTTGAGAGTGTAAGAAAAGTTTTGCAAGGTGACTGCGTGAAATGGTTTATTCCAAATGGTGTTTTTCCTAATGGTACAAGACTTGAGCATGCTAGATTCAACTGTGCTCGGTATTTGTGGACACTCTGCATTGCTCCCCGTTTAAAAATGAGCCCACATGATGCTTTGTACTGCGCAAAGTTTGTAAAGCTTTTGCACAGTCTTGGAACACCAAACTTTTCAACTATGTCATTTTTAGAAATTTTGTTTAATTCACAATTGCCTTCATTTATTTTTTCAATGACACAACGAGAGGCTGATAATTTTGGAAGATTTTTATACGAAGTACTCTATGATATTACTAGCTGGTACAGGGACAAAATTCTTTACGAACGCGAATGTTTGGCAAATGGTGCTTTGCCTGGGTTCAGGTTATATTGGTCTGACGAACAAAATGATCCCGATCTTTCCGCTGTCCTTCCTTATAACAAATTTGTTTTGCTATTTAGTAAATGGCACAAATATCTAACATCTTATTTTGAGTCATGCTTACTATCTACTGAATATATGCATATCTACAATAGTGTCATAATCTTGGAAAAAATTTTGCCATGTTTCCCATTGATAATTGAAAGTGGCAGTGCTTTGAAACGAGCCGCTGAACGATTAAAGGACGAAGAAAAACGAGAAGATTTAAAGGTTTTGGCTTTGGGGTATTTTGCAAAGCTCTCAAAAAAGCAACCAGAATGGGTTTCTTTTAATTCATTTTCTGGTACTGTAAGGCCGAGTAATTCAGAAAAGCTTCAGAGACCGCAACAACTTTCAGTGGCAGCTACATCAGCAGTTGATTCCAAAACTGCTTCCATATCGGAAGAACAGGCAAAGATTGATAAACAGAAAGTAGCTTTGAATCCTAGTGCACCAGAGTTTGTACCTGATAGTACGCCTTCCGACGCAGTTGCTTCTGAAACTGACAATAAAAATCTTGTTGAGAACAAGGCAGTAGAGAAAAGGGTTGAAGCTAGAAGCTCAGCTAATGAAAGAAAACAAGAAGAAAGACGTAGAAAAACAACTCCTGAAGGAAACAGACGTGCTTTACGAACACGCACCCCTACGAATGAGGATATACAAAGATCAGACAGTAAATTGCGAGAGGATCAGTCTAGAGACCGAACACCTCAATCAAGAAGTTTTACAAATGAAAACAACGATAATTTAAGGAGCGTGTCTCGTCATACTCGACGCGAGCCTCAGCAAGCACAAAACCTAAATGCTAGGCGTGAACATGAATCACAGAAATCTGACAGATGGCGCCAAAATGGAAACGTAAATCGCAACCCTCGAGTGTCTAATAACAATAGCACTAATGTTTCAAGAGAGCGCTCGTCTGAAGCTAATCATAGGACAAGCAACGATAATAAACGTGATGAGGTTACAGAAGGGAAAGATAAAAACAAAAGGCAAGATATTTCTGGCGAGAGTAATTCTCGGCAGAATAATGCTATTAGTCGGGCTGGAAGAAGTAATGGATCTAATAGGGGAAATGATTCCAGAGATGCAGATGGTCGTCGTAGCACTCATTATGCTTCAAATAAACGTCCCCGATCTTCGGATAGTCAAAGCCCGAGCAACCTACGAGAGGAAGATGAAAGAGAAAATTCTCGTCGTAGGGCCAGGCAAGACGACCGAAGGGATCGGGATTCACGACAGCAAAGAGATCGTCCACGGGATAGAACATCTCGATCTGCTCGAGAAGAGAAAAGAAGAAAAATTCAATGATCCACGTTTCAAGCTTTAACTAGATGTCAGCTTTTTTTTCTTATCTAACTAAATTTGTAATTACAAGGAAATAATGAAAAATCTTTATATAAGGAGATTCATACACAGAATTATGATGGTCGTGAAAAATCGTAATCTAATTATTTTATATGGAATGAGCAAGTATGTTTTATCATAATTGACCAGTTCATTTCAAGGACCTTCAAAAATATACCTACTTAGTATTGGCGAAACGTAGAACGACTTGTATCAGTAGACTGTCTACGTGGCGGGCCAACTTTAGGATGCAAAGAGTCATTACGAATTATGAACTTGCTTTGTTGCAAACCAGGGCTACTGTGTATTGAGCTTCCAGTATCAACAAGCGGTTTTTGAAAGTTTTTTAATTCTTCGACCTCAGCTTGTGATTCTAAAAACTTGCCCTCCAACTCACGGTACCGCGTTAATAGCTCATCGTAATTTTCTTTTATTTCGGATATTTTAGACAACTGAGCGTCGTAATTTAAGTTGACAGGATTATGCAACTCAGGTGCGTTCGCTTCAGATGAAAGTCGTTTTTCCAAATCAAAAATCTTAGCCTCGTAAACAACATTAATGGCTTCCAGGTCCTTTTTCAGTAGCTCAATATTAGCTTGAAGATGCAAGTTTTCTGATTCCAGTTTCATTCGATGTTTTTCTGACTCGATCAACTCTCTTTCTTGCTCATCACTAACAGCTTCACTGTTAGAGAGAATCATACTACTGTCCATCTTCGTATTTCCAAAAGAAGTATCAGAGCTCGAAGAGACTTGCTTTTTGGAGATATTAACGCAGCTCAAATGCTGTTCATATTCTTTCAACTTAGTTTCATAGAGTTGAAGCTTCAACTCCAGTTGATTTTTTGAAAACGCAATGTCAATTTGAGAATTTCGTATTGATTCCAATTGCGAGATTAATGATTCAATTGATGATTTGAGTTCTGATTCTTCACTTTTCCAAGCTTTCTTTTCTTCTCGTAACGCTTTTATTTTGTTGTTAAAATCATTTTCCCACTTAACCCTACGATTTAGAGCTGCCTGTGATTCTGAGCGATGTTTGTCAATTTCAGAATTCAGTAACTCTATCTGAGCTTTATATCTTTTGTTGGTTAAAAGCAATTTTTGCCTTTCTGATTCCACAGCCATATCTAGTATGTGCTCACGATGAAGCTTTCCAATATTTTGCAAGTGCTGCTGACGAACAAATTTTTCAAAACGGAGCTCATTCTGAAGAAATAGCAGATCCCTTTGTAAGCGTCGAATTGTATCGTTCGTGCTGCTCAAACTTTCACTAGTCAGTTCCAAATTATTTGAGCCGCGTTCACCTTTAACCATGTGAATTGAGGAAACACCTTCACTATATGATGTACCATGCGAAATATTATCATAAGAATCTTCAGTATTTGATAATTGGGCTTTGTCAAATGTAGTCGCGGAATGAACAGAACCCGATATTGATGGATTTTGAGGCCAAGATATGGAAAAAGGCTCAGAAGCAATATCATGGCTTTCATTTGGATAGGCCAATAATCCAGTAGCTGAACTTGTCTCTTCATAAGTGGTGGGAAGCTTACCACCAAAAGGATCCATAACACTTTCGGCTATTCCAACAGCGTTAAGACTATTACATAGGGCCACTACAGCAATAGAATCAAGTCTTGTCCAACGGGATTTATCGGTAAGTTCTGTTTCTGCTGTATATTTAAGAAAATTAGAATGTGCCAAATGTCTACCGAGAAGACCATCCGACTTTGTGGAGAGGAGTTCTTGATTAAAGGAATAACGTATTTGGAAATTATGTTTAGAAGCATACAACTTAGGATCCCGAAGAAACTCTAAAAAGTTTATAGGGTACAGAGCGTACAAAATTGAGAAAAGTTGAGAGTAGTCAAGACTTTCGAGATAATCTGGTTGAGAAGAACCAACAATATCATGAACATCATTGTAAGAGCTATCTGTTTGAGAGGTGGTAGTTGAGGCATACGTTGACATAAAATCGTGAAACACCTCCCAATTACCAGACGCAGTAGACGATGGGAAGCCAGAGGTCGGGTCAATCATTGAAAATCGAAGATAGATACAGAACAATCTATATAAGGAATCGTCTAAGGAGTTACAAATGTGAGACAGTATCATAAGGATGAAAGATAATGCATACGACAGTAAGATTGGTGAAGTATCAAATTCCGCACATTTTAAAACAAGGTCATAGAAGCCAGTCTGTGGTATTTCATATAAACGAGGACCTTGCCGCCGTATTACTTCAACCATAACTGATAAAATAGGGATTCGGGTTGGAGGATTTAAAAAATGATGACAAAAACAAGAAGAAAGTTCCTTTGGTCTCTGTATCCCATAATGGACGAGAACATTAACCAAGCATTCAATAGTTTGATTCCTTTGCTCTTGAGATTCCACGTCACCTAGATTTTCGATAGCTTTAGAAACGTAAAGGTCAACCAAACGAGTGATAGTTTCCTCAGCGCACTCCCGTCTCAAGTCTCCACCCCATTCATCCTCGTCGTGAAAAATTAAAATGTAAAATAAAATACTTTTCAAGTCACTAAATACCGGTTTCAATTGGGTAGGAGAATTCAAGAAAGGAAAAAAGATCTGGTCCCACCATTCACCAACTGCTTGGCGATCCAAAATCAACAACGGTATAACCGTTTTCAACACAGCTAGCCATAGTATCCGTCGCCTTGTATTATTGAACGGCGTCTTTTCGTAGATCTCGTCCAAGATGTGTCTTATTTTTTGTGAGTTAGTGGGGTTTTGTTTGGGATAACGCTGCTGATACGACTCAACTTCCGCAATTAACTCAGTCAAATCGGGATAGCCTTCCGATTCTTCTTCATGAAGGACGTTCCATAATGCTTTGACTAGCGATTGCAGCGGCATTCGTACAAAGTTGGCAAAGTCAACGTTGATATACAACTATGCGACATTATACTGATAGCAAGTCTTGGCAGCATTGATAAACGTAACGAGGATAGCGTAGTCTGCCACATTTTTTTAATTAGTCTTTGCATTTTCAACCAAATTATACAGCGCTATCCAAAAATCCTTTAACTAGATTACATGTCAACCATACAGGTCGTAATTCGTTTTTAAGATACGATAGTACTGCAATGATATTTTTTAGTGTAATGTACATAGTATAATAAATTTATTGTAAATAGTTATAAATATCCTAAAATACTCGTTAAGAATACCAAGAAGTATTTATAATTACACTTATATAGCTAAAAATTGAATTGAGGAACGTTGTTTTAAACAAGCTTTATTTGAAGGAATCATAAGTAGTAAAGTAAGTTGTAATTTTTATCCAAATTATGTAAACATCATCTATACCATGGTACTTGATCCATCTCCAAAATTTAAAGAATGTATTAAGTATTGATTTCTAGGACTATACAGTATAGTAGGCAGTGTTCGCATTTTCAGCACAGAGGAAATACGAAAGCAAACAATGCGAAAACACATTGAGAGTTCTCTGAATAAACATGTAAAAATAAAAAGAAAACGGTTTTACTATTAAGGATTCCTAGGGAACTTTTCTTTCAAAGGAAGTTAGAGGGCAAATAATTTGAGTCGGTCTAATATTATGGTAACATATTCAAGCACTTTTAACGACATACTCTTAACTGCTATGTTATTCCACAGTGTGTTACAGTCACTTAGAGAGAAAATATTTCATTAATAAAAAAAAACTTTTATAGGGCAGGTGTAAGAAGCGTTGCAAGGCGCAAAGTAGAAAAGAATATAGTCATGGAAAAGGGAAAGCCGGTGCTTGTAAATAATTACAAACACCAATATTTTTTAATTTATATCTTAAAGTCTTCCAAGTTGGCGATGTAAAGTTTCATAACAAAAGCCATTTCATTTTCATTGCATATTTTGGGGTCATTTCAGTACCCAATGGAACTAACAGGAGAGATGCAGTGAACAACTAAGAAGTATCAAAATATCTGTAACTGTTTATAATCCTTTTTTGCTTACTTCTTTTACTTTTTGTTTTTCCCCAGTCTCCAGGAGTGCTGGGTAAGCTTTATTTACCAACCATCTGTGAATTATCCAGCCATAGCATATCTCCTTCTACTAGTTTATATAATATTTCCTTTCAAAAAATAGGCAAGCGACTGCATATCCTTGTTTAAATGTCTTATTTTGATTCTTTTTTTATTATTATTCAATCGGTGTTATCACATGAAATTTACCGATTCATTAAAACCCCTTTCGGAATAAGTTGACGAAAGGTGGAAATTGCTACCTGTTTTCTTTGTTCTGCTTTCTCACTGTTAATTTGTTGGGGTAAACAAATCAATTGCACAATGTTCTTTGTTCCGTTAAAGTTCCCATTGTTCGCCATTTAATGATTTCTTTGTTTAAAAGAAAGCGTATAGCAATGGTTAGATGGGAAACTTCGAAGTATAAATACTAAGGCATTTCCCGAATTTTCATCAGTGTGCCTATATCGACGTTTACAAAATTGCTCCAATCCTTCATTCGATTTTAAATTTAATAGGGATCAGACCTATTGAAAACAGCTGGAGACCTGATTTAGTATCGAATTACCCGTAATTGATTATAAAAATTGACGGTAATCAAGAAAGTGGGACTATTACTATATATTTAAATTTCTTTTATCTTATTTGAGTTCTGTACTTCTCTTTTATCTTTTAAAAAAATAAAAGAAACAATATTTAACACTCCATTGTGCTTGGCTGCCCGATCTCTGTCGCTTTTTCGCTTAGCAAGATCACAATTCTTTTGTTCATCACTTTATTATTTATGATAAAAGGCTACAAATTCGTAAAAGTAAGAATCAGCTTTGGATGCCCGCCCTTCATAACCCTTCTTCACCACCGCCCAGTTATGAAGCTGTTACGTCTTATCGCAACGGAAATTCAATAGATTCCGGCGATAAACGTCAACAATGTTCTCGATTAATGAAAATTACCTCTAATGGTAGACCCTATAGCAAGGACTTTTTGGAGCTCTTCTCGACGATGGTAATTTCTACGAATTTTTCTCGGAACAGGTACAGATTCTCATATGTGGAAAACTCTTGTACCTTATTGCAATTGCTTTCAACATTGGAAAATCTTCAGCTGAGTCAGGTAAACCGCATTAAAAGTAGATGCGGCAGTAAAGTCTTAAAGTCTACTACCAAATTTACGATACCTAAGACTGCTGCTAAATGTTTATGTAATACATTTTTAAATGCTCGTTTGCTGCAAATTGTAAATAACCCATCGGCTAGAAAATTTTCAAACGAAAAATGTCTTCTTCAACTTACAAGGAAAGGTTACTCTGTTGTTAGTGAGTTTCTACAACATAACGGACATAATTCTCAAGCCGAGCTTTACGCTTCCAAATGGAATCATTCTGCGCCCGTCATTGTTTCCATTTCGCGCTTTTCAAGTACCGATCAAATACTTAAGGATTCTTCTTTTTGTGAAATGTTGCTGGTACGTATGCTTGGAAGCGTCCATGAAATTGGGAAATCTAAAAACCCTCTTCTGGTACCCGTTTACTCCGTTTCAAGTCCCTCTCCAAAAGACTCCTTAAGCAAAGTCACCAAATACCAAATGTTTGGCATTGACATAGCTGAATGGCTTATGTGTAACACTATGCTCCTAGACTGGTCGGAAATGGAAACTGTTGCTAGCGATTTGTTAATTCATTCATACATTGCTTACGAAAATAATTCCGAGACTCCTTTAAAGTTTAGCTATGCAAAGGGTGTTTCCTATTTTTTGACTGGAAAGGGAATTGCGACTCTAGGATGGACTAAAAATGTCTCCAATAATAAATTAATTAATAAAATAAATGAAGTCGAAAAAGGATCCACCAATAAGGAAATCCTGGAAACCATTCTTAGAAAGCCGAATCTACAAACCTATTTCTTTGAATTTCTGAAAAAAAATTTTTGTGACGAAAATCAACGATTCTATTCTGAAGTTTGCGAATTTAATGACTATTTTTCTCATGCTAATGAAACTAATGATCATGAAGCAATTCGCGAAAGTTTTGCTCATGCATGCGGTATTTACAATTGCTTTCTTTCATCTAATGCACCTAACGCCGTCAATCTTCCCAGTGATCTTTATGAAAAAATAACCAACCATATGGCCTTAGCCATGGAAGTTGAACCCCTAAATGAATGGCTCCAGTTAATTCACATTCTTTTATTAGAGGCGCAAACAGCCGTATTAGACCTGATGGCCGGCGATTCCTTATTGAAATTTCTTGAATTGAATGGGGGGCTCGGTATTTAATGCATAGAAAACAATCGTGTTTTAAATCATTCATTAGCAGTTCCTCTTGTTTTTGTACATATTTCTTATTTGCATTATTATTTTTATTTTATCTCATTACGTGTCTATTACTGATCCTTTCCATCGCTATGCTCTGATGCTTCCGTTTTCTCGAACAAGAATCATATGCTTATGTTTCAAGGATGAACTTATAAGGCTATAAATGCTTTGCTAACATATTTGCTAACTGAGTAGAGAAAATCCGAAATGAATATATGAATTAAGCATTATTATTTTCGGTGAACATTTGAATATCGAGATGATAAATCTTGTAACTATGATCTATATAAAGATCCGAACACTTAAACGAAAATCGAATTTGAAATTAACTGGCTTAATTAAAATTTCAACCTCTTTTAAACTCTTTTTCGCCAGAAGCTTCAAACACTGAACTAACCCTCATCAAAAGAAATTGAATTTAAATAAAGTTGACAACGCCTAAAGAACATAGTCATTAACCAGCATCAGCACAATAATTTTTCATTAAATTATGAGCAATAAAATCGAGTTTAAGTGTTTACTCTACTTTTACATTTAGCTAAGGCTATATAATTTGGACAACGTATGCCATAGTAATATTTTTGAAGGTCTCAGGGTTTCTCAATTTATTTGTGTTAACCAAAAATTATGAAAATATTTAGTTGATAATCATTTATAAACCTTGTTTTTTTCACCAGATTTCTATGTTCTTGAATGGGATTAGAATCCACAGGTTACTTAATTCTGAAAATTATAGACTGAAAAATGTATTTAGGAGCATATCCTATACAGATAAATTTTTTAACTCAGCTAAAGCTTAAAGTGAAGTTGCTTTTTAGATAACTGCTGGAAACCCTGTTGTAAGTATGGCCAAGTTGTTATTGAAGACACCGGAAATTATTACCGGTAACAGCAGGATTCTTTCGCTACTTCAAAAAAAGTCGATTAAATTACTACCTAGATATAATTTTTTGACCTATTTAACTCTTCATACCAAAGTTAATAAACTTATTATTGCTTTAGAGTTATTCAACTCATCCAATTGACGAGAAAATCTATAGCATCGTTTTCCAACGTATTTTTAAATCATATTTTACGAAACTTAGTGCCTATTCTCTCATACATAATACAACTCTCTCCTGTGCATCAGCATCAATTTTTACTTCAATCTCATAATAAGTGATAAACAAGAAAGAATAGAGAAAAGTAATTTATTAAATAAAAACAAGGAGTCATGGACAGATATAATCCCCCAAGAAGGAATGGCAATTCAAAAAAAAATGAAGTCGTAATTACCGGAGGACGTACACAACGAATTGACTTTGAAAAAGACGTAAATAAAACTACTATACTTCCCCGCTGGAGCTTCGGTAGGCCGAAGAGGCCGTGGAGCTGGTTGGTATTGTGAAGCATGTAACGAGACATATAAAGATTCTTTAAGTTGGCTTGACCATCTAAATAGTACACAGCGTATGTTATACCTTTCTGTTTAAAAGTTTACTAATCTAACTTATTAACAGATTTACGAAAAACTAGAACTGTCATCATCGAAAAGCGCGCTACATTAGAAGAGGTTAAAGAACGAATGGAATATTGGCGCAGACAATTATTAGAGCCAGAAAAAGGATCAGAAGAGTACAGCTTGAAGGAAAGAGTTGAACGGTATCACCAAGAATTAGAAGCTAAAAAGCTTCGGCGGAAGCAAAAAAAAGTAAACAAGGAAAAGAACTCACCTAGATTAGTAGGTGAGAATACCGAACTGGCTGCTATTATGGGTATAAGTAGCTTTGGCTCAACTAATTTATAAGAAATCAAATAATTTGATATTTCTATATTTTTTTCGTTAATATTTTGAATATTGTGTTTACACATATCCAATTAGTGTTTTGGGTTTTACGAAAGCGCAAGGAATTCGTTAAAGGTGTTTAATGCGTCAACACTTCTGAGTTTACACTGTCAAGTTTCATGTCGTTAGAAGGGAGGAATATATTTTTCACAATGATTAGTAGCATAAAGCAAAATTAATAAGATCATGAATCTACAGAGGAATAAATACCTGCTTGGTTCACACGGCATAAGTTTGTTACAATACTATATCAACGTTCAACCTCCAAATGCGGCGGTAAATATCCGTATTTGCGATACCGTACGAGGACTGTTAGTAATATAAGCGAAGTAATTTTCGATGGTACATAGCTCACGTAATCATTTCCATATATGATTTTAATTCTCTTCACTTAGATTATTTGAACAGTTACATTACAAACTACTGCTTCAGTATCAAGTGGATGGAAGAAACCTGGAATTGAAGTGTGCAAACCTTACTAAACCGTTACTGCTTCAAACTTTTGTACTATTTGTAAGATTACAATGGGTTTATTAGTACTCGGGACTCCTTTAGATTGGCCAGAATCTAAAAAATATTGTGATTATGTCCGTGAAAATGGTATAATGGTACGTGTCATTAGTAATGAACAGCTAGTGGGCATTTGACATCTGAGTGCATTGATTATTTCGAAAGCAAAATAGACGAGCTATTCAATAAATGCTTCATTTCTTTCGATCCTTCTTCACCTCTGATTTGGATGTTTTGTATTTTTTTAATATGTCAAATAGTTTTGCAGTTGTTTATACTGTGATTGTTCAACTTTATGAAATTGTTGAAATTTTTTACGATCGCTTGTTAGCTAACTTTTTATCTTTAGCAATTTTTGCACATGTATGATACTTATATATCTAAAAAGCAAGATGTTCTACTTTGGGGGGACGAAATTGAATGTATAGTTGTGTCTATGGATGATAAGAGTAAAAAGGCGCGAGTGAGTCTCCGTCAGGAAGATATTTTGAACGCCCTCGGTAAATATGAGGAGACATTTAGGCATGTAGATTTTGGACCTGTATATGCCGCTTTGAGGAATGAAACCTGCCCAAAGAAAATAGACGCCATTTTATCTGAAGTGGCTAAAAACCCGGCTGATTATGTCGAACGCATAGGAGGAAATTCAAACAAAGATACTATAGAAATTACGAGTTCCACCAAACCACATGCGCAGAACGCGGTCCCTACTTTCCATCCAGAATATGGTCGTTATATGTTGGAAAGTACACCAGGTGCGCCTTATGGTTCCACTTTAAAGGATTTTACTTTTGTAGAGTACAATATGCGATTAAGAAGAAAAATTATTGAAAACCATTTACTACCCAATGAGCTACCTTTAACAATTACTAATTTCTTTCGTCTTGGAACACCAGGCTTTACGGATCCAGAAGTCGAAGCCAATGGTGCAATTTCGCGATCTTTTTTCTTACCGGACGATGTTATCAACACACATGTTCGTTTCCCGACCTTGACTGCTAATATTCGTCAAAGGCGCGGGAGAAAAGTGGCCATGAATGTTCCGATTTTCTTCGATAAAAATACAATTAAACCATTTCACGATCCTACCGTTCCTTGGGATAGAAATTTGTTTCCTGAAGATGCAAATGCACGAGATGGTGCAGCGTTAGACAATCATATTTACATGGACAGTATGGGTTTCGGTATGGGATGCTGTTGTCTACAAATTACATTCCAAGCTAAAAGTTGTGATGAAGCTAGACTTTTATACGATCAGTTGACTCCTATTACCCCCTTGATGCTGGCATTATCTGCCGGAACTCCAGCATTTCGAGGCTATTTGGCTGATCAAGATTGTAGATGGAATGTGATTGCTGGTGCTGTCGATGATCGAACCGAGGAAGAAATGAAAACTGTGCCAAAATCAAGGTATGATTCTGTTGACTTATATATCTCGAATGACAAGCGCAATTTACCGGAATATAATGACGTCCCGGTCGTTATAAATCAAGATTGCTACGATAAGCTAATAAAAGATTGCATTGATGAAAGATTGGCTAAGCACATGGCTCACATATTCTCTCGTGATCCTTTGGTTATTTTCAGTGACAGCATTTTACAAGACAACAGTGTATCCAATGCTCATTTTGAGAACCTAAACTCAACTAACTGGCAATCTATGCGCTTTAAACCTCCTCCACCAGGTAGTGATATTGGTTGGCGTGTAGAATTTAGATCAATGGAAATTCAAATAACTGATTTTGAAAATGCGGCATATTCAATTTTTGTTGTGATGCTTTCTCGTGCAATTCTATCCTTCAATTTGAATCTGTACATGCCGATATCGCTAGTGGATGAAAACATGAAAGCTGCTCATGCTCGTGATGCCATTCATCGTAAAAAGTTTTGGTTCCGTTGCAATCCATTTCCTGACGCAAGTACTGATGATGAATCTGGTCAGTTCCGTCAACTTACAATTGACGAGTTATTTAATGGTGAGCACCGTGAAAACGGATTCCCAGGTTTAATTACCATTGTTCGAAGCTATTTATACTCTTGTAATCCTGATGCCAAAACTATTTGCCTAATTGAACGTTATATTCGCCTAATTTCTCAAAGAGCAAATGGCCAATGCTTGACTGCTGCTTCGTGGATACGCAATTTCATTACAACTCATCCTTCTTATAAGCAAGACAGCGTGGTCAACGACGAAATTAATTATGATTTAATTAGAAGAATAGCAAAAATTGTAGATGGCGACTACGACGATACGTTACTTGGAAAATGCTCATAATGCAGATGAATTCTGAGTGGAATATATATAAGATTTTTTTCTACTTAATAACATATCTAAAATTTTGGTAATTTAAATTCCTTTGCAATTCAGTATTACAAGTGTAGTTCTTTGGCAACTGAGACTTCCCATTGATTCCTTTCATTAAGTGAATACTCATTATTTAATTAGTGCTAATATATATTCAGTAACTACATAGTTGATTTTCTGTATTGCCCCACCCTTCCCTATTGTTATGTGTATACGCAGGTAGGGTGAGCGAACGCAATGCATGCACCCTTTTAAGAGTCCGCGCTACGCATTTTAACTGCCTTTTGCTGTAATGGCTCCACGTTCTTCCGCAGTACATGTTGCCGTTTATTCTGGGGTTGAAGTCTATGAATGCTTTATTAAAGGTGTCTCTGTGATGCGCAGACGCCGCGATTCCTGGTTGAATGCTACACAAATCTTGAAAGTGGCTGACTTTGACAAACCACAAAGGACAAGGGTTTTAGAAAGACAAGTACAGATTGGTGCGCATGAAAAAGTACAAGGTGGATATGGAAAATATCAGGGTAAGTTGTCTACTGTTACGCGTTGTGACATGATTTGCTATCTTTGAACAACGCGAACAATTGAGTGTTTACTAAGCCAAATCGAGGTATTTTAATACCTTTTTGTATTAAATATCTCTATGGACGCGTCCTCTAAATGATTGACGGTATTAACCAAACTATAGGAACTTGGGTTCCATTTCAGCGTGGGGTCGACCTGGCCACAAAGTATAAGGTTGACGGAATAATGAGCCCAATATTGAGTCTTGACATTGATGAGGGAAAAGCAATTGCTCCAAAGAAGAAGCAGACCAAGCAGAAAAAGCCTTCTGTACGTGGCCGTAGAGGCCGTAAACCGTCGTCACTTTCTAGTAGCACTTTGCATTCCGTCAATGAAAAACAACCGAATTCTTCTATATCACCAACAATTGAGTCATCTATGAATAAAGTGAATTTGCCTGGTGCAGAGGAGCAAGTTTCTGCAACACCTCTGCCAGCGTCTCCTAATGCACTGCTATCACCAAATGATAACACTATAAAACCTGTTGAAGAGTTAGGCATGTTGGAGGCACCGCTTGACAAATATGAAGAGTCACTACTTGACTTCTTTCTTCACCCAGAAGAGGGACGCATTCCTTCCTTCCTGTATTCGCCGCCCCCGGATTTTCAAGTTAACAGTGTTATTGATGATGATGGCCACACTTCTCTTCATTGGGCATGCTCAATGGGACATATAGAGATGATTAAGTTATTACTGAGAGCCAATGCTGACATTGGCGTGTGTAACAGACTGAGTCAAACACCATTGATGAGGAGTGTTATCTTTACCAATAATTATGACTGCCAAACTTTTGGACAAGTGCTTGAGCTTCTCCAGTCTACTATTTATGCTGTTGACACCAATGGTCAGTCAATTTTTCATCATATTGTGCAATCAACCTCAACTCCTTCAAAAGTTGCAGCGGCCAAATACTATTTGGATTGCATATTAGAGAAACTAATATCGATTCAACCATTTGAAAATGTTGTGAGATTGGTAAATCTACAAGATTCAAATGGAGATACCTCTCTATTAATTGCTGCTCGAAATGGAGCCATGGATTGTGTAAACTCTTTATTAAGTTATAACGCCAATCCTTCTATTCCTAACCGACAAAGACGTACAGCTTCCGAGTATCTTTTGGAAGCTGACAAAAAGCCACATTCATTGTTACAGTCAAACTCAAATGCTTCGCATAGTGCTTTTTCATTTTCCGGAATAAGCCCTGCTATTATCTCGCCATCATGCTCATCGCATGCTTTTGTTAAGGCAATTCCTTCAATATCTTCGAAATTTTCTCAATTAGCAGAGGAGTATGAATCTCAGCTTCGAGAAAAAGAAGAAGATTTGATTAGAGCGAATCGTCTCAAGCAAGACACGCTTAATGAAATTTCCAGAACTTATCAGGAATTGACCTTTCTGCAGAAAAATAACCCCACTTATAGTCAATCTATGGAAAACTTGATTCGAGAGGCCCAAGAAACTTACCAGCAGCTTTCGAAGAGGTTACTAATATGGTTGGAAGCACGACAAATCTTTGATTTAGAGAGAAGCCTCAAGCCACATACTTCATTATCTATTAGTTTTCCTTCCGACTTTTTAAAAAAGGAAGACGGACTTTCGTTAAATAACGATTTTAAAAAGCCGGCTTGCAACAACGTGACCAATTCTGATGAATATGAGCAATTAATTAATAAGTTAACTTCTCTCCAAGCTTCCCGCAAAAAAGATACTTTGTATATTAGAAAATTGTATGAAGAACTAGGAATTGATGATACAGTTAATAGTTACCGTCGTCTTATTGCAATGAGTTGTGGCATCAACCCTGAAGATTTGAGTTTGGAAATACTCGATGCTGTGGAAGAAGCATTAACCCGAGAAAAATGAATCTTGGAAACTTTCATTTACATCTTGTCTTAATGTTACGTTCTTTATTTAATGATACGAGTTATGATAGTTAATGATTTTATCCATGACACTCACTGTCAAACTGCATTTATCAACGTTATCATACTTTGATAGAAAAACACGAGTTATTTTATATATTATTTTCGAATGGAATCAAGTGGAAAAAACATATATTGCTCCTTCCTAACAAAACTATTATGTTACTTATTTATGCGCAGCTAAAACAATCTACTATTGTAAAATGATTTATCTCATTTACAGCGCGTGCTTCCATTCATGATTCATCCTTTTTGCATTCGCACGTTAATGATCATCTAAAGGATACCAAGTTACTGAGCTTCACTTTAATTTGAGGGTCCTGTTCAAATAGGTAAAAGAGTGATTAATACAAATAATCAATTATTTAATTGAAAGAAAATCTATAGCAGTATTTCTCGTAAATACGATATAAAAATATGTAACCTATAAACGCAGAAATCGCGTTTTTTTGAATACATTTATTATGTTTACTTAGCATACATAAATTTAATAACGCTGTTGGAATACACAATTTGAATTAACGTACTGGTTTAACTAGAGGACGTTAGTGCAGCCTTTCCCCAGCAGCTACCATACTTACTTTAGTCGTGTATATGTATAATTGAAAATTTCAACAATCTTTTATTTTTGTTCCTTCGTTGAAATATCTACTAAAATATTTTAACTTTGATAATTAAGTATTGCATAAGGAAATGGATGCGTTGAAACTTTTGACAACTAATGTCAAATTTAAGAATAAAGTACCTCAACCTTCTATAAAAGAAAAAGAAGCAAAAAAATTACAAGGTATTACTAAGGGAAAAGCTAAAGTTACTGGTAATAATCCTGTTGATCCAATTGAAGAGTTTCCGGAAGGAATACTTTGTGAAAACTTAAAAAAACAAAACATAACAGAATGTACCACAATTCAAAGATATGCCATTCCAACGATAGGTTCTAAACGAGACCTATTGGCATGTGCACCAACTGGTTCTGGAAAAACTATTGCATATCTATTCCCAATTTTGCAAAAACTTCAGTTACATGTTCCGGGTGGATATAGAGCGATTATCGTAGCGCCGACTAGAGAACTGTGCGAGCAAATATATAGACAGGCAGAAAAGCTGTCTTTTGGAACTTCATTGAAGATAATTGAATTAAGTAAATCTAATGAAAAAATTCAAGAAAAAGCGCCCAAGCTCCGGGAAAAGTATGACATGTGCATAGGCACCCCGATGAGATTAGTACAAGCAATACAAACCGGATTGTCCTTTGAAAAAGTAGAATTCTTTGTTATGGATGAAGCTGATAGACTTTTTGAGCCTGGCTTTATTGAACAAACTGATCATATTCTAAGTGCATGCACCAGCTCTAATATTTGTAAAAGCCTTTTTTCCGCTACTATTCCATCACGCGTCGAAGAGTTAGCTAAAGTCGTAACGGTTGATCCGATTCGAATCATCGTTGGTTTGAAAGATGCAGCCACGGATAGCATCGATCAGAGACTCTTGTTTGTTGGTTCGGATACTTCCAAAATTGTGATTTTGCGTCAAATGATTTCAAATGGAGAGTTAAAGCCTCGAGTCGTAATATTTGTTCAAGATATAGAAAGAGCGAAAGCATTGTACACAGAACTCTTATTTGATGAAATTCACGTTGGTGTCATTCATGGAGAATTACCACAAGCCAAGCGCGAAGAAGCACTTGCGAAATTTCGGAAGGGTGAAATTTGGGTTTTAATAGCAACAGATCTTCTTGCTCGTGGTATCGATTTTCATGGTGTAAAGATGGTCATCAACTTTGACTTTCCTCAAAGTGTTCATAGTTATATTCATCGTATCGGTCGAACTGGGCGTGCAGGAAATACAGGACAGGCCGTTACTTTTTTTACAAAGGAAGATGGTGAATATATCAAGCTTATTGCTGGTGTAATGCGTTCATCAGGTTGCGAGGTTCCAAACTGGGTTATGGCACTTCCTAAACCTAGTAAAGAAATGAAAAAGAAGTTGAAGAAGAGTCCTCCTAAAAGAAAGAGGATTACTACTAGAGCTTCTTACGACAGACAAAAGGAACAGCGTAAGAAGGAGTATATTAAGAAGGTAAAAAAAGAAGCCTCTATCAAAAAGCATAATGAAGCTACTGGAGACAGTGGACAATAGATTGTTGCTACTGAAAGTATTTATATAAAGGGTTTTGGGTTTTAGTTTAGTTTTTGTGTTCATTTAAAAAAGTCATATTCACTCCAAAATACTATTGCTTTGATATAATAGAGCCTTATATTTTTTAGCAATCATATTATTTTCTTTTACTTTTATTTGTGGTAAGAAACTTTTATGTTACTGTGGTACCTGACATATCTAACTTTACATCTTTTGTTTAACAATAATGCAGCAAGTGCTGTACGGCTTTTTAAAACTGATAAAAATCTACACGAGTACAATTAATGTAGGCGTAAACAGGTACAAGGAGATTATTTTATTTTAAGTACCCAACAGGGTTTTTGCAATTGTTATTTTAACTACAATTTGAAAGCTATATTACGTTGCTGACACTGTTTTATAATTTCTCGTTTTCGAAATCACGAGTGTGTTTCAGTAAATATTATATTGTTTTAACTTACTTTATATTGTGTATCATTGAAATTACCTATGAACGGAGAAAAATTGGTGTTACTTAATTGGTATATGGGAGTAGAAACTTCATCACAACCTTAACTTACCGAATCCCATCTCTTTCCAATTCAGGCTATTTCGAAGTATAATGTTTTCCACAAGTCGAATTATCTCTCGTATTAATTACAATTTTTTAAGGAAGAGTCACTACTCTACTAAAACAGTTGCTGAACAAGCCAAGGGTCGTTTCACTCCCTTAATCCAAAAATTATCGGGTATTTTAAACATAACGGTTAATTTGTTTAACTAACTTTTTCAATTTAGCTGTACAACAACCTATTATGTACTGGGCAAATGTTTCGAAAGAGCTGGTTCAACAAGTATATCATTCTCAAAAAATTGCACCCCCTTCCAATACTCATGTAAGCAACTATTTGCTACAAAGAACAGATCCACTAATTTCTCTTTTAGTCTCCCTTCCTTTTTTGGAAAAGTCAATCCTCTGAAGCATGGGGCCGCAATTTTTTCATCGCAGTTGAAATAGTTGGTATTTTCTGCGCTGGCCAGATGGTTGGTCGTAGAAAAATTACTCCATATCATTAAAAAGATGAATTTAATCTTTCATAAAAGCTTCTGATTGCTGGATACTTATGCATTTCAACTACTGCGAATTCATTTTGTCTCCAACATACACCAGGCTGTTCAATAAATGAGACTATTAATAACTATCTTTTGTTAACATATTAAGATGAGGTCTTTATAAAGCATTTCTGTTAATAGGGAAACTAAATTATAGGTCTTAGGTAGCAGGACCTAATTGTAGGCGTAAGTGTTATTACCCGGCACTGTATTGCTTGTTTTTCAATTTTGATTTTGAATAACCATTAATTTAATTGTAAAATCTACCGAAAGCAAATGTCTCATTTTCGCAATCAATCTTAAAATCAGTTTGTACTAATAAATAAATATTGCTAAATTGATGGAGTTACCTCACTGTCAATGAGCGATTTCGCATATTTTAGTTTCCACATCTCCAAACAAAATGGGATAATCCTACTACCAAATACTTTCTGCGCTACACCACCTTTAGGGGAATTTTTGGGTCTGACCTGAAAACATAATCCAAGAAAAAGAATTCAATGTTTAATCAACGCTTAGTACACACATCAAGGATAGCTATTCGTAATGTACAATACTTACGCTATAATAGTACATGTAAGCAAACTTAGGAATAGTCATTTATTTGCTAACGCTTCAGCAATCCCAAATCTTCAAGCAGTTATTCGTAAAAAATTGCTGGATTCCATGAAATCTAGGCAAAAAGATGTTGCGTCTACTTTAAAAGTACGTTGGAAATAAAACGTGACGGTCTACATGTTAAATTGCATCAGTGTTCAAGCAATGTGAAGAGGCTGTCAGAACTATGTTATCTATGTTTGTAGATGAATATGACGCTAACAAGCTTAGGTATTTCTCTCGGAAATCGAATATGCAAACAAGTCGAGTAAGCCAGTTACTACAGACTTAGACGTTCTGCGAGTACTTAAAAAAAACATAAAAAAGCGTAAACAAGCTATTGAACAGTTTCGCAAGGCTGAGCGTCTTGATCTAGCGGAAAAAGAAGAATCTCAGATTCAAACTTTACGACAATTCCTACCTGAACATGCTAGTAATATTTAAAAATCTGTAAAAAGAATACAATCTAGTCATTTAATAAGTCTCTATCCTTCAATGCTTTATCAGCTTACCCTCGAATTTAAAAATATCTTGACTTAAATAACTCAACGTTCTTAATGTGTGCAAGCCACGCTACTAAAGACAGTTTCTTTTGGTTTTTTAATAACAATGTTATACTACGCAGCAATATGACACGATTGATTCTGCAACGTATCATTACATATCCTGTAAATGCTATGCGCTCTTTCAATGTTTTGAATTGAACAGCTAAGACTTATGTAATGAGAAGCTTTCTGAGTTTTTTTACACTGATTCAATTTATGCATGTGAGTTTCCATTCATACAATTAAATTAAACAATCGTCGCTGTTTTCAGCTCTTAACAGCATTATCTTATTATTAGTAATGAAATTTTGGTTAAAATTTGATAAGCGATCGGTATCTTAATTATTTAAAATAAAAGTTAATGCGGTAAAGTAAGTGAAACTATTGCAACGCTTCGATATCTCATCTGTTGAACTATTTGAAGCCGAAAAAATTGGAAACTTTAATTTTTTTCCTTTATAATGAGTATTGTATTAAATGCTTGAATGGTTTATTTAATAGCATTGGAGGTTGGAGGCAAGTAAGCCAATTCCCTCTTTGCGCTCATTATGTGACGGCGACTTACCAGCTAACTCAGCAATTACCAACTACCTTTAAATACGCCAGAAAATTAATAATAGCCCGAAACGTTCTTTGTGCCAGTTTGTAATTTAAATTCGTACAGGCCCATGATTACACGTTTATCGGGCGCTTGCTTGAGGCGATCAGGTGCTAAAAGAAATTGGCCTCGTGAACATTTGGTTCATCGGTCTTTGCTTGCTAGTTTTTCCACTACACAGAGGGTTTTAAAATGCTCAGTCGGACCTTTTCGTACTTCAAATGTTGTTTTCAAAAGTAAAGAACCAAAAGATAACAAACCACTGGATAACAAAAACGATCCCAAAAAGACACATAATGAAGATGAGTCACATACCAACGAATCTTTGCCATCTACGGATAAAAAGAAAAAAAAGGATAATGACGATTTTAAGCAAAATTTGAAATCTTCTTCAAATAAGACTGAGGAAAAGTATTCTGCTACACAAGCTTCTAAGTCTAAAAATGACGAATTTGAATTAGGTGGTGAAGAAAATGAGGATGAAATGCCTTTAAATGGGGAATTTAATAAAAATGTTCCGGCCAAATATTCGGTTCCTGATGTGTATCCTCAATTACTTGCGTTACCCATTGCGCGACGACCTCTTTTCCCTGGTTTTTATAAAGCCATAGTTACCAAAAATCCCTCTGTTTCAGAGGCCATTAAAGAACTGATTAAAAAGAGACAACCTTATATCGGCGCGTTTTTGTTGAAGGATGAAAACACTGATACCGATGTTATAACGAACATTGATCAGGTTTACCCGGTCGGTGTTTTCGCTCAAATCACCAGTATTTTTCCAGCAAAAAGTGGTAGTGAACCTGCATTGACTGCTGTTTTATACCCTCACCGTAGGATACGAATAACTGAACTGATACCTCCAAAAGAGGATGCTGATAGCGCTGCTTCTTCAGACGCAGCAGAACTTGAAACCGATAAAAGCTCTAATCTTTCTTCCAATGGAGAAGTTAAGTCTGATCTCAAACAAGACAATGGGAAAGAGGAACCTGAAAAGGAAGTTGAAAGCACACCCTCAATTCTTCAAAACTTTAAAGTCTCTCTTGTTAATGTCGAAAACGTTCCTAATGAACCTTTTAAACGACAGGATCCTGTAATTAAGGCGGTAACGTCTGAGATTATGAATGTTTTCAAAGATATTGCAAACGTTAGTCCCCTCTTTCGTGAACAAATTGCCAATTTTTCAATATCGCAAACGTCTGGCAATGTTTTTGATGAACCTGCTAAATTGGCAGATTTTGCTGCCGCTGTTTCGGCTGCAGATCATCGCGAATTACAGGAGGTTTTAGAAGCTACAAATATAGGAGATCGTTTGCAAAAGGCTTTGTATGTACTAAAAAAGGAACTATTGAATGCCCAACTTCAGCATAAAATTAACAAGGAAATTGAGCAGAAGATAACTCAACGCCATAAAGAATATCTTTTAACCGAACAGCTAAAGCAAATTAAAAGAGAACTTGGACAAGAACTTGATAGCAAAGAAGCATTAGTAACTGAGTTCAAGAAACGAACTGAAAGCTTGAGTATGCCTGATCACGTGAAAAAGGTTTTCAATGATGAACTGTCCAAATTTCAGCATTTAGAACCAATGGCTGCTGAATTTAACATTACTCGTAATTATTTGGACTGGATAACCCAACTTCCTTGGGGAAAGAGGTCTGTTGAAAATTTCGATTTAGATCATGCAAAGGAAGTCCTTGATCGAGATCATTATGGGCTTAAAGATGTTAAGGATCGTGTTCTTGAGTTAGTAGCTGTAGGTAAGCTAAGAGGAACTATGCAAGGAAAGATTATGTGTTTAGTTGGTCCGCCAGGTGTCGGTAAGACTTCTGTTGGAAAATCTATTGCATCTGCCTTAAACAGGGAATTCTTTCGCTTCAGTGTGGGCGGTCTGACTGATGTCGCTGAAATCAAAGGACATCGTCGTACCTATATCGGAGCAATGCCTGGAAAAATTGTGCAAGCTTTGAAAAAGGTGCAAACTGAGAACCCTTTGATTCTTATTGATGAAATAGACAAAGTGGGCAAAAGTCATCAAGGGGATCCTGCGAGTGCACTTTTAGAGCTTTTAGATTCAGAACAGAACTCAGCTTTCCTAGATTACTATATGGATATTCCACTCGATGTTTCATCTGTTTTATTTGTCTGCACGGCGAACACCATTGATACTATTCCTCCACCTTTGTTGGATCGTATGGAGGTTATTGAACTATCTGGATATGTTTCAGCTGAAAAAGTTAACATTGCTAAAGGTTATCTTATACCCCAAGCCAAAGCTGCTTGTGGTTTAAAGGATGCTAATGTGAATATCAGTGATGACGCTATTAAGGGTTTAATTAGTTACTATGCTCATGAAAGCGGTGTACGAAATTTGAAAAAATCTATTGAGAAAATATTTCGTAAAACATCTTTTAGTATTGTTAAAGAAATTGACGATGAATTAAATTCTAAAGAGAAGTCTACGGGTAAGTCGGGAAAGAAAACATCTCCTCAATCATCAGAAGATGCAGCAAACAAAGAAGCATCATCTGTTCCGTTAAAAGTTCCCGATAAAGTTAATATCGAGATTGAAGAAAAGGACTTGACTAAATATTTGGGTCCCCCCATTTATACTTCTCAGCGACTTTATGACACTACTCCTCCTGGTGTTGTCATGGGACTTGGTTGGACACCCATGGGAGGTGTTTCGATGTATGTAGAAACTATTGTTAAAAACATTTTATCATCCAATTCTACTCCCTCTTTGGAAAGGACGGGGCAACTGGGAGATGTGATGAAAGAGTCATCTGAAATTTCGTATTCCTTTTCAAAAAGCTTTTTGTCTAAGCATTTTCCAAATAATAAATTTTTTGAACATGCGCGTTTGCATATGCATTGTCCCGAAGGCTCCATTTCTAAGGATGGCCCATCAGCAGGTATCACAATGGCTACATCTTTACTTTCTTTAGCATTGGATACTCCGGTACCAGCGACTACTGCCATGACTGGTGAGCTAACCTTGACCGGTAAAATTTTACGCATTGGTGGCTTACGAGAAAAGACGGTTGCTGCCAAATTATCTGGTATGAAAGAAATACTATTTCCAAAAAGTAACTTAGCCGATTGGGAACAACTTCCTGATTATGTTAAAGAAGGTTTAACTGGTGTCCCTGTTGCATGGTATGATGATGTTTTTAAACGGGTTTTTTCAAACATTGATGCCGAAAAATGCAACAATCTTTGGCCAAATTTAATAAAGTCATCCTCCAAGCAGCATCAAATTTCACCCAGTCATTAACATTCTCCTATTAGAAGGATACTACCTTTATGAAGAAATTATCTAAATTCATTATGTAATAGATATAGTTAATAACGATTTATGTATTGTGCTATATTTAAAAGACAACATGTAGTTTGAATTTATTCTGTTCAATCGTTCGTAAAACAGTAATATCTTTCTATAAAGTTGATAGCTTAAGCCCTTGTTGAGTAACGCAATGCAAGGCAAATTCATCGCATATTTTCTTATTTCTTGGTTACTCTACTATTGAGAAATGGGATTATTGACTATTTTGAGACAGCAAAAGCTAAAGGAACGAGAAGTCAGGGTTTTGTTACTGTAAGATGATTCAAATATATACAGAGTGAAATCTAATGACTTTAGGGGGTTGGATAATGCAGGTAAAACGACAATTTTGAAGTGCCTGTTGAACGAGGATGTAAGTATCTTTTAAGGCTCCATAATTTATCGATTGATAGGTAAATGAAGTTTCGCCTACCTTTGGCTTTCAAATTCGAACGCTTGAAGTAGAAGGACTCCGATTCACGATATGTACGTAGCTTGCAATTTTCGAAATGAACAGTCTTAAGCTTACTAATTCAAGGGGACATTGGGGGGCAGAAAACGCTAAGAAATTTTTGGAAAAATTACTTTGAATCAACCGAAGCAATTATTTGGGTTGTTGACAGCTTGGATGATTTACGTTTAGAAGAATGCAGAAATACATTACAAGAATTGTTGGTAGAAGAGGTAGGCTGAAAATGTGAATTATCTTAACATGCATATAGAAACTTTTGTTTACTTCAATTTTGGTTCTCGCTAATAAGTCTGACGTTTCCGGCGCACTTTCATCCGAAGAAATTAGCAAAGTCAGTTTACAATTTATGAATCCAAGCTAACAACAAGTCAAGATATTAAATATTTCTAAATATAAATCATCGCATTGGCGGATTTTTTCGGTTTCAGCATTAACGGGCCTTAATATCAAAGACGCGATAAGCTGGCTTGCTAATGATCTAAAGGAGATTAAGTTGGGAACTATTGATTATTAAGTTTTCATCCGAGTAATCGTAAGAATCGGTTGTTCCAATCAACTCAGTACCTACAAAATCTTCGTTGAGAAGAAAGTCCTGTCGAATTAAATAGCTTGTCATGTGTTTCCTAAAATATTGTTATTTAGGCTTCTCATTAATAAAGATCACTTACAGGTCTCCTCCAGTCCATTGTTTTAGGATGTCTGCTCTCCTTTTCTCACCAGTTGGACGACGCAAAAATGTTCCTTTCGGTACGAAGGCAACACAATCAAGTATGATTTCATGTGCTGCCAAAGCCGTAGCAACAATAATTGGTATTAGGCTAGCGAATTTTTGCTGACTATGTACTTCCAGAAGAATTACTACGGATCCTGACGCTTGAAATAATATGCTGTGACATTAGCCTCTATAGTTTGTGATGCTACTTACCACCCATCTGTGCAAATGTTGGGATGCACTAATTCGATTGTTTCTTCAATATCCTTTACGGAATGGTTAAGCCCGTTTAATTCGAGCGTATTCCATATGAAATCTAAAGTATATAAAACTGGAACTTTTTCCATATTCTGGTCTTTTTTCTTCAAATGATGAATGAAACCTAACTGCCCTGTTCTCGAATAGCTCTTTTTATCTAATGTCTCTTGCACTAGAAGCTCGCATCCAGAGTTGAGTTCGTTGTTTTCACAATATGAGCCGTGCTTTCCGTTAATCCAAATTTCTCCAATTTCTCCTTCTTGACATATGTATTTTTCTTCAGGGTGAACTATGCATATTTCATTGTATAATGTGCTCTATATTAATTAGTAAATTGCTGCCTAATACTTTTCACGTACAGTTCCGGACCCATAAAGGAGTGGTTGTCTGTTTCTTAGGACATCCTCTCTTACGTTTACGAGACCGCTTCTTAGCTGATTGGCATCAAAGTAATCCTTCATTTTTTCCATGCTCGAATCCGCATTCCAACAAACGAAAGGATTGATCGGATGAGAGTATGCCAATTTTACCTTGTTGGGAGCTAGTCCAATTCTGGCGATATCTTCAATTATACTATTAACTAGGTCTTGTTAGTAAATGCGTCTTTCTGTTTTCCTACTTACCTCTAGAACTTATTGGTCTGTCGTAGCAAGGCACAATAATGCTTGACAAAGTGGAGTTAATAACAATGCTATTACAACCTTGAGCTGTTGAAAAGCTTTTCTGACAAATGTTAAGTGGAATCATAACCTTTGATAAAGAGTTTTGCTCGATAGCCTCAAAAAGCAGGCTACCATTGTTACATAAGTTTTCTTGTTTTATCAATAAAGTTGGTACTCCTATAATATGCGTTAATTATTTTTTTCACATTTTGAAAATATTTACCTGCATATACTCCAAGCAAGGCAGTATGCAATAGGCCCATTCCACTTGAGAATTCAATCCCACCAATGATTGGTTTTTCTTCATTTCCAATTACAAATTCTTTTTGTTCATGGCAAAATGCCAGAAGACTAGAATGAGAAAATTGCGTTGGGATGATGGAACCATCTTCCAGCTTATTAATACTAATTAGCGCGACTTTCCCTTTATTATTCAATTCCCCCGGGGTTATTAGATTCAATGCTTTTTTTGCACGTTTTGAAATGGGGATTCCAGTAGTTTCAAATATTTTGGGTGCCTTCATGTTGAGGTCAATGCAAGTTTGTTGAAAGTGATTTGAAATATCCCTGGATTTTAAAGATATAAGAACTTTATGATCAACAAGGATTGCTTCCACATTGAAGGCCTTTGCAATTTTTGTGAATTCTTCTATTTCCCCAATCAATTGTGATATTTCACGAATTTGAAACGGTATTGGTATCACCCCTAGGTGAAAGCAGCTATGTATGCTGATCAAAAACTCTAATGGGTCGTAATAAAGAAGTAAAATATGTGATCTTGCTTTAGCTTTAACTGATAACTGCATATATTCAACATGAGATGCAACTTTCAGCTCAAAATGGGCCCAAGTCAACTCTACTTTTGTTTTTTCGATAGCATTAAAGGTTAATATGGCAGGTGAAGTTGGTGTCTTTGCAGATTTGGTTTTTAAAAAGTCAAGGATAGTAAAGTGATTAAGCAGATTTTCTCGTGCTTTACTAACTTTGTTTTGATGCTTGTACGGATCCATCTTTTGTTTAACATTTAAAGAGATAATCTCTCTATGATGTTTGGAGGCATCTTTTGACCAAATTCCTTTTGAATTGTTTAAATTAATTTTAGATTTTGGTAATGCTGAATCCATGAAAAACCTAACATAGGATACAGGAAGATTTCCTGACAAAAAGGCCAGTTTACACTTATTCGTGTTGATTGCTTGGATTCCCATATACCTGGATCGAGGTAATGATTTGTAAGGAGCAATAAGTATGCTTAGGACATCTAATTTGAATATGTCTTGAGTGACTTGGAAGCTGCTCTCTGTTATTTTTACCAACTCTGAGAACAAATCTCTTCCTTTAAGCCGATTATTTCGAATTAACGAACGCTTAATAATTGGACTTTCAAGTACTAAAACGGAGTAAACTGCTTTGTCGATTTCTATTTCAAAGGCGACACCATCAAAAATTTCGGGAACATATTTCATGATTTTTTTAATCAAGTAATGAGAATAGTGTACATATTTTTCTTCCATTAACTTATCAGCGACCATTGTTTTCCGATATTGCCTGATTTGTTCATCTTTGTTTCCAAGAACAAAAATCTTTTCGTTATGCAAAAATCCTTTTAGACCACTATCCATGAATGAGTTATTCTTTTCAAATTTATTTTCTTGGTTGTTTTCGTAATCAGTTAATTGTTCCCCTTGTGGGTTGTTAATCACGCTAGCAGCTTTCAACTTAGGAAGACAATCAGAATAAACCCAAATTTCTCCAACTTCACCAACTTTGCATATATTCTTCGAATCTTCATTAACAACTGCCACTGATGCCTCAGGGATTGGATACCAAAAGGGAGACATGCAAAGGACTTCGTTAGGAGAATATTTTCGGATATCTAGAAATGGAACAATTTCCACTTTTTCCTTTTCTATTGAACTCTTTAATACCAAGATCTCTTGATAACAAGTATCGGCCATTTGCCGTTCATGTTTCTGTCTGTTGGTGTAACTGATCATCCAGTCTTTGAATGAAATAGGTATTCCACCAAACTTTCGCAAACATAATATCGGAGTGATTACCTCTTTGGAATTATTGGTACCTAAAGGTTGCAACCACCTATCTGAGACTATAATGTTGAATTCCGGGTCTACTACTTCGCATTCAACCATACACAACTTCAAGGACGAAAGGTTCGGTGTATAATTTTTTTTAAATGAAAGTGTAGATTTAGGATCCTCCTGATAATTGTACACTGTCTGCTTCAGTCCAGCATAATCAAACAAACTGTATGTACATCGATATTTAGTAATTAAATATGCTAATAAACCTGGCGTTTTTAGTACTTCTTCATCACAAAAGATGGTACAATATCCTGCAAACACAGAGTTGAATACCCCCATGATCAATCCTAATGGCATAGATGGATGGAAATTGGTAATGAGAACATCTTTCGAATCCTCAAAATTATGGAGCTTCCATCCAGCTTGACGAGCTGGATTGGTTATCATGGACGATGTCAGATTTCTCATCTGACTTAAAAATGTTTTCGTGGTATAAACAGCCTTAATATCATTATAGGTCGAGGAGCTGAACGTGTAATCAATGAGAACTGTGTCATTCGCACGCATCCGATACTGTTTGATTTGTTCAAATTTGTAGTTTGTAAAGTCGTTTGATTTCCACCATGCAAGGCTTTTTGCATTATTCACCTCTGTATCTTTTATGAAGATACGATAAGTAGCCTCTGTAGTAAATGCGACACGAACTTTTTCTTCATTGACAACCAACTTGAGACTTTCTGAAGATGAGGAAGGACTCAAAGGAATTACTACTATTCCAAGCAACAAACAGCCAAAGATACTAATAATATATTCTGAAGCTTCCGATTTTCGATAATATAAAATTACTCTGGTTCCAGGTTTAAGTCCAACGTGATTTTGCGCAACAGACGCAAATTGTTTAGCTCTATTCAGGATTTTATCCCAACTGTAACTCACAGCTTCTTTCCCTTTTTTATCGATACAAATATGAGCAGTAGAAGTTGGATTTTTATTTCTTCGATACTCAAGGACAGATATAATATCCTGCAGCGCCATCATTGAAAATGTTGGATTTCGTGGATCATTAATTTCAAATCTGGCTCTACGTGGAACTGTGAATTGTAGTTTTTCAGCTGCTGTGGCAGTTGATATATCTGCAAACAGCTTCTGAGATACTTTGGCCAATTGTGGTTGCAGCTCTGCATCCCTTGCTCTTTTCACATATTTTAACACTGGGTCTGGTATTGTCTCAAAAGGCAACTTGCTTTTATCTTCATATTTCGAATGCCTTACGGGATGGATTTTTTCGTTTTCTGAAGGTTTCATAAATCTCAGCACAGTATGACTATCCTTGAAATTTTTGCATTTAGTAATTTTTTTTTATATTACTCTTACCGTTTCACTTTTATAATAGACATCGTTTGCTTTCAGCATATGCGCATCTGTTCGAAGGGCTGAACCAGCAGAACCAATTTCAGATATAACATCCTCTTCTATGTCATGCAGTTTTGTCTTCTTATTGAAGTTGAAAAATGATTTTAGACTCATTTTATGGCTCACGTTCGCATACAGTTAGGAATTGAGGATTCCAAAGCTTGTATGAGAAATGTAAACAAATCGCTTATGTTACCTGTTACCTGATTGACTTCACTAAGGATAAACAATAACATTGAATGAAGTAAAAGTGTACTAAGTTTACAAATCCTAATTCAATTTAAAAATTTAGAAAGACTATGCTCTATCCCTGTTCCCCATCATTATTCATTTATGTGCGCAATTAATTTTACAAAATTAACAGTAAATACCAATCTTTTTTATACATATTAGAACGCAAAAAGTTGGATTGTATCAGCTTTTCGAAAAAAGATGCATCTACCAGGGATCGAACCTGGGACCGTCTGCGTGTAAAGCAGAAATCATAACCACTAGACTACAGATGCAACATACAACTAACAGTACTAATTAATATAATTTATTAACTAAGAAACCTGTCTTTACTAATAACGATTGAGAAAAAAGTGATAACAACAGGCTAAGCATTATGCGCTAACTTTGTTTAATTAAAAGTAAACATTCGCAAATTTTGTTGATAACAATGGACAAATTTAGTTGAATACCCCCATATTCATCGCTGTTTATTCTACCTTTCAGAAACTGTTCTTGTTAGTCAAAAGAAACAATACCTGAATAGAAACATTTTGCGGGAATTCATTCTTGCAAATTGTAGATAATTTATTTAATTTAAAACATTTTACGCTATAAATTTAATGATAAGTTACAAATTGCCGCCTTTTTTGCTTTAACATGATGAAAGTTAATTAGTAATAAAAAAAATTATATGAACAGAAGCAAGAGACCTTAATTTAGTACGTGTGATACTATTAATGTTTATTACGTTCAAAATGATGATTGTACCTAGAAGTGCAAAATATTACTAACCGATTTTTACGCGCATGCTTCAGAACTGCTTGCATTTGTCTAACTTGAACACCACACGTTCGGTCTCATAGTATTGTTGAGTAAATAAACACAGTTACCAAAGAGAATTGAAACCTTACTTTATTAAAACTGAAATCTGAACATGAAACGAAGAGCTACTTTTCAATGTCCATTAATTGAATCTACCATAAAACATCAATCTACTAATTATACCAAAACAGAAACAGCAACTACCTCACACGAAGTATCTGAAAATGCAAATGAACATAAAGGAAAATCAAATATCGACATAAACAAAATTGCTTATTACAATGTTGTATGGTATGGTAGCACAATCTCTTTTTTGACTTCATGACTAAACGCGTCAGGAGAAAAATTACTATGAAGAAACATAAAACATGGGAAGGGGATGGCTTTCTCGTTAGAGAAGACTCAAATTTGACTCTTTATAATTCAGATTTTACAAGGTATTCCTACATGTCGAACTTACTAAAAATGAAGTCGCAAACAATATAGCATCTTTTATTGAGAGATATTTTTTATTAATATATGTTAAAGACTCGGATCCTGTCATTCGAGGGTGCCACAAATCAAAGAAGGAGAATTGCTTCGCATTTCCGGGAAAGAAATATCTGTAAGATATACATGTAAGCGAATGTTTCTCATCATCTTTAGATTGAGAAGGAAATCTCTGCAGAAAGTTATGAAGCAGGCACACATATAGATGATTCTCTCCGAGACGTTCATATGCCTGAAATGAAGCGTAAATTCAAGCCACCTTTGAGACCTAACACAATGTACCAGACAATATCAGCACTACCCAAACCGAGGCATGATCCTACTGTGCTTGGAGCTTTGGTGATGAGCAGGCCCAAGACTTGGGATCCAAGGTATGGTAAAAGTGAATGCTTGATCTAACATTACAGGACGCATGTAGATGTTGTTATTGATCCTTTCCTTTCAAAGCATCTTTATTCTCATCAGCGGGAAGGAGTTTCCTTTCTTTACGACTGTTTATTAGGAATGGAAGGAAAATGTGGATATAGTGCAATTTTGGCTGATGAAATGGGCTTAGGAAAAACGTTGCAAACTATAACAGTTGTCTGGACTTTATTGAGTATGAGACTTAGGGTTTTTTTTAACTTTCATTCTCTAATCTTATTATTTAGAGCAGTCTTATTACGCCAATCGTTCTTCGACTATAAACAATGCAATGGTCGTAGCACCTGTCACTCTTTTGAAGGTAAGAAGTTTCAAAACTTCATTACTAATGGCTAGAATTGGGAAAATGAGTTTTATAATTGGCTCGGTCACGAGCGTATTCATGTTTATATAGCTAGATGCGCTGAAGATTTCCAAGAATTTACGTCGAACAAAACTTATTCGATTATCATTACAGGATATGAAACGGTAATTCCTTTATTTATTCTTTTTTCTAATTGCTAAAGGTTTGTACGTACTTGAGAAACTATGGATGCGGGATTGATATTGATCTTCTAATTTGCGACGAAGGTATTGATTTGTTCATAAATAGTTTATTAATCTTAGCTCACCGCTTGAAGTCCATGAGTAGTCAGACTTGGATTACGCTGAATAAGCTAAAAACTAGAAAGAGGCTTCTTCTCACTGGTACGCCTTTACAAAACGGTATGAATCAGTGAATGCTATTTAATTTTAACCGCTCAGATTTGTCAGAATATTTCTCTATGGTTAACTTTATAATTCCTGGATCTCTGGGGACCCCAAATTCTTTTAAAGCTCAGTATGAGCGGCCTATATTAAGGAGTAGATCAATGAATGCTTCCTCTAGGGACATATCATTGGGAGCTGCAAGACTTCAAAGGGTTTGTTTACTAAAGATAAATTTTATACTGATTTTTAGCTTTTTGAATTTACAAGCAATTTCACGTTAAGGAGGAAAGCCAATATACTGGCTAAACATTTACCGCCAAGAAGTATGCAAATATTAAAATCAGTATTAACATAATAGCCGACATTGTTTTATTCATAAAACCAACACATCAACAAGAGAATGTTTATGGACATGTTCTCGATGGTTTCAAGTCAAGCGTTGATCAGAAGGGCTATTATCTTAAAATTTTGACTCGCTTGAGCAAGATATGCAATAGCACCATTTTATTGAGAAATGAAAAGGAAAATTTTTTGTCAACGGAGTTGCAAGATAAGCATGTATTCGAGCAAGAGAATATGTTGCTCTCCTCTAGCAAACTGCAAATATTGGCTGCGCTACTTAAAAGTTTCCAAAGGGGTTGCCAAAAAGCTGTTATTGTGTCCCAATATAAAGAAACTCTCGAGTTGATTGAATTGTTTTTATCAATTTTGCATGTCCGTTTCTGTAAATTGCTTGGAAGTACTCCTTTCTCTGAGCGTGATTTAATAGTACACAATTTCAATACTTCCAGCTTCAAAGAATTTAGTGTGCTTTTACTTTCAAGCAAAGCTGGTGGCTGCGGTTTAAATCTTACCGGATCCACTAGGTTAATAATTTACGAACCAAGTTGGAACCCTGCCCAAGATTTGCAAGCATTGTCAAGGATATATAGAAGCGGGCAAAAGCGGCCAGTCTGTATATACACATTTTTAAGGTACGACCGCTTTTACGAATAACATATTAAGTTATGCAGCAGTGGAATGCTAGATGAGCGCATTTTTATTCGCCAAAATACTAAGCAAGGGCTTTCAAGTTCGTTCATAGTATGTGATTTATTATAAAATTTTATACTGACTTGATTGTAGGATTCCGATGCAAGCCAAAAGAAGAATTTTTTTACGGGTGAAGACATCAAGACACTTTTTTCATATTCAAAAACTGAAACTTGCTTGACATATGAATTAGCATTTGATTCTGATGAAATTGATTCATTAACAAAGAAAAAAGATCCGTTAACTAAAATTGACCATACGATTGATTCCCCAAATACGAAGGAAAAAGATAAAGAAATCAGTTCTTGGAAAAAGGCTTCTGAATATATGGATACTAATTTGGTAAGTTGTATTTTCATCCTAATATTAATGGCCAGGGGAAAAAGTGTCCAGAGAACGCATTTCAAGGATGGACTTGGCAATTTCCGAATGACCTAAGTATTATGAATGGCGTAGAAGATTATATCCCTCTTGAGCCTTTACCTATCAACTGTCTAATGCATAAAAAGTTCGAATAGATCTATTTCGGACTTTTAAGGAGGCGTAAGCGGTTTTTCCTTGCCCATTAGAAACAACGCTTTTGAGCAAGCCTTCGATACTGGGCAATCTCTATGAGCAAACACCAAGGTTCTCAGTTTAATTATTTCTTCTCTTAAATCATTAGCACTTTGCAAAAGCTCCTTGTTTTCAGAAGTGTAGTAGTTGACTTGGTCTTGTAATGTTTGTAAGTACTTTTTCTTTTTTATCCTACACTTTTGGGCAGCTTGTCTGTTTCTGGCTTTCAACATTGACTGCTTAGTTCCAGTTAATTTGGAAGTGTTTTCATCACCTGAGTCATCCAGCTCTCGTGATGGTGAGTTGTGTGAAGCCTCGGAAATTATACTGGGGCTTTTAGAGGCAGTGTATTCTGATAATTCATCAAAATCGCTTCTCCTGATATTATATGGATCATTGTTAATAGGGGATCGATCGTCGCCGAGCTCTAAAGCTTTACGTTTGGCTGTCAATAAAATCTGAGTTTGCATAAATTGTGAAAAATCGAGGGTTTGGGAAATTGAGATGTCTTTTTCGAAACGAGAAAGATAAATTGAGTTGTATTCTTCTCCATCTTCATGCTTCGGAATAATGGATTCCTCGGTTGGTGTATTTGTTTCGTAGGTCATGCTGAAAATGATTTATTGATCAATAATTTTTTTAAGAAAAATTTATAGCGTCTTATGAAAGACTTCTTTTTCGCAAACGAGTAGAATTATATATTTGATTTTTTTTATGAGTTTTTGGCACCAACTTCTTTTAATAATCGATTTCAAAGTGATCACTATAAACGATAAAATTTGTACAGCTGGATAATGCCGATTAACTGGTAAATAGGTGAATTATTGAACTTTCCGTCAATATCCTTTATAACAGCTTGATACAAATATGAGCGTTTGTTTGCTCACGCGAGGTTTATATAAGTCCTTTATGAGGGAATATTAAATTCAAGCATTGTGAGGAAGTCCATGTAAACAAACACTTTTTCTTGTGAACACAACAACAAAATTATAATGCCTGGTTATTTTAAAAAATTACTATCAACAAACTGTATACAAGTATATTCGCATATGTATGCACATATTTTTGTTAGATATTATATAAGAATTTGGGTAACCAAAATTATTACTAGATATCCCTAAAAACAACATTAAACAAGACAGTTCCATCATAACCAATTTAGTCATTAACATTTAAATTTAAAAATTGTTTAATGTAATAGTTCAACAATGCGGAGGGCTAAATCCTCAGATTCACCCCTTGAACTAGCTTCCGCATACACACTACAATTAGAGTTAGAATGATAATTAACATTGAACTTACCGAACAGCATCCTCGGTTCCAGATGATCGAACAAATGCCCGACCGCCCGTGTATTTTGCTACCAAAGCGTCAATTTTTTCTTGAAGTCCTTCCGGTGTTACTAGTTTTTGTTCGGCATCAGTAGTAGTATAAATTGACCGGTCTTCTACTTCACAGCGAATTAGACGACTAGGAATTTCGCTATATAGCTGATTCCACTCTTTCAAAGTGCAATTTTTGTGAGCCAAAATGACTTCCACCAAAAGTAAATTAGTAATAGCATCTCCATCAGTTTGATTAATCAATTCAAAGACTGTTTTTAGAGTTTTTAAGGCATTAAATTGGGCTGGAGACAATACTTCATGAGAAATTATCTTTGATAATGCAGCATGAGAGACTAAAATTGTACCATGACCATTTGCTTCAAAAAATACTCCAACATCGTAAGCTTGAGCAGCATGGTAAAGATGCTTAAGACCGGGAGACACACATAAAACCGGTACCTTTAAAGTTTTTTGGAAAAATGCCGTGCTGGCTCCATTTGCATAAGCAGTCTGAACAATACCAACTTGAAGGTCCAAACCAGTAGAACGGATTAGGTCGATTAGAAATTGGGCAAATAAAGCGCATATTTTGTCACCATCTAACAGATGAAAGCTGTGAGAGCCAAACGCAAAATACACAATTCGATCAGCATCCCCGTCAAAAGAGGCACAACGGGCATGTTTTGGGGCACTAATACCGTTTGGAGGCTTTTGCTGAGTCCTTACAAAATCCGCTCCACACTAGTAAATTAGCATGCAATTGTAAACAATGTATCAAAAAAACTTACCGAGTTATTCAACAGTTCAGGATTATCAATATTGTCGTTTACGATTTCGATAGGAAACAGCTTTGGATCAATATACTTGGCCAGTTCTTTTATCTTAGCCGCTCCGACGCCGTTAGCAGCATCTATCAATACAGTCCCTTTAATCTTCTTTCCTGTCATTAAGGATTGATATGCCTTCGACAGCTTTTCAAAATACCCTCTTTCAGTAGGTTCACCTATTGCATCTGGGGTACCATAAGTTTGAGAAGCCTTGACCATGTAGTGTAGCTGAGGTGTAGTTAAAAGGCCAAAATTTTCGTACTTTGCTTTGCAGACCACAATACCGTCAATTACAGCTTGCGCAAGGATTTCTGAAGTAGACCTAAGTATTAGATGTTAGTCTTGGACATAAGATTTAAAAAAGCGGAGAAATTAAGTGATCTAATATCGACAATAAAAGTAAAACAAACCTTGAGTCATAGCCAACAAACACCCGAGCTTCAGAACCGGGAATAATCTTTGCCTTTTTCAAAATTGAAGTTAAACAAACCGTTAATTCGTCAGCGGAATCCGCATTTACTACTTGATCCAGGTATGCTTCCCATTTGCTAGAATCCAGGCTACTCAAAATGTTTACGATCTTTAACCCGTTTTCGGAAGAGGCGTTGTGCGAGGCAGTCACCATAACTAAGATTGTTAGTAAGTAAACTCAAAGAAATACAAAGGAACAAGATGGATATCAATATGTAAATGAATCATCTCGCAATAATAAAAGTATGTGTCTTACGTCCAACAGGTTGTCCATGCAATTTGGCTGACAAAAAGCTGGCGATTACGCCTGTGCGAAAAGCAACACTCGAAAGCAGCTCAGCGCTATAAATAAAATGTTAATAATTTCCATTTAAACTAAAAGTAAGTTTCTTTTTTTATCAACGTACTCAGCGCGATATCCTCCAGTACCATACTGCATGGGATAAGAATGCACTTTGGCAAACTTATCGGATTCTCGAACAATTGCCGTTACAAATTCATTTACAATCGAATCGCTGTCTTCAGCATCAGACATAGTGGGGAAAATATCGATACAGAAGTCTGACGATCCTTTGTAAAAAAAACTTGTTAAAGTATCGAAACTATGAATGGAAGAAGAACGAAGTCACTTAAGCCTAAGCTTCGAGAAAACAGGTTGACCTCAAAGCTCTCTTAATAAAAAAGTACACTTAAGAAGTTAAGAGATATGACTTTGTGTTCTCAAGATATATTCGAGTCCCGAATAAGCACTGGATTGCTACTAAGTTGATGCCAAACGCGTCAACTATCACCAAACTATGGCAATTTAAATATCGCGGAATAATGAACTGCGTAATACATATTCGTTATTAGAAGGAAATTTGGGAATAGTTTAACGTCTACGAAGTTAATAAAAGCTTCACATATTTCCTCTTTCTTTATTACATAAATATTTATCAATTTGGTTTTCATCGCTTGGGTTATGTTCGAAGTTGCTAAATAAACAACTTAGTTGGTTGACTCAATAGTTAACTCTGTAAATTAGCTACAAAATAGCAGAAAGACACCTCAACGTTTTTTACAATTATTATGAAAAGCTATGAAATTTAATGTGAATAAACTAGATGAAAAGAAACGACTAAATGAACCAACGAAAAGGTATTAAAAAATAGTATTTCGTATTAGATTTAATTGATTAACACAATGTGGTCAGTAATATACAGAGAATGTATGCATGTTTGCTTTAAACAATAGAACAAACGGATTGTAATAATTGAGAGGACAAGATCGAAAATGAACGACCTGAAAATCGTTCATCACTAGGGAATTTATTTCTTTCGGTCATATTGCTTTTAAAATAATTAATATTCCCGAGGCAAACATGATACATTAAACCTCTAGTTCATAAAGAGTTGTATAAGAAATGAGTAAACAAAACAATTTAAGTCAATTTCTTCCAGGGTATAGCTCATGAACCTTAAAAAACACAAACAATCAGTAGAAATATAGCAATGATCCCTTTAATTATAACACTCAGATATGTTTAGCAAGTTATGAGCACCGATAGTCAATCAAGAAAAGGACATCTCATACTACTCGTTTTTTATACAATATAATTAAGGCAATAGTAATATTGGAACTTCCCCATTATCATCTTATTCGTAACTGTTTAAGAAATAATTCCGTTTTTTGTTAACCTTCTCATCTTTTTTTCTGTTGTAGCTTGCTGTCCTACCAAATTTCGTTACACAATACCGGACCAACGTTGGAAACTACACAACACCCCATCTCACCCATTATCAGGTTATAAATCATCAATAATTGTCTTTTAAGATGTTTATGAATTCTATGCTTCGTGTCTCCAGACAAAGAGCAGCGGTCAGGAGTACTGTTTCTCTGTACCGTGGCTTTGTTTCTGCTTCAATCCGCCGTAATGAGCAAAACGGTAAGTCCTTTGAAAGCTTAGTAAAGTTTGTCATAGCAGCTTAATGGTTAAAGCTTGTTTAGTACTGGCTATAGGAGTAAAGCTTCCGTTGACTCTTGATCTCCGATGTACAGTTTTGCTATTAATTATATATCGGAAGTTAGGCTTGTGTGCCCATTCATTCTTTTCTATATTTTACAGACCTAAAAAGTAATCAAAAGAATGAAAATCGACGTTGCCTATAGCCCACTCTCTTAAAACGCTTTCTATTTCATCTATTAAGTCGCTTAGTAGATATGACTTGTTAATTTGTGCTGCCGATACATTTTAGGGCTTTTTAGCTTAATTTTTATCTCCTTCACTAACATTCTTTTAGTTGTAAAAGCCGCCGCTCAAGAATTAGCCAACGCTAAGGAACCTTCTGATTTGATCGGACCTGGTGGTCGTGACGGCGAGGTTCCAACTGATTTGGAGCAAGCCACTGGTTTGGAACGATATGAACTTTTATCAGAGCTTTCAGGGAGAGATGCATTTGATATGAAACCGTTGGATGCTTCTCGTAAAGGCACATTGACGGATCCTATAATGGTCACTTCTCTTGATCCTTACCGTCATATTGGCTGTACTGGTAGTCCTTCTGGTTCACATAATTTAATTTGGATGACTGTCTACAAAGACAAACTCCGCCGTTGTCCTGAATGCGGATCTGTATACAAATTAAAATTCATGGGAGATCCCAACGCTGAACACAGTCATTAGTATGCTTACCAATCTTCCATATCCCCTTGCTATTTTCATACTCTTTTATAACAATTTAGCTCTTTTATTTGAACTTTGAAAAATCAATGAAAACTGTATGCTGATCTATTTCTTATTTTGGGAACGATTCGATTATTCGTAAACGTATATCTTATAAATAATTCTATCTATTCAACCATATCTTAGTTGTTAATTCAAGCACCATTCTTTTTTTCTTGTAGTCATGCGGAAATATGATCTAATTATCGTTCCGAGTTTCATAAACGATAGTTATTTATTGATATACCACATCAGTGGTAAGTCAATAAACTTGTATTTTAAATTTTCCGATATTAAACTTTTAATAAAGCAACGTATTTTCAAGCCATTCTCTAACCATTTGAGGGTCTTTAGATGGAGCCATGTGCCCAACCGAGTTGGACAATGTAAAGGCTAAGTTACGTTCATCCAAAGTAAATCCATTAGTTGTCTCTAAACTTCCAGGAGATTGAGTGAATCCCTGCCATCCATTCCATGTTGTATTTTGCAATGCCAAAAGAGTTCCGGTCCAAAGAATTTGAAGATCCAATGCCCCAGCTAAGAAAGACACTTTGTATTTTTCTGTTAAGCGTGGAATTATTTCAACGAGAACTGATTCTACGTTGTTACTCACAATCTTTTTGTATAAGTCAAAATTGCATCCGTCTGCGAAGACACCCTCGCCGCTTGTCAACGCAGTTGAAGCTTTCGTAGCATGTAAAGAAGAGCGAACATCTTCTCTGTTCAGGTATGTGATTAAGGGATCATTATACTCATTGAAACTACAATCAAGGCTAACATCATAAGTTATGACACAGCTGTTCTCTAGATAAAGTAAAAAGTTAGAAAGGGAATACAAGTCACATCCAGAAATTGAATTAAATACATTCCCAATGTCTTCACCATCGAGAGCTTCCCGCTTCCTTAGAGAAGTAGATGTGCTAAAGTTGTACTCTGGTCTCCATATTGGGTATTGTTCAGTAGGAAACGTCAATCTGTTCAAAACTGAATCATATTGACATTCTTTATTGCGCTTTTTAAACTCTTCAGATATTGTGGAAGAAGTATTATTAAAATAGTATCCAAGTTTGCTGATATGTTCCACCCAAATAGAAGCAGTAATTTGTTCTTGAGTTTCGTAGTCCGCCGTAAGTCCACTGACGATTCCCACGCCCATAAAATTTATATTCAAAGATGGTTCAGAAAGTAATGCCTCTGCAAAATTGGCGCTCCATATGCTACCGTAGCTTTCGCCGACAAGGTAGAGCTTTTTCTTCATTAAGTGGGGAAACTTTTGGTAAAATGATTTCAGGGCATTTACAAAATCTGAAGAAGCTTCTTCAATCGTAGTTGTATATGCCGCCTGTCCTTGGGAGTACCCCGTACCAAATGGCTGATCTAACCATAACATGTTGGCGAAGTTTGTCCAAGATTCAGGATTAAGGGATGGTGAGGGGCTACTTTGGGATATTTCAATGGGTCCATTTTCACTGAAAAAGCCTAATGTTCCAGCGCATCCAGGTCCTCCTTGAAGCCATACTATGAAAGTTTCCGAATCAACAACAGCAGGGGCATATGTATAAAAAAGTGATTTATCGGAATTCGCTTCCAAGTATCCAGAATATAATTCCGGTAATGATCCCTTAAATTCAGGAAGTGATTTAATTCGATCCGAAGAAGGAGCAGCGTGTTGTCTAGGTTGAACAGTCTGATTCGAGGAAGCAGAACTCGTGTTGGCTTGTTGTATACTGCATTTCCAATGTACAGTGTAAGTTGGTAAAGCGTGAATGATAGTCAATTCAATTATTATAATAGCAAAAAGAGATTTCAAAAATAAAGACAGCATTGAAAAGAGAGACAATGATTTTGAGCCTATGAGAAAAGCGTTAGCGCTAAATTAAATATAATATTTATCATATTTGGAATATATTGATGTATTCAGTTTCGAAACAATTCTTGAAAAGTGACTATAATTTTATACGCTTCAGTATTTCGAAAAATGTGAAAATGCTATGACTTACTCGAATAAAGAAACCGGATTGTTTATCTGATTCATTTTCATAAGAGTTGCATGCTATATATGATAATACATAATAATGGGGATTCACTTGAATAGATTAGCATTGTCCATTGTTTACAATCAACAACAATAGAGATGGGCAACAAAGACACCCAGCGAAGTACCATTTACTAGTAATAGGCTAATTCATTTAAGTTTTTCAACACAATAGTCCTTAATGAAAAAACCAATTGTTTCGTTTACGCGGCAAGTGAATAGGGTAGGACTAGAATAACCTATGGTCTGTTTAAATCGAAAACCAGCTTATTTCAGCAGCGATCATTTATGCATTCTTAATGCTTAACAATGCGAGGCGACTCAAAGAATGGAGAAAATTGATTGTTTTATGACCGGTGGAATCGAATAATTTGACTTTTGCTATGAAGGCTTTAGCCCTTAGAAATAAAGAAATAAAATAAAAAATAGATAGATAACAAGAAAAAATCAATGTCAAATAATTTAGTTGTATTAATGAAAAATAAGAAATAACTAAATTAAAAAAATATAAATACATTTATATATTAGTAACACTATTTCTTTTTAAAGACCTTGAAATATTATGTGAGAAACTTAAAAACTAATAAAAATAAATAAATATAAAAATATAAAGAAAAAGAAAAAAATTAAAAATTATATATACAATATACTAATAAACATAGTGATTAATTAAATGAAAAAAATAAATGTTTCTTAAAGCATGGTTAAAACACACAATGGCGGATTTCTAGCCATGTAGCTCAATTTTTCTGTTGATCCGTTCTTGAATTATAGTATAGAAATTATTGCAATTGCATGAAAAAACTTATCATGAAACTTTTTTGGTAAAAAGAGCTTCAGTTTGTTGTTTTCATGTTCGAAAGACAGTTTCTATTAATATTTATATCCGTCCTAGAATGAATAGTAACTTGGTGCACCAAAAAAAACATTGCAAACAAACACAGCTGTATTCTGTCTGCAACTTGCTTTTATGGGGAAGTTTTTTATATAAAACATTTTGTTGTTTACTTAACAATATACTTTAACCAAATATTATTCTCTAAATTGTTTAGTAGCTTGTTGCGTCATTTAGCTAGTAAACACCAAAAATCGGCTGTTGTCAAAACGGCCGCCGTTTTGCACATACAATAAAGAACCCACTACCCCATAATCTTTATAATAAACAGCTTTTAATTAATTTCTTTTTTAATATAGATTTTATTTCCTATAATTTCTCTCTTAATTTCTAGATGGAACTAAATAAGATCCTGCATAGATGACGGAATCTGAAAGGACTTCACATCTTGATATTCTCTACGAAAATCAACGTGGGTATGACAAAGCAATTTTGCAGTTTGAAACTAAACATTTATACTTAGTATTATGCTATGTGGGGTACCCTATTTCTCTGAAAAATCATTGTTGAATTTTGACCCTGCTCCTTGGGTTGATCAGCATTTTGTTGCGTCTCCTGTCTCAACGAAAACAGCAACTTGTCCTGATCCTAGTTGGGAATGGGTATGTCAATAACTTCTTCTCTGTCTTCCTCTAGGACGATAGCGATAAGACCAGCATATAGTTTGCTTGAAAACTGTTTGCTAACAATATACTGCTTTTGTTGTAACATTTTCCTCTCTGAATTTAAGAAAGCTATTTGTTTTACACCAATGAAATTAGCTGTAGTTGAACCATCCTTTGGCTCAATTATTTAAGTTTCATTTGGTTCTTTGCTTTTGGTTAGCTAAATTTGTGAATGGATGTGTTACCAAAAAAGCAGTTTAAATGTATAGGCATGGCAGCGTTGGTATATTGACATGTCCGGCGATGTCGATGAATCAGGTTGGCAGTATGGGTTTTCATTTACCATGAACAATTGGCATGGTAAACCGGTTTCTCTTCATTCGTTTGTTCGTCGCAGACGATGGATCCGGAAGCGAAAAAAGGTATAATACATCACAGGCTACTTTAATTGTGCTAGTTTGAAAATTCGTTCCGTTCATATTTTAACGTTTTCTATAGAAAGAATTGCGACGAGATGAACTTCCTCTTGTTCCAGAGTCCTTCACAATCTCCTCTTCATATCCCATACAAAGGTCAAGTACTCAAACACGAAGCAGCTTTGAAGATGATTCATCGGACTTTGATCTTTCAGAGGTTACCACCATTCCCGCCCTTTTACGCGCTCTTCAGGATAGTCGAATTGACCGTGAAAAATTGGAAGCCCTAGCAACCTTTTTGGCTTCCGCCAGTATAGATGAAAAGGTTTATGTAAAAAACTGCAAAAAGGACCTTCTCAAAAACTTTGTTTTTGAACATAGTTGCCGTAAAGCTAATGAACTCCTAAATGCGTCGCTGACTGCGGCAGAAGCATCTACCTCCCAAGTGGCTTTACGAGAATCTCCAACTCCCCAGGATTGAACAAGATAATCAGCCCACTAATTTCTGACTGTATCCATTTCAATTAGTTTATTATCGTCTTTCCTCGAATGCTTTCCTCTATAAACGAAAAGGATCTGAAAGATGTGATACGTTCTTAAAGATACACACGTGTTTTTTTAATGGTTGTTTATGCTTTATTTATAGCCAAGTTTGCAAAATTGATGTCGCTAACTTGTATCTTAACAATTCGCTCACTACTACTACAGAAAGGTATATACAATTAATGAATACTCTCGTTTTTTAAATAAGGATATATTTGTGTTCCATTCTGCAATGTTAAACAGGAAGATGTACACTTTAAGCAGAAACTTGCTCAGTAAAAATGAGATACAATGTTTTATGAGCAATAGCGCTTGTTTTATAAAAATTTTCCAAAATGCTTGTTAAAGAATCGATTTCTTCTTTTGTAGTATCAAAGACTCGATACCAGTCTTTGGGTAATTTCATACCGATAACTCTAGCTGCCATTGCGATGCAGCCGCATGCCAAACTAAACGGAGGATACAAAACGCAAAGTCGAGTTCGGCTAGCATCGTTTAAAAAATTCCATGTTATTTGTAAAAGCTTTTTGTTATCAATTAGCTGTAATGTTTGTAGATAATGAATTGCCAGCTTGTGAGGAATGACAATATGGGTATCAAAATTCAATGCTCGTAAGACCTCCAATTCCATGTTTGATAATCTATTCCTGGAACTATACATCTCCTCACTGTACAAATCGTGAGCAATGAATCCTCGTGCTTCAAAATTCGTGTCCTTGAAACGCTCTTTAAGATAGACTACAACATTACATATGTCTTGTACAGAAGCTGGAGTTTCGGTAGTTTTACTTCCAATGGACACACAAGCCATAACGATAGCATCAAGATCGGGAACTCTCGGCGGATAAAGTGTGCAGTATCTTCGAAACAAAATCAAACAAACAATTACACAATTTTGAGTTCTAACAATGTTAATAAAAAGTTCAAATGCATTTTATCGCCACAATCCGGCTACTAAAAGCTTTGGAAAATAAATGTAAGAAGACTTACAGATTCAAAAGAACGCCTGCTTCCTGAATCCATTCAGAACCTAATGTACATAGTTCCTCTGCATATTCAAAAGAATCAAAGGCTTCTAACTGGGAAGAAGAGGCAAGGGAATGTACCAAAGAATCTGCCATCAGAATATTCCTCAAGAATCAGAATTATTTACTTAACCGAAAACACGATATTCCCATACCCCGTTCATGACCTGCGTTTTTGCATAAGAATACGGTGGGAGTTTCGCTGAGCGATTGTTGTCACTTAGAGCAAATTATTGCTACTTGTAGCAAATTGCACCATTAAATAAAAGGTTCGCTTTGAATTGAATTTCGTAGTTCAGGATCAAATAAAATCTTCTAAATTCTCACAATACAATGAACGTAACTTCTTCAAAACATTAATTTTGCTTTTAATTCAAAAAGTGATTTACTCTAGTAGTAGTAAAAATTTACTCCGTTGCGGGGAGTCGAACCCCGACCGCGTCGGTGAAAGCGACGAATCCTAGCCGTTGGACCACAACGGAACCGTTGATTGCTTGTTGCACAATGTAATATATGTACAGTAAAATTTTGTTAATTAAAAATTAAATTGTTAAAATTTAGTAGAAAATAGTACTTTTTCTGGTAAGCTACTGGCAATCTTAAATATCGGTCGAGAGTATAAATAGAAGTGTCGATTGCTACATTAAATAAAAACTTAAAATTTACTTTAGTGTATGCGACAATGAATGACCTTGTTGTGATTGTCTGGAAACAATTCTGGTTATTTATTGTTATTATTATTCGTGATTGTTGAGATTGGACCTTAAGTTTGAATTTTAGAACATTGTAAATAAATTTCCTATTTTTGGATATATTTTAAATCTAAATCTCGTTTAACTGAGTAAATTCATATCAAGAACTCACTGACAAGCCTTTAAATCTAATTTTCTAATCTTTTACATGTTTTTTATAGACAAAAAAAACCTATTATATGTTAGTGGTAACTAAATGTTAAAGAAGTAACTCAATACCATATAGCAATTCAGATAGGGCCTTTTGCAATATGTAAACTTCAATGGTGCGAGTACATTTTTGCTATACAAATCTCTATTGTATTCTCTCGTACAATCGTTAGCATCTGAATTTTTAAACTTGTTGTACAAATATTCAATATGTTCAGTTGCATGGGATCGACATTGAGTTTACTATCTTATGTGATCTGATAAATTAAGCTGTCGTTACTGAAAGAGCTTACTACCTGGAAAGTCATAAACAATGCGCCATTTAATACTCTCACCATAAGCGTGTTTGATCAAAGCACTCGGCAATCTAATGGAACTCAGCGTTGTTGCTTTAACTTAGGATTCGGCTGTTGGATCTAAATTGTCTCGAAGGAATTACTAAAAGTTCAATAAACAAAAGTATTTGATAAGCAGTATTTTACTTATTACCATCGCTCTTAAAAAGATAAACTACGCATATTTATATTTAACGTCTACCGCCAAAAAGAAATCTTGTAAAGCAAAGACCTCTTAAGTTTGTTAGTTTTTCATTAAATTATTACCCACTTTGGCAATAGTCAAAATCAACAAATTGTTTTACCATCAAAATTAATAAAGTAAACGTTTCTTAAATTTAAGAAAATTAATTGGTAGCGTTAAGGAATTCCTATGTTGGCTTTAAGTTGGCATAATGCTTTACACTATCGCACTACTCGTCTTGCACGTACCTTTATCAAACTGAGCGCAAGGTGCCGCATTCCCTTCTGCGCCAAAATTTCAATCCAAACTTAAGAAAAATGAAAAATTCACACATATACATATTATATGGTTCCGAAACTGGAACCGCTGAGGGTTTAGCGGAATCACTATTTCGTAGTCTTACACGAATGGGTTACGATGTGTTGGTAAATTCGATGGATGATTTCAACTTAGTAAGCATAGTAGCTGTATATATATATATATATATATATGTATCTATAATAATGAAAGTTTGATCTAACTAATTATTATAGGAAAATTTGTTGCGTCCACTTCAATGTGTATTTATTTGCAGTACAACTGGTCAAGGGGAGATGCCCCTTAATATGAGGGTTCGTGAATAAAAATTTTCTTTTGTCTTTAGATACTAATGTGAGAGCAGAAATTTTGGAGATTCTTACTAAGAAAAAAACTACCCAACACTTTCTTAAATGATATGCAATATGCGGTGTTTGGTTGCGGTGACACTTCATATACGAGGTAACTTATTTTCAAAGGAGAGAATAATAACATATAGATTCAATTGGGCTTCCAAAAAATTGGATAGTCGGTTGCGCCAGTTGGGTGCACAATCGTTTAGTTCGCGTGGTGAGGGTGATGAACAGCATCCTGATGGGTAAGTTAATGATAATAAGTATTCTTACTTATTTTTTGCAGTGTTGAAGGTGTTTTTGCATATTGGTGCAATCACTTATATTCTCAACTGGCTGCCATAAAAACCCCCTCTCGTCCAGCCTTCGGAGAATTCGATTTGCTACCGCCTTCGTTCCAAATTATTATAGACGAAAGTTTAGGTTGCAAAGTAAAAGGATTTGAAGATAATAATATTGTTCGCCATTCTCGTGGGAAAATTGAAGCAACTCTTGTACATAATAAACGGATAAGTAATATAAAGCATTGGCAAGATGTTCGTCATCTCGCTTTTAAAATTCCAAACTTTGAAAGGTGGAAGCCAGGAGACGTTGCTGTTCTTTATCCTTGGAATGATGATATGAGCGTTAACTCGTTCATTGAATGCATGGGTTGGGAATCCATAAAATACTCTCCTTTGATTATTTCTTCCAACGTTGCCGAACGCAAGCTTCCCTGGTTTCCAAATATTTTGAACGTTTTTAATCTTGTGAAATACGTCCTTTCAATCCATTCAGTACCATCAAGAACATTCTTTGAAATGGCATCTCACTTCTCAAATAATAAGATGCATAAAGAACGTCTTCAAGAATTTTCTTCTTACAAAAACATTGATGATTATTATGATTACACAACTAGGCCTAGAAGGACTGTTTTGGAAACTCTTCAGGAATTCAAATCTGTCCAAATACCTATCGAGTATGCATTAGATGCCTTTCCAGTTATTCGTGGACGTCAATATTCTATAGCAAATAGATGTGATAATTCTACTGGAATTTTGGAATTGGCGGTAGCGCTGGTGAAATATCAAACTATATTGAAAAGTCCTCGACAAGGTATATGCAGTCGTTGGATATGTGATTTACACGAAAATACCTCTTTTAATATTGATATTCTTCCCGGATTTCTAAATCTATCTTACCAAAGTAATAAGCCATTAATTATGGTTGGCCCAGGAACAGGAGTTGCACCTTTAAGAGCATTAATTCAAGAACGAATATATAATGGCTTAAAAGAAAATCTTCTGTTTTTTGGATGTAGAAACAAATCTATGGATTTTCTTTTTGAAAAGGATTGGGAAAAATACACCGAAGAAGGCACACTGAAATTGTTTTGTGCTTTCTCACGCGATCAAGAAAAAAAGAAATACGTGCAACACTCAATTCAAGAAAATGGCGAGTTAGTATATAATTTATTAAATGAGAAAGATGGCATGTTCTTTGTAAGTGGATCTTCGGGCAAAATGCCTAGTTCTGTGAAAGACGCGATTGCTGGCATTGTTTCTAAATATTCGGGCTGCAGTATATCTGATGGTTATAGTTTTGTCACTTCATTGGAAAAGAAGAATAGATATTACCAGGAAACCTGGTAAATAATGCAATGAAATACCTTACGTACTAAAGTTATTTTTGATATATTGCTTGAAAGACACAGCCATGAATATCTTGCTGCTTAGTACTTGACCAGTAAAGATCATTAGAATGCGGTATTATTAAACAGGCTACCAACGATAAAACGTAAATAAGTCTTGAATTAATATTTTATCCAAATCAAACAACATTATCATAGCAAATCTAGTTAAATAGCATTTAGTAAGTTGGCTACGCTTTTAGGATCAAGGCGTTCATTACCAATTGGGGGTTCCACTAATTCGTCAGCATTTTCCGAAGTATTATGGGCACCATCGTTGTTGGACGGATTAAAGGTACTTTGAGACGACCCGTCAAAGCTGGATGAGTAGCCAGGTCTTTTGCGATTAGTCCAAGCATCTTGATTAGTTTTTTGACTAGGAGGTGGATTGCTTAACCGACGTGGATATTCCTCTCTTCCAAGTCTCGACAATCCACCAAAAGGATCAATGTTGCGGATATGGGGACGGATGGATTCCATTATGGACAAAAGACGTCTTTCATAGTAAGCTTCTTTCTCCACATACTCTCGAATTGCCTTCTGTAAGGAAACAGAAGTTTTTTTAGTATACGTTTTTGATTCTTTAACCAAGTTTAAGGTAACAAAATCCACTTTATCCGACAACAACTTTTCATGAACACGTGCAACCTCAAGGGCTTGTAAAGCATCATCTGTACGAGCTTTACTTATTTTTGGGCTATCTTGTAAACGGTTGGCAGCCGAAAGATAGGAATTAGTCTGATTTTTACTACTTATCAGATCGCGCATAAGGATATGCCTGTTCGATAAAATTTCCTAATTCCAGTAAGTTTAAATTACAAAAAAATCGAAGTTTTTACCTTTACAACAAATGCGTTATCGGAAGCATAACACAGAGAATCAGCTAATGTTACAAGCTGTTTGCTGGATTGCATAATTCGAACATCTGAAATAGCTTGTAGCATCTTTCCAACCCTGTTCAATGCATTTGCTAATCCATTGTGCTGTTCCTCGACCGAATAATCGATCAAAGATTGTCCCAAATCAGCATGTGTTAATGCCAAAGCTATGTCGAAAAGTTAGCAATTATGTAAAAAATATTTTTTTTACGTACATTGTTTTCGATTAACGAGTTTTTCAAGTTTAATTTCTGCGTCCTTTGCATTTTTGTAAAAAGATTTAACGATAGGTCGTAAATTAGCAAGAGCCTGACAAGGATCTGGTGGCAAAGGAAACTGTTTTAAAGCTTTTCTTTTCAATCCTGATGTAGGATTGCCCGTATTAATCAATGGAGAATAACCATAATCACTTTCGACGAAAAGTTGAAGCTCGGGATCATATAGCAAATTAGGATTTGTAGACACATAATTAAGCCATGATTGTAAGCCTGATTTTAAGTAAATTAAATCCTCCTTTATTCCGCTACTGACGGATGTCTTCGCCTCGGGAACGGCAGGAATTAAACATTCGGGATGAGTAGAAATTAAATATTTTGCAAATTTTTTAAATTCTGCGTGAGTTCTTCGAACATTTTTGTACAACTTGGAACGATAAGCCGGTAAAGTTGTCTACGAAGTTAGAAATCGAAGAGTTAAGTATTGGAGGGAAAATAAACTACAGACGTTACACACATACCTGAACATTCATTTTTATGACAGGGTCTTTTGAATTTTCAGCTTCAATATCAACTATTCGAATCCTCAAAAAAGGCCCAGATCCTGTTTGCGAGATACTGTTTTCTCCAGTAGTGGATGAGGCTGCAGACGGATTCATCGTGGCTTCAGCTATCAAGCGATCTGCTTCAAAAACAGGTGTTTCGTTTATATTTCCATTAACTGATCCAACATTCGCGTCTTCTGAAGAAGGTTCAACTGATATGGAGCCAGGCATATCAGTATGAATAGGAACATCTTGAAAGCCTTTGTCATCAAGGGTGGAAAAGCCTCCGCTGAAAACGTGAGAATTCATTAAATCATCTGTGCTGTGTTGAGATGACATTGGTCAAGCGATTGTTGTCTATCAAACGTGATAATAATTAGATTTGGATTCAACAAACACAAAGCAAGAAAGTAGCAGCTATAACTGAATAATCAATTGTAATGGATAGGAGGGTATGATTATACAAAATTCTAGTAGAGTACAAGCCTCTATACTGTATGATTATTTTTAAGATTTAGAAGAAGGTTTTAACACTTTGCAATGGAAAAGAGAAGTGAATACAAATGTTGGGCAGTTGTCATTACTACTTACATTGTTATCGCGGCGATTCAACAACATTCGTAATCTGCTTTTACATTACAAAGTGTGATTCGTTATTCTAGGTATATCAAATCCACCGTATTTTTGTCTCTTTAAAATGATATTCTTAAATCTATATTTTGTTATATTTTTAGTTGTCTAAGGGTTTCCAAGGTTAAAAGAATGGTTTTAAATCTAGATGGATAGTTTTCAGGTGCTTTCTTTGTAAGGATTGTAATGCAGCATTCGAGCTGTTGTAAATATTAGTGTAGTTATTTCACATTCAGACTTCCTTGATTGAAGTAAGGTAATTGTTACATCGGTTTCGTTAAGTATTTGCACGTCCATCCATAATGCTAAGCAATCTATAATTTTGAGTCAATAACAATTACTTCGATATAAACCAAATCTATTTAAAAAACGCTAAACAATTTACATACGATTTTGGGAATTCACAACTGATTTTTGCTTTAACCACAGTTAAAGTAACTGGCTTCTACGTCATTATCGTATGCTTACCGAATTCATCTCTAAAGTTCTGTATATGTTGGGATGCAATGGGTTCCATGCTGCTGCTATAACTTACCCTCTTCGTCAAACATTCATAAAAACAATCCCTAAATATGGGTCTTCATAACCCTTTACCTTCGTCTTTAAAGAGTATGTAATGACTGATCATCAATTATTGTTGGAAATGTAACTAACATTTAAGGCGAATGCAAGAAGGCTGGGAAAATTTTGACTAGTTTTGTGGTATGTCAATTTTAAAATTAAGTTTACTTTTTATTATTAAATGACCCATTGCCTTGATAGAAAATTTTATTAACTGTTTTAATTTAGGACCCGAGGCAAACTCTTGGAGCGCAAGAAGTTATTCCGCCGTCGGTATTGACGAATGCTAAAGGCTTAGTTATTATGACTGTACTTAAGGCCGGCTTTCTTTTCTCTGGTAGAATTGGATCCGGTCTAATTGTCGCACGTCTTGACGATGGTACTTGGTCTGCTCCTTCCGCAGTTATGACTGGCGGGATGGGAGTTGGCGCACAAATTGGCTCTGAATTAACAGATTTTGTTATTATACTTAATTCCAAAGCTGCTGTTCAAACTTTTGCTCGGTTGGGAAGTATTACTTTGGGTGGAAACCTTTCAATAGCCGCTGGACCTTTGGGCCGAAATGCCGAAGCTGGTGGTGGTGCAAGTGTTGGCGGCATGGCGCCTATGTTCTCGTATAGTAAAACCAAAGGTCTTTTCGCAGGTGTTTCTCTTGAAGGATCTGTGTTGGTTGAACGTCGTGACGCTAATCGAAGTCTTTATAGAGGTGATATTACTGCTAAGCGACTTCTTTCGGGCCAAGTAGCTCAACCCGCTGCAGCGGATCCCCTTTATCGGGTCCTTAACTCTAAAATATTTAATTTGAACAGAGGTGATGAAGGTGACATTTATAATGATGTTCCTATTTATGCTGATGATGAGCCCGAAGATATCTGGGGTCCCTCCTCAAAGTCTACTAAACGTCGAGACTCTGCAGACCGATCTTCCTCTTACTCTCGTCGTGGTGACTCGTACCGCAGCAATCGTAGTCGGGCTCATGATGATGATGATGAAGATGATTATAGTTTCAGTCGTAGTAAATCTCTTTCACGGAAAACTGCAGGCGGTTCTTTACGTTCTTCTAAAATGGACAACCGTAGATCCAAATATGCGGATACTCCATCCCCCCGTCGCAGTCGTAGTTATAGCGACGAAGACGAAGAAAGTGTTTATAGTTCTGATGTTAGCACAGAATCTTCCTCGCAATTCTCTTCTAGGAGTTCAGAATATAGCAAGCCATCTCGTCCAACGGCACCAAAGCCTAAGTTTAAACAGGATTCTCTTGGACCAAACCAAGCCCGTGCCATGTATTCTTTTGCTGGTGAACAGCCAGGTGATCTATCTTTTCAAAAGGGCGATATCATTGATATTGTCGAAAGAAGTGGTTCCCATGATGATTGGTGGACTGGAAGAATTGGCTACCGCGAAGGTATTTTTCCAGCTAACTATGTAAAATTGTCGTAATTTCGTTTTTACCGGTGCATTAATCATATATATCCTTAATCCCCCTACATTATTTCTTTATAGCTTTTTACCCTTTTACCCCTTTACTTTTGAAGCACCGACTTTTTTAGTTTTTACGCTAAAGGAATAGAAAAAAAAAATAACTCTTAACCCGGCTCTATCATTAAAGGTCTTTGTACTTAATTGGTGGCTACAATAAAATCATATGTTTATAATTCTGTTATAATTTTTCACATGAACGTAGTGCTATTTTTTAACATGAATTGCAAAGGAGTATTTGTGATGGCAAAATAATATACACATTGAAGTAATTTCGTATACGATTGCATTAATTCAACATAGCTGAGTTTCTCAATACCTTCAAATTGGGGATGTATGTTTGGAAAGCCACTTTTTGGCAGATACAGAAAGCATTGGACTCAATGTGGTGTAAACTTCAGAGTGATACTCATTCAAATACTTGACCTCCTCGGGAGAAAGAAGAGATGGATCAATAAGCTTTTGACAATGGGGTGCAAGAGTGAGGTCTTTAAGTCCCAAATAGGTGCGGCCAGCAAAGCGGTTTTCAGTGTTCACTTCTGTAATATACACACAATTTTCAACACGATATCCAAAATGTCCATCTTCATAAAAACCAGGTTCATTGCTTGTAACCATGCCAGCTTGTAATGGTGCACTATTAAAAACTTCGCGAGATCCAATGCCGACTGGTAGTTCATGAACATTTAAAAAGCTTCCTACTCCATGGCCAGTACCATGTAAATAGTCCAAGCCATATTTCCAAAGATATTGACGAGCGAGTACATCAATCATGTAACCAGTAGTTCCTTTTGGGAAAACAATATTTGCAAGAGCAATGTGGCCTTTCAAAGCCAACGTTGCAGTCTGACGCTCAAACTCAGACGGCTCTCCAAAATGCCACGTTCTAGTAACATCCGTGGTACCATCTTTATACTGTGCACCAGAATCACAAAGATAAATCTTAGTCGGATCTATGATTGCACTTCCAGTTGCGGGAGGCGAGTAATGGATAACTGCCCCATTCGGTCCAGTTGAACTAATAGTTTCAAATGACAGACCCATAAACAGGTTATTTTTTCTTCGGAATTGTTCAAGTTTGGTGGCTGCGTCGAACTCATTAATTTTATTTCCGGAATTAAGATATTCATCCAGCCAAGCAAAATATTCAACTAAGGCACATCCATCGCGAATATGACATTCCTTCATTCCTTTTAATTCAGCATCGTTCTTAATGCCTTTGGCCTGTGAAATAGGACTCAATATAGGCATCACTTTAGTTTCTCCAAAAGAAGTTGCTATACACCAAGAAGTTTTGCTTGAAATGCCTATTCTAGTCAAATTAGAGTTCTTGGCGTCAGAAAACACTCTATCATATGGAAGAATTTTTACAAAGCCATCGAGGTGCTTAGATACTTCGGGAGTAACCTTGCGTTCGTCCACATACAAGAATGCTTCATCAAGTGTAACTAATGAGTATGCAAAAAAAACAGGATTGTATGGGACATCAGCTCCGCGTAAATTGTAAAGCCATGCCACTTCATCCAACATCGAAACAACAAATGCCTCAATTTTCTGTTCCTTCATGGCTTCACGAAGGTTATGAAGTTTTTCATCAACGCCCAAGCCTGCATATTTGATTTCTTGTACGATCAGTTTTTCGAGTGGTTCTTTAGGGCGAGAAGCCCCCCAAACGATATCAACCAAGTTATCATGATCACCGACTAAAACAGCACCACTTTTGAGAAATAGGGACTCACGAAGCGCTTTGGCTGCGGGAAAAGTAATGAGACTAGAGTCAATTCCAACCTTTTCATTACACTTCGTCATTTGGGTACAGTATTCTTCCCACGTGGGTACACCGGTAAATCCCTGCTTCATTAGCGTCCAATTTTCATCAAGCTGTTGAGATGCTTGATTGAAATATCGCCCATCGGTAAAAAGAGCTGCTGATGTTTCACCAATAACAGCACAACCAGCTGAACCATCAAATCTAGGTACAGTTAGAAAAATATAAAAGTTTCAAAGATAATGAACAAACAATTTTGATACAATACTAATACGGCGGATTACGAAACTATAGCTTTACTAATATTAAAACACATACCCACTAATAAAAGCTCGTCTTGCATCAGCATCGCAAGTATACTCCGACGAATGGGCCTATATAATTGTTAATATTCAGTTCAGCGGGTTCTTTATTTCACTTGAGATTTATGTAAGTTAGCATATTAATTTATCTACTTACGTCTTCAGAAGGAACCACATAAAGCGTGTAACCGCGCTCTTTCATTAATTCGCGCAACTTATTAAGGCGATTACCAGTATGTACAACCATTATAACAATGTTAGCTATTTAATTTCGACAAATTCTACAGCCGGAGCAATAATAATCGAGTCTGTCAGTAATTAAAACTCCTAATCTAAGTGTCAAATTTAAAAAAGCAGACTAACTTTCACTATGTTACAGTTAACAGTATTCGTCTGCAGCTTTCGAATAAAATAGTTGGTAGAAACTATGTGATAAGCCCTTACCAGGAGTTGAGTAATTTTGCGTACTACCAGCCATGTATTCTAATATGCGTACTTCCATCTTAACAAAACGTAGCACGAACCATAATCACTTTAGTGTGTAAAAGTGTAGTTTACAGGGCTTCAATTGATGCCAAATATTTACACTAATGGATGGAAATGAAATTGCTCATGCAAAAAAGGTTTGTCGATTTTAAAGCTTCCTTGCTAATGCATGCTATAGCTTGTTTATGACCTATACTCGGGGTCACTGAGTCCATCTGCTATTGCTGCAACCGAAAAGGAATTACAGAAAGCACAAAGGTCTCAACAAGGATGGAATATAGGTCTTTTTATGTTACAAAGCAAGGTTTGTAAAGTTATTATTATTATTATCGAGTTTCTGATCATTAGGATGTGTACGAGCAATTTTTTGGCGCTTTGACACTTCAAATGAAAATAAACACACAACTAGAAACATTATCTGACAAGGATCTTGTTCAATTATTTGTTCAGCTATTGCAGAAGCTCTTATGGGATGATGGGCTTCCAGCTCTAGTTGAACGGAAAGTCATCTGTACGCTGGCTTCTTTAACGATCAAATATGAGTTAGAAAAAAAGGAAGAGGCTTCTCTCAAAGTTATTTATTGTCTTTTCTGTAACAAGCTTGAATTTTTTAATGCGGATATGAATGCTGCAAGTGTTCTTAATAATCTATTTCCTCCAGCTTCTTCGCGGAATGCTCAGTTAACCGCTTCCTATATTAATGAATTACTCCTTGAGTTATCTTTTTCAATCTATACTAAAGAAAATGAAGATGCACTTTTTAATAACGTTTTTCGTCCCTGTTCAAACATCATTGTCTCTGTCCTTGTTTTTATTTTCACAAACTACAGTCTGGATTTATCGAAAGAAAAGAACGTAGCTGCCTTGGAGGAGGCACTAAATTGCATGATTGCTATTTCTTCATATTTGGCGAAAGCTTCGGTTTCTGTTCAGAGTGTCCTTCCAGCATTTACTGAATGCATGGATTTAACAGTAAATTGCATAGCGCTCGATGAAGTTTCCGAAAAAGCGATGAATTGTCTTGCGGATCTTCTCGCGAACTATAGCAATTTTATTACACAACCTACAATAGAAAGACTTTGGACTATTTTAACTGGACCGTGGGGTGAAACTCATTTGCAACAAGAGTTAGAAGATCCTGATAGCGGAGAAGAAAATGATTATTCCTTTCTTAACATTGTTATTGGATTTGCCGAAGCAATGCTGCCACAAATCATTGATCATATTCAGGAAGAAAAATCCATTCGATTGTTGTATATTTTAGCCTCTTTACTTAGTTTTCCAGGGTACGCAATAGTAGAAGAAAAAGTTAGCTGGCGTACTCTGGAATTCTGGACGACATTAATTGAGGATTTTTCGATGAGCAAAGCTGCTACGGATCCTTCAAAGGATGAAATATTCAAGCAAATAGCATTTTCTGTAGTCGAAAAAGCATGGTGGAAAATGTTATTACCCTCCCCCGAACAATGGAATTCTTGGCCTTCTAGTTCGCGTGATTCATTCAATAGTTACAGACGTGATTTGGGTGATCTTTTAGAAAGTTCTTATTCCATTTTTGGAGAAAGGCTTTATGCTATGTATATAACGACTATTGAGAATTTCTTCTCGGATGGTACAGGAAGCCCTCAATCATTAGAGGTTTCATTTTATTGCTTATGTTGTATTTTAGAGTACGACACCAATGACAGTGATACGTTAGATGCCTGGCTTACTCGGTTATTTGAAACGAGTTTTGCTATAAAGGCTTCGGCTTTCCAAAACCCGCAACTATTAAAAACCTGTTCTCAATTATTAAGCAGTTGCTCTTGCTTTCTTCAAAATCACCCTCAATATCTTAATATATCTTTGCCAGTTTTATTCGATGCCTTACACATTTCTGAAACTTCAATACAAATGACTGTCTCTCGTTCAATACACACTCTATGTACAACTTGTGCATCCCATCTATTAACTGAAATCGACGGATTCATGGCGGTGGTTGAAGAACTAACACCCAAGCTGGTATATGTACCTTCTGTGCTAGAAAAGATTTATAGCTCCGTTGGATATGTTACACAACGTATAGAAGATATTGAATTAAGAATCAGTTATCTGATGAGACTTTTAAACTGCATTCTCGCACAACTTCAACCAAGTTTATATCCTAATCTTGAAATATTCGAAAACGTTTTGAAATCCTGCCTCCAAAGCGTAGCCGGAGTGGCCTTAAGTCAGAGTCCAATTGGCGAAAGTCCAATAATTGATGTTGAGCAATCTACCCAGGAAACAACTTTTTGGCAGCAATCGTGCATTGCAGAATTTCAAGCAAAACTCATTTCCTTTTTGACCCATTCCGAGTCTATGGCGTTACAGTATTCCGACGTCGTTGGGGTAGGTGATCTGTTAAACCGAAAATACTAATATGATATAGTTAATTTGCAAGATTATGATTGCTGGTCTTAATGAAGTAGAGCCTTCTCCATTTTCATTGCCTATAGTAACTACCATTCAATACTTCTGTGACAGATTTACAGAATTTCCGGCAGCAGTTTTGCTAACGTTGGGATCAGCAATTTTGACATGTCCTTACGGCCAGACTGATATTATTGACAAAGTGCTAATTGATATGTGCTCATCGATTCAAAATTCTGTTGTTATAATCAATGAAGGTAAATAATTAGCAGCAATGTGCCATACTAACTAAAATAGAATCATTTATGAACAATATCGACATTACAGTCGAATTATATCACTTCTTTTCAATAATTCTTCAAAAACACCCCTCATTTTTAGAAACGATGTATCCAGATTTTACCCAACTTATTTTAAACCGCGCGATTAATTTGCTTGGCAAGCCTGAGAGATTGTTAGAATCAGCAGCCGGCCAATTTATTGTAAGTGATCATTATCTGTTAAAAATATTAACATTAAGATTTCATTCATTACGTCCGAAAAAAGCGACCTCCTAAACACTCATACAGATTTCGTGAATGCAATTCGAAGTCCTCTTATTGCTAAAATACTATTGGTAAACAATATTTATGCTTTTTTTGCAAACTAATACTGATTTATAGGGGTTCGGTGGAAATGCATCACGGAGCTCTTTACCGTTGCTTTCAGATATATTAGGAAAATTAAAGGCACAAAATTTCTCTGCGACAAGAGCATGCCTTACTCAGTCACTTGAAGAAGAAGGATTTCCTTCACGGAATGTTTCAAATGAGATCAAACGTCGATTTTTAACAGATCTTCTTAAGTAAGCATTATTTGTCGTTTTCATCACGTCTATGTAATGATTATCTTGTTAACAACAAATTCTAGGGCACGAATAAAAGACAAAGTAAAACAATTTTGGATACTTTGCAAAGGACTAGAAAGTACTCCTTATGGCAATTCAAGCTGGACCTTTTAAATCATGTAATAAATAAAATAGCTTGGTAGGAAACTGCCAAGCTACATAGTCTCCAGTTAATTAACTTTGTATAATAAAAGATAAGCAAAATGCTGCTTATTCTAAAATTTACGAGAAATAACATTCGTTTTTTTAAAGAAGTAAATAGGCTGAAATTTTTTGATCAAATTGGTTTTTAAGATTTTCGAGTATTTATTGAGCACAACACGTAAATTATCTTTATACTACTTAATGCAACAACTAATTAAAGAGCATTTTGGAAATGGGGGAAAGGTCAGGTCAACGAGCATTGAATACCCCATTTTTGTTCATTCTGGAAGTATCTCTGCTATGTTGCTTACTTTAGTAAATGCCCTTGAGTGCAATGATGTGGACGAAGGCGTGTTAGTATATCCAACAGGTTCGACTAATCCAATGGAAAACATTCTAAGAATGGAAAATCCATTTGATGGATTTTTAGCTAAGGAAGCTTATTCCATTCATTTTCAATCAGTTTTAGAACGAATTCAATTGATTCCTTGTTCTCATGTGGATGATTTAGAAAAAATAGTTGAAGTACGTTTAAAGCACGCAAAATTAATACTGGGAATAGCAGATATTTCCAAACTGCTAAAAATTAGGGGTTGCTTAAATGGACGTTACCTATCTAGGTATTTGATGCTTTGCTTACAAAATAGTAAAATACTTATAGTTTGTGAGACAGGAGGTTTACAAGAACGAATACCTATTATTGAAGATATTTCAATTAATGAGGATACACAACGTACCGTTAGCTTAGAAACTATTTATGCTACATGGATACCAACATTCTGGGAATCGAAAAGAAAATCGCATGAGAAAGATGAAGGACGATTAGTCGATCGAAGACACAAAGTTTTAGTAGATTGGCTTGCTAATACATGCTTTCGTGGCATGAGTTTAAAAGATCATTCTGCATTATAATTTTCATAACCAGGCGCTTAATATAATATTTAGTTCTAATGAAAAGGCATATAAAACATTGCAGATTATCAACTATATACAAATGTTTAATATAACTATTTAATATCTGATTGAAATCACAATCGTAGGTTTGTGTTGTATTACTAGTTTTCATTAGGTAAACCTGGCTTGCTATGACCAACACTTCAACTCCTAGAGAAAGAGGTTATAGTCAACTGTTTGAAATGAGAGATGGATGCGTGGAAAGAAGTAATTATTTTTATAATATTCCATTATAAATTTTAACAAATTAGATTACCAAAACAACTGAAAATGATGGTGTATCGACGTGTTCCTTAAGTTCTATTGCTTTTGATCCCTACTCAGAATTAGTATGGACTGGACATAAAAATGTAAGTTAGATTAAAGATTAATTATGAAACTAAGTAAATTCTAGGGTCAAATTAAATCTTCTTTCGGACCCTCACTAACATCGTATACTCAATTCATTGGGCATGAGGGTCCGGTGCACCAAGTATTACCACAGGAAAGGGGTGTATTTTCCCTTTCTAGTAAATCTTTACGATTGAGTAATCGCAAAGGAACAATAAGATGGAGATATCAGTAAGTATATCATGATATGCATTCTTGATCTAGTAGTTCCGTACCTTGTGTTCAGCGATCTATGATCATTTTGTATTCATGCTTTCTATGTTCAAAACATGCAGTACTAATCTCTAGGGATTCTGATTGTATAGATTACCGGGCTATGTTCTACCAGAGTCGTAATAATCCCGAAGTTGTTATAGGAGGATATCATCAAAAGCTTACGGTTGTTAATGCTGAACGAGGAATTTCAATTCATAAGGTAATGTTCCTTTGTGTCCTGTATCACTAACATTTAATAGGACAAAAACGTTAGTGACATTTTCATAATGCGAAGGAATAGACTTCTCTGTTGTGGATCTACAAATGGTGAAATTATTCTTCGCGACCCAAATAGTTTTCAGCCAGTCAATAAAGTTGTAGCGCATACAGGCACTATATCAGATATTGACACTTCTGGAAACCTTTTATTATCATGTGGTTATTCATTGCGACATGGCACATACATGCTAGACCCATTTGTTAAGGTTTGGGATCTTCGAAATCTATCTAGTCTTGTTCCTATTCCATTTCCTGCTGGTCCTACTATCATCCGTATGCATCCAAAGCTGTCTACCACTGCTGTTGTTTGCTCTTGTTCGGGTCAATTTCATATTGTTGATACAGGAAATCCCTTGGATGCAAAGTTGATGCAAATTCCGTTAACTTCTTATCTAACTGGGATGGATATAGCTTCGACTGGTGATGCTATGGTTTTCACTGATGTTGAAGATAATATTCATCTTTGGAGCCCTCTAGAAAATCCATCTTTCAGTGATCTCAAATTGCCTATACAGTTACCCAACACTTCTACTGAAACTGTGCAATTAGAAAATAATGAGTATGTTTTTGTATCAAAGTTTAATCTAACGACTTAGCCCATTGAACTCAATAGGATTGCCCTATTATAAAGACGAGCTGCTTTCTTCATGGTCAAAGTATTTGATATTTGATGTTGGAAAACCTATCCTCGACTCTAATCTTCTTATTGCAAAACAGATATCGGAAAATTCGCACCCTGTTCCACAAGAAATTAAGTCTTTCCATCGAAATCAAATTATCGAAGTCCCGTGGTTGAATCGTAAATTAATATCTGAAGGGGCGACCCCGAAGTTTCACAGCGAAAGGCAGAAAGACATAATGTCTGGAAACGATATTGAAGGTTCTGCATCTTATTTTGAAGAAATTGAGGACACAATATCTGGACCTGATTCTATACCGAAGTTTTATCAAAGACCGGTAATTAAGTATAGTAAATTCGGTATTGAAGATTTTGACTTTGGATTTTACAATAAAACTAAGTACGCGGGCCTTGAAACCGACATCACTAATTCATACTGCAATTCTGTTTTGCAGCTTTTGTCTTACGTTCCTTCATTTTCGAAAGCAGCAATTAGCCATTCATTAGGTCCGTGTGATTTAATGGAATGTTTGCTTTGTGAGCTTGGATTTTTGTTTGCTATGCTTAAAGAAAGTACTGGAAGAAATTGCCAAGCTACGAATTTTTTAAGAGCATTCTCAAATTCCTCATTTGCACAATCTCTGGGAATTGTGTTTGATGACTACTCTGATGGTACATTTCCTGATTCCTTTGTGATCCAGAAATTCACCAAATTTATGTTAACAGAGATTTCACGGATTGCTGACTACGAAGATAAAAAGGATGGGACTTCATTTCCTGTTAGTTTTTTGCTGAAATCATTTTGCATACCAGAAATGCAGACTTATCGTTGCGGAATTTGTGGAATTACTAGTCAAAAAATTAAATCATCCTTGTATATAATAGACCTTCATTATCCTTCCCAACAACTTGAATCCATATTGTCGTTTGAATGGTTATTTAAAATGAGTCTGGATCGTCGAGTTGATCTGCCTCCAGGTTGGTGTGAATACTGTTTAGCCCACCAGCCTTTCTTGCTTCGTTCTTTTATTCGTTCTTTACCTGATTGTTTGTTTATAAATACGCAAGTTAAGCACCATGAACACTGGAAGTTGTGGGCTCGAAAAAATTGGCTACCAAAGAAACTTCATTTGCGTAGAGTTAATGACACTATGCAATGCGTATCACAAAAAATATCGAACCTGGATAAGGATCAACAGTCATTATCTGTCTATGTTTTACGTGGTATAATATATGAAATTCGGCAGAATGGCGAAGAACCACATTTTGTTTCAACAATTAGAGGTATGAATTTGTTATTATCATTTTTCTAACTAGACAGTATCCGATAATACCAGCTCTGATAATCCCGATGATAATCGATGGTATATTTTTAATGATTTTCTAGTTAAAGAGGTAACTGAAGAAGAAGCACTGACGGTGCATGGCCCTTGGAAAATACCTATCATAGTGTATTATGAAAAGCTTGATACAAAGATCCCGCAATGGGACGAGGTATCAGACTATACTTTGTTATACCAACCCTACTCATTAAACAAAAACCCACCTATCAACAAAATTCAACCTCTCACAACTGATGAAATGTTGTATCCTAAAATGCTAGTGGGCATAGACTCTGAGTTCGTTGCCCTACAGCAGGAAGAAACTGAGGTACGAAGTGATGGTACTAAATCTACCATTAAACCCAGTAAACTCTCGTTAGCTCGTGTATCAGTTTTACGTGGGGAAGGGCCTAACAAAGGTTTGCCATTCATAGACGATTATGTTGCGACTGACGATAAGGTTACTGACTATCTTACGGAATATTCAGGTATACATCCTGGCGATTTAGATCCTGATCGTTCTCCATATAATGTCGTTCCTTTAAAAGTTGCGTATAAAAAGCTTCGTCTTTTGGTAAATGCTGGATGTATATTCGTTGGTCATGGTCTACAAAAAGACTTTCGAATTATTAATTTGCTGGTTCCGCCGGAGCAGGTTGTTGATACGGTTGATTTATTTTTCTTGAGCTCACGGCAACGAAAACTTTCTTTAAAATTTTTGGCTTGGTATTTGTTGGATGAAGAAATTCAACTAACGGAACATGATTCTATTGAAGATGCCCTAACTGCTTTGAAACTTTACGATTGCTATGATAAATTAAAAAGTCAGGGTAAGCTAGAGGAAACCCTTGATAACATTTATGAAGTTGGTCGTCGGTTTAAATTTCGTCCTCCTTCTGTTGCATCCATGTCACTTGAAGATCGCAATTCTTATGGCGATGAATCTGTCATATCTAATCAGACAAATTAAATGATTAGGAAATTACTTCGGCTTTTTTTTAAAAAAGATTGTTTATATATTTACTGAAATGGTAGTAATCAATTTCATTGTGTATTTTTCAAAATTAATACTACTTATAATGTTCCGATATGTTAGTCTACTAGTTGCAACTTATTCAATTTAGTTTTTTATTCTTCTTGTTCTTCGAATTCTCATTTTTTATATTATTAATTGAAGTTAAAAACTCACCACCATTTGCAAATTTAGTTTTTGGTGGTAACTTTTACAGCAACACTGCCAACTTTTTTCACTACTTGTTGTTAAAATACCCCACCAAACTTTTTCCATTACCATTCACAAGATGCCCAGAAAAAAATCAGCAGCTAAGAAAGCACGTGAAGCTTTGGTTCAAAAAAAGGTTATCAATTCCAACGTACCAACTGATAAAAAGTCAATTGATCAACTTCAAGAAAACGTTACTAGCAAAAGTCACTTATTAGAGGAAAGCAGCTCTGAAGATGAGGAAATTAATTCTTTTCAAATTAACGAAGAATATGCAAAGCGATTTGAACACAATAAAAAGCGTGAGGAGCTTCAAAAGTGTAAGTAAATTTTTTTGTAATGGCTTTCTTGCAATCAGTTGAAAAGCAAATCTTTGGCGATTATTCTATTGCTTATGAAATTTCAATTGAAAAGAAAACGTGAATCAGGTATACTAACTAAAATTAGTAGAAGCAAAATACGGGGAACAGATGGCTAATGGAGTGGATGGTGAAGGCAGCGATGAGAGTTCCAGTGAAGAGGAAGAAGATTCGGATGGAGAACTTGTCACTCCTGAAGTGGATGCTGCTATTTTACGAATGATTGTCAAAATTCGGAACAAGGATCCTGATCTATATGATTCTCAACAGAAGTATTTTGATGAAGTCGAAAAGGATGTGCAAGGATCATTAAAAAGTAAGGACGGGTTTCGCTCCGTCACACTAAAAGACTACCATCGTCAAAAATTGTTATCGGGCGAAATTTTAGATGCGGAGGAAGATGAACCAATGCCAAACGATGCTAATCCCACTCACGTCGAGGAGCAAGAACGTTTAAGAAAAGAAACAATAGCAGCGTTTCATGATGTCAACGGGAATAAGGATGCAGTGAGCAATGAATCTGACGAAGATGGTGATTTTTTAGTAAAGAAAGAGAAAACGAAAAAACAACTTGAAGAAGAAGAGCATGGCTATGAAAGGTTTTTGTTGGAAAGTGCACAGAGTAAGGAAGCTAGAAAAGTTTTAGAAGATTTATCATCCTCGTATGTCAAACAGCGTCCATCTGTTCTTGTTAATACTGAAGATGATGAAAATGGAATTAAGCCGTCAGATGAAGATTTTTTATTGAAATATATGATGAATCGTGGATGGCGAACTTCCAACACCAAACAACCTTCCTATGAAGAAATTATTGATGAGGTTGATGCCGAGAACAGATTTGACGAAGATGCTGAGGAATTTGAAAACAAATTTAACTTCCGCTTTGAAGAAGAGGCTGGCAGCCAAATAGTTTCTCACCCTCGAAATGTTGCTGACAGTTTACGAAGGAAGGATGATTCTCGTAAACGTGCACGTGATCGCAAAAAAGAAAGACTTGAAGAAGCATCTCAAAAGCGACTAGAGGAAGTCAACAGACTCAAAAATCTTAAACGGAAAGAGTTAGAGGAGAAACTTAATCAGGTTATTGAAATTGCTGGTTCCAAAAATATCGATGTTTCAAAACTTGATTTAGATGAAGACTTTGATCCGGAAAAATGGGAATCCAAAATGTCAGAAATTTTTAACGAAAATTACTACGAAGAAGATTCTGCTAAAAAGCCCGAATTTGGCGATGATATAGACATCGATGACATCGCTCAAGTGGATAATGGATCCGAAGATCTGGGCAGCATAGAAAATAAAACTGTTGAAGATACTGGAAATCGTGAAAAATCAAAAAAATCCTTACGTAAAGATATCAGGGAGAAAAAACGAAAAATTGATGAGTACGTCGAAGAAAAATACGGTGTTCCTGAGGCGGTGATTGTTAAAAACTCTAAATTTCGCTACCAACAGGTCGCCCCAGAGACATTTGGACTTGATATACTTGATATTCTTAACGCATCAGATGCCGACCTTAATAATTATGTAGGTCTAAAAAAGATGACTCCATATCGTACTCCGGAAGAGATTGCTAGAGATAAAAAGAAGTATGGAAAGAAAAAGCGGCTTCGGGAATGGAAGAAACAAGTTTTTGGGAAATGAATGGAATTTCATTTAGGTTTTTTTAGTAAAATAATAATATCATCATTTGTTTGATTTTTAGATATTTATAGACTTAAATTTGTATCTTTATATTTACATGTTTACGTTAGGAACTTGGTTAAACTTTATAAAAGAATGGGCTGAATCCTACCACAACTATAACCAGCGTACAGAATATAGTGCTAACGTACTTTCGTATACAAAAATTGAAACAAACCAACTACAAATGAAGGAAACATATAAATAAATAAAAATAGATAAATTAAAATAAATTAGATAAGTAACATAAAAACGTACGTACTTTTATAAGTACGGCTGCTAAAATAAATAAATAAATAAAATAGCCGTGATACCTAATTCAGCACATCACTGAGTATCTTAAGTGTTTAAATAAAAAACGTGCTGAAAAATAATTACACGACTTTAATTATACAGTGGAAAATAAATTATAAGTATATCAACCTTTCATTCTATTCTAGAACTTAAGAATAAAAACCAAAACTTTTAAAACATAAATCAACACACCAAAATATAAAAAATCCAATTACCAATAAGATAACAAACGTAAGAAAGCCATTTTTAATTTGCTACTTCAGTAGCACCCATAACACAAGCGAGTAAAGCCATACGAATATAGAGACCATAACGCATTTGTCGGAAGTAAGCAGCACGTCTTTGATCAAAATCAACCTCTTCACTGATTTCACGATTACGAGGCAAAGGATGCATAACGATACAGTGGGATTTGGCAGAGGCTAGAACACTGTTGTCAACGATAAAAGAATCCTTTAATTTCTCATATTCATCAACACTAGCAAAACGTTCTTTCTGTACTCTGGTACAGTAAAGTACATCAGATTGTGCAACAACTTCTTTAGTCAACTCACGGTGCTCAATGAAATTCAATCCATTCGCACGAATATCGTCTTTCACGTCGTCAGGAAGTGCCAATTGTTCAGGTGATACAAGATGCAATTCGACATGCCAAAACGCAAGCAAACGAGCTAATGAATGAACGGTACGTCCGTATTTAAGATCACCAATAAACGTAATTGTAAGTCCATTGACACTACCTAACTCTTCACGAATGGTATAAAGATCCAAGAAAGCTTGTGTGGGATGCTCCTTCGAGCCATTACCACCATTGATGATAGGAACGGGAGAAAAGTTAGCAGCAATGCGTGCGCTTTCAATTGAAGGATGGCGCAAGACAATAGCATCACCATAACATCCAAGTGTACGAATGGTATCAGCCAAGCTCTCACCTTTATTGACACTAGAAGCACTAGCTGTAACAGCGACTACTTTTCCTCCTAAACGTTGCATTGCAGCATCAAAAGACGATGAAGTACGAGTTGATGGTTCAAAGAACATAGTACAAAGAAGTTTTCCATAGCACAAGTCAATCACACCTTGTCTTTCAACTATGATTCTCATTTGATGAGCAATAGCAAATAGTACATGCAAATCAGAACGAGTAACTTGGTGCACCGAAATGATATGCTTGCGATAGAAGGGCGAAGAGTTGATCAATTGTACCAGTTCATGAGAAGGCTTGAAATTAGGAGTCATGTTCAAGCTAATATCAGGATGCGCTTTGTTCTCTGGTGCTTGACCGAATGCTTCGGCAAGAGAAGGGGCAGCATGGGGAAGACCAGGACTCATCAACGCACTAACCTTTCTAGTTGCCTTAGATTTGTCAGCCAAACTAGCCGAAGAATAGTCACGACCATAAGTATGTTCGAAATTCAGTTCACCATCAAAGAATACATCATGACCGTCAAACTGAACAGATTGGATGCTACCATAAAGTTTCTTGCCATTGAAAGGGGTCCAGTCTTTGGAAGACCAGCTAACAGAACGATCAACTTCCAATTGAACGCCAGAATCGTCTTGATCATGCAAACGGAAAATGGCTTTAGGGTTCGAATAGAAGCGATCAACAACATCCTTTAAAGTAAGTCTACCTTCATTAACAGCTGTTAACAAAAGTGGAATTGCCTCGCGAACTCCAAAGCCAGTAAAAGCCGTATTACCCACGAACTTAGCAAGACGAGAAGGAATACTACCAATAGAAAAACAATCAATGTATGAGAGCTTATTCCATATCTCAACCTGATCATCAGCAGTAGGTAAAAATGTCGCTCCGGGATAATCATTTTGGTTCAAGAAAAGACTATAAACTGAAACATCAAATGTGACAGGAAGACTTCTTTGCTTAGCAAGTACAATCAAATTCAAATCGTCCTTAGAAGATACATTTGTAATATGAATCCTACGGTTATGAAGACTTGCCAATAACAATAACGAAGCTAAAGTTGTCGATTTGGCATCTGTCATCACAGTCTGCGTATCAGGCCATACGTTAAAATGAGAGGCAACTGCAGTAACATGATCGATACCAGAATCGTCTTTCTCAAAATGGAAAAACAAACAGCCAGATTCAGATGTGAGTTCAGAGATAGTAACTTCATTAGTTGAGGAGGCAATGACTGAAAAGTTGTAATCGCAATGAGCATGGTCTAAAGCTAACTTTTTAACAGCAGACAACGAATCCTTGTCTGCTAAAGTAGAAGACGTACTAAATGGTAAAAATCGAGCCATAGTAAAACCAGATGCAATACATTCTTTTGTATAGTCAGAAACGGCTTCAGAAGTAAATTCAGGAAGGAAAGCAGATATGTTAATCAAACCTGGTAGATTAGCAGTTTGGAAACTGCTCTGGAAATCTACTGTACTCAAGCTGAAATCCAAGTTTCTGCAAATTGCCTCAATCATAAGCTTTGCACATTTGACATTTGTAACCAAAGGGACTGAATAATCAATGGCAAGACGACGACTTTTATAACCACTGCTAATATAATTAGCAGGACGACGATAACGATTGTTGGAGGGCAAATTGATATACATGTCAATCATGTTGTTGGCTAAATGAGCGGAAAGTGAATACTCATTATTTGCTTCTTCAGCAGGAAGATCTGCAAGGTACTTGCAAGGAACACCACTTTCCATAAAGTAGTCTGAGGTACCGGCTGTTGCGAAAATGTTGTAATTGTTTTCATACAACTTCTTGACGTAAGGTAAAAGCTCCGCCTTTTCTTTATATGAACCAATAGATATAAGAATATTCTTTTTCGGGAGTCTAAAGCCGGTGGAAATCATAGCTTTAAGATAGGCTTCAAATTTATTGTGACCAAAACAAGCAACTTCACCAGTAGACGCCATTTCGACACCAAGGACGGGGTCAGCACCGGACAGTCTGCTGAAACTGAATTGAGGTACTTTGACAGCAACGTAATCGCGAGGAAGATCAACATCGGGGTAGGGTTGAATAGGATTACCCATAATGACATCTGTCGCCATTGAAATCATATCAACACCTATAACCTTAGAAACAAAAGGGAATGAACGCGATGCACGAACATTGCATTCAATTACTTTAATTTCGTTGTCCTTCGCAATAAATTGAATGTTATAAGGACCAGTAATATTCAAAGCTTCTCCAATCTTAGCAGCGGCGTCAACAATTCTTTCTATAGTCGTTGGAGCCAAATCTTGAGGTGGTAAAACCAAAGTAGCGTCACCAGAGTGCACACCAGCGTTTTCTACATGTTCGGAAATGACGTGCATAACCATCTTTCCTTCACGAGCAACAGCATCTAATTCGATTTCCTTAGCATTTTCAATATATTTAGAAATAACAACAGGATGATCTTTGTTAATTGCAACAGCTTGTTGCAAATAGCTATGCAGGTCTGACTGAGAATAGACTGTATTCATTGCGGCACCAGAAAGAACATAAGAAGGACGAACTAACACAGGATAACCAACTGTATCGCAAAATTTATCGGCCTCGTCGAAACTAGTTAATTCCTTCCACTTAGGCTGATCAACACCTATGTCATCCAGCATTCTAGAGAATTTAAATCTATTCTCGGCGCCATCAATCATTTCAGGAGAAGTACCGAGAATTTTAACATTTTCACGATGTAATGGCAAGGCTATGTTATTAGCGGTTTGACCACCCATAGCTATAATGATACCAGAAGATGATTCTTGCTCGTAAATATCCAAGACAGTTTCAAGACCGATATTTTCGAAATACAATCTATCGGCTTCATCATAATCAGTAGAAACAGTTTCTGGGTTATAATTAACCATAATAGTTTTAACTCCCCGATCACGAAGCGTACGAACTGCGCGAACTGCGCACCAGTCAAACTCAACTGATGAGCCAATTCGATATACACCTGAGCCAAGAACCATCACACCCTTATCATTGAAATGGATGTCATGCTCTACAGCATTATAAGTGGTATAAAGGTAGTTGGTGAAAGCTGGGAACTCCGCAGCCACTGTATCAATTTGTTTTACAAATGGTCTGATACCAGCTTCAGTACGGATACGTCTAACGGCTAATTCAGTAGAATTCATAAAAGCAGCAATTTGGACGTCCGCAAATCCTAATTGCTTGGCAGTCTTTAGAAGAGAAATAGGAAGACTAGATATATCATGCTTGGAAATCAATTGGGATGTACGAATTAATCCCATAAGCTTTTCAAGAAACCACTTATCGATACGAGTAAGCTCCCAAATACGGTCCACTGAATAACCAGAAGCCATAGCGTTGGCAATAGCAAACAGACGTTGGTCCGAAGGTGTTTGCAATTCCGTATCTATAGACATTAAAGCATCCTTAACGTTGAAACCAGTATTGCTATAATCGATAGCCCTGATGGCCTTTTGGATTGCTTCCTCAAATGTACGTCCAATACTCATCACTTCACCAACTGACTTCATTGCTGAGCTCAGCTGAGTGCTAACGCGAGTAAACTTCTTCAAGTCCCAACGGGGAATCTTCACGACAACATAATCAAGACTTGGTTCAAAGCATGCGCACGTAACCTTTGTCACTGAGTTTTTGACTTCGTTAAGTGGAATGTTAAGACCTAGTTTTGCTGCTGTGAAAGCTAGAGGATAACCGGTAGCCTTTGACGCTAAAGCAGATGAACGAGACAAACGAGCATTAACTTCAATGATGCAATACTCTTTTGTAAAAGGGTTCAAAGCATACTGAATATTGCATTCACCCACCACACCGAGGTGACGAATAACATTAACAGCTGTCGTACGAAGCATGTTGTAATCTTCATCGGTTAAAGTTTGAGATGGAGCAACAACAATAGAGTCACCAGTGTGAATACCGAGAGGATCAAAGTTTTCCATGTTACAGACGGTAATGCAGTTATCAAAAGCATCGCGAACAACTTCGTACTCAATTTCTTTCCATCCCTTCATACTGCGTTCAATCAAGACTTGAGGGCTGGTAGCAAAAGCAAGCGTACATAAATCAATGAGTTCCGCCTCGTTATCAGCAAAACCTGAACCAAGTCCACCAAGCGCATAAGCAGCACGGACAATAACTGGAAAAGAAATATCCTTCGATACTTTTATAGCTTCTTCAATAGATGAAGCACTAGCTGATTTTGCACATTTCTCGTTAATTTCATCCATTGCACGAGCAAAAAGTTCACGGTCCTCAGTGGTAATAATGGTATCAATAGGCGTACCTAAAACTTTAACGCCGAGTTGTTCGAACTCATCTTTCAGCTCAATACCAACATTCAGGGCTGTTTGACCACCAAAGGTAACATATATCGAATCGGGGCGCTCTTGTTTGATCACCTTACGAACAAAGTCAGCATTAACAGGTAAGAAGTACACTTTATCAGCAAGACCCTTAGATGTCTGAATAGTGGCAATGTTGGGATTAATCAAAATGGTGTAAATTCCTTCTTCACGAAGAGCCTTAATAGCTTGACTACCAGAATAATCAAACTCACCAGCTTGACCAATACTCAATCCTCCACTACCCAAAATCAGAACACGCTTAGCATCCACAAGTGGATGACGGGATCTGTTTTCTTCAATTGTTCCTCCAGGAAGCTTGAATGGCTGCAAAGACTTTGCATCAGCTGAACGCTTGACAACGTCAATGAATACATCAAAGAGAAATTCAGTATCGCGGGGACCAGGAGTAGACTCTGGGTGAAATTGCACAGAGAAAAATGGATACTCAGTATTATAGATACCTTCATTTGAACCATCGTTAGCATTGACAAAAAGTTCTTTCCAGCCATTTGATAAACTAGACGCATCAACCGCATAACCATGATTTTGGGAAGTAATGTAACATCTACCCGAGATCATGCAAGTGCAAGGGATATTGTGGCCACGGTTACCAAATTTCATTTTGGTGGTACTGGCGCCGGCAGCTCGAGCCATAATTTGATGTCCAAAACAAATACCGAAAACGGGGACAGTCTTTGACTCAAGCACCCGTTTTACCCGATCAACAACCAAGTCCATGAGGGAAGGATCACCAGGTCCATTGCTAATAAATAGACCATCATAAGTCTCTTTGGTAAAATCATAATCCCAAGGAACAACCAATAATTCAACACCACGATTCAAAAAACAACGAATTTGGTTATATTTCATACCAACATCAATAACAAGGATACGGATGATTTTTCCATCTGCTTTTTTGATAGCTGTAGTAGGATGGGGTTCATAAAGTTTGGGTTCTTTAATGGAAACTTGAGACGTTAAATTTTCAGTATTAGGATTTTTCCATGGTATATCTTCAAAAGCAGTACTCCAGTCTTTTCCGAGACCAGTAATTGAAGAAGGATTGATGGGGGATTCGTCTTTTTGAATAAGTAAACGACCTAACATAGAACCTTGGTCGCGAATTTTTTTAGTAAGAGCACGGGTATCAATACCAAAAATACCAGGAATGCCCTGTTCCTTAAGCCATTCTCCTAAAGAAGAATGAGCAAGAAAATGAGAATAATTTTGAGAATAAGATGAAATAATAATAGCAGCAACATGAATTTGATTGGATTCGAAATACTTGGGTAAGCCAGATATCTCGTCTAGAATACGACGATCGGGCACACCATAATTACCCACTGTGGGAAATGTAAAGACCAAAATCTGACCACGATAAGAAGGGTCGGTCAAAGACTCAGGATAACCGACCATACCAGTCTGAAAAACTAATTCACCGGAGACAGAGTGATCAGCTCCGAATGAATAACCTTGTAAAACACTTTTATCTTCCAATTCCAAGGCCATTAGCTTATAATCTTTCATCTCGCCATTCACAGAGTAGAAGGCAGGAGATGGAGAGCAGGTGGGCTCTTTAGGATCATTTTCAGATGGTTTAGGACCATGAGTCCTTGGCATCCCCAGAGCTTCACTCTGGACGAGTGGAAATGATGAAGACAATGAAGGTAGCAATCCGGACATCGCTTATATCAACAATTCCACAGATTTGAGGCTTAAGACTAGCGATTCCCAGATATTGCTTCTAAGGAGTGGTTGGTCTCAAGAAAGAATTTAAAACCTGAGCAGAAAAAAAAATACTTACGCTTTCGTCAAAGCACAATGTACACTAAAATTTTTACAGATAAATAAAAAAAATTAAATAAATCTATTCTAATTTTTAGAATTCAGTTTCTGTGTTAGGCAGTTTCTAACAATCCTATAGGACGAGAACTGGCAAATCCGAAAGAGTTGTTGGAAAATTTTTTGCTTGTCGTGGATTAACCAGTAGTGCGGTACACTGTGCTACGGTGTATGTTTAGGGTATGACATTTCACTTCCGCTTTTCGGTCTTCGAACCAAGGCATTTTATGAGCGGTCTACTTGATACAAAATTAAAGATTTATATTGCTTACCAACTAACTTGTAAAGGAGAATATTTTCTTTTTTTCTCTGAGCAAATATAAAAGTTTCATGTATGACGCAACCTGTTTTAAAAACACAACGCCATCTATGATTAAATATTGTTATTTTGGTTTACGTAATTTTTCAGCATCGGTATCTACATAACACAGTACTTAGGATATCGGTAATGAAGGGATAGCAGCCGATTTGTGCTTAATACATTAGTCAATGAAAGCTTGGTAAAGCCAGTAAACATATCAACAGCTCATCATAAGAATATCAGTAGAAAAACAAAACGATGTCGACCTATGGTATATTAAGAAAATTTAAAAGTAAAACCTTCGCAATAGTTTTTTTCTCATCACGCCGTTTGAGCTTTTAGCAATAAAAAGTCGAAAGTGGTTTTTTATAAAAAAATTGTATCTTTGGTAGTTTAGTATTTTAGGAACATTAGTAGTGAGCTTTTCCTAATAAAGTTATACTACAGTGAATGAGTTTGAGCTCTTATAGCATAAAGTAGTTTACTCATAAACCATCAGGTAACGTTAAAACGTATTGATTTATTCTACGTCTTTCAGTAGTAATTCGTGATCTGAGATATCTTAAACAGAGAATGGAAGAAAAAATAAAACAACATTTAAACCATGGTCAAAAATTTACCACAATACGAACAATGTAGCATTTTCCATCAATTGTCTGATGACCAGTATAATTCATGCATAAACAACAAAGGTTCCCTCCCCCATGTAATCCAATTAGGTGTGAGACTACGGCCAAAAATTTCTAAAACAGGAAGCGATTCATTTGCCGAACAATTAAACCAACGTGAAATGAAAGGTTTTAATGATGGTTTCCTGGAATGATAATCTGGAATACCAATTATTGTAAACGTTGGAGGGATTTTATCACTATATACAGATGTATATTCTGAAGTAACTCCAATCAAAAGCTGTTCCCAAGGTTTGCGCATGTTTGAATAAACATCAAATAATGGTTCGCCAAATGCCGTTATTTTAAGCCATGTCCATGTAGAGACAAGCGTTAAATTCCATTTTTTAAAAAGCACTTTTTTAACAAAATTTACATACTTTTCCTTATTTGTGCACCAAACTGCCACGACGCCGGTTTTGCTTAACGATTCCTGAATTGGTAATGCTTTTAAATATCCAAGGTTCCTGTTCACCTTATAGACAGAGCTCCTAGCTACAGATTTATTCGGCCATGGAGGGTCTATAATTATGCATTTGGGTTTTTCTAGATGGCCATCAATTGCTTCTAAAAGGATTTGCGCAGTTTTCTCCACGTCACCCATAATAAAAGAGGAACGAGCAGGGATGTAGTAAATTGAATCCCTACAATTAGTTTCAGACGATTCAGTAATAACCTTTGATCCCTTCAGCTTTAATTTTATAGCGGACGCTCCATCATTTTGGACACATTGTTGATAAATCTCTTCCAATCCAAGTTCAACTGTATCTTTAGACTTTATAGTTATAAATGAATATGACGGTGGAATAGTATTCAACATTTTCAACCATTGCAAGCACTGATCCTCAAACTGTATAACCGGTGCTTTAACTAGTACTTTGAAAATGTCTGAGTACCATTGCACTAAAGGAGCATTTTCAGCTTGAAAATGGATTTCTGATGCACTAGTATTTGACCTGTATACGATATCTTGAAATTGAACATGGTGTGATTTATCGGTTGATTGATTGTCATCCAAACTGCGCAACTGTAAAGCACGACGAACTCGCTGAAGGCTTTGCAGTACTTGCCCTACAGTGCCTTTGCCACTGTTTTCATAATCCGAAGTTGATTTTTCGGGGAGTAAATATGGCTTCACGACAGGCTTCGTTCGAGTGGGCAAAATATGTTTATTAAATTGCAGAGATGTTGGCAAGTCAATGAGACAACTAGTGTCGTCCATGTATAATATACATGGCATTAAAAATTACACGAATACCGAACCTCAAACAATCGTGATAAATGAAATGCACAAGGACACCGCTGAATTTCGTTATAGCAATCTATTAAATTAGTAGCTCAAAAAATAGCTTATGTGCGCTCAACTCAAAATAAGAAGTAGCGAGTTGAGTTAATTAAATTCAGTCGGATAAGAATAATTGAAAATACCGCTCTCGACGCGTGACAAACGTGTATACTTTATCGAAAGTTACTCGATAGGTTTCGTCGTACCCATCAACTGGAGTGCAGTTAAACTTATTATGCTTAATACCAAATATTGAAACAACAAATCTCTATTGATATTTTAAAAACTTCCATTTAATGATATTTTTTAAAACTAATTTACGAAAACCGAATCTAGTTAACGTAGTTCTTTCAAACTAATACGGAAACATTGGTGTGCGATTTTCGATACTCCCCACAATAACATTGAACGATATAAAAAATCCAAGCTATTAAGAAGTACAAATTTTTCTATTGAACGAATTAGGTAATCAAAGCATTCATAGCTTGCAAAAACCAATGTTTTGTGGTTAGTCAGCCTTCAAAATGGTAACAAATTTATATGCTGCCAGTACGAAATATTAATTACATAAGGAAAACGATATGCTTAGTCTTACAAATACACACCTACCTTATCTCGCCTTAACGTCTCCACTATCAAGTAAGCAATTGCTGGTGATGACTAAATATATTTAATAACAAGCATCATAAAGATCGTTAGGATAGGAATCTGCAAAAATCGGAGCGTAAATAAATAAGCAGTTAATGGCGTAATGTTTTCACAAAATGATAACCACACTATTATAAAGCCATTACTTTTTTGACGAGATAGCATCATACAATTTATTGATAGGATTCAAGCAAAGGACCTGCAATCAGTATATAAATACGCTTCGTTTTTATGTTCAATTCGATCTTAAATTTTAGTTTGCCGATTCTATAGAACATTTTGGCATTGGAGTTTATGAATTTTTAAAAAAAACAACGCAGTCCGGCATTCTACGGTATTTGCTTTCGACGTTAATATATATCGAAACGTGGAACCATATTTTATTCACATTAATTTCCTCATCGAACCAACTCCGGTTTATCTCCTCGGACATTTATTAGATGAACCTATTCGGCTCGTGAGATTTGCTATATAAACATTACTAAATTGGGAATTGTCGTTACCAATTTTTTTTGCGATCAGGATCGACATTGGGATGCATAATCGTTTCGCTTCGTTTTAGTTAAACATTTTTTTATTTTGCTTGTATTGCATAGACATTGCGCGATTACAATTTTTTTGGTTGTTTACTTATTTGCGGTGTTTATTTTATTTCTTGTCAGTCATTATCAGGGAAGCGGTATTTGTTTGATTTTCTTTCCCGTCATTATAATCGGTTTCACTTAATTTCTGGATTCGTTTTATTTATTCTCCTTAATTATCACTTAATTCATTAATATATCTTTTTTACTTTTTTTTTGGAAAGAAGCTTTTACAATCACAATTCTTAGAGCAATGGCTGTGATCACGGAAGAGAACTCTAATAATTTATTTTGCACAGATTCATTGGAATTAACCTCGGTATGTTTTCTGCCTTTAATTTTTTTAGTTATCTTTTTTTCTTTAAAAAAAAGAATAGAAAAAAATCCTTATTTTTCTAAATATTCAAATATGGTGTACGCTAACTAATGATATTAGAATAAACAGGATGATCAAGTTATTTCGAATTACTTAAAGCCCGTCCGTTCATACCCCTACATTAAATATTCTCGAAGTAGCTTATTATTAACGGCATCTACAACTTTACCCGAAAACTTTGTGATTTCATTTACCAACTCCATTGAGAGTGAAGAGAGCGATAAATCTGATTACCTTCTCGATCATGCTCATAGCTTACAGGAATTATCGACTACTCACTCATCACTATCAAGCACTTTAACATCTATGTCGGAAGAGTCATCTTCCACAGAATCGAAATTTGCTACCCTTAATGATGGCATAAATGGTGGTAATCCATATAGCAGACTTTATCGAAAAAATCCATCTTCTGATCCAAACGATATCCCACCTCAGTTTCACTTTAAAAAGAAGTCTAAATCATTTTATAGTAGCATGTATGATAAGATGAAGATCAGAATTAATATCCTTCCGAACGGAAACGACAATTTTATAAAAAAACGGAACTCCGGCTTCGCTCTGGCGCCTATTGCTTGCTACAATCATACTTCTGATCTTCGAAAATTGCTGAAACACAAAGTAACTGGTAGCAATGCTAGCATCTTTAAGAGAATCAACCCGAGATCAAGAAAGAGAGTTGTAAACCCGGAATGTTCCGTAACTGATACACCTTATGGAAAGTTAAATAATGTCATTGGGGAGGGAGCGAGCTCTTTCATTCGGGTCATTAATGATCGAAACAAATTGCCAATTTACGTTGCCAAAGTATTTCGTCCTCCATTAGATACCTCATTACTGCGCAGGTATGTACGTTATTTCATTGCAGAGTACACTTTTGCGTCGACACTCAGGCATCCCAATATCATCAAGGTATTAGACATTATATACAAAAGGCATACTATTTTACAAATAATTGAGTATGTTCCTTATGATCTTTTTACCTTTATTACCAAAGGTCATTGCTCTGCTTTAAAAGCTGATCAAATGTTTTTTCAATTGTTAGATGGCGTGGCTTATATGCATTCCCTTGGCATTGCTCATCGTGATATAAAATTAGATAATATTATGCTCGATGAAAATTTAAATGTTAAGATTATTGATTTTGGTACTGCTTTTGTTTTTCATTATCCATTTGAATCAACCACTCTGATGTCTGATGGTGTAGTCGGTTCAAAACCATATGTTGCTCCCGAAGTTCTTACTCAGAAACCATATGATCCGAGCGCTGTAGATGTTTGGTCTTGTGCAATTGTTTACTGTTGTATTGCTTTAAAGAGATTTCCATGGAAAGTGCCGCATACATCGGATAAACGTTTTAATTTATACGTTACTCAACGAAATGACCCTAACACGAAAAGCCAATTGATAGAATCTTTACCGATGAACTCAAGAGATACGATTTATCATATGCTGGACATTGATTTTAATACAAGATGTAGCATTTCGGGAGCACGAAGCACTACATGGATGCAACAAGTTCGGAAAACTCTAATCTAAGGAGAATTTGTCTACTTTAGAGATTTTTATCTATTTATTTTTTTTATGATGTTAAGGATTATGAAGTCCCTTTAATGATCGCTATTAACTTATAAAGGGCAAGGACGTTGAAGTGTTCACTTGTAGACGCTTTACTTCATCGTGAACTTGAGCAAATCTATTACTAAGAGCCATGAATAATTTGTGCTCCTCTTTGATAGTTTTCAGTAATGCTAGATAGTTAATACAAGTTTTACAAATTAAAGGCATACCCTCGGGACTATTATTCTGTGGCGTAGTCTCAACTTGCTCCAAATGTTGTTCAAGTTCACCAATAGTGGCAGCATACAGATCTGTACGTTTCTTAGCGTTTTCTGTAAATTGCTCAAAGTAGTTCATTAGGGGATCGTTTGACGCGAAGGGATAGGTTGCGCCAGGTGTTTTAAAAACGTCCAAAATACGTGAACTAATGCGAGCATTCGAAGTATCTTCGTCAACTACACGCTTCGTAGTTTCAATTTCGTCGGAATCAATTAAAAGTGCAGTCGAGACAGAAGATAAACGCTTTATTTTAGTTAGAAACAAATAAAACTTGGAGATAATAGAAGGAAATAACTCACTCTCTGTACTTCAGCGACATCATTAGGGACGGATTCAACCAATTCGGAAACAGTCCCCAACTTAGTTTGTAGTTCCTCTGCAAGTTGGATTTGGCTAAAAATTTCTTTGCTACGGACATGATTAGAACAAATTTTGTACATAAGGTAACACATACTCTAAGTCATCTAAAAATTTTTGAGTATTAGCGTTTAAGCTCGAGTATCTCGTCGTTGCATTAATAGCTGGATTAGAAGGGAGTTGCCTGTTTTTTTGTTAATGAAAAAAAAATTTAATAATTAACTTACGTTGTTGACGGTTGCTGCTGAGCTGCAGAAAAGAATGGAGTAGTTTGAGTATTATTGCTTAAACCAAAACCAGTTGAACCAGACGGTTGTGTGGATTGACCAAAAAGGCCAGCGGAAGCTGGTTGTGTAGAAAATTGACCAAAAGTCGAAGTATTAGGGCGGTTTTGATCAAATAGACCTCCTGTAGTTCCGATGTTAGACTGTCCGAAAAGAGAAGTATTTGCTTGAGCAGGCTGTGTTTGCGATTGTGTTTGATTTTGACCAGATAATCCAAATAATCCTCCAGTAGGGGCTGCTTGAGCAGGTTGTGCTTGTGTTTGATTCTGATTGAACAAACCACCAGGTGCTTGAGGTTTAGTAGTGGAAGCTCCAAACAGGCTGCCACCAGGTGCCGCTTGAGGGTTTTGTCCAAACAAATTTAGGCCGGGGGTAGTAGATGTAGCGTTTGGCTTATTTCCAAACAAGCTTCCACCAGTTTGAGGTTTTGTTTGACCAAAAGCTCCTCCTGTTACGCCTCCAAACCCAGTCGAAGCGGGCGTATTGGCCTGCGTATTGTTACCAAAAGTATTAGAAGAAAAAAGTCCTGTGCCTGCAGAAGTACCAGTATCTGAAAAGGTTAATATATGAATAAGCACAAAATTCGAAAAGTAAACTTGAAGACTTGTTCACCTAAAGAAACATACTTTGGTTTTGGGTTCCTGTGGACCCAAATGAGGGTGTTTTATTTAACCCGAACATTGCTTAAAGTATTAATACACGAATGTCCCTAGTGTAAATACCATGCAAAGATTATCATGAAAAACCACTCAGGTTATCTTTTCTAAAAAGGGTAATTGTAGAATCACAATCAATGATTAATATTATAATTAAGCAAAGATGGAAAAGATTAGTTATCTAAAGTTTCAAATTGAACTAGCTTTCAGGGTATCGTATAGTCAAATACTGCTGTGTTCGCAGAGCAAATTCAATTGTTAGTGTTAACTACAATGTGGCTCACTAAGTTGGCTTTCACGAGTGTTGGTCTGTTTCAACCCGTTTTAGCGCAAAATATTTTTACCCAGGTAAATGAAGTACGCTATGAAGTCCACTAGTATATACCGTACAACTCGGTACAATGTTTAGTGGACTAATGGCCCTAAGTGGTAAAGAAGAAGGAATCCATAATTTCAGGTGCGAGACTCAGTCAATGAATGGACTTGCCCCATATACATTTTAGAAGTGGGTTTTTACTATGTCAAATGCTGATCAGCACATGGATGTTGATGAGGATGAATATTTATATGGAGAAACCATAGAGGAACGGAATGATGGAGTTACAGTGTCAAATGCCAAGTCACCAGAGCAAGCAAGTGAAGAAAGCGATGATTCAGTAAGATTTCAATTAAAATGATACTGCTAACTGCTAATTTTGTAGGATATTGAATTTATCATTGAAACAAAGCCAGGTGAAAGAGCAGAACCATTAGGGTATGTAAACCAAAATAATTGATTTCAGATTATACTAATAATGTTAGTGGATCGATTGCAACATTAGGTTCAACCCGACCTTCTGCTAAACCTCAAGTAGAGAAAACTGCTGTCGAAGTAAAAACTACAGAACCCCAAGATTTATCGACAGCAGAAACTGCACCTAAAGTTGACATTGACGCTGTTCCTACAATTGATGGTAAAAACATTTTTGAGATTGATTTGGAGTCTTTTGATGATAAACCATGGCGCAAGCCTGGTGCAGATATCTCAGATTATTTTAACTATGGATTTGATGAATTTACATGGGCTGCTTACTGTGCCAAACAAACGACTTTGCGTGACGACTTTAGCCCCCAAAAATTTATGGCAAGTCTTGCTCAGATCCCGGGTCCTTTACCTTCTGGCAACGTACCATCACCTGCCGAGTTTCAAGCTATGATGGCTTCTGGATTTCCTCCATTTATGCCTATTCCTCCGCCTATTGGAGGCCCACAAGAGGATATGGGGTACTCGCGCAATTTTCCAGTCCATGCATCTTCAAACTATAATACTACACATACATCTGGTGGTGGTGTTCATTCAGGTGCAGCTACACCTAATGCGTATGTAAATAACAATCCTTCATCTTCTAGACGTGAAAGTGAAAGTCCAGCGAATTCCCCTAATATTACATCGAGTGCTGGTATGACGCATGCACAACCTACTCATAATCCTACATCGAGTTATGGGAATGGAGCCTCTACGAACTATAATGCCTCAAGACCTCCTAGTAACCATCCTCACAGTAGCAACTATCCTTCCTCATCAAGGCGAAAACCATCTCCGGACAGATACTCCAACTACTCCTCTAGAGGTTCTGGCGGCCGATATCGACGCAACAGATATTAAGATAAATACAATAACGTTTGTGTATGCAAATCTTAGGAGAATCGTTTTAATTGTATGCTATGGGGTGTCGACTACTTCTACAAGGACAACGGTTTCAAAAGTTAAAAGCTGGTGAATGAAATAATATTCATAAGATCATAAACATGTATACTCATCATTACTATGGAATTCTGTATTAACAACATAAAATCAAAACTGAAGATACTTCAGACACATCAAAGCAATGACGGGTAATCAACTGGGCAGCAATTAAGCTTGGGTTTCATCATCAATTTCTTCAAGGGCTCTTTGGGCGCGGGTTTTGGCTTGCTTGGATACATTAGGATTATGCATAGTAGCTTTATAACCTCCTCGGACATTTTCAATGTTCTTGCCCTCAAGTTGATCTTCTTCGACCAAATCACCTGTTTTCATAGGATCATCAACAAAACCCGACTCATCTCCCAACACATTTAGACCCTCCTCGTTGTCAAAGTCTGCATCCTCATCATAATCACCGAGATCCTCATAATCAAGATCACGGCCTCCAGCTTGAGCGGAATAATCACCAGTCTCTTGGCCGGAAGAATGACTTTCTATATAGTCTTCGGCTCTTTCTTTGGCTTGTTGTGATACATTGGGATTGTGTAGGGTGGCTTTCTTGCCAGCGAGAACACGATTAGGATCAGGCATTGTTTATAAATAAAATTGGAGTTCTTTCTGATTTAATAAAACGGCTTACAAAAAGTACTACGGTGCGAAATATTACTTCTTGAAAATTCGAATCGATAGTGATGTACCCCGTGCTCTATATATAATATTTGTAAGAGTCCTCGGAAATTGTGACATCAATTTATTTTCCATCCCATTCAGCATTTCGTAATGAGAATTGCAATCGTATTTTTGCTTTTGGGTTAATTCAGCGACAAATTAGCCCATTTGATTTTACGTAGACTATTTCGCTCAACAGATGATGCGGTACATCCGCTTTTCACTCGTTAATTGAAAGTAATTGAAACTAGCAGCTCTATCGATGCCATCATGTGGCGATGTGTAAAGTCTATATTTCATTCTCACGTAAAGTAGCATAATCCTTTGACATTCGCTATGTGGCAGACGGGTATCACGACTAAGCGGATGACAAACGGTGTCGGGCATAAAATATGGGATATCATCCCGAGCTAGTTGAAGCCAAAATCATGTAAGTATTAAAATTGGAATTTGTTGCTTCAATTGATGTCTGAAATTCTTTACCTCTCTATCACAACACATGTAAGGAGCGGTATAGATATGCGAAGCAATCCGCTATAAGTGGTTGCAATGAAGCAAAAGCAATAAAATAATCAACTGAATGAACCATTTTCATCTGAATAAACAATAATAAAAGGAACCCTTTCAAATCGAGTGTATGGTAAGATGTTAATTAGATGGAATAAGCAGCCTCGACACATTTAATCGGCGAGAAGAAAACTAGTTTAGCAGTTTACAGTTATATATGAAATTACTATTTTAAGTATCTGTAGATTTCAAAAAGACAGAAATATAAGTTCATCAATTATACCTACGCAATTGAAACACTTTCTCTAATGTCAAATGTGTTAATCTTTGGGCTTAAACAACTGTAGTTGAGTTACTCGAAAGATTCGCAGAATGCAACCTACTTGATATATTTAACAGGAGTGAATATTATTGGAGAAATTATAATGCAAATGATAAGAATTTCTCAGCATTCTTTAACATCTTTTCTCAAAATGCTCAACTGCTCTGAACAAGAATTGCTCACACTTCTCAAGCACCTCCACTAATATTAATGTTAATAATCACGATGCCAATCGAAGAAAAATTTGAAAGAAAAATAAGCAGACTAAAACAGAGTTTATGTGCTACAAAATCCAAGGAAACAAAATATTCGTTTAGGAATTACTATTATTTCCAGGAATTTCGTTTCCTTTATCTATTTTTTACTTACACAAGGACCTTGTTAATGGGAATATGAATGAGTTTGATGATATAACCAATGAGACCCATAAGAACAAAACCAGTTGCAACGGCCTTAGAAATGCTCAAGAACTCTGTTCTATTAGTAATAGCTCGTATGAATAATTATTTTGCTAGGGTATGAAAGAGAAGATAATAGCAAACTCTCAATTTCATTGAGTATTCATTATAACTACGATACCTTTGCGGTCAGGCTTAACGCAACGCTTGATAAAATGTGAACCCTCTTTGTAAAAGTTCTTTGGGATTTGGAAAAGATCGTCAGCGTTGTCAGCCATTTTTTTAATTAACAGGGTTCTGTTGTTTGTAAGTTTCAAGATGTAGTCTGCCTACACAGGAGTCTTCACGTTCTAATACGTTTGAATCTATTTACGCAACTTAACATTATCCTTATTATGATTAGCAACAACCACTGCCAAGCTGTTTGTAAATTGCTATTACGCTATACATTGCACTCGTAAGATATCATCGCTGGTACATTAGTTGGTTTACACCAGTAGTTAATCAATATTGAGTATTATGTTCAATTGCAATACTGTGAATGAGAACAAACTCGTGTCTGTTGGCCATTTGTATATCACCTACGTGTTGTACAAAGACTGGGTTAAAAGGGAAAGCATAGAGCAGTCTAACGTCGCATTTATATGTTTTCAAAAAGGCGTAGTTAATGCAATCAGCAAATTGTGCCTATTACTATAGATATGGTAGCTTAATAGTATTGAATTGTCAATAACATGAGTCTATAAACTGGGATAAAAGCTATATGTATTTAGACTGGTAGGTTAAATATCAAATCGCATTTGAAGTGAAAAAGATTTATAGGTCTTGTGAATTCTTAATATAGGCAAATGATATCATAGTTTATCAAACAGTTTTTAAACTATTAAATTTTACCCTTATTAAGAATAAAACTGAATACAAGTCGTTTTTTAGTACCTTGTAGTGAGAAATTATTAGCTCCTTACTGTGTATACAATTTAATCAAACCTTTTTACCAACTTCGAGAGAACAGGAATAACTTCAAAACATCGCTTAACATAATTAAATTACATAACATTTGACAAGTTACTACTTTTTTAGCTATTTGCGAGATAAACAATTGTCTAGCTACATAATACACTGATAAGTGCACCTAAACAATTTTATTGAAAGACGATTGCTTAGCTAACTTTATAATAAAAATTTTTTTCCACAAAATTGACAACACTATTACACATAGGAATTATTTTCATAAGCATTTCGCATTAAAAGCACAGCATCAAATTTAGCTGAACAAACCATTTTGATGTTTGTAAATGTACAAGTATAATGGGAGGAAAAAAAGATAGAGACTTCCATTTATTTCCCGATTTATTATATAAACTTTTCTTCTGTATTTTCATAAAGCATATAATGCTAAATCAACTGGACGTTGAGGAAGTCAGCTTTGCAAGAATATGGCGCCCATGTCGAGTGTTTTGAATTTTAGGAATCACATGAGATATGGAACGCAATATAAGAAATTTTTGTGATTCATCAGCAACATTGAGAAATCGTTGCATAACATAGTTTGCATAACAATCGTCCAACAGCTGCTCAATGTTGGGGAAACTCAAAAATTCCTGTAACATCTGCTCTCGAGTGGAAGGAGACGCTGTCCGTATACACTGTTCGATAGCATTTGAGCTGAATTTTTGAAGAGAAAGCTTGCAAATGTTACCAAAAAATTTCTCAATGATTCGCTCTGTGTAAGGTTGAATATTTAACTCTAGTACATGCTGTACAAGATAATTACCATAAGCATTCTGAACCAGCAGTAAACAACTTTTGATGATTGAATTCACCAAACGTTCTTGTATATCGCCGTTAGTGCGATCCAAGCACCTTTGCAAAATACAACAGCCATGCCTGTTTGTAGCTAAAGTAATTAAATTTTCTTCCATGGACAAAAACAGTGGTTCAAGTTTTTCAGGAGGGAATTTCGCAATGCATTTTTGCAACACATGCGTGCCGTTATTGTCGCAAGCTAAAGTTGTTAACGATGGTATAATGATTTTTAGGAGCAAAGAAATTTGCTCGTTTGAAGTTAATTTATCAATAATGTTTTGCATGGAGCGCGTTCCGTATAAGTTAGAGCAGATATCTACAATGCCTTCGCCGATTCCATTTAACATGGAAAGCTTTTGCTCCCTAGAAGCGTAAACAAACAGCTTTTGACACATATAATTTCCAAATGGATCTATCATGAGTTGCACTACCGACTGTCGGATTTCTGGGAAAAAAAGGGAGGCATTTACTTTTGGATTTTCGTCTAATAACTTTTGTAAGTATCGACAACCATATTGGTCTTTGCAAATGGTGCTCAAGTGCCCTAAAAAACCAACTAAATGAGGAATTTGATTATCCTGCGACTTTTTCTTCCCTTTATTTTTCAATAAATTTGACAGGTCATCACTTTTTTCACCAGTGAGTTTGGCAGACAATGGCACTTTAGAATAATTTGAGGTCGAGTGACTTCCAAAAAAACTGTTCACAGTTTTTCCCAAAGTTGCTTTTTCTTTTGGCTTAGCAGGTCCTTTTTTTTTCTTTTTATTGTCATCTACATACGGATGCTCGCCAACGGTTTGATTATTACGATTTTTCGTTGATACATTGGTTGGATCGTTATCCATTGATAAGGAAGAGTGATGGTTGTCATTTTGGAGCACGTTTTCAGAGCGAAGAATTGGATTTAACTGAGATAGAGCGTTGAGTTTCTTTGAATGCACATCAACTTTCGAATGTAACTTTCGACTTTCTAAAGGTTGAAGAGAACTAGGTTGATAAGGAGAAGGAATACGACTTGGATCTAAATGATCAGGGAAATGAGAAAGCTGATCAGTCTCAATTCGATGGTTTTGTTGACGATTTTGGAGTAAGGATGAGTCGGATTGGATTTTAGTAAAGTCAGTGGAATAGTTTTTCGAATTCGTAGAAAGGGATACGTTATTTTGTGAAAAAAATGGATGGTTCGATAAAAGTTGGCGATGTAATAAGTTTCTCTCGGAATTTTTTAAAACGGGTAACGGTGGTCTGTCATTTATATTTAAGTTCCTCAGAGACGCAAGTTTGGATTCCTCATCAATTAATGACGAAAAAGAACTTTCTCTGTGAAGGAAATCAGAATTACTGATAGTACTAGAAAATGTTTTGTAAGGCAAAAACTGATCTTGTCGAGAATTGTTTACATTTTCTAATGAACCATCGCGCAGTAACGTATCAACATTATTCCAGTGTAACAATGGATTTGAAACAGATACGCTTGAATCAAAGTTACGACGTTCAGGAATTGAAGACTTGTGGGAAGACGAAATAGCAGATTCTGATAATGTGAATGGATATTCATGAACACTCTTATTCATTCCTGATGTTAAGGGAAACGTTTCCTCTGAAGGACTATATGTCACGGAGCTTGGAAACGATTTGGTTTTGCTGAAAGAAGCGTTTCCTTTAGCTTTAAACAGTCGTTGAAAGGGATCATGACTATATTTATGAAAGTCTGAAGCGTTTATTGGAGATGTAGATGCGGAGCGAACATCAAAAGTTGCAGAAGTCCTGGCTTTCAATTCAGTGGGAGAAAACGAATTGGAGGAGAATGGTGATTGATTGGCATAGTCCAATTCGCGCGAAATAGACGTGTAACTAGATAAAGGAGAAGGTTTTCTGTTAGTTTCTTGAGATTTCTTATTCAAGTTGAGCTCATTATAAGCATCTCGATTGACCATAGTGTATTTTAAATATATATATATATATATGAAAATAATCACGAAAACAAACAAAAAAAAGGTAAGGAAAACTTGACAGGTTTCGGGAAAAAAAACCAAAAAGGAAGCCTCCAGAGTTTGAAGACTCAAGAGGGAGGAAAATAATTTCGCAAACAAAATTACGGTAAAAAAAAACCAGAATGATTTACCAATCCCAAGCGACGAAAAATGCGGAAAGTAAAAGAGTCTTGAGGAATTGTAGAGCAAAGTATGCTTACGAAATGATTAAGAGCCCGGAAATGGGATGACATGAAATTTTAGAACAAGATTTGTGATAATGACAACAGATAGCAGAGCCTTTGTATACCAACACTATCCCACCCCCAAAAAAAACTTATGTAGGATTAAAGATCAAGTTATGGACACAATTAAAGAATTTGAGAGTCTGTATCGAGCGGGACTACAAATGCAGGATTGTGTGAAACGTCGGAAAGATCAAACAAAAAAGAAAATAACAAGAAGAAAATATATATAAGTATATTTGGAAAAAAAGCGAGGCAAAGCAGAGCAAAGAAGATGAAAGGGGAATTGCTGGCCTATGGGAAAAACGCAATGTAAACAATACAATAGCTGAAAAACGAAATTGTACTTGTCTGTTGTGAAAAAAGTCCAACTAGTTAGACGATGTGGGAGGTGTGATTGTTGAGAAGCGAAAATTTAAAAAAATGGAAAACAAAAAGAACAAGAATAATATAAAAAAATAAAAATAAAGTAGGGGAAAACTAAATGAAAACAGGGGAGTTACAAAGAAAAGAAATGCAAACAAATATCTTGACGACACGCCGACAAGATAGTATAGTCTACTCGTCTAACAAACAACAAAGCTGGTAGCCGAGATGGAAAAAAAGACCAGAATTTAAACGAAAAATTTAGAACAAAAGAAAAACAAATAAAAAGCGAAGTAAAAAGCAAAAAAGAAAAAGGGTTTCCGACTTCAGAAAACGCGGTTAAGTCGCGTATTCTTGCGAAGTAAAAAGGGGAAATCTGAGACTACCTTACTGATAAGCAAAAGCCAAACTCCAAACCAACAATGCGACAACCACCCCAATTAGTGCTATGGAAAACGGCAGTCAAGGGCAAGGCTGCTTAAATAGCAAAATGCAATCTCTGTGCCTCAAGATAGCTGAACACCGTGGAAGATCAATCAAGCTGTTATACGAGTAGACAAAATGAATTGAATTCTTAGCTGACGGACGGTGGAGCCAGCTAAAGACTTGTATGTTTTCGTTAACTATACGAGACCAAGAGGAATGCTGTATGAACCAAGAAAAAGTGATGTACGTAGAAGAGAGAACTATGAAAATAAAGTCGGGCTGACACGAGAAATTTGGAGGGGGACTGTGGAAGGGATATGTTGCTAATTAAAGCAAGGTTCTAGCTTCTAACCGCCTTTGGCGTTTCCTTCGCATATTATGTATAGTAAAGGGAAAAGTCAGGGGGGCAAATACGGTCAAAAGGAAGGCTCCCCAAAAAAAGAAAGTATAGACAAATCTATTCAGGGGTGAAGCGCTTCATCAAAATATCGCGACAAAATTTTTCACGCATGAAAAATTAACTAGCTAACTGGGGCTTAAGGCAGTGCAAGTGCACTCTACGCAAATCCCAATGTTACCAATTTTACAGAATCGACTTGTGCATTTTTTTTGAAAGGACTATCAAACAATCAATTGGTATGATATGGGGCAGGGCAGGGCAAGGCATGCTACTTGTTTTTTACGAAATACGAGAGCAAACGCGGGGAACAAAGTGAGTAAGCTTCTCCCCCTTACATCGATCTCATTACACGAAAAAAATAAAAAAAACTTAAGGGATCGGATCGATAGGAGCAAGCGAAACGAAGGTTGTATTGATTGAATAATGAATGGGTGGAGGGATGAGCATCAACATGGTACATATATATAAGCATACTAAACAAACACTTTGGCTTGAGCTAAAAGAAAGAATGTAAAAGACAGCAAAATGGAATGAAAGGAAGACAATGGAATCGAACGGAATGGAAATAAAAAATTGATTCGATTCGATTCGATTCAATTTAATTTAATTTAATTTAATTTTAAAGCAAATCAACGCAAGCCAAATCAAATCAAATCAAAGCAATCCCAATCAAAGCAATCCCAATCAAAGCAATCCCAATCAAAGCAATCCCAATCAAAGCAATCCCAATCAAATCAAATCAACTCCAACCCAATTGAATTTTTCAATTTACTTCAAAACGGACTTCGAAACTTTCCTTGCCTTCCGCAATTTTTTCCAACACCTTTTGTTCCACCTCTCCAATAACGCAACCTACCCTCAAAAACCCTGGTCATCTCGAAAACACTGGTCATCTCGGAACCAGCTACATCTAACCCATTATTCATTTCACCCACAAAGATCGCACTCTTTTAAAGTAGCCCAACCATTCACTGCAAAGGAACCCCTTTCATCGCCGAAAGCTTCGTCAATCGCATCTACGCCTGATTACGACAGTCCCTCGCCTTATGATCCCGTAAGCGAATTTCGGTTTGCATAGATTGGAAATTCAGTCACCGATGATTGGACATGCCACTGTTGCACCTTTTCGCTTGATAAGTCTCCGCGCTGAGGCGTACGTCATGTTGACATAATAGAAAAGGGAGAAATGGGTCAAAGGAAAGGAAGAGAGTGGGTCATTTGAGATACGCGCCTATTGCAATGTCCAAGATCGACTAGCTAGCTGGCTAAGGGAAGAAAGAGCCGGGGAAGGGGGGTAGAGAGATTTTTGAAAAGGTCATCATCATCATCATCGGAAGCGGTATGAAGGGACGTTACATTGTAAGGGGAATTGATGAAAGAGGAAGATCGTTTCCAACCACCATACCTTTCTGTGAATTTCTTAAATATATTTCTTTTCTTTTTCTTTTTTATTGCTCCAAAACAAATGTGCGCAGTGACGTAGATTGGACGAACTAGGATGACAAGGCTTTTTGCCGGAAATCCTGTTTTGATACCGCTAATCTACCATGAAACCAGTAGATGCAGGACGCTATACACTGGACATTGGCACTGGACACTGGACGCAGATATGGAAGGTTTGTTTAAATTACAATTGTAAAGTGACTAATTCCATTTTTTTTTTCTTTTTTCCAACGAATTCATCCAAGAAAGTAAAAACAAAAGTTATACATTGCATTTTTTTCTCATTTGACGAATCCTTAATTTATTACAGCATACTTCTGCACCCATTAAATTCCAACAAGTGTGCTTTATGCGACATTTTACAATGTCTCAATGTCACATCTTTTTTGCAAAACCGCCCACACAACCCACACTAGCAACTAACTAACTTACCTTAGCTATCTGCCTGTCTGCTGCCTGCCTTGTCTGGCTTAGATGGTAACCGGATGCGATGCGGAGGAAAAAAACCTTTACAGATACCGAGCCGAAGCAGTGTTTTGATGTCGTCGTAATCTAAAAATAGTAATATGATGTGGTTTCGAAAACAAACGACATTAACGAGAGATATCAGCCTTTTCAGGGTTGATGGGTAACCTGTGCAATCTTATCATGAATGTGACTTTTCTCAAAACTCATCTGGTTCACCAGGTTCGGGAGATGGATCGACAGCATCATATCATTTTACGGGTCAAGATATGCGCGGATCTTCTCGATGGTAAATTTAAGCTTGAAAACATCTAGTGGGGCTTATAATATTGTGCTACGAAAAGGACACCGTTAACTTGCCTCTCTCTTGCTTTGTGTTTTCCTCACAATCCATATTTCTTCCTGTTGATGTTGTCTTGCTTTACTATTGCATGAATCCCATTAGCAATCACTCCTTTCCTACTACCGCAAAAAATGGATCCGCATTACGTAGTTTACCGTTGCAATCCAAACGAGGTGTGTGTGTGTCCAAGATAAAGATTAAATTGGAGCACATAGAGGCTGAAAGAAGCTAATCATCCAGAAAAGACACCTAAAAGGAGAAATCAAACTAATACAACAGGAGCGCTATAATAATTAAACCAAATTTTTAATTATGAACGCCGATGATATTTAAAACGTTTAAAAAAAATGTCTAATTTATTATTTCATAAGACAAGATGTGATAGGAATCGCTGCTTTGTAATTCACTTCTATCACTCATTGAGTATCGCTTTATCTAGGATGTTTGTCCTTTATAAATCTTCTTAGGAATTGCCTTTATATTTAATTAATTAAATTTATATTATACTGTTTTCATATCTATCCAAGCTATCTGATAAATAACAAACTGCTTTTGTATAGGGTGGCTGCAGCCGTAGCTGTTTAAGAAATGTAAATGGCTATTTTTGGAAATATTGCTTACAAGAGAAATTTTGACTAATTCGAAGGTTTGATTTTATTTCGGCTTTTCTCCTTTTTTTTTTCTTTTTTGACTAGTTCGACTAAACCAGTAATTGCGGTACTGTAAAAAAACATGTGGTGTTGGGAACTTTCGTTCGAAACGAGTAAATGTTTGTTGTTCGCTAGAAATTTCAATAATTTTAAAAATTTTAAATTAAAACGCTGTGAAATATTAACAATTGATTTTTATTCTACTAAATACTACAGTCGAGCCACTTTTAGTTCGTACTGTCGAAAAAAAATAAATAAATTAAATTTAAAAAAATAAAAAATTCAAGCATTGCTCTAGTCTGCCAAAAAAATTATATACGTTTTCATCATGCAACGCTTAGTAAGAATATATGTTGTATCAATTGTTGAAAACTACAATTCAATTCGTGAAACAAGTAAATAAATAAATAAATAAATAAAATTTCAGCACAAGCAAGTTTTTTCTATTCAATTTACTTTTTTTTCTTTAAATTAGTTGTTTTCTTTTTATATTTCTTTCTCTCCTTTTATTCATTTAATTCATTCATATATTTATTTTTATTTTTATTTCAAATTTTTTTTTTTTTTTTTTTTTTTTTAAAAAGTACTAGACTGTTCAATGAATTGACTCCATTTTCCTCTTAAATCGCAATGTTGGGACCATCATTCGATTTTTGGTTTCTTAACGGTATTTAAGCAATAAACCTTGCATATGCTACCTTTTTGTCAATCTTGTTACTATAACCTACTAACCGTGTTTGCCTCTCCCCATAATTATCCAAATCTTCATGAATCCATAACCGCTTTTTTAGGTGATTCAAACTTGAAATACACTTTTCCATGCCGCTTTAGCTAGCTTTTATCACTGAAACGTGCCCGAATGACGCCTACACTATTTGCCTTAAACTACTCTTAAAATCGGTCAATACTAGCTAGCCGTTAAACATAGGCACATGGAGCTAATCTTTGTTTAATATTGATAAGCTATATTGGATCAAGGTTTGCTTCAAACTTCCCTTCCGTTCGGAAAAGAGGAAGCCTTAATCTTATGGGCGGATCCTGTTTACAAAAAAATCCCCCTGTTCGGCAATTAACAATGCACTCCTAATCGAAAATGTCAAACATCATCACCTTGTAAAATTTATCAAATGAATTCATTTATCGAGCTTTTGAAATGTAAATAGTCCTCAATTGCTAAGGGAATGGTTTCCCCATCGCTTCAAAGTCGGCATGAAATCGAAAACTAGCAGATAGCCGGCATCTTTCCTCCCCTCTATTTTATTGTTATTATTATTTTCTTTTATTTCATTTACTTTTTCATCTATTACCTAATGATTGATGACTTATACATAGATAGCAATTCTTTCTTCTTTACTTGTTTATCAACTTTTGTGTAATGGTCGCAGTCTAATACCAGCACCGACGATCTAGTCAACATGTCATTCCATGATCGGAACAAAACAGTTAGATATCTAGTGTTCGGCATCGCTGAACATGACTAGTTCAAAAGTGTAGACTTGGGTGGATATTCCTTGTATCTCTTCCGTTTTATAACCATCAACTAAAATCCGTGCTTTTTCAATCAAAAGAAAAAAAATAACTCCGTTTTGATTGAACTACTTTCCTCAACTGTAAGCAACCTTGTTGTTTACATTTTCGAGTAACAGTTATATACAAAACTACATAACTAACTGTTTTGTTGTCTAAATTGTGTTTATTGAGTTTAAAATCATTTTACTATATCTATCAAACTTAGTCAACATATGAAAGATGTGTGTTATCTTTCTTTCATTACTTTGGGATTTAATCAAAAGGTGCTAGTTATGATTAGTTGGTAGTAAATCCCATCCGAACGTTTTAAACTTCATTTAGATACATTTTAAAAGCCCAAAAATGCTTGACATACTTGCATAATGAAAATCTCATAATTCATCACAAACCCTTTTATTTTTTCTCCAAAGAATTTACTCCTATTGTCTTTCTCACTTTTGATGGCGTTTATTGTTTTGCCATGGGCTATCACGAATTTTAGCAGCACAAGATTTTATAGAACATTAAGAAAACGACGCAGTTTGCCGAGGTCGTATTGCATTATATTATATTCCATTTGTTTAACATCTCTACAATGTATCAATGATACTTAGCAGTACAAAAAGTCTCATTTCTGAAAATGATTCACCCATATCTCAAGCTAATATTCTCGCAAAAACATTGAAGTACCCCCCAGTAATATAGAGGTTTCGGTGTTTGCTCAACGACAATTGATAGTGAAACGATAGTTTATCCTAACCCCGTCTGTTTACAAAGTGATTAACGTGAGCTTAGGGCAAGTGAGCAACCATGATATATGCATTGCTGCTTAAACTGATATATTTATGATCGAATAGTGTAATGCTGAATAGCCACTTTACACTAAATGGATTTCCGCGTAAAAATCGAGCCTCTGTTAATTAGTTTGTTTACGGAAACTGTTGTGTAATCCATAAAGGTAACACATCTCATCGGCATGTAACCTTGTATCCAGTTTACTTCTTTCGCCATAGCCGCTCTCTTTCTTTATCTTATTCACCTTTTCAAGACACTCATTGTTTTCACTTTTGATGCGGTTTTTCACAATTCATTAAATGTGGAAATAATGTTCTTGGTGATACATTTTTTTGAGTTGCAATTGCTGTAATAATTGTAATTGTTTACACTTTTACATATTTTCTTGGTTTTGTTGAATTTTAGCCATTCGTCCGTTCTTATATTTCGGAAGGTTATATTTTGATTCTGCTTCTCTTCCCCTTATTCATTTGTTTTGGAATGCAACCATCTGTTTCTGACTCTTCAGTTTACCTTTCTTCCGCTCCCACGAAGCCCATTGCTAGTGGAAGTGTCGCTACAGGGATAGACTCAATGCCATCTAAAGTAGACATAACCCCTTGCGATCTTTTGGAAAATAGTAAATCTTCGGCTCCCTTGTTTGTGGAATGTAATCAAGAATCTCTTCATTCCATCCCTGGTAGTTTACATCTTGTACCTGACGCTTCAATTGAAAGACTAATAGAAAAACATGGTGCAGTAAACTTATTGCGCCAATTGGCTAAAGATGTCGCTGAACGTGATTCGTTTATCTCTGATCTAAAGTTTCATTTCGAATCCAGAGAGTACGTCTTTCGTGAACTTTTACGTGAGCATGGTTTGGATCCTGTATTAGCTAATACAAAATTATCTCAACGCCATTCCGCTTCCTTCTTCCCTTCATCCCAAGAACCTTCTATTCCTGAAAACCCCTCCAGTCTTACGGGCGAAAAGCCTCATTTGTATGCAAGAATTGACTCTGCTATCAATGAACCATTTACTCCTTCAGATCGTTTATCGCCGTCATCTTTAGTTCCCCTATTAAAGTTACCTGCCTTAGATCATGCCGTGTCTTCTTCTTCCTCATCTGACTTGCCCTCGGATCCAAATTCAGCTTCGTATATTGCGTCGTCTAAACAAAAAGCTTCATCCCTTAAACTCACTAGCTCTTTAAAAAAATTCTACTCATGGACATCTTCTTCATCTCTGCAGCATACGAGAGAAAATCTGCATGATTCAACTTCATCATTACGAGATCATGATCCTTCTCTTTTAAGCTCCTCTAAATTTTTTAGAAGTTCTCCTAGATGTTCTACTCCTTCTGTATCTTCGACATTTGTATCCGCAACATCTGAACCAGAAGTTGAGACCTATTCCGTTTCAACAAAAAATTCCTCTAGCAATAAAAACCTTCGATCGTCTCTTAGCAAGCTATTGAGCACCTCAAATTTAAATAACAAGCCTCTTTCTCTTTCATCAACAGCACCTTCGATGCCTTCAATTGGTTCTGTGGAGTTGGGAAATATGATTCCTAAGGAAACCCAGCCGCCCTCAATGCGAAATGATTGGAAAGATTATTTAGATAATAATTCCAAGGAAATTCTCGATCAATTTGGTTTTTTACAAAAACGACCAAGTCACGACACCCCTTTATGTCCGGAGGACATAAAATTAAATCAGAAACAGACTCTGTCGTTCTATGAAAGCAATTATGGCTTGGTTGATGATTTTTTTGGCAACGAGTTAGATGGGCTCAACGATTCTCCATTGTTGCTAAATAAAAAAGATATTTTATTGGATATGAAAGAAAGTACCCGACAAAAAAACTGGAGCTTGTTTTTTCAACGCTTGTACAAAAAATATAAAATTACCGATGAGGATACAATTGGTTTACTAGGAATATCTAGCATAGGTGTTAAAGGGCGTCATGGTAAAAAAAGATGGCATAAATTTCGTGAACTTGTGAAAAATGGTGTTCCTTTGTGCTATAAAGCTAAAGTTTGGTTAGAGTGCTCAGGCGCTTATCAATTACATTCACCTGGCTATTATGAAGAACTATTATCACGTACTGATGAGGTTGAATCAGCGAGTGTTGCGCAAATCGATATGGATATTAACAGGACTATGGCTAAAAATGTATTTTTTGGAGGAAAAGGACCTGGAATCCCGAAATTACGACGAATTTTAGTTGCTTATAGCCGCCACAATCCACACATAGGCTATTGTCAAGGAATGAATGTTATTGGTGCCTTTCTTCTTTTATTATATGCTTCAGAAGAAGACGCGTTTTATATGCTAATGAGCATAATTGAAAACGTTTTACCTCCGAAATACTTTACTCCTGACCTGATGACTTCGCGAGCTGATCAGCTGGTTTTGAAAAGCTTTGTGAAAGAGTCATTACCGGAAATCTATTCCCATTTAGAATTACTTGGGGTTGATTTGGACGCCATTTCATTTCATTGGTTTTTAAGTGTATATACTGATACACTCCCTACGAATGTACGATAAGTGGTTTTGAAAGATTATTAAAGTATGAATTGTTTACTAACTACTTTTTTTTAGATATCTTTTAGAATATTTGACATGTTGTTTTGTGATGGTTATGTATGCTTATTTAGAGTTGCACTTACGATTCTAAAATCTTTAAAGCAACAAATTTTAGCATGCAATTCCTCTTCTGCCATCTACTCATTTTTGAGTGATTTGGTTCAATACTCTTTTCAACCCGATTCGTTTATTAAAGAGGCTGCTGATCGGTGGTCCAAACTTGTTACGGAAAAGAGTATTGAACGGAAACGTAACTTGGCTATTTCTTCGTTAAACTTAGCGGTCAATTATTGAGTTCTTTGTTTTGTTTTACTGGTTTGATTCGTGATCGTTGGTAAGTTATGATCTTTAATAAATAAAAAAGCTTTTTGTTGCCTCATGGGCATCTTATTCATTTTTATGTTGGGTTACTCATGAATATAATTTTTTAATGTTTTCCATCACTGTATACTATGACTGGGTTATTTTAATGCTGTTTCAGGAGTCCATTTCATTATAATTTGGAAGTATAGAATGTAAAATCTTTTTTGAAAACTCTTGTATGAAGCTAGGCAATCCATGCATAACTTTCACTTATAGTTTTTGATTTGTTTGGTTTAATAAACATAGACAGATTCTTGCTCTTCATATATTTTCCTGTATGCTATATAAACATTGCTCTTACGGTTTGTGAGGTACAACGATCGATAACGCAGTCGGTTATATTTCTAGTATATCATAAGTGTCAGTGTCTCAGTAATGTCATCCGGTGTACTTTCCGCCATACACAAAAATATCAGTGGAATTGAATTGTATTGCGACCGACTCGTAGCACTTTCAAAAGCAAATGAATGAACTTCATGATGGTGAGAGCTCTGAGGAAGGAAGGATCAATGTTGAAGATCACCTAGAAGAAGCTAAGAAAGATGACACAGGACACTGGAAACATTCCGGCACTGCCAAGCCATCCAAGTTTCGAGCCTTCATAAGGCTGCATTTTAAGGATAGCAGAAAGTTTGCTTTTTCTCGAAAGAAGGAAAAAGAATTGACGTCGGAAGATAGCGATGCTGCAAATCAATCACCTTCTGGTGCACCTGAGTCGCAGACCGAGGAAGAGTCTGATCGCAAAATTGATGGCACTGGTAGTTCCGCAGAAGGTGGTGACGGGAGTGGTACTGATTCAATTTCCGTAATAAAAAAATCGTTTTTTAAAAGTGGGAGGAAGAAGAAAGATGTTCCCAAGTCGCGAAATGTTTCTCGTAGTAATGGTGCTGATACCTCAGTTCAGCGAGAAAAGTTAAAAGATATTTTCAGTCCTCATGGGAAGGAAAAAGAATTGGCTCATATTAAGAAAACTGTTGCAACGAGAGCGAGAACATATTCTTCCAACTCTATCAAGATATGTGATGTTGAGGTTGGTCCATCTAGCTTTGAAAAGGTTTTTCTACTTGGCAAGGGAGATGTCGGTCGAGTTTATCTTGTTAGAGAAAAAAAGTCTGGCAAATTTTATGCCATGAAAGTTTTGAGTAAGCAAGAAATGATTAAACGCAACAAAAGCAAACGAGCTTTTGCAGAACAGCACATTCTTGCGACAAGTAACCACCCATTCATTGTTACACTTTATCATTCTTTTCAATCTGATGAATACCTTTATTTATGTATGGAGTATTGTATGGGAGGTGAGTTTTTTCGAGCTTTGCAACGACGTCCTGGCCGTTGTTTATCAGAAAACGAGGCCAAATTTTACATTGCAGAAGTTACCGCTGCATTAGAATACCTCCACTTGATGGGATTTATTTATAGAGATTTGAAGCCTGAAAATATTTTGTTGCATGAGTCAGGACATATTATGCTTTCTGATTTTGATTTATCTAAACAATCAAACTCTGCCGGTGCACCAACGGTAATTCAGGCCAGGAATGCACCATCCGCTCAAAATGCTTACGCATTGGATACAAAATCATGTATCGCAGATTTTCGCACAAATTCATTTGTCGGCACAGAAGAGTATATTGCTCCAGAAGTTATCAAGGGTTGTGGTCATACAAGCGCTGTTGACTGGTGGACTTTGGGTATTTTATTTTATGAAATGCTATATGCCACGACTCCTTTCAAAGGTAAAAATAGAAACATGACTTTTTCGAATATTTTACACAAGGATGTTATATTCCCTGAATATGCGGATGCTCCTTCAATTTCCAGCCTTTGCAAGAATTTGATTAGAAAATTATTAGTGAAAGATGAAAATGATCGCCTTGGGTCACAGGCTGGTGCTGCAGACGTGAAGCTTCATCCTTTTTTTAAAAATGTCCAATGGGCTCTATTAAGGCACACTGAGCCTCCGATTATTCCAAAGCTTGCCCCTATTGATGAAAAAGGCAATCCTAATATTTCCCATCTAAAGGAAAGTAAAAGTTTGGATATTACTCATTCTCCCCAAAACACACAAACAGTTGAAGTTCCCCTATCTAATTTATCGGGTGCAGATCATGGAGATGATCCCTTCGAATCGTTTAATTCAGTTACTGTGCATCATGAGTGGGATTAGGTCATTTTCTTTTCTTCCTGTAACTTGCATATTGATGGTAATTTTTCGCACGTCTATGATATTTTTCTCATCTTTTTGTTTAATCAATCCATTATTAAAAGAGCATTTGCTGACTTCATTCATTGCATATATTGATACGTTGTTGAGGCACAAAATATTTCGCTTAACTAGATTCTCCTTTTCACCACAAAGTCTTTCTTTTTTCTACCTTACTTTTACCAGATTCAGACATGCTTTCTCTATTTTCAATAGGAAGTTAAATAAACTTCTAGACAGAATATAACATATACCATTCTAATAACATATTTTGTAAAATAACCAAAAACCACCTTAACAAAATTACCATTAACTAAACCGTCTCTATATCGTAAACGATATGTGACACTCGTGGTGAAAATGATTTGACACAATTTGTAACACAAACTGTATTTTTAGCCAACATTTTTGAAAAACATGAATTCACTTCAGAAGAGTATGTTTCGATATCTTCATCTTTTACGTTCTCATGAACATGTATAAAGGAATGTGATTCTCGCTTTAAAATTGAAGTAGCGGTTGACCAGGATTTTTCACTAGAGGGGAGCATTCCCAAATTTATATGTCGAGCAGAAATATTCATTTTGGAGAACCTTTCAGCTGCATAAACGTTGCTTTCCAAAAAAACTACAATACGATGAGTTCCTACTTTAAATTCATAGTTTTCTCCATTTCGAACTACATAAATAGACCAGCCATTTTTCAAAGCAGCTCTCCTTAACGCTTCAACACTCCATGGATTAATTTCCCAGCAAAAAACTGTTGAAGCTCCCGCTTTAACGTAAGAAAATGTAAAGTACCCTATACCAGCGTAAAGATCTGCAATAATTTCGTCTTTAATGTAACTAAAATTAAGTACTCTGGCCTTTTCAATCGAATTACCACGAGAGAACATCGTATAAAGAGGAGCCCATGTCTGATAAATACCGTTTTGACGACAACTTACCCAAAATGCTTTTTGAAAATCCTGTTCAGAGGGGTTGCCATCAATTAGCACTCCAAAGTCACCGTATAGCGGTTTCAATGACAATGGTCTTCTCATTACATCCCCCACAGGAATAGGTTCATTAATAGCAATATGTGATACGTTCCATTCTCTAGCAAAAATATCAAATAAACCAGCTTTGACATCGACGTTTGCATAAGACTGAAAAAAAAGATGCCATTCTTTAGTGCCAAAACTGTTTAAAGATAATAGAGCTAACGGAGGATAAATGACAAACCTAGATGGAACGGGATATTGTTCTTCACTCACAGTTGTGTGAAGGATTTGAGATACATAGCGAAGAACTTTAATCTGCAATTTTTCATCTGTTTGAACAGATTTTACCTCCTCTTCGATTAAATAAATTCTTGGGCAATCTAATATATCTTTAGGAAGGTCTTCTTTGTTATAAGAAGTTGGAATAAGAACGCACTTTTTGAGAAAATCTGCTTCAAATTGATTGCTGTAGGTGTCAACTAATTTAGGTCCCGAAATGATCCCAATATTTTTAAGAAACTTATTTTTATTTTGAACAACATCCTTCCAGTACTTTGCTTCAGACTTTTGTACTAGAAAAGAAATCATGAATAAGTTGGAAGAAATGAGGTTAGGAATAGTACACGACAATTATAAACTTTGCGAGAAATTCTTAACTTCAAGATACAACCTTTGTCAATGTCTAAAATGTTAGAAAAATAGCTTCAAATATTTAAAAATGACGATTTAAAGTCATGAAATTAAAAGTTATTATAAGATTTTATGACCACAAAAAATTCAATCAATATAACCTTAAAATAAGTAGAGACTTACCAATATACTTTCGACGTGATGAGATTGAGGAAATAGATCAAATCCGCGAATTTCGTCTATTTTGTAAGACCGTCCTTTTTCTTGACTCAGCAAAAAGCCAACGTCACGAGCTTGTGTATGTACATTGCAAGAGATATATACAATTCGATATGGACTATATTCCAAAAGTTGATTCAAAAAGGATTGGTCACATCCTTTTCTGGGAGGATCAATTACCATAGCAGTTTCATTAGGAGGTGTTTCAATGCTCTATTTTAATGTGTCAGTTTCAAGCCTCTAAAATACACTTATTCCTTACCGAAAATATTTTTTCTGCTTGTCCGACTATAAATGTCGCATTCGAAACATTATTTCTCTTGGCATTTTCTTCAGCATAACGAACGCTATCTGCTGAAATCTCCACGCCAATTACAGAAAGAAAGCCCTTTGAACATGCCACACTAAATAGTCCAGAACCGCAATAAGCATCCACAAAGTATTTGGGCCTTTGATGTTCTTTTCGTCCAAATGGGTTAAGCAATTGTTCACGAACATAGCTGGTGAACTTTTCCAATATAGAATTATTGTTCTGAAAAAAGGCGCCTGCTGGAAATGTAAAACTTAGATCACCAAATTGCTCCCTAACAATCATCTTATGGTCCGTAATAACACAATGCTTGCCGTCCTCTGTTGCGGAATCTCTCATTAGAATAGTAGCTCCTCGCTTAAACGTATTAGCACGACTTTGAACATCTTCAATAATTTTCGGATATTCTTCATTGATGGTTTTTGTAGCAATTGGACATTCTTCTATGTCCATTACTCGTCTTCTTCCTTTTTCTTGGAAGCCAATAATTAATGGTCCTTTAGTACCACCTTTCGGTACATCGAAATGTGGTGTTATTTTTGTACGATAATTATACTGAAGAGGGCTTCCAACAGTGTCTTTTATAGCAGGAAGTAAAGAAGAGTCGAGTTTAGAGTAGTACTGAAAAGCTTTCTCAACTACTCTTTTTTTTTGAAGTAACTGTTTATCATAGGATAGCATTTGATACTGACAACCTCCGCATTTTGCAAAGTACGGGCACTTTATAAGGGTGTCATCCCTATCTTCAGACGGGGAAATTACTTCTAAAAAATCAGCCAGTGCATAAGTGCTAATCGGTTAATAAAGGTTTAACGGAACACTTGAATTTTTTTTCCATGCTCAGGAAGATGAATTAGATTCAAAGTATGTGTTCAAAAGCTGGGCATGTTTAAAATTCTTTAAATTTACTTACTCAGCTAGAAAATGCAATTTGGCTTTCACGATATCACCTGGAAGTGTAAAGGGTACTACTACTGCATATTGATCATTGCAAACAAGGCCAATTCCATCACCTGTAATAGTTGGTTAGTTATTTTTAAATTTATTTAGAACATTAAAAGGATTTTTCAAATACGACTGATATGAAGCTCACATAAAAAAACGAAGCTCGCCATCAAGAATACGGGATTAAGAACTTACCAGACGAGCTCAAATAACTAATTTTGACCTCTATTTCTTGAAAGCGCTCAAAAGGCACATTTGCCAAAACGGGTTTCTCAATCAAATTTTCAATTTCTAACAGCAAGACATGACCGGAACTTCCCTCTTCGACTGGCTTTTTAGCGCGCCTTTTTGAAAGTTTACGAGCTCTCTTATTAGCAGCTTCCGATATAGAGGAAATAGCTCTTGTTTCTTGGGCCATTTTATGAGTAGGGTGAGATGGCGTAGGAAGAAAACGAAAACGACAAATTTTCAGAGTCCTCGCACTGAGTATGTTTTGTATACACAGAAAATTAATCATTTGCTTTGAACGTAAACCATTTGTTAAATATTTCAAACAATATGGATACATGTGGAACATCCAATCATCAGCGTTACATATACTTTAGTATGTTGTTTTCATTATGGAAAGTTGCAGCAATGAAGTGTTAGGAACTTGACCTAAATATTAATATTCTCTATTAATGTAATAAATTAATTAAAGGAAAATTATGGTTAATGTGAACTTGTTAGTTGAGAAAAATTTAGGATAACTAAAAGTAAAAAAAAAATATTTGAGCAGTGAAGATGTGAACGATTTGACAGATATTAGTTAAATGAGCTTTGAAAGAAAGCTAGACACAAAGATTTACTGACATCTGCTTCAACCATCTGAGCAATACCAAATTGTACTGTGTATACACTATCCTTGGTAGACGCGTTTACATTCACCTACAGCAACTACGTGAATATCGTTAAAACTAAGATTTCGATAAATGAAGAAATTGAGTCACAGTTTCATAGGAATACGTTAATTGTTTACTTAACGTAAACGATCATGTTACTGAATTTTGATAGAGTAGAAAGTTATCGAAGTTATCTGGTTTGAAAGAAATAGTGTGGATTTTTCAGTTGCTTTTAGTCAATTTAAAAATTGCTAATAGTTAGGAAGTACAACGCGTATTTGAAATTTGGAAATAGAAATATTATTTCATTATCCACGGAAAACAGAACAAGAGAATCTAGGCTGAATTTCATTGATCGGTACAAAGTACTAATAACAATATTCAACTTTCAACTCGAGACATTACAATCAGAAATTGTGTGAAATATAGAAGGTAAGCAATGTTAGGTTACAACGAAAAAATAAGTCATAACTCAATAATTGATGTTAATGGAGGTGATTAGGAGAGAAACGGGTTTCTTTCGTCTATAGAAATGACAACATTTCGCAGAATGCGTGCTAGCTTTTGAATGTAAACTGATTGATACAAGCATTTGAAATTCTACAGCACACCAATAAATTTATTGCTATATACAACGTTTATTCCTTGCGTTTCATCGTGATTTATTCAGTTTAGCATATGTCGATGGGTATTCAGTAGTATAAATATCACAATCCATAAAAGCTTACTTACTTATTTTTAAAGAATTAAAAATATTGATCTCATTTATTGATATAAAACGTATTATCCAACTGCACTGCGACCTCTAAACTTGATGGATCGCTTATAGGCTTCATGACTTGCAGTAACGCAACCACTTAATTTCACTGATATCCCCATCTTTTGTTTTCTAGGAAAGTCCAAGTTTTGAATGTTGCCATATAGGGAAGAAAATGGATGTACAAACTCTCATGGCTGCTAGGTACATTTAAATTAGAGTTCCTGCCAAAACATACTAACATTGATAAAAAGTGCAGGTGCTGTTGCAAGTCGGCTTCTGTGTCACCCAATTGATACAATCACTGTTCATAAGCAAACAATTGGAAAATTCTCTTTTAAGACAATGCCTTTAAAGGCTTATTACAGAGGGTTACCTATATCTTTGACTTTAATTACTCCGGCTACTTGTCTCTATCTTTCTACTTATGTTGAAGCAAAGCGACGATTTAAACCAAGCGTCGGCGAAGGTGCCATTTTATACTCTATATGCGGTATGACAGCTGAAGTAGTCAGCAGTTTTGTTTGGACTCCACTGGAAGTCATTAAGGCGCGAACTCAGATATCTCAAAAAGGAAGTGTTATAAATACAATATCCACGCTTGCTCGGTCAGAAGGTTTAAAGGGGTTTTATCGAGGCTATTGGATGGTATGTGAATCTTTTTTATTTATTTATTAAATTTTCTTTAAATGAGAATCTAAACAATCTAAAGCTTTACGGCCTTTGGGGGAAATTAAAAAACAAAAATAGACTTAATCAAATTTTTGATTAATCTTTTGTTAATTCTCTTTCTAACTTAAATTATAGGGAGTCGCAATTTATCTGCCTACCACCGTTAGTTGGTGGGTATGCTATGAAGAATCGAAAAAGTACTTACAAAAGCAATCCAATTGGGATATCTCAGTAATTGCTCCAATATGTTCAGCTTTAGGTACTGTTGTAGCTACTACTATCTCAACCCCTCTTGACATTGTTAAAACTCGATACCAAGTGGCTACTTCATCAGCTATGCGTAAAGCTGAATACGGCCTCCAAGCTGAAAAGGAACTGGGGATTTTGGAAATAGCCAAACTTCTGTTCTCAAAACATGGAGTTAAAGGCTTTACTCGTGGGCTTTTTACGCGAATGTGTTATATTATGCCATCAGGCATGATCTCTATGTCTGTATTTGAATCTTTCAAAAGTAAAGACATCGACTAAAAAATTCCTTTTCTATGTTTTTTTTTCATATGGCATGCCTTATTTTTGTTATACCGTGAAATAACCTTCGTCTCGTTTAAGTTTAGTTTCTTATTAGAACATCCATCGTAGCATTCGCTAAAAACACAACACCAACGTTGGATAAACATTTTGGTAAATGAATATAATTTAAAGTATTTATTGATTTAATGATACCTGTTTAAAATATTTAAGAGTTTAAAGACATTGTTTCCACTGCGTTTCATGAAATGTTGAAATCCGTCGGTACTAATGGTCGGAAAGTACCTAAAATAGCTTCGTTATGCAACTTTTTAAAATTTAATAAAAACATACACAGCAATCCAGATTTCTTGGCAATTGCTGAAAATTGGAAGTCATATTGGAAATCCCATTATCCGTTCGTCAAAAATGACAAAGGAAAGAAGAAGTATATACTAAGTATGTTCCCTTATCCAAGTGGTTTACTACATATCGGACATGTTAGGGTGTACACTATTTCCGATATCCTATCGAGATATTATCGGATGAAAGGATACAAAGTCATTCATCCAATGGGTTGGGATGCATTTGGTTTACCAGCTGAAAATGCTGCAATTGAGAACGGGATATCAGCTAGTTCTTGGACGTATGAGAACATAAAAAAAATGAAAGAACAAACTTACCATATGAATATTTATTTTGATTGGGACCGAGAGATTTCAACCTGTAATCCAGATTATTACAAATGGTCACAATATCTTTTCCTTCAAATGTTTCATAAGGGATTGGCGTACCAAGCAGAGGCCACTGTAAACTGGGATCCAGTTGATTGCACAGTCCTTGCCAACGAGCAAGTTGATTCACATGGGAGGTCCTGGAGGAGCGGTGCCATAGTAGAAAAGAAAAATCTTCGACAATGGTTTCTAAAAATTTCAGACTATTCAGATCAGCTGCTCGATGACCTTGAAACATTACCAAAATGGCCTGACAAAGTAAAGAAGATGCAGCGCAATTGGATTGGTCGAACTACGGGTTTTGAAATATCTTTTCCTTTGCTAAACGATAAAGAAACTCTTACAGTTTTCACTACTAAACCTGAAACAATAATAGATGTTAGTTTTATAGCTCTTTCAAAAAACCATAAACTTGTTTTACTAGAATCCCAAAAGGATCCTTCGTTGGCAGAACATCTTCGCAATGAATCCTTACTAGACAAAGGATATCAGCTCCCGTGCTTTGCAAAAAATCCAGTAACTGGCAAAGCTTTACCAATATTTTATGCTCCTTACGTTTTGGACTGTTATGGTACTGGCGCCGTTATGGGCGCACCTATTCACGACCGCCGAGATTTTGAGTTTGCTAAGCGTAATAACATAATATTTTCTAAAGAAAGTTGTATAGGTTCATATTTTACAAATGAGGGAAAAGAACTTTTGAATCATCATGATTCTTCGAATTTAATGGATATCAAGCAAAAAATGCTTCAGCAAAAGATTGTCAGTTACCTTGAAGAGAAGAAATTAGCCAAACGTGTTAAAAATTATAGACTCAAAGATTGGCTTATATCAAGACAAAGATTTTGGGGTACTCCTATACCAATGGTTCACTGCGAAACCTGTGGTGCTGTCCCAGTCCCTGAATCTGAACTTCCTGTAAAGTTGCCTGATCTTGATAAAATATATGAAAAAGGTACTTCGCCGTTATCAAATCTAGAAACATGGATGAAAACAACCTGTCCGAAATGTCATGGCCCAGCAACAAGAGAAACTGATACTATGGACACATTTGTAGACTCATCATGGTATTATTTTCGTTTTTTGGATTCTAAAAACTCGGAGCTTCCTGTAGGTTTAGCAAGTGCGTCCTCTTTGATGCCTGTTGATATTTATATTGGTGGCGTTGAGCATTCAATACTTCATCTTCTATATTCCAGGTTTTTTTCAAAATTCATGAAGGATATTGGGTTATGGAATGGTGATAAATATTTAAATGAACCATTTACTCAACTAATTACTCAGGGGATGGTTCATGGTCTTACTTATACAACGATGTCGGATGAACGAATACTTAATCCAAAAGAAGTCCAGAAAATTGGAGACGAATATTTTCTAATCAGTAATCCTAAAGAGAAAGTTCAACTTTCTTACCAGAAAATGAGCAAAAGCAAGCATAACGGTGTAGATCCGATACGTACTATTCAAAAATATGGCTCAGACATTATTAGAGCTTACATAATATTTTCAGCTCCAGTGGAAGGCGTACTCCTTTGGAATGAAAATGCAATAATGGGAACAAAACGGTGGTTAACCAAAATATGGAATTGTGTTCATCAGTTATTGGAACGTGAGAAAAAAATGTCTGATGCGATGAGACAAACGAAGTTAACTATTGTCGACGATCACAATAGCAGGAAACTCGAATCACAATATAATGAATTTATTTCACAATGTTCTGCTCATTATGAAAATGTATTTTCTCTCAATTTAGTAATTTCTGACGCCATGAAATTGACTAATAATATAGCAGATGCTTTAAAAAATAACAAAGTCAATATCGGAACAATTAAAGCATCTTTGGAAGTGCTTGTGAAATGTATTGCTCCAATAATACCTTGTTTTTCAAGTGAGTGTTGGTTGCTGCTAGGACATAATTCTTCCGTTTACTCTAACTGGCCCATTTCCAAAAATAAAAAGGAGAATATGGAGGAGCCCGTTACTATTCCTGTCCAAATTAATGGTAAGGTGAGATTTAAGATTGAAATGCCCAAACTCAATGATGAAAATGAAATACTAAATTTTGTGCTTGAGACGAATGATGGGAAACGTTGGCTCTCTAATAAAAAAGTTTTAAAATCTTTTGTGAAACAAAAAATCATCAGTTTAGTCACCGACTGAAAGTTGGTTGAGACACGAGCTTCATGTTTCAAAATAATTTTGATATTTACCATAACAATGCAATGTTGGTTGCGTAGTTAATTTAATGCTTAAAATTCATTTTGAATGAAAAATATCCTATCTTAATATCACAATGTTTTCTAGTAGCATAGCTTTTCTATCACTGGTATATTTAGGAATCTCTACGTAGTGGGATACTTCTCTAAACTACATACTAGTAAGAACGTCATCTGAAAGCCACATTAATCAACAGAAGAGAAACGTTTGTTTTAAAATCATAACTTAAGCTACTAATTTTTCTCTTATAAAAATTTGAAGATCTCTTTAGCCATGAAGTCTATGCTTTTGAGAGATTCGGTGAAAAAAGCGTCTCAGTTCCAAAGATCGTTGCACAGTGATCCTAACCAAGCTAAAATTCTGCTAGAGGAAAGAAGGAAGCTTCTTGAAGAAGCCAACTCTTCAGCTGACGAAAATGACTCGCATTCAATGGCTACTATCAAATCACATTTTGAAAGACTAAAACGAGATGAGCAACTTCTTAATGGCGTTTTGAAAAAATATGATGCGAAACAGGAAGTTCTATCTCCTGAAGAATTACGAGATGCACAAAACTTTTTAGAAATGCAAGAGGCAAACTCTTTAGACAATTCTATTAGAGGCACTAATGAGCTTCTTGAAAGAGCTTATGCTACGAGGGAAGACTTTGATTACCAAAATAGCGTCTTAGGAAATGTGACCAATCGCATAAACGGGGCGGCCATGTCAATCCCTTTTATTAATCAAATATTAAGGAAAACCTCGATCCGTCGAAGACGTGATTCTATCATTTTAGCTTTACTCATATCTGTCTTGATGCTTTTGTTCCTTTTTTTTCATTAAGTTGCATGTTTTATGAAACGTTTATGAAGGGCATTGATCCCGCCAAAGTTATGAATATGTCATAAAGGTTTAATTAAGATGAAATAATATAAAAGTCCTTTTACTTTTAACCAACGTTTTTATTTACCAAAAACTTAATCGCTGTCTTCAGGTTTTCAATTTCGACATTAGTTGGATCACCGGTTCCAAGCCAGCGAATTTTGCAGGAATCGTCAATTAAATACACATTTCCAACAAGTTTGTTGTTCCATCCTATTTCTGGGAAACTGAACTTATTGTCGTATGCTGTAATATATTCATTCTGCTAGTTAGCAAAAGGTTATAAATTTTGGAAGTAAATAAATCTATCTTATCAAGCGAACAAACTTGTGAGCAGCTTGGACAAATAATGCGTCTACTTACCCAGCACTTTTCTGGTATTGATCTTTTAACTTTTCCTATAAATATCTTCTGTAGCCAATATTTTATTAGATTGGATTGAACATTTGCATAACGAACTGGCAGATAATCAAATGGAGCTAGATGTTGAATCCAATTCCTACATTGGTTTTCTCCAAACGCGTTGCTAAATAATGCAAAGAAAAAGGGCGAGCCTTGCCAATCTTTATATAGCTCTTTGTACTGATTTCGTAATGACTTCCCATGAAAGTTGTACATCCATAAGGCGCTCTAAAACGTGTCAATATTTTTAAGCAATAAACTAATTTTTTTTCATTCTTATTTGAAATTTCCAGAAATGAATATTACTTTTAACCAATTGTTCATACCTTCTCCTTAAATAATCTTGGAGGACTGTAAAACAGCTTACCATTAAATCGACGAACTTCGTTGAAATCTTGAATAGTTGATCTCTTCATTTCATTCAGCAGCTCCTTCTGTCTTTGCTCAGGAGAAGATGTACTCGCGGGTTTGGTAAGTTTTTCCCATAATGTTGGCTTTTGGACTTCAGAAAGCATCGTCGGTTTTACCAGTAAACCTACTGGAATGAGAGCAGATGGGGCTTTTTCTTTTGTATCATTGAGACTTTTGGTGCTAAAAGAACGCAACTTGAACTGATGCTTAACAATCAACCTCGGAATGACTAAATTTTTTAAATAATTATATGCCATGTTTACCAATTATAGGTAGATTAAAGGGGAAATAATCTTTAATTTATTATGCGATTTAAGAAACGCAAGGATGAACTTAATTATTATTATAAACTTCAATAGATAGGTATAGCAGAAAGGAGCTGTTGTTACAGGTGGAAGTACTCTGACGTTAAAAATTCATATCTTAATTTTCATTTTGGTTTTTTAATTTGTTTTTGGACATTAGTATATATCTACGATAAAGGTTTTCTCCTTTTAATTTCATTGTAATATAATTCAAGACTAAAATTGGCTTTTCATTGGATTGCGAATCTTTCATTGAATACTATCTTTTCAACTTACATTGAACGTGCATGTAAGGATAGGAAATGGAATGCTGAGATAATGAACAATACAAACCTTTCTAATTAATTCAATGTTTAAAGCAAACTCATTTAGCGAAAAATTCTAGCTTATTAAAACAGCTGTCAACCAGGGCGTAGAGATTACAATATAAAGACCTTACTTACCCTTCTTAATGTACTACAATACAAAATCATAGTTAAAAGAGTAGCTTTTTACGTCCCTGCCGACTGTTTATGTAGATGCATGAAAAACTATGAGAATATAATTTAGTAATCGTTTATATAAGCTAATACGCATTAATATTATATTAATTCATAATGCTTAAAAATCAAAGCAATTTCAATTTCCAAGTGGGTTAGAAAGTACTAATGGGGGGTCCATATTCTCTTTAAGACATTACTCACTTGAATAGCAATTATGACTTCGTCTACTACCTCAAGTACTATGTGGGGGGGTTGACCACTTATGAAAGTGAACCTACTAAAGTAGTTAGTGATACAAAAAAATAACTAAGTGCGCAATAATTCTCCGTCAACAAATAAATCGTTGAACTAGTATTAGTATATTGGCGTATGTAAGCTAATATAGTCGTTGTTTGCGTAAAACGAATTCAAATGGCTCCCAATCTGTGTTAATACGTTATGTTATGTATGATATAAGCACATTGAACATATCGGGATGAGTCAGTACTATTTTATTATTAACAAAATTGGTTAGAATTGAATATGACAAGTTGAAGACTCAATCAGCTAAGTTTTGTCATAGATCGGATCGGAACAGGCGATTAACAGTGTTGTGCTGAAGAAAATAGACAACAATATGATCAATAGAATCAACATATAACAATTAATCATCATTCATCGAACGAATGCAAGCTTCGCGATTAAATAACCGCGAAAGATTTAGTGAACTAAATATTCTCTCAGCTTTTCATAAATAAATTAAAATTAAAACCCAAATATATTAGAAAAAAAATTAAACAAATGCCAATGAATTTAACAATTAGATCAGTTTACTTAATAAAAGTTAAGTATTGAACTTTCTGACCCTTAAAACAATAAAGAAGGATTAACAATAAGGATACGAAACATTTCAAGAAAACGGTAACTTCTAATCGCAATTGCTGCAGTATTAAAATGTAGCATGACGAGCGAATCTCAATCTTAAGAGTACACAACGAGGCAAAATGATTTTTTTATGTTGCTATCCCACACTTCTCAATACCGTTGGTAACTCATTAGTAATAGTGTTATTCTCACAAATCTCCTTAGCGGTGAAAATTCCAATTCCATGATTCATAATCAATTCTGCTAGGGGTAACTCATCAGTGTCATCTAAATCAACGTGATAAGGGATGTAATGCAGCATAGTCAAATTTTGAAGATAACTGCTTGTTTGTAGCATAGCAACAGGACACACTAATAAAGTGGATGCTTGAAACTCGGTTGTGTTTTCTTCAGGCAAATTGACGACTTTAACCTCTTCATAGTAAGTCTCCCAAAATTTTGATATCATTTGTTTTGTGGAGTAGTTATAAAGATGAGAGGTATTAATTTGGCTAAATTTTGGACGAGCAAGCATCCAAGTCGGAGCACTATAAATCTTCCAAAAATAAATAGTCGTGGGCATTTCCGGATTAAAATACAAATTACAATTTTCCATGGTTGTTACATTTCTCTGTTCGATAATATTTTTTACTTCCAAAACCGCAGGGATAACACCATTTTGATGCATTATGCCGAAGAAAACTGCCAAAACAACTGCATACATTACAAATAAAAATTTGATCCAATATGAACGAACTAGACATCCAGAGTTCACTATAAAAATAGAGGCTGCGGGTAGCAAAAACCTGGGCTCTTGGTGAGGAAACAGGGATAGTATGAAAACGGGGAGAAGCCATAACCAAGTTGCAGGTTTTCGAACGTCCCAAAGCTTTGGAACAAAAATCAGAGGACCACAAAGGAGTGGCATATTAGTGAAAAAATGTGTTAATCTTGAGTGCAATCCGTGCTGTGACAAATTTTCGATTTGAGAATTGTATTTTAAATTATTCCAAAATGTTATCACAAACACCCCATAAAACTTGTAGTCCTCGAGGATGCATGCTAAGACAGTTGCAAAAGAAACTGAAACAAAAATACATAAGTGCAAAAAGATGCTAATCCAGTTAGTGTTTATTCCATAATATATTTTTAATTCAATTTAAAAATCAAAATCACTTACTCTTTCGGATTGTTCACGTTCTTTTTAAAACATCGAACAGAAAAATAGATATAGGGGGCGATCACAAAAGCTAAAAAAGTGATTCTTGTGAAAAATCCTAATACACTAACAATTGCAAGCAAAAATGTATATAAATAACTAATTTTCTTGTTTAATGGCTGATTCTTGTTAGTTAAGAGTTGCCAGCTATTAACTTACCACACTATTCAACTTCGAAAGAAATAGTATAGTTAAAAAAAAGAAAATCGTTTCAATTGAGTTTGTAAAAGTATGTGTTTGAAATGTAGTAGCCATGAAGGATGAGGAATATAAAAGCAATGCACTCCATCTTGCGTTCAAAGGTACGATGTTCCAAATACTCAAATCTGCCAAAATTAGTCAAGGAAGGAGGAAATAAGGTTTGTAGTAAATTCTGAAATAAATTCCAAATTTATCAGAGCTTAATATTCGCCAATGTACATACCTATTAACAAAGAGATCAAACACATATAGAGTCTAGTGAACAACAAAATAGGATACGGAGAGCAGTTCGCTTTTGGATATGTAAGAATTTCGTTCAATTTAAAATACACTTACATTTGCAAATACACCGGCAAAGCAAGAAAATAGGTAAAAGCATCACATTCAAAGGAACTACAGACCGAATTGGTTTTTTAGTAGTAAATTCCCATGGAAGTTCCACTTTCCAGCCAAATAATTTATCTTTATATTAGTCATAAATTGTTGAAGAATTGTAATATACTTGCGAATATTTGAAACGATTGTAAATGCTCATCCGGATGTATGTATGAGCTGCCTTGCGAAAACCAAAAGCGTAAAATTAGGAGAAAAGTATAAATTATAGCATATTTACGGTTTTTAAACATCCTTAATCTCAATGGATAAAGCACGGGATTTATTGCTTCAGTGTGCAATGGATTACACGATGAAGATATAACGAGATATTCCGAACTATATATGTTTGTTATGAAAAAGGTTTGCTAAGCGAAAATGTAAACAACTCTTGGTCGACGGGTATATGTTTAAGAATACACGAAGCATACAAAAAGTATACGTTAAACTAATGTTTCAGTAAAATAATTGTACTAGAAGAATTGCAGGTCTTATTACATTTTAAATTAATCTAACTCAATACCCAAAACATAATTAATTTTAAACAAATCTAATATTAAAAGCCGTATTTTGGATCAACGATGGGGTAAAATCAATCACTAAGTATAAACAATGTCAACTCTCTTTAAAAAGGGCAAAAAGTTAATAAACTATAAACGAAGCCAAACGTAACATCAAAGATAAAAAATAATACAAAACCCTAAATGCAAAACTGTGCAAATACTTGCATCACATTGCAAAAGGAAATATAGTTAGACACCCATTAATCACAGGTGCAAGCAAAATGTCTTGCTTTGGAAATTAAAACATCATTTTTGTTTGCTTGTCGAGGCCACTGCTGTCTTTCTGGATGGCGGAACTTGAATTCCTCGTTCTGTGGCCGTGCGAAGACAATTTTGTCCAACTTCACTTTTATAATGTCGGTTAAGTGCATCCATGCGAGCAAACCTCTGATTGCAAGTGACACATGCAAAGGCTTTAATGCCAGTGTGTAACTGCTCATGTCTCCGTTTATCATGCTGTCTAGCAAATGATTTCTTACAAATCGAACATTGAAAGGGACGGTAATTTGTATGTGTATTCATATGACTTTTCAAATTATAAGCCCTAGTAAAACGCTTATTGCAACCAGCAAATGTACAAACGTAATTTCCTTGAGACTTAGACTCTGACTTTGCTTTAGACGAAGACGAATTTTCCGATTTGTTTCCTACTAGCGAATTCAATGATCGACTTCGAGGACGAGTATTTCTAACTGACAAATAATCGTTCGACTTAGAATTATCATTCTCTATTTTTCCCAGCAGTTCGGTATCTTGGTTAACAGATAGACATTCAGAAGAATGTGAAAAGTGAGTATATAATTGAGGTATGGGCTCATAAGCATCAAATCGTGAGCCAGCACTATTTGATCGATGACGAGCCGTATATGTGGGTGACATTTCAGGAGCACAAAGATTAGCGTTTTGTAAGTCATAAGAATTTTCATTCATAGCAGGTTGACCAGATACTGGAGATGCAGACTGGCTATAAGTGATACTAATGTCTGTTTGAAGAAGAGGATTTGCTGGCAAACTAGGTCCAGATTGGGATTTGGAAGGAGATGAAGGTACTACATTAATTTGTGGGGTACCCGAAAAGTTGTTTGAATCATAATTCAAAACGGAATTGCTTAAAGCGGTAGGAGAAATAGGGTCAAAAACGTGTGTTGTTAAAGAGGCATCTGCATGGTCCTCAGAAAAAGGAGAATTTACAGAACGAATAGTAGATTCTCTAGCATTTTCGCTGTTTAAAGTCCTTCCGGAGTTTGGAACAAGATATGGGGATGACTGGTGAGAAAATTCAGCGGAAGGACTGTTCTCAAATATGAAAGAAGGTGTGGAATGGTTAGACAATAAATCAACGGAAGGATTCAAATTGGTATTATCCGTATCAAAATCTATACCAGTGTTGCTTTCACCAGGAGACGCGTTCGTAAAGGCCCCCAGGCTCCCGGAAGAAGGTGGTTGAAGGTAGTCAGCAAAAGAACCGGTTCCGGTAATATTTTGTTGATTCTCCATCAATAAAGATGGATCTTCAAAATCAACAGAAGGAAATCTCTCTGAATCAACTTCAGTTCCAGATGCCTGTGACATTACATCAACAAAATTAAAAGCATCGGCTTCATACAGAGCACCAACAGAACCTTGTAAATATGGAGAACTCGGATTTGAAACAGATCCTGAGGGAAGGAAGGATGTTAATAGCTGAGGCGATGAAGATGGAGAAATTTCAGAAGCCGCAATTGCACGTGAAACTGGTAAGAACTGAGAAGAATCGATATTTGAAGACGGAATACCAATATTAAACTCATAAATGGATTGTCGTCTTGAGCCAACATTGTTAACAGTAAAGTCGTTGGCGTTATGAGTAGAACTCGAACCTTGAGTCAAGTCAAATGCTTGCGGACTATTTGATGGATTACTTAAAGGGCTAACGGAGTTTTCAAATACCGCTTGACTACCGAAGCCACTGACTGAAGTATCGTTCAGTTCTGTAAATGAAAAAGTAGGTACATTCCCGGTTCGAGGATAAGAATCATATTCATCGGATTTTGAAGACGTTTTAAAAGGCTCGGAGGTGTTGGGATGGAGGTGCTGAATATTATTTTTAGAAGGATTGGAAATTAAAGAAGAAGAAACTTCAGACGCAAGAGTATCCTCAAAAAGGGGGATATCAGCAAGCGAAGTGTCATTCATGTACGTATGCAACTCGCTAGAGCCTCCAAGATCCGGCTTTGAAAGGTTATCGTATAAAGAAGAAGGATTCAAGTCTTTGAATCTACGATTCGCTTCTTCTGACCTTTGACGCTCCATCGATGAAATTCATCAAATAATTAACTTTTGGAACGGTACGCTCTCAAAAATATTGTCTGAAGACTCACCAACTCTCTTTAATTGAATGGTTAGACAAATTATTTTTCAAAAAGCCTATAACGTGAATTTTTTGACCGAATAGTAGAGTAAAGCTGGTTTGTAGTAATAAATTGGATAAACCAGCAACACCAAGGGTGTGAAATTTATTAGTGGAATGAATAATTAATTACCAAAAGTATCGTTTAATAAACGAAAAAATTAAGACTTGAGGTCGTCAAAGTTAATCCAGTGCTTCACAGGATTTGATCAGATAACGACAGAATTTCTTGATACAAAATTTTGTATTTTGGAATAATGCGCAGGATAAAAGTCTGAGAAGATTGATGGTTAGTACAATATAATTGTTAGCTAAGCAACGTCAAAAAGGGCATTAAGCAATACAAATGAGAGGAGAGAGTGCGACAAATGAGATTTTCACAGATCGAAATGAGGAAGTAACCTAAAGGACAGCACAAGAGAAAACCCTTTAACGATTAGGAAAAATTGCAAAATTAGGTAGACAAGTATACAAGCGCAAATCGCTAACTCGACATGAAAAAAAACAGAATAGCCTCAATATACTACAGCGTCAGCTAAACGCTTTGATTTTCACAGAAAAAAAAATGATAGTTTAATAAATGGCCAGCAGATTATATATTTACAACGGATGAATTGCTAAATCATCAAGATATTTCTGCGATGTAGTGGTAAAGGATTGCACAAGACGTGATCGGGTAACGAATTTTAAGTAACACGCAGTTTAAACTTGAAGTTAGTATGAAGCAGCAGGATGCTAAAGAACAGTTTGCTAAACAAATTAAAAACAAAATATAATAAATTTCCATATACAAAGGATCCCAGTTAAGGAGTTCCAGAAATGAAAAAAAATTGGTTTTTGAAGGATATTCATCCAATTTTCTATTGAAAATTTACTGGACTTACTAAAGGGTGGCGACTTGTGTATAGTAAAGTGATGAGACATGTATTTTATACAAAGCACAAATAGCTAAATAACATGAATGTATGAAAATTTGTTTTATTTATTGAGCGACATCAAATATATATTCTAGTTTAAGGGGTAGGAAGCAAAGCCACATACTTTAAAGTGCCGGTTATTAGTTGAAGGCGTGCCCAAATGTAATACCACTTACAACATGGAGAACTTCCGTAGGCTTGTCAAGAAGCATTAAACCCCAAAGCTTGAAATTCATGAAATTAGCTTTTCAACACCATCCGAAACTCATTAGTGGGGAAGCAGAATAAGGTGTAGTACTACTTATAAATTGTGGAATAATTCTAAGTTGAAAACATAAAGTACTATAAATTATATGTAAGAGACTTCAAACCACCATGCAATTCTGACTATTGATTATTTTTGAAGAATCTTCTCTCACGATACGACGGACGGCGGCTTTGACGAGTTCCAGGCTCTTTGGTGCAGAGGCTTAGTTGAATGTTGTGAACGAAGCGGTTCATATCGGATACTTCAACCGATGTTCTGTCAACTAATATATATCATATTTGCAAATATCAAGAGCATTTCTTGTATTAGATTACCTAGATGCAGAAAATCCCAATTGTAATGCAACGAAATTGCGTATTGTAATAAATGGTATAATAATCTTATTAAGTATTTGTACTTCGTAGCAAAAGATGACTATATTGTGTTGTAAGAGCAACCTATACACCTCGTTTCGTAAGTTCTTTGATGGCGGAAGCTTCATGAGAAGCTAAAAATTCATAGTATTCTTTCAACCTCTGAAAGACTGATTCTCCGTTCCATAAGTCAATCCCTTCACTATTTTTCGTGTGTGCCGGCAAACCGTGTTGTTGAATGACAAACGAAGCGGCTACAGTAGCTTTAGCACAAGCTTCTATAATATTACCCGTCCTATAATACTCCAAGATTGCAGCTCCACAAAAAGCATTACCAGCCCCAGTGGTATCTAAAACGCTTCCGTTTTTCATTTGTACACTTGGCAAATGAAGAATTTCTCGCACAGGGACAACTGCATCGCTTGTAGCGTTGGTACTACTCGTGCATGCACCAATTAAACAACCATCGGACCCATTTCGAAGAACAACCCATCCTTGAGAATCGTGCCCAATTTGGAATTCTTGAAACGCAGATACAAACTCTTTGGCTCGAGATTTGCTTTCGCTAATATCTATACCCAGAAGGTTGGCAGAGTCCACCTCGTTTGGAGAAAATATATCACAATACTTTAAGGCTTTTTGTAAAATATGCCAGTTTTCCGGTAAACAGGATTCAGGCGTTGGCTCCCATACGATTTTAGGACGATTTTTTAGATTTCCATACTTTGCCAGTTCCTCACACACAGAGACAAATGTTTTAGGATTTGTAATAATATGAATTGTTTTTGCATATATCAATCCTGTTTCCAAAAGATCAGGAGCACGAATTGGCTTTTTAGGTGTAAGGTATTCAAACAATCGAAAACCATTGTCCCTGAGACGGTTGTAACCATATGTAGTTTTTCTCCAAGGCGTTTCTCTGTATACAATTCCAGTATGTAAATCGTTTAATTCATCGAGGATCACCTGCGGGAAATCAGAGCCTTTGTCAACAATCATTCCCAGTTGTTGACTTTCGGGTTCAGACGTCCAGAGTCTAGCACCAATCAATGCTGAAAATAATGTGTTAATTATTATTTTAATAATAAAAATATTGGACGCAATGCATCTTTTTTCTAAGGGAGAGGATTTCAACCTTCGATAAACAGATATGCTTCACCAATGAAGTTCGCAAATCGCTCCGCTTAAAATTTTAAAAAGAATTAGACACTTACCAAAAGATCCTGCACCTCCAATAATATCTTTAATCTTCTTTCCGCCGTCGAATTCAATTTCATCTATAATAAACATGCCTTGCATTCGTTAGCACTTATATGTGAAAGTTTTTACCAGTTGTGACGAATTCCACATCTTTCGAAGGATAATCCATTTTGTTAATCCCAAAAAATTACTGTAAGTTGTTTTTTTCTTAATTATAAGAACATATATTGCTTTAATGTTGGTGCATTAAAAGTCAGAGTTAGCGAACATCTGCAGATAATCTACGTAATTATCAATAAACATCCTGCACTCTGTATAGTAATTTAAAGGTAACATGGCGAATAATTAAATAAAATATTTCATATTTATGAAGGAAGTGTTGAATCATGCTGAAAATTAAGTATCCGTAAAAAATGTACTTTTGCATTTGCTTACTTTTGTATGAGATGAATGGGCATACTACTACATACCATATATCAAGCACACATGTCATACTTAGAACATTGTATTTTCCTAACGATATATAGGAAGTACTCATCATTCTCAAAAAGGAATTATCACTTTCCAATATAAAATTAACTAATCTAAGTGTTAGCAATGCAACAGTCCTGACCAGTCAATTAGCAAGCAATATAGCTAAGTCTACTCTTTTATAAAATTTCAAATGTTACTTCCCAAAGCTTTGCTCTTTAGTGCGGAATGGTAAGATTGGGAAAAAGAAATTGAAGTCGTCTAATTGCATCTGGGTTACGATGCTTGTGATTTGTTTGAATCCCATTTTGAACACTTTCTCGCAAGTTCCTTCCCAAAAATCCTTGCAAAAGTGGAGCTTCTAACTTTTTGACGGCTTCCAGTAAAAAGATTTTTGCATTATCTTTATTGTTACTGATATGTTCCATCACGGTTTCAACAGTAACAGGCTCCTCATTCATGCGCCAGCAATCATAATCCTATTTTTTGTTAAAATTCCTTCCTAATAATAAGTTCAAAGTACTTGTCTAAAAAGCATGGCTTTGATTTGAGAGGTACATTGAATGTTAAAAACTTACTGTAGCCATGCAAACCATTTGGTAGGCAATCTCAGCTTCGCGAGCTAGTTTGGCTTCGGGAATGACTGACATGTTGATAATACTGGCTCCCCAGCTTCTGTATAAATTGCTTTCTGCACGCGTACTAAATGCAGGACCCTCCATACACACGACAGTAAGATCATCTCCTTTGCGTTTGGTATGTAATTTAGAACCATTTTTTAAGTTGGAGCCGCATGAACTTAAAATTTCATACAAGTCTTGATCAAATGGATCACCAAACGAAACATGAGCTACACAACCAGATTCAAAAAAAGTGTTTGGACGAGCACAAAGGGTGCGATCAATAATCTGTGTAGGCAGAACAAAATCCTCCGGTGGAATATCCTCCCTCAAAGATCCAACAGCGCTGAACGAAACAATTGCCAAAACACCTAAACTTTTTAAAGCTGCGATATTTGCTCGAGATGGAACTTCTGTAGGTGTATAAATGTGACCGACACCATGTCTAGCCAAAAATGCAATCAAAAAACCAGAGGTTGTGCGGGCAATGGAAATTGGAGAAGCTGGATAACCCCATGGCTGAATAAAACGTTAGCAAATCCCAACTTCCAGTTAATCTTCATCATACCGTAATAGGATTGACACTTTCGACAATATCAAATCCTGGGAGGTCATAAAAACCGCTACCTCCAATTACTCCAAGAAGAATTGGCTCAGCTTGTTTGTTCATACTTTTTTCAATGAGGGAATGGATAAAGTGCTGAAAATGGGTAGCAAAACTACACCTTTAGGGCAGATGAAAATTTTTGCGAGTTGTCAATGTCAAGGAATAAAAGATTTTCAAGATATTTAAAAGAAAGTTATTTGTTATTTATACATTTTAATTATTTTTTTTTTTTTTTTTTTTTGTTGTAAAAAAAATTATTATTTATTTAGCTAGTCATTACAAAATAACGATTCTTTTTTTGATGAAGTAAATTTGTTTTCTTCTTTTTATCCAACTGCTATGTTTTTTACATTTTTTCTAATACTCAGGAGTGCTCTAGTGGTTTATAAATATAGGTACTTTAATTGAATACGAAAATATACCGATTAACAGTAATATTCAAAACTTCTGTTTTTGTATATCATTGAGCTTGTGTTAACTAGAGTACATATTTTACAAATGTTAAATTTATGTTTATTTTCCAAACCTGTTGTCTAAAATTTTAACTATAATGAGAAGTTTTCGAAGTATATGATACTTGCTTTTTTAATAAAAAACATTTTTTCCAATTATAGCAGAATAATAAATGCCTTGGCTTACTTTCTAGACTATTCTCAATAAAATGACTACTTAATTTAGTTAAACATATACAAAAACATCCGATATTTGTTTTCCTAAATGAAATACAAAAGTTTTTAAGATACAACCATATGATACAACAATGACAAACGTGGGATTACTTCTAATATTATAAAATCGTTTTGATAATTAAAATTGTTTTGGCCATGGCTTCAGCAATATATACTATGCATAGTATGATACATAACTTTCACTGTTCGATATTTTCTATAATCTGATGCTATGATTATTTTTAGAAATTAGCGTAAGACTCATAAGTTGCTTTGCTGTGTAAACTAGCTATAAAACTAAGAAACTCACGTTTCCTTGGATCAGTTGAAAGTTCAATCTTAATATAGTTATAATACTATTTAGTATTTTCCGATATTTTTGTAGCTAGCTTCATTATTTGTGGTAAGCATACTAGCATCATTTTCAGTAGATCTAAGTCACGAGGAACACTCGGCATAGTCTTTTGGATTTTTAAAAGCATTTTACCGATTCCTCATAGCTCTACTAATAACTATGTGCCCCTTATAAAATAAGGTGCTTTAGCAGAAAATGAAAAAATCTCGTTAAAGATTTACTGCGAATTTAATTACAGTAGGGAAAAAAATTACTTTCCTTAAGACTGTACATTTGAAGTTATCTTCTTCCAATTCAGTGCCAACAATTGTTAATTGAAACTCCCATATATTGGCCTTGCATTAAGGGTTTTCAGTAAAAATAATGGATATGGACAGTGGAAGTATGGGGGTTGCTTTTCAACCCTCAGAGCCTATTGCTTCAACAATCTTGTGTTGTGAATGTGGAGTTCCAACACCTCCTAATGCGGCTGCTATGTGTATGGATTGTATAAAAATGACAACGGACATCACTAGTGGTATTCCACGGGAAAGCACAGTTAACCATTGTCGTGAATGTGAACGATACATGCAACCACCTAATAACTGGATGATTGCACCATTGGAATCTAGAGAATTGATGGCTATTTGCTTAAAAAAGCTTCGAGGCTTGAATCAAGTACGCCTTGTAGATGCCAATTTTATCTGGACCGAACCACATTCCCGACGAATTAAAGTCAAATTAACGGTACAGAAAGAAGCCTTTACAAACACCATCTTGCAGCAAAGTTTTCAAGTTGAATTCTATGTTAATAATACACAATGTCCTGATTGTGCTAGAACTTACACTCCACATATATGGAAAGCAGTTTGTCAGGTTCGTCAAAAAGTGTTACATAAGAGAACGTTTTTGTATTTGGAGCAGATTATTTTAAAGCATAAAGCTCACATGAACACTGTAAATATTAAAGAAACTAAAGACGGAATTGATTTTTACTTTGGCCAGAGAGCACATGCGATTAAAATGGTTGAATTTTTAAGTGCTGTTGTTCCTATTCGCTACAAGGGCAGTGAAGAGCTCATTAGCGAAGATTTTAAATCCAATACCGCAAATTATAAATTTACTTATTCAATTGAAATTGTTCCTATCTGCAAAGACGATCTTGTATGTTTACCAAAAACGGTAGCAAAAGCCCATGGGAACATTGCTCAACTTGTGGTATGTACAAAAGTCGGACCTACGATCCGCTTTCTTGATCCGCTTACTTTACAAACCTGTGATATGCTTCCCTCAATTTATTGGCGTACCCCGTTCCCTGCACTTGCAGATATTCCCGAACTTACTGAGTTCATTGTTGCCGATGTCGATTTATTAGGCCCAACAAATGGAAAGTATGCCCTCGCCGATGTGGAATTGATTAAATCATCCGATGGGTCAACGCACTTAACACGCACCCATCTTGGTGGTATTCTAAATGCGGGCAATACCGTCCTTGCGTATCATTTAGCTGTTACCAATTTTAACAATGAAGTATATGATACTCTTCGTGAAGATTCTATTCCGGAAGTTGTAATTGTTAAGAAAACTTATCCTCAAACGAAAAAGAAGAATCGGAATTGGCGTCTCAAAACTATCGGAATGCAAAAAGCCGAGGATGTCAAGAAACAAGACATTGAACGTCAAGAACGTGATTATGAGTTATTCTTGCAGAACTTGGAGGAGGATCCTGAGCTTCGCCAAGGCGTCAACTTATACAAAGCACCAGTTAAGGCTATTGCCGTTGCAGATACTGATATGGATGAGGAGGATGAGGTTGATGAAGACATTCCTCAAATAAGCGTCGATGAGTTGTTAGATGACGTTGAGGCAATGCATATTTAAAAATGCTTTAGGTTACCAAACCTTTTTTAGTTTTTATTTTGTTCTTGAACCGTTTTGGATTGGGTTATCAGATGGGATTGGTTATTCACGTACTTTAATTTTAGAAGTTTTATTTAAACAAAGCTTTCTTCCACATTTTTTTTAGAAATTAGTGATTCGTTTTAATGAGTTGAGGACAAATCGACTTTAAATGGCTTTTAAAAGTAAATAAAACTTTCGTAAGATGATATGACTTACTAAGATAACTAGATCAGTATGTGCTATGTATGAGGTGGTAAAATTATAAGTAAAGAATAGGCTTTTTTTACCATTTTTAGTCAATCTACTATATGAGGAACCCATAGAGAATTTATCTTTAAAATTTTTTAATAATATTTATGTAAATACTACAAAACTTAAATGAAAAAGAAGACTAACTTTGGAAACCAGGAGGAGGCATTACAGGGTTGCCGTTATTAATTCCTAGAGAAGTAGGAGGTTGATTCTCGGCGCTTTTTTCCTGTTCAGGGACAACCTCCTTGTCAATAACAGAACGCGCGTTGAATACAAACAACGGAGGAAGATTCTGAATCATTTCGATTTGCTTTTTATCAAATTCAGTTCCTTCCGTGCTAAAATTGATTTTACTCAACGATGAAACCAAGTCATTAATTGCTTTGTTAAGCCACTTTGTAGTGTTTTCTTCTTCCGAGGGTAATTTCGCAGCTTTCAGTTTTTGGATTTTAGGTATTGAAGTCTGGGTTGATGAGGATTTCAGTGCATCTAAAGGTTGCTGATTAACAGCGGCACGTAATCGTTCTTGTAATACGCTTGGAGATAATTTTGCCCAAGCAGCAGTTGGTGGAAGAGCAGAACTCTCTTCGTGATGAAGAATAGTTGTTGCATGTCCAGGAACGACGTTTACAGAAGCAGCAGAAGAATAAGGGGCAGGAACGCTGGTAGCAGTGTTATTAGTGGATAAGGAAGGTGTCATTGACACTTGTGGATGAACATGATCAACTGTTGTAATATGCTGATTTTGTGCAGCTGGACTACTATTAGCCTCTTCTAACGGTGTTTTCGTAACAGGAAGTAGAGGTGTTTTGAATGGAAGAGAAGGAGAAGGAGAATGAGTAGCACCATTTACCACATTAGGTTTAGTGGAAAGAGGACGGGTATGTTGAAGAGATGCCAAGTCTTCTTTAGTATAACTATCCACCTCGTCACCGGGTTCATGTAAATACATGCAAGAAGGATTGGGGCATTGCTGATTCCGTAAATAAGAAGTGCAATATTTAGTGGTACCATAAGATGCGCGAAGATGTCGCCCATCACTTACGCTGCCATCAATTGCAGCAATCGCTCGTGCAGCATCTTCTTTTCTTTGGTATGTAATATAAACTCCAACATGACCATTTGCAGAATTTGCAGCAGCCTTCTTATTTATTGCAATTTTAATAATCTTTCCGTATTGACCAAAGTATTCAGGTCCCTTCAGAACGTTGATATTCTCCTCATTTGCAACTTTGGGAGAAAGGCCGTTTACATAGGCAAGGTTCTTTTGTACAACACGAATATTTGCAAGATGCTTCCTGTTTGAAAGCTCGACTTCCTTCCTCTCTTTCTCGCGTTTCTTCCTCTCGTTTTTTCGATGTAAGTCCATCTTCCATCTAAAAACATTAGCGACATGTTTAAAAATAAAAGTGAATTTAAACAAGATTATGCTTAAACAAGAATTCTATAATCTGAATTACATACTCCTCTGCCGTGACAGGCCGCCATTGAACATTTTCTTCAGTGTACAGACGGCGACATGCAGGACAACGGCCATTTAGATCTTCTTTGATATGGTGCCAGCAAAATCTACAAACTCTGTATCCGCATTGGCATGGTTTGAAGTTTTTATCAGAGATATCAATTTCTTCCATACATAGAGGACTGTTGCAATTGTCAGTTAATTTTGATACTAATCGGCTAGTAAAACATACCAACACATGTCATCCTCATCTTCTGAAGAATATATCTCTTGCGTTTTTAACATTTTGTGTGAAATATGTCAAATCTCCGTCACAGTGCTCTCCAAATCGATACTGTTTAAGGTCGCTCGTTATACAATACAGAGGAAGTCTTCAAATATCTTAAATCAAATCTTTGATTTTAATTTAATTTAGTTAATTCCCTTAATATTCATTAGACTTCAAACAAATATTTTTTAAAGGGCAAACCGAGTTGTGGTTGGTTATAAGTTTACTTACAACTTAGTGTAAAAGAAGGAGGCAATGACTAGGTGAGAGGTTGGATTTGAACAGTATATACCACACGAAAAATAGCAATTAATAGACATGAATTAAGAAATTTGAGAAAATTCTTATTCCAAAGGTTTTTGGAATTGTGTTTGAACAACAAAAAGTACCCTTAAAAGTTTCACCGTCTATAATTTCATCTTGATAATTAATTGCAGTAAACGTTTGTAAACGAATGTATTATATATACAACTTTTTCACGTTGTGGTCAAATTCTTTAGTTATTTCATCTTCTAAGTAATTAGTGAATATATTGAATTGACGAAAAAACGATGAACAACATAATAAGAGGCATAAAGTGCTTCTCTACTTAATTTACGCTCCATGTTCCATCAAATGGATAATAGTTTTTAACAAAATGTTCAAATATTTTACATATAGAAGGGAATTTATTCTTATGATAATCATTTATACTAAATGCTCCTCTCGAAAATCAGATATCTTTAAGTAGTTTTCTAAGTCTAATTGCAACGACGTTTGGCGTTCAAAGACTTGTTGTAACTTAGCATCTTCATAACAGCGTTGCTTCACTATAATATACTTACAACCTCGACCATTGTTCTTTTTTACGATAACCATTAATTTTACCTTTAATATTCCTTAAAACATTAAGGATAGTATTGATATTTCTAAGTGCTAACCGTCGCGTATTACATGTTGCTTTGCTCATAGCATGGGAAGTATCTAATGGCATCCTCTATAAACAATTCATCTCAACCTACAGTACCTTCAATTTCTAATAATAGTCATGGCGACTCTTTCGTAAATGAAGGTCCCCCTTCTAATTTTAAAAATAATTCTTTAACATCATCAACTCACTCTTCAACTGACCATGTAAATGTCTTGCCAATTAGCCAAGACAAAGAGATGGATATAAGTTCTCCAGTGAAAAAACAAAAAGCTAGTTATTCGAATAAATCTCCAAATAAAGCACCTATTCAAAAAAGCCGGGGTAGTTCCCTAAAAAGTCATCTCGAAACCGAATCTCAACAAACTCCTGTAAAGCGACGGAGACGAAAAGCGACTATACGCAACGTCGACTATTGTAGTGCATGCGGAGGAAGAGGTCTTTTTATTTGTTGCGAGGGATGTCCTTGCAGTTTCCATCTTTCATGCTTGGAACCTCCCTTGACTCCTGAAAATATTCCAGAAGGATCTTGGTTTTGTGTGACTTGCTCAATCAAATCGCATCACCCTCCTAAGCACCCTCTTAGTATATGGTCCCAGCTTTACGATTGGATTGATTCTCAGAATCCCTCGCAGTACCGATTGCCCGACGACCTTGTGCATTATTTCCATGGAATATCTCGTGGGGATACAGGTGCTTATAAGGAAACTGAAGGAGAAATGGATACTGACGAGTTTTCTGCTTTGCCGACTGGCTCCTCTATCACTAATCTAGCTTACTGTGGTTATTGCTCTAAGCCATCAATGGGTGCTTGTTGGGTCTATGGTTGCCAGCTGTGTGACACCTTCTATCATAAAAATTGTAAAGAGCATGCTAAAAAATGCTCTCATGACTCCATTGGAAAAAAAGGTATGAGAGTACCAAAAAACGCCGTGGTGATAAGGACGCCCTTGGTGTTGGATACAACTTCTAATACTCTTAATCCTAAAGTCATGATTTCAGGATGGCAATTTCTTATGGGAGAGTTTCCAAGTGATGAACTTCTCTATTTCCCAAGATTACCCGTGAGTTGTCTCTACAAAGTTTCAGAAGACGGTCTCATCAAAGATTTTTTGTACGCGATTGGCATAGAAGCTAAAAAGTTTAATAATGAAAGGAAAAAACGAGAGTTAGAGGTTATTCCTCCAGACGTAAAAAGCGCACTACTTCCTGCGAGAACGCACCCAAACCTACCTATTGCACTACGCACTTTATTCAATAAGGCACGCACTTGAATTTTTACGATATTTTTACATTTTGTATAAAATCAGACTACGTTAATCTAATCTGTCGTGTTCAAATCGTCAGAAAAGGTTGTTTTCTGTTATTTTTTTGCTAATGTTGTATTTATAAAACCTCTTAGAACTGGCTATCTGTTGTAATTGGCTTATTTTACATTACTTTTCTCCATTAAGGCTTTTAAAAAATTTTCGTTATGCAATTAATCATTGCAAATCCTTCCTAATAGGGCAAAAGTTCTATTTTATACTAACAACTTCTCAATACTTAAATTTTATACGCGTATTGTACCGTGTGAGTATATATAAGTATATATAAGTATATATAAGTATATATGAGTAAGATGCATTTACTAGACAAAGAGGAATAAAATAAAAGAAAGTGATAAGGAAAGGTTCTATTACTAAAGTCTATTTAACAGCCATATCAATGGTTTAAAACGCTTACAGACCAAACGGTCCATAAAACTTGAACACCAAAAATATCAACAAATAAAAGATATGTTGGCATTCGTAATTACAAGTAAGCAAATACTTATTAACTAGAACCTAGTAGGTTCGTCGAACTTGCTTTCATCATCACCAACCTGACTTCTAAAGTCTTCAAAGTCGGTAGCGTTGCTTTCTCTTCGTTTGTATTGAGCAAAGACATTCCATTCTTCAAGATACGAGGAAGAGTATAAGTTCGGAAGATTAGAAAACGAAGGTAACATGGCAGAACCGGCATTCTGTATAGGAGATAGTGATCTTTGTACATTGAGGTCTCTTTTAAATTTTTGAGGTTTCTGAGGAGGAGTAAGGGTTAAGGAAAACTTTTGTAAGCTGTTCAAAGTGCCTTCAACTAAATATCCTTTTTCCTTGCAATGGAGGACAAAATGATACCATAAAGCATGTTTAGCAAGGACTTTTGGATTACCGAGAACAATTACACCATACTTTGCTCGAGTCAATGCAACGTTCAACCTTCTTGGATCGTTAACAAAACCAATACCTTGGTGTTCACTAGAACGTACACACGACAAAATAATGAAGTCCTTTTCTCTTCCTTGGAACGCATCCACCGATGCTACTTCAACAGCTTTATAAAGATCCTTCTGCATTGATCCGTTATTTTGCATGTACTGAACAATATAGGAACGCTGACCATCATATGGAGTAACAATACCAATTTGCTCAGGAAGCACGTTGCTTCTTAAAAATGTGGTAACAATTTTTTCACACGTTGAGGCTTCCGTTCTGTTTAAAAATGATGTACCGCTAGCCGACAGCTCTTCCTGACCGAAATTTGCATAAAACATTAATGGCGAATCAGGTTGTATCCATGGAAAATCAACATGTCTAGCAATACGCTCAGAAGTAGTGACACCATTTTGAAGAGTACCTTCATAAAAAGTGTTCGATGGAAATTCTGAAAGACAGGGATGCATACGATATTGCACAACTAATCTGAAAGGAGAGTTTCCTAATATAATCAGTCGCTCAAAAAGTGATTGGGAAAGGCTAGCTAATGCAACCTTTTTATTCATAACAACCGGTCCCAGTTGTTGGTGATCACCAACAAGTACTACTTGTTTGGCGCCTAAAACTAAAGGAATCATGCATTCAGGTTCTGAAGCCTGTGTAGCTTCGTCAATAAGTACTGAACGAAATTTGTACTTGGAAATCCTTCTATCACCAGCACCAACACAAGTACAACAAATGACATGAGCCGCACGTAATAGTTCTTTTTCGGCAGCAGCAACCAAAATACGCAGTTTTTTTTCATCCTGAATAGATAATTCGTTATTTTCACTTCGTAGCTTCAATAAACGTTGTAACTCTGGATTAAACTTATAGTTTTTAATTTGCTCATGAAGAGATAAAAAGGAAACCGATGATTCTATGTCTTCTCTAGACTTTGCGGCAACTCGAACGACACGAAGTCCTGTACGATGTATTTTTTCAGCAAGTTGGTCAACAGCAACATTCGAAGGTGCACAAACTAATACGGGAGAATGGGATTTACGCTTGCGTGATTGCATCGTGGCCAGGTGATAGACTACAGATGCTGAGGTGACAGTTTTTCCAGTACCTGGCGGCCCTTGAATTAACGAGAGTGGCTTACTTAATACTGCACGAACAGCTTCGCTCTGACTAGCATTCAATTTTGGCAGATTAGGCACCGATAAATCAGACGGTAATTTTGGTTTCAGGAAGGAAGGAGGGATATCGTGTCCTAGCAATTTATGATACAAAAAGCTTGAAAGACGTGATCCGTCTGTAGCAAATAACCTCAAAGCAGTCTGCATTCGATCAAATGAAGTAGATTTCCAAACATAATCGACGGAAAAATTATGAGTACATTCGATAGGTACTTTATCTGAACGCTTCAGTTCTAAACCTACCTCATCTGAAACGTTGTTAGGAATTTTAATAACATATCCTGTGGAGCTCCAGGGTGCTCTTAGTTCTCCTTCATATGTAAGCTTCATTTCATCTCCTATGGCCAACCGAATTTCACCAGATTCAAGTTTGGGAAGGAGAAACCAAGCAGTATATCGTTTATTGATAGCTTGATCCCACCGAACCACAACATCTTTTTGAGTCTGCGATTCTTTGAGTCGTTTATCATAGTCAGCCTCCGCTTGAATGAGCGGAGAAAGAACTGCTTGATACGCGTGAGCATCTTTATATCGAAGTTCTACTGAAGGTAATGAATCATCCTCAATGGGCTTATCCAAGTCTTCGAGGTTAGCATTAGGGTCTTTACGCCAAAGTTCTTCAAGCCTAACCATTTGCTGTGAAGTGATTGGGATTGCAAGCTTTTGTTCCTCTTCGGATGGAGGAGTTATCAACCATGGAAGAAACTGACGATCTGAAATAATGGGTTGCCATTGAGTCAAGTCCCAGTTCATATCCTTAGCTATGCTAGCTCTAGCACAAGGTTGTCGGCATAATAAAACAACCACTGTCTTAGCTTTTGCTGGTATAAATCCTAATAGAAACACATTTCTCGTTCCACAATTATAACACTCAAGTACTGTGTCTGAAAGAGAAGAATGGCTATGTAAAGCAACCTGCTTATGTCGAGCACGAACTAGGTGACTAATGATATGCGAAGCTCCAGATTTCCCTCTTACATTACAAAACCATTTATTACAATGCAAACATTTCAATATAGAATTTGGATTCTTTATGTGGCAATAGGCACAGTGTTCTTCAGAATATTGTTTTTCGACTAATAATTCTTCAAATTGATGCTCTAGTCCATTTTCAGAAGTCATATTTTTTGAACTAACTAAAGATGAAATATCATTATTAGGTTGTAGCCCTAAAGACATGGAAAGACAACTTGATATGTTATTAAGCCGTCAATTTGCAAAGTGTAAATAATTGTAACACATTTTTAGAAAGAAAGGTTAGTCATTTAGTGAGGTTTAATGAGTTAAAATGTGCTGCTAGGAAGCTCCCTAAAACGTAAACAAAAAACGCCGTTAATGGGAAAAACTAACAATAGCAAGACTCATTTACTTGTAAGATATTATATCTATTCAGGGTAGATAAATTTTGTCAGTTTCGAGATGATCATTTACGTTCTTGAAACAGCTGGTCGTACTATAGATTACTAAATAAGGTAGAGCACTGTAGTATTGTGACACAAATCGGTGCTCACTATTGGAATTAAACAAAATTATATAAACGGTTGCTGAGACCATGTAAACAATCATATTGAAGACTATTAATTTTTTGACTAACAGTTGTCGAAAAGTAATAAACAGATATTTTTAACTTAATATCGGACTCTATACAAATTTATTAACATGAGAGTTGTATCTACTCGCTCTGGAAGTTAGCATACCAAGTGTACCGTTACCCATTTTGAACTTTTCAAGGAGTGTGTTACTTCCACCTATACAACAACTGCCCGTGTGAAACTATCCAAATTGAAATAATTTTAAGAATTTCAGGCCTCTTAATTGTCTGAACTTCTTGGAGTTTATGTGGTGCTTAGCGGCAAACTCTTCATGAACTGAAGAGGCTTCAAAGAGGGGACTTCGAATGCTGCGTTTAACAAGTTGATTTACTTGTAAGTATTTGTTCTCCAAATCCGGGTTTAATTCCTTCTTTTAAAATTATTTTTCGTTTCACAACATTTCATTTTTCCCCACCCTGGTTTAAGCAGCTAGTGCCTTTAATTATTTGATTTTTCTACTTTCTTTACGTTAATCAACTTCGACAACAATTATAAATGGTGGGGTTAATAAGTACAAGCGAAACGCTGCCTAAACAGGAGAGTAAAAGTTCCTCAGCCCCAGTGTCTAATTTCCTTTCTCCTAATAATCTGACTGAACAGACATGCAGTCCTCTAAGAGCTCATTCTACTTTTAAAGAGCCCGTATTTCTGTTATCGCAACGCCAATATTCACACAATAGCAAAATACTTACAGAATTAATAAATAGTGTGAAAAGGCCTAACAAGCCCGATCAAAATGAAGAAAAATCGGCTGTTGGAATAGAAGAGAAGTCCTTTAAAGATGAACACTTGGCACAGAAAAAAGGATTGCATCATTTTGCAGATCTAAAAGAAATCTTTCTGAATAAAAATTTGAGTACTTTGGATGGTTTACAAGATGCATCGCTTCATGACAACATACAGAGTGGAAAATTAGACAACCCAGTTATATCTCAAAACCGTCGCATTGTACTAGAAAAGCTTGCTAATCCCAATTCCAGCAAAGAATATGAAACCATCCCTACAGTCGAAAACCGACATCCACTCAACAAATTAAGCAAGACAAAAACTTTAGCTTACGAAGAAACTATTAATCAGCTAGATGAAACCCCAGGAGGAACGAATTATCCCATGAACAAAAAAAAAACATTATCTTCTGAAACTAACAAATATGAATATCCACAACAATCGAAATTCCATGAATGTTCTCAATTTGCTTCACCACGGTCTTCTATAGTAAATGGACCCAGAACCCTCGGAAAAAATTCTAAAAGAGCTGATGATACTGCAAGAATGGCTTCGCGAATGAAACCATCCAATTTTAATAATAATATTCAGAGCAGTTCATACGGACATGCATCACAATCTACGAAATTAACGTCCCAAAGAGACAATGATCATCAAAAAGATCTCAACTTTAGTCCATATAAAAGTATTCCTTTAAATAATAGGCCTTATTCTCCTATGTCAGAAATTGTTGGTTTTTCTGGTTCTACAACTCCTCTGGACACTTATGGTAACAGACCAAGTGGTAAGAAGTTTAACAAAAATTCGAAATTTCGCCCTCCAGGTTCAACAATTTCTAGTTATTCATCCGCTTCTACGTTACGTAGACTTCCGAGGGCTCCCGGTTCAAAAGTTCATGCAGAAAGACAAAATTCAACATTCAATTCAGGGATTTCTCTAAGAGCTTTAAGGAAAGAAATGGGTAATACAGCTCCTGTTTCTAGCAATCAGTTATTGAAAGATGCAGATTTGGTTATGGAAAATTTGAGTACTAGGAACACCGAAAAAGTCTTGCGTGAAGTCAATATTCTTAAACGGCTTCGTGAAAGTTGTGTAGCTATTACTGCTAAATCCTACGACACTCTTGATGAACGGAAAATTCGAAGTTTGACAACCTTTGAATACTTAGAAATCAAAAACTTTCAGAAAATTTATTTTACTGGCTCTGAAAATTGTCAAAAGCTGAGCAAACAAATCCCTCTCGACGAATGCAATGAAGCTTTATTTGATGATGATAATGGAGATTACAAAGCTATTCAAGGTGATCATTTGCTTTATCGCTATGAAATTATTGATACCGTGGGAAAAGGGAGCTTTGGTCAAGTACTGAAGTGCATCGATCACAAACGCGGTCAAGTTGTCGCTATAAAGGTTATTAAAAATCGTCAAAAGTTTCACGGACAGACTTTAGTAGAAGTCGGCATTTTAAAGCGACTTTGTGAAGCTGACCCCGCCGACAAAAACAACGTTATTCGATACCTATCTCATTTTGATTTTAGGGGTCATTTGTGTATTGTTACTGAATTATTGGGTAGCAATCTTTTTGATGTTATCCGTGAAAACAATTACAAAGGACTGCCTCTTATTGTTGTTAAGAGTTTTGCTCTTCAAGGACTTCAAGCTTTAAGGCTATTGCAAGGGCAAAACATTATACATTGTGACCTTAAACCAGAAAATCTCCTTCTTTCACATCCTCTTAAAGCAAGAATTAAACTAATTGACTTCGGAAGCAGTTGTTTTTATAACGAAAAGGTTTACACTTACTTGCAGTCTCGATTTTATCGAGCTCCAGAAATAATATTAGGTTTAGAGTATGGAAAAGAGATTGATATTTGGAGCTTCGGCTGCATTTTAGCAGAACTTTTTACTGGTGTTCCTCTTTTCCCAGGGGGTAATGAAACTGAACAATTAGGTTATATTATGGAAGTATTGGGCCCTCCTCCAATGGCATTGATTAGGAATTCAACAAGGTCGAAGGCTTATTTTGACTCGGAAGGAAAACCACATCCAATTACGGATAGTCATAATCGGTTACTAGTTCCATCTACTAGAACATTTAGTCAGCTTCTAAACACAAAGCAGGCTTCTTTCCTTGATTTTCTTTCAAAATGTTTGAAATGGGATCCAAAAGATAGGATTACTGTTGATTCAGCACTTCAACATGAGTTTATATTGGGAAAAACATCTCAAAAACCCATGGTATCAAAGGGTTCACATCCCTTACCAGACCTCCCAGTTTAAGTATCAATGTTTATTTATTAATAAAAGAGAAGAAATTTATAGGTTTTTTATTTAATTTCAGCTCTTTTCGTCGTTTGCAATTACAATTTTTTGTGTATGCGATGCGGTAGGAATTACTTTTGTTTACCCACTCTATAGAGAGCAGTCAAAGGTTTCATTTCAATCATAATAATATTTATGGTAACATGTTAGTATGGAAAAGTATCAAACTTACAGCGATTAAACTGAGTGATTTAGGGAAACTTCAAATGAAACTTAGTAAATTTTACTTAATATGTGGTCAAATTTTCACATGCTATTTACACAAAAAAAAAGGAGCAATAAATAGTTGTAAACTTTATTGTAAATGTAATTCCGCAAATGTTAAGAGTTTGTTTCTCCTTTATTATAATTTGAATTTTTTTTTTTTTTTCTTTTCAGTTAACACCACCACCACCACGCGTGGACTTGGCAAGTGGTCGACCGATATTTGATTAAACCTGTTATAAGGGAATATTATCTCTATAGCGTTCCTCGTCAGTATGAGTTTACAAACGCTAACAAAGCGCATACGCGATAAAAATGGTAGTCGAGAAGACCAAATCGATCTAGCAAACAAACTTTTTCGTGGAGAAGTCGATGTATATTTTCCCAATAAAGAAGAATTTATAATTAATTTTCTTCTTGATAGGTTGAAAGAAAATTCTAATTTGTATGTCGTTGAATACGCATATTTTTATTATTTCAGTTAATGTATTAACAAGTATTAGAACATGTGTTAACATTGGTTATTGGCAGCTTTTCTTAAATATATGGAAATCAGATAAATTATCCGGCTCGTTTCGAGTGAGCGCTATTCGCAGGCAATCGCTTTATCCTATAATTTTAAATGCGTTTGAATATCTAATCAAGGAGTTTAAAAAGGATGTTTTTTTAAAAATATCTGACGTCTTTGTATGCGTCTACTCTAATTTGAACATACTATATATTTCAAGATCCTTTCCTGACCAAATATCTCTTTTATTTTCCCGATATTGTTACTTAATTGCATCAAAAATAGATGATTTGTTGGACAGCCATCCAAACGAAGTTTTTAAAGAAACTCTAATTTGTGTGATTCAGTCTGCTGTGCATAGTCAAGCTAGCTCGACAAAAGCACAAACTCAATTTTTGCATCAAACATTAGGCTCGATATTAGCTTTGCTTTGTAAAACTCAAAAAGGGGATCCTTACTTTTCATTTTTAAATGCAGTTTTGATGAAATGCGTTTTAACGCAACATACTTTAGATGTGCTATTGCTAACAAAAAAAGACTCAAGCATGACTTTATGTTCACTTCTGAATGCTATTTCATTTGAACCTATCAACTTAAAAGCGATTCCTTTGTTTTTCATTATTTGCGCAGATTCTATAAACTTTCATTTATCATCAGTTGAAAAAAGCATATCACAACAGAAGGCTTCAGAATTGATGTATAAATTGTTTTCAGAGCATATCGCTTTTCTTTTAAGCTTGAAAAACTTACCGGAGGAAGCAACCTTAGATTGCATGCTTTCAATTTGCCAAGTTTTTGAAAACGATAATTTGCATAGAGGACATTCAGACGAGTATACCTTCGCTATGCTTGAGCAACTATTAGAACTTTCAGTAAAGACTTTGCGACAAAACACTTGCTGGTCAACATCATGGGAAATGCTTTCATCATTACTTGCTATTGATTTTGATGTGCTACTTCCCCATTCTAAAATTCTATGGGAATGTATCAAATCTGTGTCTCATCAAGATGATATACATGCTTTAAAATTTTTAAAAAGGTGGGTAAGAGCATCAGCTAAAGCTAGAATTCTTGATTCGTTTTGTATTGATTGGCATCTAAATGTTCAAACCATGAGTGAGCGTTCAATCCTTACAAATCGTGATTTCATTACAAGTTTCTCAGCTGTTGCTGAAGTATCATTGTCGCAGATCTCTATTAAAAAGCTTGTAACTTGGTTAATGTCTTCAGAATCTATAATGTCTGAAAACAGTAATCGTTTTGTTGTCTACTATTCGTTATGTAAAAGCTTAAAAAGAGAAAGCTACCCAGCGCATTTGGTTCCCAATTTTGAGCTTTTTACCCGCTCTATCTTTAACGCTTCACTCAAAAACTTTAACATCTTAGATGAAAGATCACAAGCATTATTGTGTATGTGCCAAATATCACATGTGCAATTCTTTAGTTCAGACATGTCTATATCAGCTTCAGTTGGGATGAAAACATTATTTGAAGATCTGATGGCGGAAAAAAGTCGTGGTCTGTCTAGTACTGTTTGGAGTTTGCAACTTCTGTTATGTTATCTTGAACAATGTTTACGTTTGAACACCCTTCATGAAGATACCACATTCCCTATGCGTGTGGTAAATTATGCTTTGGAATACTCATCAAAAGCTTTAGACAAATTCGCAGAGAATTCCCATCTTATCTTGCTGGATATGGTTGATGTCGGAAAGCCTGATCTGGTGCTAACTTTACTATGCAGATGGTTACATATGGTACATTTGTATTCTTCTCGCACTTCAATTACATCTTGGATCTATTCTATTGCGTCCAAGTTCTATTTTATTGATTCCTTGAATTTAGAGACGAAGGATAGTGTTTTAGAAAGTAATTGGGAAAGGTTCATCAGTAGTACTGAGACATATGAACTTGACAGTATACGAGATAGCCTTATTGATTGTTTAATAAGGTTGCTTTGTTATTCCTCAAATAACGCGATTGACCCAGTATCGGCGCCTGGAAATCTTGATTTTGATAATTCAGCTGAATTATGTTCATCATTGACTCGTTTTACTCCCAAAAATATAGATTTCGTTTTAAAAAGTTTGATACATATTCCTATCCATTCTATAACTAAAAATCAGAGGACACGCCTCTTAAATCTTTTAATAATCCATGAGAAATTATTATCTGATAAAGATAATTCGGCACACATTTCTTTACGAAAGATAATCTATACTCTAATGAAAACTCCCTGCTCTTCTGGCTTCTACCGTGATCCTAAAATTATCATAGATCTCATGCAATTCGGTAAAACAGATTTATCGTTTCATAAAGTACATGTATTGATAATGAGATCTTGGATTCAACATCTTGATGAGGGAAATAAAAGCGAAGTTATACTAAAATTACTTCAGCTGATTTTAGCTGATTTTCGAGAGCTACCTTTGGAAACCATTACATTAATTTTCAATGCCTTAGTGGACTCTTTACCTACTTCAAAGCATATTAAAAATTCCAACGATATATTGTCTAGCGTTTTTACGATTAACGACATGTTGATTGATGAAATGACAGCTTATCTTTCTAAGAAAGAAAGTTTATGCAGTGGTACTTTCTCATGCCTTTTAGCCTGTTGCAATTCTGTGTTAAGGACTCAAAACTTAACTAGCGAATCATTGAATAAGTTACACATACTAAAAGTGGGTATTGAGGAGAAAGCGATATCTTTGAAATTAAACGAATTGCCTTTTTTGGAGAATTGGATTTTGTTCCAGTGTCTTTTAAGTTTTGGTGGTGATGACTTTTTAAAAGTTGTGGCTTACATGGTGTACTATCGGCGTACGGTAGGAGAAATGAGTTTCAGAGTATCAGATTTTGAACTTGCGTTATCTAGGCTTTCTACTAATGATGCAGATTATGCTATTTTGAATATTTTAAATTTGCTTACGTCTAATGAATGTGACGAATTTGATTATTCTGTCCTTATGAAAGTTGTGGGTGTTTTTGCAAATTACTCTGACTGTTTCCAGCGTAATAGACACCTGGTGCATATGGTATTGTTGTGCTGCACGCATGTTTTCTACAATCAAACTTTAAAGCCCGCTACTTTAATAGACTCTGCTCTAGATGTTTTTCTGTGTTTCGTTCAAAAGACCTCTAAGTTTATTTCTTTAGACTCTTTCAATACTATACTTACGGCTTTATCTACAATTCTTAATTTAAAAGAACTAGAGTGCGAACCTAAAGATCATGCAAATTTAATCTTAAAAATTATTCAAATTTTAAATGGTCTCCTATTTAATCATCGATCTTATATGTCAGGACGTTTTCATGTATTTTACAGCATTTTGAAAAGCTTGTTATATAGTATGGTTCAACATGACAGTGAAATGAAAAAAATCAAAGGGATCGCTCTCATGAATTTCTATAAACCAAAAAAAGTTCCCATTCATGTTGTTCAGTCTTTTTGTAGACTACTTACAACGTGGATGAATCCGAATCTTATGCATGACTCAAACAAGAAAAATTCTTCGCTTACGGACGCCGAAAGATTATTCGTAAAAGCTACGACCAAGCATTTTGTTTTTCTTTTGACCGACTTTATGTCCGCCCAAACTGTTTATCAAATCGATATACAAGTCAAAGAACTTTTAACAAACTGCTTTTACAATGTTTATGAAAATCTTTCAAATCACGAAAAGCAAATGGCTTTGGTCGCAATGAACGCTCCAAGCAAATCTCTTTATCAAAAATTCGTTAACGATTACTTAATATTTGCTAAGTGGAATGAAGCATAAAAACCTTAAGAAAAATGCTTGATAGCTATAAAAGTTTTGTTTTGGAAAAATTCTGCGTTTTGTTTTATTTTATTCTGGTTGACATATACATAATATCCTAAATGGTTAGTGGTTATATAATTAATAAGAAATTTTTGAAGTTGACTTACATCAATGTAAGCGGTAGAATTAAGAATTGTTGTACCCGCAAGAATTATACGTACACCAGGTTGAGTAGCATTAAATTCCGAAACAAAATGAGCTTCCTCATACGTTGCACCCCCTACTATAACCACAATAATGTCTTGAGGCTTTTCATTAGACGTTTGAGCTCTTGTTTCAGAGTTCAGAAAAGGGTGTGTGGTTTCCTTGAGTCTTCCTTGAATCAGGTCCAACAGAATTGATTTCAAAAAAGGATTATGCTGAATGTACACATTTTCAACACCTCTTAAACCCTTTAAACCACTACGGGCACGCGAAAAAAGGTTGGATGGTGGAAATACATCACCTTGGCGAAATGAATATCCAGCCACATGCAATAAAGTAGGAATGACAGAAACTTTCAGTGGATTGACACCTCCAGCTATGAGCATTTGTTGGAGTGCCGAAACCTTAGCAGGATCGATTCTTTCAAAACGAAGGGAGTATAATGCCGCAAGACGTAACTTCGTATTTTCAGATATATTTGAAAACAAGAGTCGTTGTATATCATTGAAATCGGTGGATTGAGGTTCATTACATACCAGAGATTGTTCAACTTCACCAACTTCTAACAAGTTCTCTCGCTGAACCACCTGCGAAATTTCGCTTACGAGAGAAACATGTTTACTTACGTTTCCAGATAACCTCCTGTATTCAGGATACGCTTCTAAAAATTGTTTCATATCCGCAATGCTTTCAATTTCGCTAGCTTTTTTTGTAGATTTGGTTTGCAAGTGTGAAACATAATCCTTTATTTTAACGCCTAAATCACCAAAGTTGTCAAACCTAGTTTCTTTATAAAAGGGATCCAATGTCGGATTTAAAACAATTTCAGTTGATTTTTCATTATCAGACGTTGAGTTCGAAAAACTAACTCTTCCATTATCAATCCCAAATAATTCATGAACCATGGCTTGATAAGTCCACTGGGTTAAAAGAGGAGTAATAGGGTCGTTTTTACGATCAAGTAAAAGAAGTATTGGTGCAGTGTCAGGCTTTCGAAAATTAAATAATTGAGATTCATGCTGAATTGTATAACTGACTTCTTCAGCAAGCTTAAGGCACAATAAACTATTGTTATCGTATCGAATAACAGGCTTTTTCTTTAAAGATAGTAAAAGAGAAATAATGCCTTGATGAGTTCTATGAAAAGCACCATCTTGCCAATTGTCTGGTGAATCTTCAATGATATGGGGGATGTTGAAGGAAGCAAGATCATTGTTTACCACTAAATAGTCTAAAAAAAATTCCTAAAATACGTGTTAGAGATTGTTAAGCGTTTTGTAAATCTCCATAACATTGACTTATAAGCAATGTGTAAAACGTAGTTGCTTACTTGAATACTTTTAACAGCCTCAAAGTCGTCGGACTCCGCCAACCGTTCGAGAAAACTCTTGGGAATGACATTTGTAAAATATAAGTGATATTCAGCGTATTTAGGATCTCGTAGCTCTTCGCATAAAAGACGAAGGGTAGTTGGAGTAGGACGTAAGAAAGCCACACACTTGAGATGTCTCAACTTTTCACGTTTATTACCGAGTAAGCTAAAGTCAACATTAGCATAAGTATTAGAAAAACAACTATTAACTGTACACTGTTAAATAAATCTGCTGCTCCAGCAAATTTGATTGGGTTATACATGAAGATACAATTTTTGTGGTGTCCTCTTCAAGCAACAGAATTTTCAAATCCGAGACTTCCTGAAATATACGCTTAAAGTAAGATTGGGAAGCTGATACTAAATCCATGAATTTTATGCAATTGACTTAAATTCGTATAAAGGTGATACCAAGTGACCACAAATTTACGAACGTGTTCAAATAGGAAGACTACAGGGAGTCAGGCTAACTCTTGATTATGAAAAATGTTGAAGAATAGCCAACACTGGAATTAGAAGGAATAGTTAAACGGTTCAAAGATAAGTTCAAGTTTAAAAGTGTTGCAATGTAAGCGCTTTGATGGTGTATAGTAATTAGTTTCAGTAACCTCACCACCACTTAGGTAATTTGTTAAACTGTCCACAACTCCACAATTAATCAATGCATATATAAGGTAATTTAAATTTTTGAAGAATAGCCTGCTTCCTTAGTCTATCGATGTCAATATCTAATTTAACTACTCCTTAAAAAGTGCCTTGGAATTAAAGCAGCTGGAACACTGTAACCTACTTTCATAGCCTAGCTTGAAATTCTGTTATTGCTAAACATTGTATTTGAGTCACAAACAAAATGGGCTTTATGCTTTATGAAGGAATTGACTCAAAATCAATTGAAGAAATAACCGAAGAAAGTGAGAAAACTAAAACTGACTTACAAAAAGCTAACACACCTAATAAAACCGAAGCCGTTCATTCGTTAAACAACACATGTTCAGAACAAAACAGTGGTACAAAAGATTACCTTAATAGCTTACAGTTTCTGCCATCAAATTTCCGACCGAAAACCCACAAAAAGAAAAAAAGTGTTTCGAGTTATCTATCTTCTACAATCCAGAAGAATGCAAACGAAAACATTCCTCATGTGCAATGTCGAAATGATTCACAATCTACTGTTACTACCAGAAATCCAACTCCCTTTAAAATTGAAGTGGGGATTTATCCAAGTAAGCCGAATAATTTAAATAAAGAACCTCCTGCATCAACTGTTCATTCAGATAATCTTGGGGATGCAGTTGAACACGAATGGGTGGAGCTATATGACCCTTTATTCCCAACCAGCTATTCAGTTTTTAAAGAATCTGATTATGCAAATTTGTGTGAAACAAATTGGAGTCATTATGTTAATCAAGTTCCCTCATTGTCAATTGAGGCAAAACTTTCCAACATTGTAAATGCCTCAAAATCCGGAATTGGACCTCCTCCTAGCCTATTAAGTCATGCAACTTTAGCACGGCCGTCTGAGTCAATGGTTTTATCAAACAATATTGCTGCGGAAGATCTAGATTTTTTTAAGAAATCACCCCCAGTTCCTGCTATATCTAAAAAGGAAAATGTAGCGTTAAAAATGCTTCAACGGTGTGGATGGAAAGAAGGTCAAGGTCTTGGTCAGCACAATCAAGGCATTATTAATCCACTCCATGTAGAAATCTCGGGTTTCGTTACAGAAACTAAGCACTCTAAAATTAATGATAAATGAGGAGAATCTTAATGTTAATTTTTTTATCAACGTGTAATTGTATATTTTATTAGTTAAATTAACGGGGCTTAATGAAAATGAAATTTCTTAATCAACTTTTAAAGATAAAATTTGAACATGTATGCGGATTTAATACTATATGATCACATATGATAATCCTATTTTTTTGACGATTTAAACTTGATTTTATGGATTTCAGGATTGAAAGCATTGGAGGAAGAATGCTGCAATTTAATTTTGTTAAGCCGATTTTCGTTTTCATACCTGTTTTCATATTGACTATAACGTTCCTCTGCTCGACAAATAATATTGTATAGCTCACGAGCTATTTCTGTTTCATTGCGTACTGTTTGTAATAAAAATTTATACTTTTTCTCAGTTTCTTGTGAGAATGAAAGAATTTTTGAAATTTCAGAACACTCTGCCTGTACTTTGAAAGAATTTAGGTAGCTTTTCAGTTTTTCAACATTCTGGATTATAATTTCTTGCCTTTCCCTTTGTCGTCTAAAATTCCACTTGGCATCAACAGCTTCTCTAAAGCATTTTAAAAGTGAATGAATGTCGGTGTGATTTGAGTACATGGAGATGTTAAAATAATCATTACTCCCTAATTTTTTTAACATATTTCTCTCGTCTTTAAGCAAATCCCACTGTGCCAAGTAAGAGTTTGCTTGCAATAATAATTGATCTGTATTGGGATTTTTTTTCTCAGCCAAGTTTGACAAAATTCTTTCAGACTGGGCAGATAACTCAAAGATGTCCTTGCCAAAGGCACTGATATCTTTTTGAATGGTATCCTTTGCGTTTTGAGAATTTTCAACATTGACTTTTAAAAGTGATACTTCCTCATGTAACTTTATAACATCGCTGTAAAATCCTTTTTCTTTCATGTTTTGGGAAGACTTTACCGAATTTATTATTTCGTCTAACGCTTGACAACAATGTCGATATGTGCCATTAACTTTATCAATTAAACAATCAAGAGAAGATGCTTCGGACCTTAAAAACTCAAGCCCCCCTAAATTTTTTATTTCAGTAAAATTTTCCATTACTTTATTTGAAGTTTCAGTTATATACCTATTGTCATTGACGGACTTTATCTCTTCCATAAGAGCAAAAAGCTTTTCTGTACCTTCTTTAGTTAAGCAATCAATACTCTTCACAGCAGCATCCAAAATATTTTTTTCATGTTCTTCAATTAGATCCATAAACTCTTTGTCCAAACATGTCGAAAAATATGGATAAGCAGCCGTTTTATCCGTCAAAACATCTGGTGTTATCGATTGAACCATAGTAACTGTATCCAATAAAGGAAATGAGCCTACTGGTATTTCGGGTTGTAAATGAATAAAATCATTGTCCCTCTCATTTCTTTTTAATTCAAACTGTAAAGAGCTTTCAAGTTTTTCAAGTTTTTCATAAACTTTCACATTAAATCCAAAATCGAACCTGGTTTTCAAAGCTTCCTTGCAATGTAACAGAGAAAGCCTCAAGTATGAAATGTTTTCTCCATATTTGTTTAGGGAGTAACTTGTTCGCGAAATAATCTGATAAGTAATAGTCTGGTAAAAAAGTTTTTGAATGTAAGTCCAATGAACGAATATACTCGGTGCCCCAGTTGCATTTTTAAATAATTTATATGCATCTTCGTATAAGAGGAAGACTTTTGCCAGAATCTTTACAATGATAGATTCACTGGTCGTGTCATTTGAGTTAGCCTTGCTAAAAATACAAGTTTGAGCCTCAGCAAGGCAATAAATCTCCCAAGCTTTCAGTAAGTTTTCATTGAAGTCTAAAGATTTAGTGTATATATAGAAATCATTTATATATCGAAAACAGCCAGCAGAAAGCTGAAAATATTGACATGCCTGTACTAAATTAGGAGGTTTTTCATTACAAAGGGAAATTGCCGTCGTATGATAAGTGCATGCTAATCGATATATCAAGCAAGCATGCTCAAATATTAGATTTTCAAAAGATTCTCTCTCGTTTGAAGAACTAGACAATGTCCACACAAATGGTGCTACGCATTCTGATAAATGCTTTTGTTCTAAAACACACAACAACTGGTGGTAAGTTTGAAAGGAGCTCAACGAATTTATTGAAGGATGCGACAAACATAATTGACTTCGCAAAGCTTTAAAGGTCTTCAAATCATTTTCATATGTGAATGATTTGAAGCAAGACAATCTTTTCAATTCATTAAACAGAGGGTCACAACTCCAATGAAAAGTGTTTTTTGTTGGTATATTTAAAAATTCCATTGCTAATAATGTTTGAATAAGTGTCTGGTTATTTTACAAACCAAGAATCTTGTCACGAAGTGCTAGAGCAATTGCCAAACACGCGTCTTTAAAAAGGAATAACCTTAGTATAATATCGTTCACAAAGCGATTGTTGCAGGTTATCACCCAAAAGAATACTTTATTAGGACAACTGGTATATCAAATGTTGACGATAGCGAACAAAAAAAAATACCCCGTAAAAATGCAGTCAAACTTATTCCTTTAGAATTGTTAGTGATGAAATGTAATTTATCGTGCGATAGAGAAAAATATTGAGGATGGTTATTAGTAGCTAAATGTAATGTACCTCTAGGTACTTAATGCCATCATTAAGCCATTGTTGCTACTGATTGTACTACTCACACCAAAACCCATTATCCAGAGCAGACCCGTTCAGTAACTTAGCTTTTTAATTTCATTGGATTTTCTTTTAAATCTACCTTTTTCATCATTAATTTGATATTTGGCTTCTGTGATGTCCAATCCAGATTGTTTAAGTGTAAGACTGTTGCATGGAGTAACTCGTCCGAATTTGAACCTTTGTCTAACATTCTAACTACTGTAGAAAGCAATTTCATTAGTAAAAACTGCTATTGATAATGACAATGCCGAGCAATATCCTGATGCTTACAAATATTATCAAAGTGCACTAGATTATTTTATGATGGCCCTAAAATGTAAGTTACTCAATAGTTTGAATTAGGGTGAGGATATATTGTCGCAATGATTCATAAGGAAATTTATATTTGGATCTACATTTTCAAGTTATTGTTTGCTAATATTTCAGATGAAAAAAATGAAAAATCTAAAGAAATAATTCGTTCAAAAGTTATCGAATATCTAGATAGAGCGGAGAAGCTCAAGGTTTATTTACAGGAGAAAAACAATCAAATTTCTTCAAAAAGTAGAGTCTCTAATGGAAATGTAGAGGGGAGCAATTCTCCAACCGCTAATGAAGCGTTAGACTCTGATGCAAAAAAGTTAAGAAGTGCATTGACTAGTGCAATTTTAGTAGAAAAACCAAACGTTCGTTGGGATGATATAGCGGGACTAGAAAACGCAAAAGAAGCTTTGAAAGAGACAGTTTTGCTACCTATTAAGCTGCCGCAATTATTTTCACACGGTAGAAAGCCTTGGTCAGGAATATTGCTCTATGGTCCTCCTGGTACTGGTAAATCGTACCTTGCAAAAGCAGTCGCTACTGAAGCTGGTTCTACTTTCTTTTCGATTAGCTCCTCAGATTTAGTTAGTAAATGGATGGGTGAAAGCGAAAGGTTTGTTATTCTACGTTAAAACTATTTACTCTTTAATATTTACATGACTAACATTATAGGCTTGTTCGTCAACTTTTTGAAATGGCGCGTGAACAAAAACCATCTATCATTTTCATTGATGAAATCGATTCACTGTGCGGAAGCAGAAGCGAAGGTGAGAGTGAATCTTCTCGAAGGATTAAGACAGAATTTTTGGTACAAATGAATGGAGTTGGAAAGGATGAAAGTGGAGTTCTGGTTCTGGGTGCCACGAATATTCCTTGGACTCTTGATTCTGCTATTCGCCGACGTTTCGAAAAGCGTATTTACATTCCCCTGCCTAATGCTCATGCCCGCGCTCGGATGTTCGAGCTTAATGTCGGTAAAATACCTTCGGAACTGACCTCACAAGATTTCAAAGAACTTGCTAAAATGACCGATGGCTACTCGGGTTCAGATATTTCTATTGTTGTTCGTGATGCAATAATGGAGCCTGTAAGACGAATTCACACAGCTACCCATTTCAAAGAGGTATATGATAACAAGTCTAATAGGACCCTTGTAACTCCTTGTTCTCCTGGTGATCCTGATGCATTTGAATCTAGTTGGCTAGAGGTGAATCCTGAAGACATTATGGAACCAAAACTTACTGTTCGAGATTTCTACAGTGCAGTTCGTAAAGTCAAGCCTACGCTTAATGCTGGTGATATAGAAAAGCACACACAATTTACAAAGGACTTTGGAGCAGAGGGATAGTAATATGATAAAGGAGCTATTTTCGCTTAGTTTAATGATACCATTATTGTAAAGAAGTATAATATCATGACTACACTCACAAATGTTGAATCACTTTAGTAAATTATGGAACTAGTAGAATATTGAAGGGAATGTATATTGCTTCGACAATATCTATTAGGGCAATCGGAAATTAGTCTGGGTATGTTTACTCATGCCAGAGAAATATTTTCCATAATCTTAACTGATTTTGAATCAGGATTATAAAAGACAGTATTCGACAAAATTGATATAGAAATCGCATGCTATCAAAAAGTGCAAAGTAGCAACGTACCAAAAACCTTTTCATTCTCGGAGGTAATCGGTATACGTCGCAGGCACGTATTATACGAACAACAAAAGAAAAGCATGAAAAAATGTTGAAACAAAACCGCCTAGCGTGACTTTTATAATAAGTCAACAAATAATGCTAATTACGAGGAATATTCCTAAAAGCAAGTTACATTGTGTAATATGCGTGAAGTAGGGAATAATCAATCTGCTGCAGACACAGCCTCCTTATGATCATCCGCAACATCTTTGTTAGAATTTACGATATCGGTTTCACTTGAAGAATTTTCCTCCTCGGCTTTATGAGGGAAAAAGTGTTCTTTCCATCTGAACCCAGCTGCAAGGGATCCGTTGGTGGAATCATCTTCCTTAGAATTTTCATTCGCATCTTTGTCATATCCATCAGATCCATTTAACTTTACTTGATGAAAATTAGGTGGGACAATAACTTTCTTATTGTTATCGCCACTACGCCATCCTGGGCCATGATTTTCGGCATACTCAGGAGGAGCGCAGGGTCCGTCGTTAGCGGCAACTCTATCTGCAATCTTCTTATACCATGCTGATTTATCGTTTTCTTGCAATAAGGCAACTATACAAACAGTCATGTTGTCACAACCAAGGCCGGTAGTTTCGGTGTCACTGGCTATGCAGTTATCCATTAAATTTTCAGCAATCTTCTCAAGAGAGGTTCCAGCAACTATGCCACGTCTAACAAACTCGATCACTTGCTGCGAAGTCTTGCAATCCCAAATACCATCACAAGCGAGTACGACGAATTCATCATCGTCAGTAATCTCATGTACAACAACATCCGGTAAGGCAGTAACTATTTGTTTTTCTGGTTCTAAATTACTGTTTTTGAACTCAAAATCACCGATAGCTCTTGACAAAGCCAAATTTCCATTTACACGGCCAAAGTCTACAAAGCCACCAGCCGCACAAATACGGGCTTTTTCGGCTTCATTTGAAGGCTTATGGTCTGCTGATAGAGGTTTTGCAATTCCCTTACTGCCAAGGACAGTTCTTGAGTCACCGGCATTAGCCTACACAATTAGTAAGACTAAACAACTTCCAAGACTTACACAATAAAGTTTATTTCCAACACGAAGAACAACAGTGGCCGTGCAACCTGATGGATCCGTATGAAATTGATCATCTGTCAAAATAGTTAGCAAAATGCAATGTAGTGAAATGACAAATTTTTTTTCTGAAACCAAACTAAATGTAACAACTTTTCAACATCAAGAGGTAAACATTTCTATTATCTTGGTAACAATTTTTCTAAGCATTAACTAGACAAAAGAACAAAAAATCTATAAAAATTTCAAACACAAAATTCATCAATTTTTTGGCGACTTTAAAATGGTTATGATATCAATGAAAACAACTTTATCATTGTTAACAACAAACTTACCATCCAAAATAGCTTTATCAGCATTTAAAAATGAAGATTTCAAAGCATTAACAAAATCGCCTTTCTGAAAATCAGGATTCTTTTCAAGAATCTGAGGAAGATTGCTTCCACACCATTTCGCGACTTTGTCTCCACCGTGGCCGTCATAAACCGCAAAAAAGTCGACCGGGTCTTTTACTGCAGAGCACTCCATTGAAAGTATAGCAGAATGAGCATCTTCCATTGAGATACGCCATCCTTGCATGCTTGAAAGTCCATAAAGGACGAACTCATTGCTCCCGTTCACCGAGTGCTTCTCGGTGACTGGCTCTGATAATGTCTGACCCATTGACAGCTCTTGCTAATAGATGACACAAATTTTCACGTTTTCTTTTTGTGTCGCTTCAAAACGGGTTATGTAGTAGTGATAGGTAAATCGCTAGTAGGTGGTGGAGCTTGTCGGAGGGAGTGTTGTGGCACCCTCTACAACTACATCACCACCGTGGAGACGAACGATAGTTGTTAAAAGACTATGGAAGGTAACAAGATTAGCAGTAGTCAAGGCATATATGTAAACAACAGAATAAATGGTATCAAGGACTAAATACTTATAAATTTCAAATGTTCATTAAAAAACATGTGTAAACATAGCATATCCTATAAATTGATTTTTCAATGGTTTGCATTTTACTATGACTACAATAGAGACAAAAACAACGCTGAGTAGAATGCCCCAACAAATTCAGCAACTTGATTCAGAAAAAATTTCTATTAGGCAAAAATGATATTATTTTGATTCAATTAAAAATTCCATTGGATTTAATAAATGACCAAATAAATTCTACTTATTAGAAAGAAAATTGAAATAGAACTATTTGATAGGAGTAATAAATCTTAGCAATAGCAAGTAGGATAACAGTTTTATAACAACATCAACAATGAAGATATACATAACTTTGAAAAATAGCACAAGAAGCTAATCTTTACGTTGCTCACTTTTAGCAAGTCCTTCAGCTAAACCTGTATAGTAGCCCGCATAGTACCAGCTCATGATAAGCTTTTTGTAAGTCTCGTCTAAATCATTATGTTAATAATAGAGAGTCATAAATTTTCTTAGAAGACCTTTTACTTACCATATGTTAACCCTCTTATAGGGGGAGGAACTTCCATAAACTCTTGATGTGTCTCTGCTGCCCTTGTTTCAGGCTTTTCGTCGCTAAGGCCTTTATTATCTGCAAACTGTTGGATATGTGTATCTCCTTCCAATGTCGTCTCTGTTTGCTGATTTATCATCTGCTCACCTTCTTCTAGCTTACTTATTGATTCTTCTGTCCGTGCAGCTGAAATTAATTTTTCACCATCTAGCCTAGAATCCGGGTCCGATACTCCTCCCTTTGCTTCAATACTATGATACTTTTTGAATTCATGTAAAGCGGTTTCAAAGGCATTTCTGAGCTCTGAATCATCCCACACTTCTTTTTGGCTCTGGTCCATTTTTGGTACAAGTTGTAGATAATCTATTCCTGTATGTCTTTCTTTGTACCTTAAGAAAGCTTTATTAACAAGTAGTTTCCAACTTTGTTAACTCTTATATTAATTGAATATTATTAAAGTGAAAATATTGTTTATAAAGCACAACGCGTATAACGATAAACAGTTTGAGCTCGGCGATTCCGCTTACTACAACAATTATAATCTGCTGTGGTAACTTAGCTCCTTGCCTTAACTATCAGCCGCCTTAGTGGACAGGACTACAAGAATTCGAGGTCAAAGATATAACGAGGTTCGCACATGGCGATGTGAACTCGTGGAAGTATTGTGAAAGAATGTTTATTCCAATTCATCTTTGTTTACGATTTTGGCTTTATTATACCAAAAAGAAAAAGGAATTGTATAAGCTACAAAAATCAACCTAAATCAGTTATCTAATATCCACACGAATAATTCATTAAATGCTACATGCGCTAATATGGTTTAGCGAGGACTTCTCAGTAAGTTAGCTTTCTGGGATAGATTTTAAACTACCTAATTGAATTTAAGGTAGCTCCACGTAATTACGTTACATATTTTTATGCATCGTCATCTTAATTTACGTTAAGTACATATCGCATTCTGAAAGACCATGCGAATGGGTATTGGATGAGTATCGTTCTACTATCCCTCCTCTACATACATTCATATTTTAAAGATTTTCGTTCATGAAAAACTATCATAACATATTTCAATAGTGTATCTTTTGATAATTTCCTTTTTCCGTTACTTTTTACATGCATATAATACTTGGATAGATCAGATTTTTCTTGTTCTCGATTTTCTGAAACGATCGTTCATTCATTCCTCGATAATTTGACGAAAGGACCCTTAAGTTTGCTACTTTGCAATAATGGCTTTCAATGGATATGGTATTTTCGACAGTGATCCTAGAAAAAGTAAGTATACCTATCCTTCCCTCATTTGTAACAAAATTGCTAACGTTGTTTGAATCTTCGATCTGCGGGTGTTAATTCCTACAGATTCGAGATTCATCGCTGAAAACAGATCCATCGAGCGATTTAAGAACTCAATTTTGGCTCGCCTTTTTACTTGGAGCCTCTGCATGCGTATTCTTTTGCTTCTTTCGTAAAAGATGGAAAGTACTATATGCCCCTAGAACTACCATTGAAGGTCTCAATTTACCTACACTTTCTTCATCGTACTACAAATGGTTAATGGATTTAGTAAACATCCCTGATGATGTAGTGCAAAATTGTGCTGGTTTGGACGGCTACGTTTTTTTATTGTTTTTTAAAATGGGTATAAAATTCCTTTCTTTTGCTTCCCTGCTTGGCGTTTTGATTATTATGCCCGTCAATAAGCATTTTCGTGGAGATGCATTCGGGAATATTACTTTGTCGATGCCTGCCAAATCTGAATATTTCTTCTCAAGTCCACTTGTCAAGAAGTCAATTGTACAATCTCCTATTATTGCTAATGGTAGTGAGTTAAATGTTGGTGTGTTAGGACCTTCTTTATTTAATCCAATTGGTAATTTATCTGATATACCAGGTCTTCCACAGCCTGGTGATGGATTTCTCTATCTTTACGTTCTTTTTACTTACTTTATTTCCATTTTTCTTCTTTATGTTCTTTTTTCCTCAACAAAATCGATTGCTGACATTCGTCAATCATATCTGGCTCGTCAAAATAGATTGACGGACAGAACCGTTTTTATATCTGGTTTACCTAATGAACTTTGTTCAACGGAAAATTTAAAAGCATATTTTGATAAATTAGATGTGGGTTCTATAGACAGTTTAAGTATATGCCGAAATTACTCATACATGGATATATTACTGTCTAAAAAAAGTAAATACGTCAAGAAATTAGAAAAATATTGGTCTATCTATTTAAGTAACTGCAAAAAGCTTGGAATTTCCACTTTACCTCCTTCGAATTATCTTAGTCCAAACAGAGCAGAACTTGAATCAACACCAGAACAACTTTTGGAGGTTCCTTGGCAACATCATCAATGCCATCCGTTAATAAAAACTCATTTTTTTGGTATTTTTGGTCAAAAGATTGACGCAATCGATTTTTATTCGGCTAAGCTTTATAAAATAAGCCAACAGATTGAAAATGCTCGTTCTTTTGATTATCCTACCACAGGTCAGGCGTTTATAACGTTTGAATCTATGGCGACTGCGCAAATTGTAGCCCAAACTCATATTGACAGCAAATCATTGATGGGTTTGCATATTGAACTGGCACCTGCAGCAAATGATATTCAGTGGCATAATACCTATATCGGTAGATGGCATAAGTTTTTTCAAGGTTGGTTCATAACTCTCGTTACATTTATGATAATCTTGCTATGGACTGTTCCTGTGGGAGCCATTGCCGTATTTATTAACTTAGATACAATTCGAAGACTCTGGCCGGAACTTGGTCGTATGATTGAAGATCTCCCTTTTTTAAATTCTTTGTTGCGCACTTTCCTTCCAACGTTGGTTTATTCACTATTCATCAGCATTTCACCATTTCTTTTTCGATGGTTATCGTCTATGCAAGGCCTGAGCTCTCGCGCTGAAGAGGAAATTTACGCTGTTGGTAAGAATTATGCTTATCTCTTTGTAAACTTTTTTCTAGTCTATGTTATTGCTGGTTCAACTTCAATTTGGGAGTTAGCAAAAGATACCACCAGTTTTGCGCATTTCCTTGCCAACAGGTTACCACATCAAGCTCAATTTTTTATCGATTTAATAGTTTTGCAAGGTATTGGAATGTTCCCTTTGAAATTGATACAGCTTGGAAAACTGTCATCATATTTTGTACGTCGATCCTTTGTGCCATATTCTATTGCTTCTAAAAAATTCGAAACGCCCGATTCTTTTAGCGTAGGCATATTTCTGCCCCAGCCCATGTTTATAATGCTTATATGTTTATGCTATAGCATAATTTCTCCTCTTATTTTGGTGTTTGGTTTAATATATTTTATTATAGGGTTTCTGGTATACAAGTACGAGCTCATATATCAAATGGAACATCCACAGCATTCAACTGGTGAATTATGGAGTACCATTTTTCTACGAATGATTTTTGGTTGTGTAATTATGCAATTAACCATGATGGGATTGATGAGTTTACGGAAGGCATACTGGCTCAGCACGGTAATCTTCCCTCTTCTTTGTTTCACAGTAATATCTGCTTACAACTTCTCAACAATGATAAGAAGTTCAATGCAGTTTGTCTCACTTTATTACATTCGAACACATCAAAGTAACACGCTCTCATCAGAATCAGAAAGCCGTAACTCAGAAAGTTCTGGCTCCTATGTTCATCCGGGCTTCGATCTAAGCAACGAAGAATTGCCTTTAATTGATTTGAACACCGCTTAATATTGTTTTTAAGTCATGTTCTTATTTAATACCGTCACCCTACATCCATCGTTCCCAACACTTTTCGTTTATTCATATTTATTTTCGTTTTTTATTTAGTTTAGTTTTTTATTCAAATCGCATAGCTGCTTTTTATTCAATAAAAGCTTTTTGGCTGATTACCTTTCGACTGTTTTGTAAGATGAACAATTTGGGCTGCTACATTTTGCACTTAAAGTTATAAGCCCTGAGTAAATTCCATTGTAATGAAAATGTTATAATAAAGTACAATATCATTAGTATTAAAAATACTAAAGTAATTTTTAATTTCAATACAGTGGGAAATTTGGGTCGACTTCAGTAGACCAACCTTTTAGTCCAGCGACAACGTCAAATATGTCAGCTTGGGGATTTAGTTCTTGAAGTTTTCTAACTGCTGTTTGTGAAGTGTTTCCACTGCGGCAAATAACACAGACTTTTCCGGATAAATTTTGCAGTGAGTCGACTTCACTTAAGGGAATATTTTTAAATAAAGGAAGACGGCATATTCCAAATTGTACTGGCTCACGAACATCTAGGAAAGTAATATGAGGTGATGTTTCAATTAAATTTTTTAAATCCAGCGCAGAAATCCTTCTGATAGGAGCTAATTGTTTAGATAACGTAGGAACATAATCACAAATGGTAGTGTATTCTTTGGGAGAAGATTCCATAAATTCTCGACTAAGCATTTTGTTCGGACCACAGGCCTTGCAGCTTTGTTGGCGTGGGCGGATGCGAATATGCTTCCATTGAGGGACTTTGAATGCATGAAAAAGGAGCATATATGGATCGAACTGATCTTTTTTTATTCCATTTATATGCAAAATCAGTTTTACCGTTTCTAAAGCTTGCATCGTCCCCATCGTGCCAACAACTGGACCAAGGATACCAGATTTAGCACAACTCGCAACAACTGGTGTGGGATTTGGGAACATACAACGATAACAGGGACCATTACAATAATTGTAAATACATAATTGTCCTTCTAATTTTAAGGCTGAAGCGGAAACCAATGGCCTGCCTAGAAGAACGCAAGTGTCCGAAATTAAATACCTTGTATACTGATTATCCGTGCAATCCAAAACCACATCATACTGTTCGATTATACTAAACAGATTTGAAGCACTCGCAAATTCCAAGTAAGTATTAATAATTACATTAGGGTTAAGACTAAGCGTTAGAAAAACAATTGTACACAAAATAATTTCACATACTCTTCTAAAAATTGCTTTGCAGATATAGCTTTGTGCATTCCTTGTTTACTAGTAGAATGAATGATTTGACGATGCAAATTGCTTTTGTCAACAACATCTCCATCCATGATCCCTAAAGTTCCAATTCCTGCAGCGACTAAATATTGCATGGCAGGACATCCAAGGCCGCCTGCTCCAATTACCAGAACTGAAGACCTTTTAAGAGATAATTGACCTATTGGTTAGAAAACTGATTTAAAAAAGTAGCAGACTCCGAAGACTAGATTATCAAATTTAGATTATTCTAATCAATAAGCTTTCATTATAACATTTCGGTAAGTTAACATAAAAATGTTTCAATTATTAATATGTCCATCTTGAAAGAAGCTCTTAAATTCAATATTGAACTGGATTAAGAGTTTTAAAAAATTTGATAACTTCTGAAAGTACTTAACATACCTGGAAGACCTATCTCAGAAAGCAGCATTTGACGTCCATATCGGGAATACTCGTCGAGCGACAATTCCAACCCATTGCTTGAGCAAATTATTTTCTCTTGTGGATTCATCCTCTTCTTTTTTCTCACTCTTGCAGAAGTTGTACGAATGCTTGAAATTTCTGACACAGAATTTCGTTTTCTAAATAATTAGCAGCTTAAAGACTTAAAGTTGCTGTCTACAGCTACACTAACATACTTAACGTCAACTACATTTTGTGTTACTTATATTAATGTGCTAATAATCATTTAAATACATTAAGCTACGCATTCAGTAATTTAATTTTAAGGATTCGTTATGTTGCAGCAAGTTTTCCATCCGATCTCTATAATGTTACAGGAATAAAAGCGTAATATGCATTTGAAATATTCTTGTACAAGGTGACTTTCAAAGAAAATATCATTAAGAACTTGGTTCATAATGAACTGAGAATTGAGCTCTATTTCTGAGTAGTAACTGTTGATGTTTTACTGTAAGTAGTAATGTTCTATATCATGTTTATTATCGTAAATAGATTAACAAAATAAGACATACAGTAGTAAGCAATGTAAAAAAATTTCTATACTGTTGTTAACAACACGGCGACATAAATCTCACAAAGTGTATTATCGAGTATCGTTACTAAAAAAAAGACTCATTAATACGTGTTGGATTGAAGTACTGAAATGAAAGCATGGAGGTAATTATTGGTTGAAAGCTGCTCACGGCTGAATTGAAATTGCTTAAAAACAATGATTTTTCCATCGTCGGAGAAAACAAATAAGTGAAGCTTTTACAACAGTATCTTAGTATATTAAAAGACTTTAATATACAAGTATATTTGCGTAACTTAGGTAACTATACAAAAATTATATTTCCACCTTCTGTCAAAAATACACGTGCAATTATGAACAAAGAGATTGTCGGACTTTTTTTAGTAAACGTATTATAAGAAATCAAGGAAACAAACATAGACTTGACATTTCAAGCATTTTGTGAGGAAAGCCCAGAAAGGGAACGAAATAATAATTTGATCCCAAGGTTGTAAATCATTGCCAATCTTTCATGAGTCTTAATAGAATTAACGACAGGCAACGTGAGAAAAAAAAGTATATACATGCACATAGATGTCTTAGAAAATTCAGAGACATGGAAGAATATTAAAGAAAATTACCAATCGCAAACCATAAAAAACTATTCCCTCAAAAAAATTAAAATATTGTAGTTTCCAGATTTACTAAAATGTAGTGACTTAATATATGCGCTTTTTTTATTTTTTTAAGCAACTGAAATGTTAAGTGGACCGGCGGGCAAGGTAGTGAGGAGCAACCGCATTAAGCCAGTTACTCCGAATAGAACTAACTCCACGAACATAAGATTTCGTAGTAAATACCTGAATGATTAGATTAAAAAAAATTTGAAACAATGACACTTACCAATTCGTGGTACATTATTGCCTCAACTTTCTTTCCGAACAAGGAAGAAGAGGGGTGAATTGAAATGGTCTAATTTGGATTAGAAAGGTTTGGCAGGATTAATTACATATACATGCAACATGTATTTGTATGTCATTAAAGAGAAAACTTACCTGATTGCCTATAATAGTTCGATAAGAACCGTCAGGATGTAGTAAAGCTGTATTTGTAATGTACCCTGACAAGAAAGAGAGAAGGAGATTTTCGGAGTTGACTTCGGGAGAAGAATTAAGCTCCCACCCATCCTTTAAACAATGCTCGCGTAATTGCTTACGAATATCCAAAATAGTTTTTAAAGCACGTCGATTGATAAAGTTTTGAGAGCACCATTGCTTGCGTGAATCGTGACTGGATTCCAGATATTGCCTCAATGCATTTAAACAAGTAAGAAGATCCCCTTCAGAATGCAAAAATTTAAGTCTAGCCTCAATGGCTTCGTCTCGCTTTTCTTGAGGGAATAGAAACATGGAATCCGTAGAAAGACATGAAACTACGTCTATTACTTCGGATAAGCAATTATGCTCTCGTGCAGCAAGTACTGCCCGTGCTAATGAAGGAAGAAGGGGAATTAAAGACATTTGATAACCCAAATCATTAATATGACCATTGTCATCTAATGCACCTATCGAATAGAGATGTTCCAAAGCACGAAGCAGACCTTCTTTGGAAGGTGGATCCATATAATGGAAATTTATTACATCGTTTTGGCCGCGAGCCTTTAAGGTAAGGACAGCCTGAGAAAGGTCTATGCGCTTAATTTCGGGAATAGTCTCCTTAGGAAGTTTATCAAAATCAGCTTCGGTATAAATCCTATAACATTGACCAGCAGCTTCACGACCAGCACGTCCAGAACGTTGCATAGCAGCTGATTGGGAGATAGGCTGAACAGTTAAACTTTCGAGGCCAAGCTTACTATTAAATTGTTTAATTTTCGCCAAGCCCGTATCAATAACATAACGGATTCCGGATATTGTAACAGAAGTTTCAGCAATATTAGTAGACAATACAACCTTTCTATGATTAGCTAAAGCAGGCAAGAACACTTGAAGCTGTTGCTCCTGTGGAAGGCTGGCAAACAATGGACAAGCTTGAATTTGTGGAAGATTGGATGGTAACTGTTTAGAATAACTTTTAATTAACGCTTCCAATGCCTCAATCTCATCCTGGCCAGTTAAAAAAACTAGAATATCGCCAGGAGGCAACTTAGTATGAAGTTGGAAAATTGTACGTAAGCAAGCATCAAGATAGTCGGGTTCAGGAGTGTAAGTATAGTGAATTTGCACAGGGTACTGGCGGCCACTAATGTAACAAATCTCGGCGCCATCAAAAAACTCGGAAAACCTTTCCGCATTTAAAGTAGCACTCATGATGATTACCCTCAATGCAGGTCTCTTTTTAATAATTTTTTTGACAAAGCCAAGTAGCATGTCAGTCATTAACGTGCGTTCATGAGCTTCGTCAAGAATCAACGTGTGGTATTGAGAAAGTATTGGATCATTAATAAGCTCCCGCAAAAGCATACCATCTGTTAAGTATTTTATCCTTGTTTTTTTACTGGTAGTATCATCAAACCTAATTGAATAACCCACCTGTTCACCTAAACGACAGCCTTGTTCCGCAGCTACGCGCTTGGCCAAATTGACAGCAGCAACACGTCTTGGCTGAGTTATAGCAACACATCCTTCTTGGGCATAAGGACATTCGTTTAGGAATTGCGGAATCTGAGTAGATTTTCCTGAGCCAGTCTCTCCGACTACCACAATAACTCGATTGTCTTGAATTTGCTGGCACAAAGTATCATGTGCCTCCCAAATTGGTAAGTTTTTCCTTTGTTCCAAGATATCTTTTCTTTTTGAAGGCGAGTTTTCAGATCGTTTTTCAGGTGAACTATTGTCTGAACCGACTACCTCGTTCGCTCCAAAATCTGTATCTTGTTCTAAAAAGTTTACAACCGAAACTGTTGATTTTTTTGTTGTGTTTTTCGAAGCTTTCCTGTTCTTTTTTTTATTTGGAGCTTTAATCCGTTGGCCCCCAACCAACCCATCAGTTAAGTTTTGTTTTGTAATTGAACCGCCATTTCTCAATTTTCCACTGACTTTTACCATTTTTACCTAACTTATTAAACAAAACCAAAAATTCCCCCAACCTAGTAAAACCACATAAAAAATAACCTATTGCCGACGAGGTGCGTCGCTTGTTGTTTGCAAGAAATTCTTTTGCTGTATACCTCGAAAGCACAGGTGAGGGTGGAGCATTAAAAGTATACGGATGCACTTGGTAAATTCGTTATTTATTATGTTTTTAAAAAGCTAGCTAACTTAATGCACCATTTATTTTGACAGCTAAAATTGTTACAAAATAGAACATTAAACATCCAATTTCTGGCTAATTAAAATAAAAAAGTGCTAATGTTTTTGAATTCCTCAGCATATATCTTGCTGTTTACCATTCCATTAAGGTAGTGCGGTCTAGCGAAATAGAATCAATACTACTCGGTAAATGAAATTTGTAAGTCGCGCAGTCGCTTTTATTTCTAGTCTTCAGCAACTCGCAATTTGTGATTTTAGTTTTGCATTTCAACAGAACAATGCTTGGATGAGAACTCCTTAATTGCGGCTGTTGGAATTGGAATATGACAGTAACGAAAACAAACCTTAATCGTCATCTAGATTGGTTTTTTCGTGAAAGCCCTCAAAAAATCGAAAATGTCACTAGCCCCATTAAAACATTGGACTTCGTAAAAGTTAAAGTATCTTCTTCTGATATCGTGGTAAAGGATTCAATACCTCATAAGAGCAAGAACGTGTTTGATGACTTTGATGATGGTTATGCTATTGATTTAACAGAAGAGCATCAAAGCTCTTCATTGAATAATTTAAAATGGAAAGATGTTGAAGGACCCAATATCCTGAAACCAATCAAAAAAATTGCAGTTCCAGCTTCTGAAAGCGAAGAAGATTTTGATGATGTGGATGAAGAAATGTTAAGAGCAGCTGAGATGGAGGTTTTTCAAAGTTGCCAACCATTGGCCGTTAATACTGCTGATACTACCGTTTCGCACTCAACATCTAGCTCAAACGTCCCTCGTTCCCTAAACAAAATACATGATCCTTCCAGATTTATCAAAGATAACGACGTTGAAAATAGGATTCACGTTAGTAGTGCTTCAAAAGTTGCAAGTATCAGCAATACCTCTAAACCTAACCCAATCGTCAGCGAAAATCCAATTTCTGCAACTTCGGTATCCATCGAAATCCCTATCAAACCAAAAGAGCTATCTAATAACTTACCATTCCCTCGTTTGAATAACAACAACACTAATAATAATAATGATAATAATGCTATAGAGAAGAGGGATTCCGCTTCGCCTACACCTAGCAGTGTCTCGTCACAAATTTCAATTGATTTTAGTACATGGCCTCATCAAAATTTATTGCAATATCTGGATATATTACGTGATGAAAAGAGTGAAATCAGTGATAGAATTATAGAGGTTATGGAAAGATATCCTTTTTCTTCGCGATTCAAAGAGTGGATTCCTAAGCGGGATATTTTATCTCAAAAAATTTCTTCAGTACTTGAAGTGCTGTCCAACAACAATAATAGTAATAATAATAATGGAAATAATGGTACGGTTCCTAATGCTAAAACTTTTTTTACTCCTCCTTCCTCGATTACCCAACAGGTGCCATTCCCTTCTACAATAATTCCGGAGTCTACCGTGAAAGAAAATAGCACTCGGCCATATGTTAATTCACATCTTGTTGCAAATGATAAAATAACAGCCACTCCTTTTCATTCGGAAGCAGTTGTCTCTCCTTTGCAAAGTAATATTCGCAATTCTGATATTGCTGAATTTGATGAATTCGACATCGACGATGCCGATTTTACCTTTAATACAACGGATCCGATTAATGATGAGTCAGGTGCCTCAAGTGATGTTGTTGTGATCGATGATGAAGAAGATGATATTGAAAATAGACCTTTAAACCAAGCTTTGAAAGCCAGTAAAGCTGCAGTTTCCAATGCTTCACTTCTTCAATCCAGTTCGCTTGATAGGCCGTTACTTGGTGAAATGAAGGATAAAAACCATAAAGTTTTGATGCCATCTTTAGATGATCCCATGCTTTCGTATCCTTGGTCAAAAGAAGTCTTAGGTTGCTTGAAACATAAGTTTCATCTGAAAGGATTTCGTAAAAACCAACTTGAAGCAATTAATGGAACGCTTTCTGGTAAAGATGTATTCATTTTGATGCCTACTGGAGGAGGTAAAAGTTTATGTTACCAGCTTCCTGCAGTTATCGAAGGCGGAGCATCGCGAGGAGTCACACTCGTTATATCTCCTCTTCTTTCTTTAATGCAAGATCAACTTGATCACTTAAGAAAACTAAATATACCTTCGCTACCGCTTAGTGGTGAGCAGCCTGCTGATGAAAGAAGACAGGTCATTTCGTTTCTTATGGCTAAAAACGTGTTGGTAAAGCTCCTTTATGTAACGCCTGAGGGATTAGCTAGTAATGGGGCGATTACAAGGGTATTAAAAAGCTTATATGAAAGGAAACTTTTGGCTAGAATTGTGATTGACGAAGCTCACTGCGTCAGTCACTGGGGCCATGATTTTCGACCAGATTATAAGCAATTGGGCTTACTCAGAGATCGATACCAAGGTATTCCTTTTATGGCGTTGACAGCCACTGCAAATGAAATTGTCAAAAAAGATATCATTAACACCTTGAGAATGGAGAACTGCTTGGAATTAAAGTCTAGTTTTAATAGACCTAATCTTTTTTACGAAATCAAGCCCAAAAAAGATCTTTACACCGAGTTATATCGCTTCATTAGCAACGGTCATCTTCACGAATCTGGTATTATTTATTGCTTATCTAGAACTAGTTGCGAACAAGTGGCAGCCAAACTTCGAAATGACTATGGTTTGAAAGCATGGCATTATCACGCTGGTCTTGAAAAAGTTGAAAGGCAGAGAATTCAGAATGAATGGCAATCTGGTAGCTATAAAATAATTGTCGCAACAATTGCATTTGGTATGGGAGTTGACAAAGGCGACGTTCGCTTTGTAATCCACCACAGTTTTCCGAAATCCTTGGAAGGCTATTATCAAGAAACTGGGCGCGCTGGTCGTGATGGAAAACCTGCGCATTGTATTATGTTTTATAGCTATAAGGACCACGTTACATTTCAAAAGCTGATAATGAGCGGAGACGGAGATGCTGAGACTAAAGAAAGACAGCGTCAAATGCTTAGACAAGTTATTCAGTTTTGCGAAAACAAAACTGACTGCAGGAGAAAGCAAGTCCTTGCTTATTTCGGTGAAAACTTTGATAAAGTGCACTGCAGAAAAGGATGCGACATTTGCTGCGAAGAAGCAACATACATTAAACAGGATATGACCGAATTTTCACTGCAAGCAATTAAGTTATTGAAAAGTATTTCTGGGAAAGCAACTCTTCTTCAATTGATGGATATTTTTCGAGGCAGTAAAAGTGCCAAAATTGTGGAGAATGGATGGGACCGTTTGGAAGGCGCAGGAGTGGGTAAGCTTTTAAATCGTGGAGATAGTGAACGTTTATTTCATCATCTCGTTTCTGAAGGTGTATTTGTTGAGAAAGTTGAGGCAAACCGTCGAGGATTTGTCTCAGCTTACGTTGTTCCCGGCAGACAAACAATCATTAATTCTGTACTTGCTGGCAAACGCAGGATAATTTTGGATGTCAAAGAGTCATCTTCAAAGCCGGACACGTCTAGTCGCTCACTTTCACGTAGTAAAACGCTGCCTGCTCTTCGAGAATATCAGTTGAAATCTACTACTGCATCTGTTGATTGTTCCATTGGAACACGTGAAGTAGATGAAATTTATGATTCTCAAATGCCACCGGTGAAACCCTCATTAATTCACTCAAGAAACAAGATTGACTTAGAAGAGCTTTCAGGACAGAAATTTATGAGCGAATATGAGATAGATGTTATGACTCGCTGTCTAAAAGACCTTAAACTTTTAAGAAGCAACTTAATGGCCATAGATGACAGCAGAGTGTCTTCGTATTTCACAGATTCCGTATTACTAAGTATGGCCAAAAAGCTTCCCAGGAATGTAAAGGAATTAAAGGAAATACACGGTGTAAGTAATGAAAAAGCTGTAAATTTAGGGCCTAAATTTTTACAAGTGATTCAAAAATTCATTGACGAGAAAGAACAAAATCTCGAGGGAACAGAGCTTGACCCTTCTCTGCAATCTCTGGATACTGATTACCCGATTGACACCAATGCTCTAAGTTTAGACCATGAGCAAGGGTTTTCTGATGATAGCGACAGTGTTTACGAACCTTCTAGTCCTATTGAAGAAGGGGATGAAGAAGTGGATGGTCAACGGAAAGACATTTTAAATTTTATGAATTCTCAATCTTTAACGCAAACTGGCTCAGTTCCTAAGCGTAAATCAACATCATATACTCGACCCTCTAAATCATATCGCCATAAGCGTGGTAGTACAAGTTATAGTCGAAAAAGAAAGTATTCGACTTCACAAAAAGACTCTCGAAAAACTTCTAAAAGTGCCAACACATCATTCATACATCCCATGGTTAAGCAAAATTATCGTTAATTTATTCCTGTTAATTTATGGTTCGTTTATTGTACATGTGCGTTCATTTAAACATTGTCTATAATACGTTAGAAAGTAGGCTTTATAGCTATTATTAAATGATACAATAATTATTTAGTTGATCGCTTAAAAATTTTTTAGAAGCAGCCATGATTGTATCTATTTTGTTTGTTTTGTCCATGCATTGTTTGGTCTCCCCCCGAGCAGTTATGTCCCTATTGCGTAGCTAATAAATCCGCTACACCAACCACAATTTTAAGATAACTACAACAGTTTACTTTTCTTTTCTCATTCCCTTTCAAAATTTATGTTTTCATATTATCTTCAGTAATTTGTATTTCCATAGTTTTTGACGATTGAGCTATCAATATGAATTCTCCAATACAACTTCACAAGAAGTTTTCCACTACAGTTTGGCATGTTCTGAGCTGGATTCTTTATGCAGTTGGGGCAGGTCCTACTGCAATTATAAGTATGGGGGTGTATGTTCCTTTAATTGTTATGAAAAATGCCCATGATCATGGTTTTTTAAGAACAGATCACACAATTCCTTGTTCTTTATATCCAGAAGAACCTTGCTCTTTGAATATAGTTGGTCCGCTATGGATTGATGTTAGTTCTATTGTATTCGCTGCATCAGCTATTTCAACTTTTTTACAGATGGCTATGATGGTTAGCTTGGGTGTTATTTGCGATTATGGAAATAACAGAAGATACATCTTGTTTTCATGCGTTATCATAGGTTCTATTAGTGGTATTATACTTTCGTGGAGTCCCTCGAGTTTTCTTTTGGGAAAAATAGTGTTTTTGATTCTGGTCGACTTGAACTTTATTATATCTCAATCCTGCTATGACAGCTTTCTCCCTATTTTTTTGAGATTCTACCCTATCACGAGAGGACCTATAACATTGGAATCCGCTCTTCAGGATGAAACAGATGACCTAGATAGCTACATAACAAATACCACCATTGATTCTAGTGAAGAAGAGCCCTATTTGCTTGAACACAGCCTAATACTTAATGAATCCGCTCCTCCTGCAGATGTGGAAGATGAACACAAGGCTAAAATCGCTGCTCGATTATCAAGCGTTGGCTTCGGTAGCTTCTTCGGCGCTGCTATTCTCTTTCAGATTATTTTTACTCCCATTTTGTACAAAACTAATAACAATCCAATAATCTTGCCAATAACTGTTACAGTGTGTTCATGTTGGTGGCTTATACTTTCAACCCCCCTTTGTACCATTGTTACACTACCTGTGGAAAATCACTCAAGTGATGCTATCCTGACACTACTTTATAATAGTGTGAAAGAGTCGTATCATTCATTCAAGCATGCAATGAGTATTTCTTCGATTAGGCTATTCCTATTTTCACGACTCTTCATTAATTGTGGAATTCAAACTTCTCTTTCTTCTGCCGTTATTTTTGGAAAAGCAAGGTTGAATCTCTCTAACTTTCAGCTGACTTTGCTAGGAATGGGAATATCTTCTTTCGCATTGTTAGGCACCGTAATTATACCCTATCTTACTGAGTATTTTCAACTGAACTCGTTACAAGTAGTAATGATTATTTCCATCCTCTTGCCGATGGCTCCTTTATATGGCCTTTTGGGTTACATTCCTGGATTTGAAAATGCTGGAATACGAACATCAGCTGACGTTTTCCGGGCTACTTTATTCTTTGGCTTTTTCTTAGGAGGTGCGCATAGTTATTGTAGGTCCGTATACGCTCAACTAGTGCCATCTGGAAAAGAAACTAGATTCTTTGCCCTCTACGCTTTGATATCACAAACCGGTGTGTTATTTAGCCATATTTCTTTAACACTTATTTCGAACTACACATCTGATTTACGTGCCGTCTACATTTTTGTAATTGTTGTTATGACTTTACCTTTGTCTTCTTTATGGATAATGTATCAACACAGCAAAACCCCCAACTTGCATAGGTCCTCCTCTTAACTCACCCACTAGCATTTATTTATTGATTTAATTAAACAAGTCTGCGGTTCTTTATTTTTTCGAGACATTAAACTATTGATTAATGTACAGTGAGCGCCAAGCCTAATTATTTTCATGAGTCTTTCCAATTAATAAACGAAATTATCGAGGATTTAATAGTTAATAGATATATATTATTATATGAATTTAATTCTGTCACCCAAGATTCATCAGTAAGCTAATGTTACCTGAGTCTATATTCATCGGCAGACGAAAAGTATCCCTTAGCCAACACCCATTTCGCCACAAGTCGATTAATATCATATATAACGGCTTAGTGAGGCCATACATAAATTTTGAAATATATTATGTCTTTTGATGGTCTTATAGTTGAAAATGAAAATACGAAATCTGGATACAATGATGGAAATGTAGGTATTTTGAAATCTATAATCTTAAACTAACGAATGTAGGACCTGACAGATTTATTTAAGCAAAATGGTACAGACATGTCTGTAATAAATTCTCTTTTAGGAGATACAAACAATCCAGGGATGAATGAGTCCCCAAAAATTTTAGATTCTAGTTTTGAAAATTCCAACCCTCAGGATGGACCAAATTATGAAGATTTTGACTTTATGGGTTCAATTCATAAGGAATTTGGTAATAACATAAATGAAATGGATGATATGGAAGATGTAAGTGATGATAATCTACCAGAGGAAGAACAAGCTGTAAATTACACCGGGGATAAGGATGATGAAGATTTTGGAAAGCTTTTAGCTAAAGAAATGGGTGAAGAGGCTGCTGGTCAGGTCCTCAGCGGAGTAGGCTTTTCAATTCCATCGGGATTAGTTCCACCTTCCGAACCTTCGAAAACTGTTTCTTCTACTACAGAAGAATTACAAAACGAAGCTCAAATTAGGGAGAGCATTGTCAAAACTTTTTTTCCGACCTTTGAACGTGGTGTTTTGTTGAACTTTTCAGAACTTTTTAAGCCGAAACCTGTTAAGCTTGCTCCTCCAAAGAAAAAGACCCCAAAAGGTATGAATTGATTATTGTTGTATTTTTTTACTGATCTGACATGTTAAGTTTGCGTACCTGGTCGTTTAACGTTAGAAGTCGATACAGATTACGCAATAATATTCAATAGCAAGAAGTCTTTACCATTAAAGCGAAATGTTGTGTCTCCAATATCTACGCATACAAAAAAGCGAAGAAGAACAGCTAATACATCACAGGTATGGTTTGATTTAGAATAGCTTTCACTAACCGAAAGAGGAATGACGGCTTGGATCTCAACACCGTTTTTACTACTAATGATTGGGAAAAAAATATTATTTACGATGAGAGTGATGTTAACAAAACTAATCAATCATCATTTTTTATTGACAAATCACTAGTTGATATTGATTTTGCATTTGATGAAAACATTTTTGACGGAGACACTGGTACCTCGAAAGTAGTATTAAATTTAAATGACCCCAAACTTTTGTTACAACCTCAATTGCCGAAGAAAGAGGATTCCCAAAGATCTTTTGCAGACACCCATCAAAGGAATTCCCTGGCTTGGAAGTTTAATATATCCAACGATCCTGCCTATGAGATGTTAAAACAAAATCATCAGTCAAAAGTTCGTAATACCTTGTCCCAGTTAGCAATTGAGCATGCTGCCTTTGCCGAAAAGCTCACATTTCCTTACTATAAAACAAGACTTAGTAAGCGTGCTGTTCGAAGTTACCATCGACCAACCATGTCGTTCAAACCTAATGCAGCTATTGTCTTTTCACCTTTAATAGTAAGGAAAAGAAGTAAAGATAAACATAAGTCTGAACGAGAATTAATTCCTACTACTAAGGAGATAACAATGGGTGATACCACACATGCAATACTCGTTGAGTTCTCAGAAGAACATCCTGCAGTGCTGTCCAATGCAGGTATGGCCAGCAGGATCGTTAATTATTATCGAAAGAAAAATGAACAGGATGAATCACGTCCCAAGCTCGAAGTTGGTGAAAGCCACGTTTTAGATGTTCAGGATCGGAGCCCTTTTTGGAATTTTGGATCTGTTGAACCTGGAGAAATTACTCCCACTTTGTATAATAAAATGATTAGAGCTCCGTTATTTAAGCATGAGGTACCACCTACTGACTTCATTCTAATACGGAATTCTAGTAGCTATGGCTCAAAATATTACTTAAAAAACATTAATCATATGTTCGTGAGTGGTCAAACTTTTCCTGTTACTGACGTGCCTGGGCCCCATTCCCGTAAAGTGACCACAGCAAGTAAAAATCGATTAAAAATGCTTGTTTTCCGGCTTATTAGGCGTTCACCAAATGGAGGATTGTTCATTCGACAATTATCAAAGCACTTCTCCGATCAGAATGAGATGCAAATTAGACAGCGTCTTAAAGAATTTATGGAATACAAAAAGAAAGGTGATGGTCCAGGTTACTGGAAATTAAAATCGAATGAAGTTGTCCCCGATGAAGCAGGTACACGGTCAATGGTTTCACCTGAAACAGTGTGCTTACTAGAGAGTATGCAAGTGGGTGTGCGGCAGCTTGAAGATGCTGGGTATGGGAAAACAATGGATGAGATCAATGATGATGAAGATGAAGAACAACCAGCAGAGCAACTGTTAGCGCCTTGGATTACTACGAGAAACTTTATAAATGCTACCCAAGGGAAGGCCATGCTTACACTGTTTGGTGAGGGTGACCCTACAGGAATTGGCGAAGGTTATAGTTTTATTCGTACGAGCATGAAGGGTGGTTTCAAACCCGCTGGCGAAACCGCCGACGATAAGCCAGAACCGCAAACTAAGAATGCTCACGCCTATAATGTTGCAAAGCAACAAAGGGCTTATGAAGAAGAAATAAATAGGATTTGGAATGCTCAGAAAAGAGGTTTAAGTATAAATAATCTGGAAGAATTGGCTAAAAAATATGGCATCAATTCTATACATGATGATTACGTTGAATCTAATGAGGAGACTACGAGAGAAGAAACTCCATCTTCTGATAAAGTTTTACGAATTGTTCGACTTTATCGTGACAAAAATGGAAATTTGGAACGTAAACAGGAAACCATTCATGACCCGATAGTCATCCATGCCTATCTGAAGAAGAGGCGTGAGATTGACGAACAATCAACTGCTCTTGATGCCGTCGTACCAACTGGAGACGAAGCAATTGATAGACGCAACCGAAGGCGTCTTGAACAAGAACTTGCCAAGAGTCAGAAGAATTGGGAGCGACGAAGAGCTCGACATGCTGCCAAAGAAGGAATCAACTTGAACGGAGAAGGACGAAAACCCACTACTCGCAAATGTAGTAACTGTGGTCAAGTGGGCCACATGAAGACCAACAAAATATGTCCCTTATTTGGTAGACCTGAAGGAGGTTTGGCTACTATGCTCGACAAAAACTAAAATAATACTGAGTGTTATAAAGAATATTTGACATCTCATGATGGGCGTCGATCGCTCCTTTTTTGTTTATTGGTGATGAATCTAATTATAACGATATTCATTGTAGAAAATGTTAATAATCAATTTATGTTTATGAAATCAAATATATAGTTGACGAACTTCACGTGAAAATGAGTTGAAACTTTCAAATTTTTCGCGCAATAGCACCCTTCATATTAAAATAGCAGCAAATTGCCTTGGCATATCCTTCAAATAAAAAATTGGTAATATAAGGCTTGTTATGAATACTCCCATATGCTGCAAGTTCCTTTACATCAGTGTTTCTTGGCAAAAATGCAGCAACATAAGGGGATATCCTAGTTGCTTCTTTAAATAGAACATCAAAAGCATATGGGTTTAGGTCATTTAATGAATATACTGTTTTTCCTGAGTAACTAGGTCCACCCCAAGGAGGACTCATAAAAACAAGAGACTAGAAAATATTGTTAAACACAGAATTAATATATAAGATTATCTATACCCTGTAATCTTTAGCAAACTGCAAAGATTTAAAAGTGTCAAGAACGTCTCCTTGAATGAAAGTGACTCGAGATGAAGGAATGCCATAAATTTCCAAATTATGCTTTGCCATAGCGATTTTGATAGGATCGATCTCAATTGAGATTACTGAAACAAAAGCGTTAATAAACAGTGATATGATACAGATGTAAGGTTGATAACAAACTATTACAAACGAACCTGGGCAATACTTGGCAAACTGAATAGTGTTTCCACCACATCCAGAGAAGGCATCAATTATTAGCTCGGGCTGTATAAAATCTACAACCGACTTCGCGATAGCAACAGCTACTTTTCTAATTATAATTTGTCAGACCCATTCAAATGCAAACAACAAAATCACTGATATTAATACATGAATGCTATTATACATACTCGGGGGTAACACTATACCATGACTGATAATCCAACCAGATTCCTTCATCAAATCGTGAAAATAAATTGTATCGATTGTTCCAATATTTTTTAAGAGCTTTGGGAACCGGAGGACATATGATACATTTTTTTAATAGCTCATCTTCGTCGAGTTCTTCGTTCTTGTTCATTCAAATTTTTTTTTCGATTAAACTACTTTTTTGTGAAATTTAGTCAACAATCGTTCACGATCAACCCGAAATTTATCGATATTCGTTGCTAATCCAAAAGTCCTTAATTAACCGTTACTGAATTGACGAAATTTGAAGTGTGTTCAAAAAATTCGGTGTTTTGTTACTCAAACTCCAAAAATTGTGAATGAAAAGTTCAATGCTCTTTCAGAATAATAAAGCAATGAAATCAGACACATATACAGCTAAATATGAAAAACATGAAAAAGAATTTATCTTTGACTTATTCACGAATTTCGTTTGCTTCCTTCATCAACATATATATATATACCATGGGAATCGATATGTTACAATTTAAATAAAACTCATTGTCTGCTTATAAGAAAATTTATTCAATTTAAGCATTTTATAATCCTTTTACAATTTGTTAAAAAGGATGTCAGTAATTGTGTTTAGAAAAGTATTTAGTAATATATATATTTTTTGTCAATAAATATTTTATTACATATTTTTTATCGGTGTTGCCATCGATCTGTATCGATAGGAAGCAATTTCACTAAACTTATTGAAATTAAGGTAATAATATAATTTTAACAGAAAATTAATTGATTGTGAAAATATGTTAATTTTTGTACTGTAATGTTTTTCATTTCTATTTATTTGCATTTGAAAATTATTTTTCGTTAAGCGAATTCAAGAAGCCCTATGACGGTACCATAAAATATTAAAACGCAGTAACTCCATGATCGCTATATTGTATTTATATTATATTCTGACTACGAGTATCCTTTTAAGTGTTAGCTTTATGCTACGAATAAACGACGATGACCATCCAAATGAGAAAATAGGATTTATATCTGCTATAAAAGGAGATTTCCATGATCTATCTTCTGATTATTTAAAAAGAATTGCCGCAATGGCATTTCCTATTATGAAGGAGCATGGATTCGGAGTCACTTCGTTGGATGAGGTTGCTTACAATGCAAAATTTTGGGGAAGAAACTGGAATAAGGGAGAATGTATTGAGCTTGTCCTTAGAGACGCTTCAAATCGATGGTTACCATTTGAATTTGTCATGGACGTGTTTTTACACGAACTCTGTCATATTTGGCAGGGGCCGCACGATCGTCGGTTTTTCAGTCATTTATCAACTCTTCGAGCTGCCCTGATTGCTCTTTACGCCAAAGGTTATAAAGGCCCTGGAAAGTACATGACTTGGGATTCATTTGTCCTTGCCAATGTAGTAGGAAATTATAACACCGTTGTATTTAACGGAATAACTTTGGAACGCAGCACAATGCATGGTGTGGAAACTTGTGGTGGATCTTTGCAAAGAAAAAAGAAAATCAGAAGAAAGCCTACCCCTTCCTCAACAAAGAAGCGGAAGCTTACACGAACAGGACAAAAGCTTGGAACTGATATGAACATAAGATTAGAGCTTTTGAAATCACCTGCAAAACCCCAAGCTCAAAGCATGCGCGGAAGGGAAGCCCGAATTGCAGCGGCACTTCTCCGAGTCGACAATTCTAATGAATATAAGCCTAAAGATCACAATAGCTCTACAACCTTGGAAAACTATTTCGTAGTAGAATAAATTAGACAACAGAATAAATACATAAAAAAGAAAAAAATTTGTATACAAAATCAAATCACCTTTAAATTGTAGCATTTTTTGGGGGACATTTCGTACTAGAGTAACACGATTAACAAAGAGAAATAATGAATACATTAAAACAAACAGCTTTCATTTAAAGACTAATATATCTCTTAATGATTGATAAACCAATAAAAATGTATTAAAACAAAATATCATAAAAAATGGCAGAAAGTATTGTTCAAAAAAAAACACATAGAAATGGGAATTCGCTAGCTTTCCTAAGTAATAAATTTCAATAGATAGGGAAAAAAAAAATAAAAAAAATAAATAAAAAAATAAAATGAAAATAACTTAAATAACCAAAACCCTCGTTTCAGCACCAATTATTGAAAAAATCCATTATTAAGCTGCAAAACAGTGTTGAAACCTGCATGTCAAAAAAATTTCGCGAAAAGGTAAGCATAAATTTCAACCTTACTTCCCTATCACTACCAATTGCGTATTACATTACTATATGCGATTACTATTCACTAATTTTCTGGGGAGATCTTCTGTGATCTAACGCTGAAATTTGCAATCATTCGCAATTATATTTTATTCCAAGATCTCTAAAAAGAGTCTTTTTCCGTTGAAAAGAACATTTCCGATGTTCTACCATCTCATTCATATACAAATCCTAACTGCTTAAGGAAAATGATTTCCGCGGATATTCCACGGAGCAGCCAATTAATGAGGTTTTCGGTAGATAATCTGCTAATAACGATAAAAAACTATCTAATATTATCAAATTGATAGAATATATATATAGGAGCAAGTTAGGAGTTATGAACCTCGTAAATATTAGGAACCTCAATAAAGTCTTGGCGCACTAATAGGTAACCTAAACCAAGTACAGTCTGTTGATTTAAATCATCACCCCCACGTTATTTTCTAAGTCTGGAACATCTAGATTTTTACTGTGGTTTTATTATATAAATTACGTTCATTTGTAATTTTATCTTTGTATTTATTTTTTTGTTCTTACTCTTCAAATACTTTCTGCCTTATATCTTTAAAAATGAGCCGTTTGGATGGAAAAACGATTTTAATCACTGGTGCCTCTTCTGGAATTGGAAAAAGCACTGCTTTTGAAATTGCCAAAGTTGCCAAAGTAAAACTTATTTTGGCTGCTCGCAGATTTTCTACCGTTGAAGAAATTGCAAAGGAGTTAGAATCGAAATATGAAGTATCGGTTCTTCCTCTTAAATTGGATGTTTCTGATTTGAAGTCTATTCCTGGGGTAATTGAGTCATTGCCAAAGGAATTTGCTGATATCGATGTCTTGATTAATAATGCTGGACTTGCTCTAGGTACCGATAAAGTCATTGATCTTAATATTGATGACGCCGTTACCATGATTACTACCAATGTTCTTGGTATGATGGCTATGACTCGTGCGGTTCTTCCTATATTCTACAGCAAAAACAAGGGTGATATTTTGAACGTTGGCAGTATTGCCGGCAGAGAATCATACGTAGGCGGCTCCGTTTACTGCTCTACCAAGTCTGCCCTTGCTCAATTCACTTCCGCTTTGCGTAAGGAGACTATTGACACTCGCATTCGTATTATGGAGGTTGATCCTGGCTTGGTCGAAACCGAATTCAGCGTTGTGAGATTCCACGGAGACAAACAAAAGGCTGATAATGTTTACAAAAATAGTGAGCCTTTGACACCCGAAGACATTGCTGAGGTGATTCTTTTTGCCCTCACTCGCAGAGAAAACGTCGTTATTGCCGATACACTTGTTTTCCCATCCCATCAAGGTGGTGCCAATCATGTGTACAGAAAGCAAGCGTAGGCATTAAAACTATGTTACAAAGCTGTTCGTTATTATTACGATTTAGCAATTAAGTTCAATTTAATGTATGCATGAAGTTTTGAAATTTTATTAATAACACGTTTCCCAACTATTTCCGACATTCGGTTATATCAGAAGATATTCGTTATTCATTAGTTTTCGTCAATGCTTGAGGGCCCATAAAACGTAAAAAAATATAAACATGAAAATGATAAAGCATAACTTGATTGAAAATTGCGTATAGAGATCGAAGCCTCTTCGTTTCTTATTACAAAAATGGTTCACTGAATGAAACGCAAGTTTCAAAGTGATGATGTAAGCTAAAAATAATAATCTATAATAAAAGTGTAAAAATAACTAGAGCTCAATTACAACATATTGACAACAAGGTGTGCAGAGAAAAAATCTAGTAGTTGAAGAATGTGAAACCAAGCATGGAGACAAGGTATGCCAATACCAAAATCGAACCTTTGAAATAGTTGCTTTTCCCTTCTGAATGAACATAGGTTAACAAGAAAACGCAAATCATCACGCAAATCATGTCCCACGTTGGAAAAACCATGGTAAACAAATGCTTAAACGATATTGAATCACCAGAACGATAATATTGAAACAGACTGTATCCCATTAAACAAGGTATCTGCAAAAGACAAACTTGTAAAGCATAAGCGGACCCAATTTCCATTGACAAAGCTATATTTTCATTTAACGCAAATGATATAGCATTCATAAACTCAGTTGTATTCGGTACTAAAGCAAATAGAGTAAGTCCAAGAAACTTCTCGCTAATGGCAAATTTATCCAAAACCGTATCTACATGTTCGACAAGAATCTCGGCAATGAGGGAATATAAGAATGTTGCCGACAAAAGAATGATAGCACTCTTGCTTCTTGACCAATTTGGAGCATCGTCACCGTGGGAGTTCTGACTTTGATTAACTAGAGGTCTTTGGGGTAACTCGTTTGTTGGTTCATGCTCTAGCGACTCATTTTCACTTCCATTAGACGACAACCCTGAAGAAGCATCATCACGGTTGTGATGATGTTGAGAGTTGCCGTTGACAACAGCCTCTCCTCCTTCAGAGCTATCCGACATATTGCCTGCAGTATCTTGATTTACAGGCTCACCAACTTCTTCCTCAGCCTTGAGGAAAGAGATATCATCGGCGGTAAAATTTTGCCATATATGGGAGGCATGAGTTCTTAAAGTAAACCATAAACCAATCGCATATGCCAGTACAAGCATAATCGAACAACAGTAAGTAAATGGAAGGACTCTATTTTTATATAGTGAATCATTTTCTAAAACATAGTGTTTCGTACACTTCTGACAGTTCGCGCCACAAGGCTCACAATCTAACCTAAAAGGACCATAGATTCGAAAAAGCATAGTGGGGGCAAAAGCACCCAAAACAGCAAAAAGAAGCATTGTGCTAGTTGCACCAGCAGACTTTATGTTAAAAAACTGAAATTTCTTTCGAATTGCACCAGCACACATGGAGAGCCCAGGCATCAAAAGTAAACCAGCTAGTATACTGCCAATTACACTTCCTTCAACCAGTCCAGCGTTACCCTTACGCAGAGCAACTGAGTAAAGAAATACCTCAATTACTGAACCAAAAAAGGCATTTATAAAAGCGCCCATTCCCATACTGCTTTGAGCCGAAATTGAAGCCACGGCCATTCCAATAAAATATGCAAGAGGGATAATACTCACCAACGAAGCAGTGAATAAAAATACAGAAGAAGTAAACCAATGACCTTGGGATCCAAAAAAGCCAAAAAAAATGGTTGGGATTATGAGCGCTAGCATATCAAAATAAATTATGTAAATACCATCGATAGTATACTTATAATACTTCCAGCTTGCTGCTTTTTTTACACATAGTAAGACAACATCTGAAGAATCCATCGATAACGGCAAAGCGAGATTTGGACGAAAAGACAAAGATAATGGGCAAGTTCGCAAATGTCGACAAATAGCCCATAAGGTCCTTGCACATGGAACGAAAAAAATAGTAAACATACAAATTGCAGAGGTAATGAGTAGTGTCGGAGCAATAATCAAGTAATACATAAGTGTATAAATGATACTGGAAGCGTTTCTTCGATGTGGGGTAGTATTGCAATCTAACGATTGGTTCATTGGATTAACACAGAAAGAAAACGAAAGGAAGTTTAAGCGGGCCGGATCCGGGTGATGTGAAGTAGGAGTTTCATCATAATGGGAATGTTGAGTCTGATAAATTGGATGAGCAGGAGAGCGTACTGATAGACGCTTGACTTTATGTCGAACATGTTGACCAAAGGGATAGAGGAGATAAAACATAAGGCCTCGACAAAGCTTAGAGTAAACGATCGCGTCAGGCACATTAAAAAATGAAAGGACTGTAAAAAATATATAACATATAAAGATCACTAGAAAAAGAGGAGCCCCGAAACAAATCAGCCATATGACATTAGAGATGGAGGTGTTGGGGCGTTTCAGAGGTTCATCGTGAATATCAATGTCAGCATCACGGTTTATGGATCGGAACTTTTTATATAATGCGGGTTTCCATAGCCGCATCCCGAATGCACGAGTCTTGTTAATAGCGTTTTGCCTTTCTTTCAAAGTAAAGGATTCTTCAGATCTGAGAGAGGCGGGAGACTGACCTCTTAAGGGAGACAGAGGACGTACCTTAAAGTTCTGCTTAGGAATATCTCTTTGTTGCCGAACATTACTAGAACTACGACTTAAACGAGATACCGAATTTCTGGGATGCTGACGAGCATTTGAAATAGTTGAAGTTGATGGATCAGTCCGAGAGGAAACTTTCCGAGTATACTGATCAATTTCTCTAGGAGAATATATGTCACGATCATTGGTAGATTGGGATAATGAATCCGTTGCATCAGCGTCGCCCACAGTTGGCATTAAGAAATCGCCGAATCGCAGATTCTGTTCATAAACTGAAGAAGAAGGAGTTTCTTCTGGTCTATCAGCCCGTCGACCCTGGGTAATGGTTTCCGCAGAGCTCTCAGATTGATTTATATCAGCAGGTTGAGACATTGTAGGCGGTAGTAATTGTCACAATGATTACTTTTCCGAATCAAACCCTCGCCAAATATTCTATCCCTTAAAACACCTGTACGTAGCTAAGAGGATTGAGTAAATAGGTATTTATAAAAAATTGTTGAAGGAATAGTGAGAAAGGAAGGCATGATTGGAAAGGTTGCGATCATTTTCTATTACGCATATCATAATCAGAATACCAAATTGAAAAAAAGAACGCCAATTCTACAATATCGAAGTCCTCCCATTAGTTCGTTAATGAGCATACAATGTTTACTTCGTTAAAGATTGTCGGGATGAATTGAGCTTAATCAGAGCCGAGCATCGTTGTACAGTTTACTAAATGTAGAGCTAAGCGATAATACGCTAACTTACGGTATCGGTTTTTGTAAGAATACACCGAATTTCGTTAAGTACAAAGTATTAGTAGTAGTATGAAACAAAAATAACAGTCACAGCCAAACCCAAACAATTTCAGTTACTGTGTTATATACTAGTTCATCGTAACCACAGCAAATCTCTTTCTGCAAAAGGATCAGGATGGGTATTACGAGAGATTCCCGCCACAAGCGCTCTGCTACCGGTGCTAAGCGTGCTCAATACCGTAAGAAGAGAAAATTCGAGTTGGGTCGTCAACCTTCCAACACTCGTATTGGACCTAAGCGTATCCATGAGGTTCGTGTTCGTGGTGGAAACAAGAAGTTCCGTGCTCTTCGTCTTGACTCTGGTAACTTCTCTTGGGGCTCTGAAGGTGTTTCCAAGAAGACTCGTATCATTCAAGTCGCCTACCACCCTTCTAACAACGAGTTGGTTCGTACCAACACTTTGACCAAGTCGGCCATCGTCCAAATTGATGCCGCTCCTTTCCGTGTTTGGTATGAAACTCACTACGGTATTTTGATGGGAAGCAAGGGTAAGAAGGCCACTGCTACACCTACTCCCAAATCCAAGCATGTTCAACGTAAGCATAGCGCTCGTCTTGGCGATTCTAAGGTTGATTCCGCTTTGGAAACTCAGTTTGCTGCTGGCCGTTTGTATGCTGTAGTTTCCTCTCGCCCTGGTCAATCTGGTCGTTGCGACGGCTACATCCTTGAAGGTGAAGAGTTACATTTCTACCTTCGTCGTATGGCTCCTAAGAAATAAGGTTGTTTCTTCAATAAATTAGTTCATAAAGGAAGGAATAAAAGGATTCCGAGATTGTTGTATTTCACCTGTATTGTTGATTATTATCAGTAACCAAGGTCGTTAATTATGTAGAGAAGGTAATTTTTATTATTGGCATTTAGAAAAGTGTCTGCTAAATGTTTAGTAATCTCTCCATTTGTCCCAATCAGTAATTGAAATTCGTTTATGTGCTATTAGATATGATTTCTTTACTAAATCTCATTGAACTACGTTTAGTGAAGCCTTTACCTTTTTAATAAAAATTCACGCTAAGTAGCCTTTTACACATAATGAAAGAGTTGCGAATTGCTTTGAAAGGAAAATGGCCTTTCACGTACCTTAGCTATATTGAATGATTAAAACAAGTAAAAGATATAAAAAAACTGGTTCTTTTTTTGATGCTTAAAGACTTTTTTACTGAACACAAAGTCGAATTGCCACTACGGTACGATATCCTTGTTACGGTAGCCTCAACATTTATTCCTCTTCCTCACCGCCAACATATCCTGTTGCGTGTGCCATTTCAACAACAATGTCTTATGAGGATTGTAAGTTACTAATAAAGTCATTTTTAACACCATAATAGATCAATACAATGAGACATTGACTCAGGAGGATTGTTGGACCGTGATCTCGTCGTTTTTTGAGGAAACGTCGTTAGCTCGGCAACAATTGTTCTCTTTCGATGAGTTTGTTCAAAATACTATGCAAGAAATTGTTGATGATGATTCCACTTTAACTCTAGATCAATATGCACAACACACGGGTGCTCAAGGAGATGTTACACGTCGATACGAAATAAATTTTGGACAGATTTATCTTTCAAGGCCTACAATGACTGAAGCTGATGGTAGTACAACTACTATGTTTCCTCAAGAGGCGAGGCTTCGTAACTTGACTTACTCGTCTCCTTTATACGTTGACATGCGTAAAAAAGTTATGGTTGCTGCCGATTCTAATGTTCCCATCGGCGAAGAGGAGTGGCTTGTTGAAGAAGAGGATGAAGAACCCTCAAAAGTTTTTATTGGAAAGATACCAATCATGCTCCGTTCTACTTTTTGCATTTTAAATGGTGTTAGTGATTCTGAATTGTACGATTTGAATGAGTGCCCTTATGATCAGGGAGGATACTTTATTATCAATGGCTCTGAAAAGGTAATCATTGCTCAAGAGAGATCTGCTGCCAATATTGTACAAGTATTTAAAAAAGCCGCTCCGAGCCCCATCGCTTACGTTGCTGAAATTCGCTCTGCTTTGGAACGAGGTAGTAGGCTTATTTCTTCTATGCAGATTAAGTTAATGGCACGTAATACTGAGAATTCTGGTCAGACAATTAGAGCAACACTTCCATATATCAGGAGTGACATTCCTATCGTCATCGTGTTCCGTGCTCTTGGAGTTGTACCTGATCGTGATATTTTGGAACATATATGCTACGACCCAAATGATTTCCAAATGCTTGAAATGATGAAGCCCTGTATCGAAGAAGCATTTGTGATTCAAGATAAAGATATAGCTTTGGATTACATTGGTAAAAGAGGCAGTACTACTGGTGTTACGCGTGAAAAACGTCTTCGATATGCCCATGACATTTTACAGAAAGAGCTGCTTCCGCATATTACTACAATGGAAGGTTTTGAGACTAGAAAGGCGTTTTTCTTAGGTTACATGATCCATCGTATGCTTTTGTGTGCGTTAGAGCGTCGTGAACCAGATGATCGAGATCATTTCGGGAAAAAGCGTCTTGACCTTGCAGGTCCATTACTTGCATCTCTGTTCCGTATGCTCTTTCGTAAAATGACTCGCGATGTGTATAAGTATATGCAGAAATGCGTTGAAACAAATCGTGAATTCAACCTTACCCTGGCTGTGAAGTCAAACATTATTACCAATGGTTTACGTTATTCATTGGCTACTGGTAATTGGGGAGACCAAAAACGCAGTATGGTTAATCGGGTTGGTGTATCACAAGTTCTTAACCGATATACATTCGCTTCAACTTTATCACATTTAAGACGTACAAATACTCCTATCGGTAGAGACGGAAAATTGGCTAAACCCCGTCAGTTGCACAACACACACTGGGGTATGGTTTGCCCTGCTGAAACACCAGAAGGACAAGCTTGCGGCTTAGTCAAAAATTTGTCTCTAATGAGCTATGTTTCCGTAGGTTCACCCAGTGCTCCAATTATCGAGTTTTTAGAAGAATGGGGTTTAGAAACACTGGAAGATTACAACCCTTCAGCGTCTCCTAATGCAACAAAGGTCTTCGTGAATGGTGTGTGGTTAGGAGTACATCGTGATCCAGCTCATTTAACAGAGACGCTACGCAGCCTTCGTCGTAGATTGGACATATCTGCAGAGGTTAGTATCGTTCGCGATATCCGTGAAAAAGAGCTTCGTCTCTTTACAGATGCAGGTCGTATTTGTAGACCATTATTTATTGTGGATAACAATCCTAATAGTGAAAGAAGAGGAGAGTTATGTATTCGTAAAGAGCATATCCAACAACTAATAGAGGATAAAGACAGATATGACATTGACCCCGAACAACGCTTTGGATGGACCGCTTTAGTATCTAGTGGTCTCATTGAGTATCTAGATGCAGAAGAAGAGGAGACGGTTATGATAGCAATGAGTCCGGAAGATCTTGAAGCATCACGTCAAATGCAAGCTGGGTATGAAGTTAAGGAAGAACTGGATCCTGCACAAAGAGTTAAGCCAGCTCCTAATCCTCATGTGCATGCTTGGACCCATTGTGAAATACATCCTGCGATGATTCTTGGCATCCTTGCTAGTATTATCCCTTTTCCTGATCATAATCAATCACCTCGTAATACTTATCAATCTGCAATGGGTAAACAGGCTATGGGAGTTTATCTTACAAACTACCAAGTACGAATGGATACCATGGCAAATATCCTATACTATCCACAGAAGCCGTTGGCGACTACTCGATCGATGGAGTACCTAAAGTTCCGTGAACTTCCTGCTGGCCAGAATGCTATTGTCGCCATTCTATGTTATAGTGGCTATAACCAAGAAGACTCCATTATTATGAATCAAGCTAGTATTGATCGAGGATTATTCCGCAGTATTTTCTACAGAACGTACACGGACCAAGAAAAGAAAATTGGCATGACTGTTATGGAGGAGTTTGAACGGCCGGTCCGGTCTACAACCCTAAGGATGAAACACGGTACGTACGACAAGCTTGAGGATGATGGTTTAATTGCTCCTGGCACTCGAGTGTCAGGCGAAGATATTATTATTGGTAAAACAGCTCCAATTCCCCTAGATCATGAAGAATTAGGTCAACGTACTCAGTTACATGCAAAGCGTGACGTTTCCACTCCTTTGAGAAGCACTGAAAGCGGTATTGTTGACCAAGTAATGGTCACCACTAACCAAGAAGGCTTAAAATTTGTTAAAGTTAGAATGCGAAGTACTCGTATACCCCAAATTGGTGACAAATTCGCGTCAAGGCATGGTCAAAAAGGTACCATTGGAATGACATATCGTCATGAAGATATGCCATTTTCTGCACAAGGAATTGTTCCTGATATCATCATTAATCCACACGCCATTCCGTCTCGTATGACAGTTGCTCATTTAGTCGAATGTCAACTTAGCAAGGTTTCTGCTTTATCTGGTTTTGAAGGTGATGCCACACCTTTTACAGACGTTACGGTTGAAGCGGTTTCTAAGCTGTTACGTTCACATGGCTTTCAGTCGAGAGGATTTGAAGTTATGTACCATGGTCATACTGGTAGGAAGCTTGTTGCCCAAGTTTTTCTTGGTCCCACATACTATCAGCGTCTAAAGCATTTGGTGGACGATAAAATTCACGCTCGTGCTAGAGGACCTGTGCAAATTTTGACTCGTCAACCCGTTGAAGGCAGATCTAGAGATGGTGGCCTTCGTTTTGGAGAAATGGAACGTGATTGCCAAATTTCTCATGGTTGTAGTAGTGTATTACGAGAACGTTTGTTTGATTGTTCTGATGCGTACCGAGTTATAGTATGCGATATTTGTGGTTTGATAGCGATCGCCAGTTACAAAAAAGACTCATATGAATGCCGATCATGTCAAAATCGTACTCGGTTTAGTCAAGTTTATTTACCGTATGCTGCCAAGCTTTTATTCCAAGAATTGATGTCGATGAATATTGCACCGCGGTTATTTACTAAAAACCATAAGTAGTTTTGCTTATTTGAATAAATTAATACATAAACATAGCATGAACATACAGAAGGATGATCGGTGTGATCTTAAAGAAGCTATCATTTATTTACATAAGCTACTTAAATTGTGTTCTAACAGATATATATATTATTTATATAATAATAATGTAGTTGTTACCTAATTTCGGCTTCAATTTAAAGTTCAATTTCCTTAATAATTGTAACAAAATTGTTTATAAAAACACTGGCTTCTCTTTTGGAAAATATAGACGATTGGCAGAAAAGACCAATTTCGAGGTAACCATCTCGAATTGCCAACTCAAAATCTAACTTGGGTTTGTTTCCAAACAAAATTTCACAACCATCAATGGTGGTTTCAACTTCGTTAATCTTTAGTTCCGCATTGTTGAGTTTCAACGGGTATACGCTGAAAACTTTACTTGGTTCATTGTTATCACCAGTTGACAAGAAATTTACTGCGATATCCATCATGCCATGAACAGGGAGATCCAGCAAAGATATGTATTGTAGGTTTCCCGAAATCTCATTCAAAAAAGACTGAATTTCGAGAGCTATTTCACCTAAAGGTCTGAAAGTATCTGTAACTCTTAAAGGAACCACATTGAATGTTGGAAATAGCAGTTCGTCAATGTTGTCAACGTCTAGTGTTCTTCCAGAAACATAGATTCCAAAAACCACGTCTTCCTGTTTGACTTCGTTTGCTAGAAGGCGAGCAAAAACTGCGAACGATACGCTTTGTACTGTCAAACCACGCGAGCGTACACTTGAATAAACTGTATCTAGAGAAAATAATTTGGGAAAGAATAGTGTTATTTCTTGAGAGGCAGAAGGTTTCTCCAAAAACGTATACGGTTTATAATTCGTTAAATAATTGTTCCAGAATTTTTTACGAGATAAGCCAACAGCAGGATCAAGAACTGTTGAAAGGAATAGTTGCGAGTTTTGTTGCACAATAGTTAAGCTATCATCGTAGTACATCTTAGATAAATAGTTGATCATGATATCGAGGCTCCATCCATCGTATAATGCATGATGTATTGTTAGACAAAAAACAAATTTTCCGCTAGTTTCGATAGTCGCTATACGAAGAGGGACTTCTTGTAAAGTAGTGTTAGTAACTAATTCTCTTTTCTGAATCTTCAAGCAAGTATCGTGCAAGTTGTCAGTTATGTAATGTTCCCAGGGACATTCAAAAGACTTAAGGACTATTTGCAGCAAAGGATAACATGGACTCGAAGATCTTATGAAGGTGGTACGCAGAATATCAGATGATTTGACTAACTTCGCCCAAGCCAGTTTCAATTTTAATAGCTCAATCTTTTCTTCAGTAGTGTAGAAAAAAGTATGAAAATACTTCTTCTTCTCCGTATTGTACCACGCATTTAATGCATACATTTGTCCGGCAGAACAAGGTAATATTTTTTGAACTAAATTAATCGGAATATTTGATGGAAGTGTATTTAAGTATTCATCAAGTTGAAAACTAGCAATATCAAATGAAGAAGATGATTCTTTCTTTTCATATTGCAAATAGTGAGCTAGTTTTTCTATTGAGGAATGTTGCAAAATATCTGAAACACTAACGTTGAGTCCCTTGTTTCGTAAATAAGAACATAAATGAATCGAGCGAATAGAATCCATTCCTAACTGGAAAAAGTTATTGGAAATATCTACAGAATCCTGTGGTAAACAGATAATTTTCGAAAACCCTTCGAGAAGAATTTTTTCAGTCTCATTTAAATGAATTTCATGTACCGCCGACAAAATTTTCAAATTATCAGCGGAAATGGAATTATAGATATTCAGAAGCTTTCCCTCATTTTCGGAGTGATCAAGGGATCTCGGAAGATAAGAAACTGGAACCAAAATATCTGGGACCATTGCTGAAGATAAGGTGAGACGAAATTTCTTGATATAACTTTTGAGCATTCGAATAATTTCTTCATTGAGAACCAAATAAGGAAACTTTGCGTCAGGCTCAGGGAAAAGGATAAAAACAACTAACACACGCTCATCGATGATTAAGAGATCGCAGTCTGATATAGCTTCTTCAGTAAGCAGTAGATTCTCTCGAAAGTCTTTCAAATTGATCTGATATTGCCGGTACTTAACAAAGTTGGAAAAGTTAAAAGTCAGTTTTTCAAATGATCCCTTAGTTAAATTCGAGAATATCTTGTCAATTGTTTGTAATAGTTGATTAGCAACGTCGCCATCAACACGTGCTAAATCTAAAGAAGTCAACCAGTTTAGTGTGTCTCCTTGTATCTCAAACTGTATTGCTATCGGATAATCAACCGCTGAATTATCTGTTACCACGTTTAAAAAAGTTTCCGATTGGGAGGAGTCAGGTAAATGTTGATATACTAGAATGCTTTCCATGGGTATTGCCGCGACGTTTCCATATGTTTTGTAAATCCAAGACAACGGCGTATGTTGCTGCTTTGCTAAATTAATCAACATTCGTGAAGTCTTTTTTAATGTCTGCAATGCGCCTTCAAACTTAATCCTTACAGGAATTGTATTCATACAAGGGCCCATAACAGTTTCTGCACCTTCTATGTAAGTTCTACCCGACAAAACTGTATGAAACACAATGTCAGGACAATTTAGTACAGAGGCTATATAATAACCCCATGTAAAAAACACCAAGGACTGAATACTAACCCCGTACAATTGACATGCCAGTCTTACTGAAGGTAAAGATACTGTAGACATCATAGAACTCATAAACTTTCCATTGTTGGACAAGAACGGTAAGGGCTTAGGAATAGAGAGGTTCTCGAAATATTTAAACCAAAAGTCATAATCGTATTTTAAAGAATAAAGTTGAATAATGTAGTCTTTAAAAGGTTTTCTAGAATTACCTTGTTCATCTCTGTATAGCTGCATTAACTCGTCATACATAAGAGACAAACTCCAACCATCATATAGGGAGTGATGCATTTGCACAAACATGTAGTTTTTGGCTCCTATTTCAAAAAACTGAACATAGTAAGGTGGATTTTTGAAGGGGTCAAGGAATCTTTTGGCCTCCTCATCATGCCGTAAAAATCTTAAAGTATCTTCAATATTTGTAAATCTTGAAGGCAAGATTTTTATTTGATTTAAGCATGAACGAGCTTCAAACTTATCAACAATTTGAATAACCATCGGCTCACTTGAATCTTCAGATATAGCGAAGTGTGTTCTTAAGATTGCATTTTTCTGACACAACCTTTTCCAAGAATTCTGAAGCTTTTCCAAACTTATTTCGGCGTCTAAACTAAATAACACATCATTTTGATATAAATTTTTCTGATTCATCGTTTCAAGAAGTAAACCACTTTGAATCGGAGTTGCCGGATAACAGTCTTCTGCGTCTTGATCTGTTAAATACTTGCTCAATAGAGTATTTAGTGTACCGAATTCATGCTTTAAAGAAGTCGAATGGTTAGCAGATGTCTCACATAATAATTGTAAGATTCTATAAAATGTAGGCTTCTCCATTAATAAACCAATATCTAGTTTGCCAATTCCAGCTTCCGAAACTTTAGAAGCAAGCCAAATTAAGTCAATACTGTCAATTCCAAACTCGTGAACAAAAGTATCTCTTTCAAAATCGAGTTTCGTTATTATAACTTTAGGAGATAAGATGGTGATCAACTTTTTCAAAACATCATTCCAAACATTTGGTATATATTGTTTCACTTCTGGTTGATTTGGCATGAGAACATTTGGTCTCGATGAGATTTTAGCGTTAGAAGTTTCTAGTAAAGAAGACAAATAACAATCGTATGAATCTAATAAGCCGATAATTTCTGTTTGCCCAATGTACTTGAAATTCGAACTAAGATGTAGGTTCATAGTACCGTCAACATCTTCCTCTATTTCAAGGGCCAAAGGATAACCTGTGTCTGTGCTTTCAGAGCTAAAAGACCAAGGGAATTCACATTGCTTTATTACGGAAGGGTGAAGGTTATAAGTGAACAAAACGTTAAACAATTCACTACGACGTAGCCATTTCTTTATTTCACGAAGAGAGGTTTGATGATATGGTATCATAGAGGCTAACGTCAGTTGACAACGCCTAACTAAACAATCGAAGGACTCATCCTTTTCTAAAAACAGTGGAAATGGAATAGTGTTGAATAAAGGCCCCATTACCTCTAAACAATCCATTGATATTTCAGAACGTCCAGAAACAACAATTCCCACGCAATTAATAGCGCCGATTGAATTAAGAAAGCATATCCACGAGGTTAATAATGCGCTATTCACAGAAGCTTTTAATACCGACCTACAAATTGTTGAGAGTTTGGCAGAAGAAATTGATAGCTTGTGACCAAGAGTAATGGCCATATCAAGCTTTCCTTGGAAAATCGGGACGTAGATATTCTTACTCCTAAATAAATTCAACCAGTATTCTTTAGTGTCTTTTTTCAGGGAAGTATTGATCAACAGTTGTCTAACTATTTTACTATAACGAGGTCTGGGTGCAAGAGTTTTTCTTGAGCACAATCTCGCAAGATCATTGAGCAAAAGATCTAAAGACCAACCATCGTAAATTCCATGGAATAAAGTAACCGTCACCAAAAAGAAACCTTTTTCACATTTCAAAGAATATCGAACTGTTTTTATTAAAGAGTCATTGTTCAGTACATCTACTTCGGCTATAAAATCGGACTTCCAAACAACCTGAAAGTATTCCCCATCTGATTTTAAAAAAGATGACCGCAGTACCTCATACTGTTTCCTTAAAAGCTTGAAATTGTTAATAAACTGATCAGCTTGTTCGCGCTTTTCGAAAAGAAAAAAAAAAGAGTTATAATAATTTTCATTATTACTCCTTTCAAGTTCAAACAACAATCCCTCGACAAGTGGTAAACAAGGGTTAATAAGTTCAATGTACTGATGGAATGGAAATTGGGAACAACTGGGTAGCTTAATAATTGAGTTTACCTTTATCGAGTCTTCTAGTTCCTCGTTAGTTTGGGTATTTAAAGCAAATCCTAAATTTGAAATAGTACTGGAAGTTAAAATCAATGAAGGGTTAGCATTATCATATCCTGATTTTCGCAACAGGCCTGATAAAGCCACAGCTGATATGGAGTCCAGTCCTAACTCAAAAACAGACGTTTGAGGTGAGATATCAGTAACCTTAACATCAGAAAAATCAGCAATTATTTTCAACAATTTAGGTTCGACAACATTGGATCCTTCGTTGTCGTTTTCCTCTCTAGCTGGAGCAAAAGAGGAAAGTTGCCCTAACGATAACCGTGAAAACTCCTCAATGACCTTCTTTTTATCAAATTTATTAGTTGGTGTCAACGGAACCGAGCTAATAAAAACATAAAAACTTGGCACCATATATTTGGCCAAACTCGCTTTACATGCACTGTTTATAAATCCAATTAAGGAAGGATCTTTATGGTCGTGAACAATCAAATGAGAAGCAGATATGCCCTTGACATGGATAAAAGCAACCAACTGCTGCTTTCGAAGTACTGGATGAACGACAGCAAGAGTATACACTCCAAGTATCTTTTCGGAGGAACTTTTTATAACAGCATTAATTTCTCCAATCTCGATGCGCTGGCCACGTAGTTTGATTTGATCGTCCGTCCTACCGCAGAATTCTAAAGAGTTATTATCTTTTAACAACCTTCCCAAGTCCCCAGTATGATAAATACGATCATTGAATCTTCTATCGAAATAAAACTTCGCATCAGTCTGTTCAGGCAAATTGAGATAACCTTTGGCAACTTGATTACCTCCCATACAAATTTCCCCTAAACCTCCTAACAATACAGGTACTTTTGTTTCTTTAGAAAGTATGTAAGTACTACAGTTTGGAAAAGGTGGTCCAATATTTGAGACTTTTGCGTTTTTTGGTACTTTTCTGAACGCGCTAGCTCCGATTGTAAGCTCTGTCGGGCCCCAAAAGTTGTACAAAACTCTAGTATCGCCCCAAATATTAAGCAATTCTTGCTTAATTTGTTCGCCTCCTGTAATAAATACACGAAGAAGGGGTGCAGTTTTCGGAGTTAGGATGGATGCAAGTGACGGTGTTAAATCAACATGAGTAATTTTGAGAGCACTAATGGCAGTAGGAAGATCCTGTAGAATAAGGCTTTGTGGTGCGGCTACCAAAGTAATCCCAGTACTCCAACTAAAATATTGTTCAAGAACGCTAACGTCAAAATGAAATGAAGCGAAAGCTAAGAATCGAGAGTTTGTATCCCATTCACCTGCAAATTGGTCTTGAAAAGCCAGCATGCACTGAACAACATTGTGATGAGTCAAACAACAACCCTTGGGTTTTCCAGTACTTCCAGAAGTATACAAAACGTATGCTAAATTTGAATCTTCAAAATCTTTAGTATATGGATTTTCAATGTTGTTGGAATAATTTCCAGGATCAGAAGCATCCAAGATTGTTACGTTGATAGAAGCATTTAACAATTTTGTGTAAAGCTCACCAGTTGACATTACTAATACGGCTGTCGAATCAGTTACAATGTAACGTATTCTTTCAGTAGGCGCTGATACATCTAGAGCCAAAAAGCAACATCCGGCTTTAAGAATAGCCAACATTGATATAAAGGCCTCGATGCATTTGTCAAAATAAACAGCAATGATTGAGCCCACTCGAAACCCATAGCTTTTTAAATTGTGAGCAAGTTTATTGGCACGTTCATTCAATTCCGAATATGTTAAACGAATTAACTGAACCGAATCTTGATTAATGTCAAGAGCAAACTCTAAAGCACAGCTATTTGGTGATTTCTGCGCAAAATATTCGACAAACTGATGTAAATATTTTATCTCAGTAGGATAATCTCCAACTATAGCAGGTTTGATAGATAATAATTGCGTTGGCAGAGAATTTTCCAAAATTTCAATTTGTTGTAAAGGGTTGTTAAATATGGTGGTTAATATGGCGTTAAATTGATCCAAAATTAATGATGCGTGGGCTTGAGGAATATAATTGACAGCTGAGTTAAGAGTAAGTTCTGAGGTGGATTCAGAAAATCGCATCTCAAGTGCCACAGGAAACTCGATGAATCCCTGAGCTTTACATTCATCATTAAATAGTTTCAACGGTATATCATTGTCCACGTAAATAGAAAAAAGAGAGCTAAATAGCTTCTCTGAAGGACCTAGATTTAGCCATTTTTTAATATCGAGTAACGAAGTAAACTGAAATTTGTTTGCATCCAAATTGAACTTTTGTAATTGCCTGAGGCAGTCTTCAACAGTACCTTGAAGCTTAACAACACAAGGAATTGTCGTCACAGTTGGAAATATATTGTCATCAACGTCAGTTAAAACTGATTTCCCAGACAAAACCGTACCAAAAACTGCATAATTCTCTGCACAATAAGAAGCTAGGATTTTTGCCCATACCAATTGGCCCAAAACTTGTAGAGTAACATCATGAGCATTGCACCATTTGGTTAAATTTGTATAATTAAGTGCACATGGCTTTTTAGTGAGCATCCTATCTTCATTGTCAATGCGGCAAGCAGTCAGACTAGGGAAGTTAGTCGGTTGAAAAGACAACAGCTGTTTGATCCAAAAAGCTTTGGCTTCTTCGTAATTAGCTTTAAGGAGCTCTATTTGGCGAACAATAGGTTCGTGATTAAATTTACCAATTGGACTATTCAAGCTTTTTTCAACAAGTCCAAGTATTTTACGTAATGAACTCTCATCGTACAAAGCATGATGCATTATAATAATCAGGAAGGTTTCTTGGGAAAATGTTCGGACAAATATTAATGAATATGGAAGAACGTTTTTCCCCTGAAGTAAATCGCGCCTTTGGAGTTCTAGATATTCATTCAAAACCTTTTCTACAGATGCCGCGTGTAACTCCATGCTCCAAGGTATGTCAACTTTTGAATAAGTTACTTGACAAAACGGGCTACGTTTATGTTTTGTAGTTTGGAACTTGGTGCGTAGAATTGAAACATTTGATATTACATTCTCCCAAGAAGAGCGTAATAATAAAGGATCATTGTATTTTTGCAAATGGAAGACCGAATAGTTCAGATAATCCTTTCCACCATTTGTATAAAAGCGAGATAACATACTGCATTGAGAAGCCAAGCATGGTAATATTTGCTCAATTTTATCACATAACGTTTGAGGTATCAATATCTGCTTCCTGATGTCTTTAAAGAACTGATCGATTGACTCATGAATCTTATCATTTCTTGTATGAGATTCCGTTCGCCTTCTTTTAAGCTTTCGAATCAACGAATTGATGGTTGAACTATTAAGAATGTCTAAAGCAGAGATTCGAAGATGAAATATTTCGCGTAAATCCTTGGAAAGTTGTATAGCAGATATGGAATCTATTCCGATTGTGGAGAGCTTCGTGTTCAACGATAGTTTTTCGAAAGGTATTGAGGCAAAGTCAGAAATGGTCAAAATGACTTTCTCTTGAAAGCCATCCAAAATGTTGTCATTTTTCGGGAACTCATCATTATCAACTTTAAAAATGTAATTATCATCATTCAATAAATCGCGAAGTTTATCAACGTTAATTTTTCCCTCTATGTCCAAGGGCATGCTGTCTATAAATATAAACGATTCTGTCTCAATAGTCAAGTCATTAAATTCTCGAAGTTGCTGATTTTCCAAATCAATTCATGTAACCTTGTGCTCGAATAATCAGAATGAAACCTTAAAGCCAAAAAAAGGATAAATCTTTTAGAGCTGTTAGATGATTTTATAAAGCAAGCGTTAACAATATCCATCACTTCTGAACAGATCTGGCTTGTCATGCAAAGATGATGATGATGATGATAGTCATTTCCTCTACTTTTCTTAATATATTCAAATTCTCCACCTGCCAAAATCCGCACAATATCTCCCGTCCGGTAATAAGACCTATTTTCAAAAGTAAAGACACGTTGGCTATCCATCATCGTATTGCCAGATTTTTTTACACTAGCAATGCATAGCTCACCACTTGAGCCAATGGGTGCTAATGTGTTAGTATCAGAATTGACAACAGCAAAAATTAATCCTTTTAAGGGGATGCCAACCATCATAATATTCGATTCTAAGTATTCAGTTGCTGGAACACATGAACATATAAGAGGTTTAAAAGCATAAATATAAGAGAGACGGGAACCCCAGGATTTTATCATATAATTGTTTATAGGTCCTTCATAGCAATAAAGTCGTTGGATGCTAGGAATGTCTTCACCCTTAAGGCTTGCAGCAATTGACGAGGTGGTAATTAAATGAGAAGCATGAGTGGCCAGTAAGAGAGGCTTGAGATTATTCTTTAAAAAGAGTTGTGGACCAGATATTAAAGTGCAGCCAAAAAACCAACACATAAAACAATCAAACATTTGACAAGCTGTAGAAGAAGGTGCATACTGAAACCATCTAGAAGAACTAGGAAAACAAGTCGAATCAATGAAAGAAATGATAGAATCCATGAAAGAAGAAGATTCCATCATAGTTAAACCTTCTGCTAATTCATAGCTAGGAAAAATAAAGGCAGAGCTTCTACTTTCATTGGGGATTTCCACAGTAGGAAGCTTGTCAACAACCTGCCTGAATTTGTCAATTTCCACTTGATTGACATCCTCAAAAGGAAGAAATTTGTCTACTATAAGCAACTTAACATTTGTTCTTAGTAAATTCTCCTTTGCAAAGTTCAAAGAGGAGCAATGCTCTAATGGGAAAAAAAAGGCTCCAATCCTTAACACTCCTAACATTAAGGAATAATAATCTAACGATTTATCAATAAAAACGGCAACAACATCATTTTTTTTTATACCAATGCTATGAAGCCAGTAGGATGCTTTAATTGAGTACTCGCTAAAAAATTTATAAGAATAAATATTTTCCTTATCAACGTTATAAACGAAATGTAGAGCGATACTTGAGGGGTGCTCATTTGCTTCTTTTTCGAATAGAGTTATAATGTCTGCATTTGTGTCAAAATTTGTATGGATTGGCGGTGGAGAGCTTGGCGATCTCGAAATCAAATTGTGCTTTTCCAAAGAGGTATACAATGGAACTGAAGTTGAAAGTCCATAATGCACATAGTGCTTCAAAATAGTTTTATAAAGGTTACAAACTAATTTTCCTGACTTTCCAGTCCCAGTTCCAACTAATGTGAGCGGAGAGTCATCACTGCCTAATAGCAGTTCAATTATAAATCTCATATCCATAGACGATGATTCATTTAACAACTTCCAAGGCCCAGTTCTATCGCTCAAAAGTTGAGGCTGTATTATAAAAACTGTGTCGAAAAGTGACTTCACTGTCAAACTCTTACAAATCGATTGCACAGAAGTCATTTGATGTTCTTGCAATGTTTCCTTAAGTCTCTGAAGTTGTCCACACACTTCAGCAAAGGATAATTTACTGTCGAGCAAGACTCTTAAAGGAAACGAATTAAAAGTAGGAGCCACAAGAGAAACAACTTCATCAACAGGTACGTCTCTTCCGCTGATAATGTTACCAAAGCAAATGTCTCTGCTATTAAGCAAAAAAGATAATGTTTTAGCCCAACAACATTGCAAAAACGTTGATGTAGTAAATGAAAACCCGTTACATAAGTCATCAATTTGGGAAAGAGAAATAGAAAGGTTGCATTTGTAAGTCCTTTGCTCAGGGTTTATATCTTTACAAAGTTCGGGAAATTTAGAAGGTTTAAACCCCAAAAATATCTTAGACCAAATCTCCAAATCAACATTTTTATTGTAACGGTGTAAGTAGGATATAAACTTAAGCATTGATTGAGAACCTTTGGGATTTTCCTTACGCAATAAATGATTAATGTCATCCATTATTAGTTGAAATGCCCACGCATCATATAAGACATGGTGTATGCAAAAAAGCACATAATTTTTATTTTCACCTTGAAGGAAAAAGATTTGTATAGGTACTTTTTTAGAATCTAGCAAAGGTATCTCAGCAAGATTATATTTCGATAAGCTTTCGCCTTTGTAAGGCAAAACCTGGAAATAGAAGTTGGGTTCATTTAAAACCACTTGACAATAAGGATATTTTTTTGACCTTGTAACAAAAAAACAAGTTCGAAGAATTGGTAAATTATTCAGTAAAGTCTTGAAAAGGAGGTAGATTTCTTCTTGAGATGATTTACCTGTTTCAAATAGATACTTATTATAGTAATATTCAACACCATTTTTTTCCGAACTGGCAAGCAAAGCTTGTTGCATAGGAGTACAAGGAAAGTACTGGAAAGATTCAATGTCTAAGTTCGCTTCATGCTGGATGTCACTGACTTCATAAAAAGTAATCTCATTGTCAGCTGATAACGTTTCAGTCGGTAGAACTAGTAATTCGCACAATGAAGCAATCGTGGGATTTGATTTCATATTTGGTATTTTTAGGTTACCAATGCCACTGGATTTTCGAAGCAAAGAAAAAAATCTCATAGCACAAAGAGAGTCAAAACCATAATTTTGCAAGTTTTCAAAAACATCAGCAGAAAGTACGGTATTGCCTAATATTTTAGAAAGACAACTCCTAACAAGTTTTTCTTCTCTTTTACTAAAACCTGTCCTAGCTTTAGATTCAACATGATTATGCTCGGTAATTGTAACATTGAAACTTGCATGAGTCTGAATTTTAGACTCAATGTTGTATAAAATAAAATTAAGGATTTTATCAAAATCGTTTAACAAGTTATTTAGTAGCTCAGAGCTCAAATAACCGGTAAGTTTAAATTTATAACCTTTATTTTTTTCGATCTCGATCAGCAAAGGCTGTTCAACATGGTCAGTTGAATGTATTAATGAGATGAAACTTTCGTCGACAGAAGGTATTCCTGATTGCTGATAAATTAATATACTCTCAAATAAATTGGAAACTAGTAATTCTTCTTGAAAATCCGAAATTGCCATAACGGAATGTTTCAAAACGAAACTCAATTCTTTAAACAAGTTTTGACAAAGATTTTTATACGACAATTCATCATCCAGCTTAATGCGAACAGGCAAAGTTTGCATACATGGTCCTATAACATAGTCAACGTTTGGTAATAAACTGTTAACACGCCCTGATACAACAGTGCCTACTAAAAAGTCGTTTGTTTTCAAGTATGAGGAAAGAACAGTAGACCAAGCTGTTAAAAAGAATGATAATGGAGTAGTTTGAAGTTGCTTACAAATGTTTTCAACACTGAGCAGGCTGATATTTGAGGATAATTCAACAACACCCATCTTCTCACGTTGATAAGATAAACTTTTGAATTTAAAATCCTTCAAATATTTTTTCCAAAAGCTTATGCAATTTTTGTAGTTCAGTCGCCTAAGCGATTCTAATTCCTGAACATAGTCTTCAAATTGTGGGACGATCGTAAGCCGTCTATCGTGAATCAGCATGAATAATTGCTGCATAATAATATCGATGGACCAACCATCGTATAAAGCGTGATGCCAGACAATGCTGAGATAACAGTTACTGGAGTCATAAATTACAGCAGCATCCAATGGACCACTGTTTAGAAATTGTTCATCAAATTCTTTGGTAGTAAAATGTTTTTGAATGCACTCTAGGCAATTCTTTGAATACGAATACAATGGAGGCTTCTTTTCAAGAATAAACCGAGTAAATCCCTCATTTTCGTCCAAAGCAAAGCCATTACTCAGTATAGTATGTGTATCTAGTAATTTCTCCCAGGCAAGCTTAACTTTTTCAGGTGAAGCTGCAATTTTAAAAACAGTGTGATTGAAATATAGATTTCCATTATTTGAGAACGATTCATAGAGCATTCCTTTTTGAAGTGGTGTGCATTTATTAAGAAAATTGTTCTTTGACTGAACTTCGTTGGGTTTGAGTAAAATTAAGCTCTCAGCTATTTTGAAAACCACTTTACTAGTCAAAACAATTGATGGATTTGCCTCAAAACCTAAGGACCTAATCTTACGCACGAAATAGACAATATCTAAAGAATCCAATCCCAAGTCAAAAATCGACGAAAACCGAGAAATAGATACAACAGAGTTAAATCTCTTTTCACATATTTCATGTAACACATTAGCGACTAACAGTTCAGATTGATTAAAGCTAGAGAAATCAGTAGAGTGTTTATCAGAAGCAGAAAATTGAATTTTCAATGCTTTGCGATCTGTTTTTCCACTTGCTAGTCTTGGAAACCCAGGTAAGCCAACGTATTTTGTTGGGCACATCCAACTAGCAAGGTGGGATTCAGCGTGCTTTCTCAATTTCATTTCGTCGCCGACATAAAAAGCAACCAAATTGTCGCCAATTTTTTCAATAGCCAAAGAATCGACGGAGGGTGCTAATTTTGATTCAATTTCTCCAATTTCAATACGCCTACCTCTTATTTTTATTTGCATATCACCAGCAATCCTCCCGAATATATATAATTTCCCATTTATTATACGGCCCAAATCGCCAGTTCGGTAAATTGACAGAGTTTGTTCGTTATATTGAACCTCAACAAAGGCCTTTGCATTAATCTCTGGTCGATTAATGTATCCACTAGACAACTGTGGGCCAGCAATACATACTTCTCCTAGAAATCCTTCATGCAACACATGCGGCTGAGAATCTTCAGTAGGAAGTGAAACAACGCATATTGTTGCTGATTGTAATGGCACGCCAACTAAATAAACCGTGGTTAACGCTTTGGAAGGATTAAGCGTAACATGTATAGCTGCTTCTGTCGGACCATAAGCATTTACTAAACGTTCTCCCCAAAAGTCAATGATTCTATTAGTGAGCAACTCACCGATCGTTATGAGCATTCGAACACTTGTAAATAATTCCTTATTTTCGTCAAGCGAGATAACATTAGCAACAGTGGGTGTTAGTTCCAAAGCAGCGATTTTATAATCATATATTAAATACTCCAAATTTCCGATCAAGTTCTGCCTTTTCGAAGTCACCAACGTCAGACCGTTATTCCAATTTCCAAAAATTTCAAAAACCGATACATCAAAGGTCACGTTGGCAAACTGCAACCAAGCATCACCACGTTCAAGCCCAAACATTGGATATAAATACCCGTGGGATTTGATAGAATTGGTAGCAGCTCGATGAGAGATTGCAACACCCTTGGGATTTCCAGTTGAACCAGATGTGTACAGAACATAAGCAACGGAATCAAGGCTTTCAGGAAAGGGAAAGGGGGGTATCTCATCATCGACTTTGATCTCCATTGACTCATTATACTCAGGAACCTTTAATATAATTGTGTTATTAGGAAATCGATTAACAAACTCTTCAGAGACAATAGCAAAAGACGCATCAACATCTTTACTGATAAAGTGGACCCTTTCAGTACGAGTTTCTACATCAATGGGACAATAAGCATTACCACTGTAGAGGATTGCAAGAATACCAACGAAAAGAGCAGGTGAATGAGATACCATAATAGGAACTACCTCATTCTTACATGTAACGAGTTTGGAAAGTTTTATTGCCAAAGAGTGAAGCTCGAGAAAAGAAAATGATCTAAAGGTATCCTCCAGATCATCGCCAATTTCATATATAAACTTCAAAGCATCTTGATAAGGGTGAGAAAGAGTATTATGATAAAAACACCCGTGTAAATAATTAGCAAGAGATGAAGAGTTTAAGCATAAATCGGAACAAGGAGAATTAAGGATGGAGAAGGGGAGGTCGTAATTAGTGATTTTTGAGTTAATCATGAAAAAAAGTAATCTTGCTAAATCATCATCAAACAGAGACGAATTCCATTTTAAAGTAAGGAAATTGGGAGAACAGACAAAGGCTATGTCGGCAACCACATCCATAGATCGAAAAGCGGTTATGTCTGAAAAATAAGATAAAAGTTGATTCAAACATGGTTTAGATGATTCAAACAAATCGTCAGCAAAGGATGGATCTCGACGCGAAGTGAAAACGGCAGAATGTAGTTTATGTAGGTGAAAAACTTCTAAGGGTTCTAGTTGGGAGTTTGTAGAATGATATAAGTAGCATTGGCAATTTTTAGGATTAGTATTAGGAATCACATCGTCTGAAACAGGAAAAAAAAAGAATGAAACTTCTCCACCAGTGATACCACAAAACAGCCAACTCCAAGCGTCCAAAAATGCAGAGTAAGGATGTGAAAAGGGAAGTGATAAAACGTGATAGGGGGCATCACTTGACGGCCGCATAGGACCTAATTGAGAAATTTGAGTTGAGAAAGCATCTTCTTCATTTGAATTCTTCATAAGTCTCAATCAAAAAATTTAGTGACACGGAAATATTTTATAACGAAGGTGTTGTTTCACAAATGTATCAATAGCTAAAGGATGTATTAATCCTTCATTAAAACACAGTAGCAGTAAGAACCAAGTAGAGGAATATCCTGCTAAAATATGGATGCTTGTAATATTACACCACCCTTGCTTAACGAAGTTTAGTTACGTGATTTGGCGCAGCCTTAAAGTTCGTTATAATGTGCAATCAAAAAGGCCTGTCTAAACAAGGCAATCAACAAACTGGAAGTTTTTCGGGTGACTATTTTCATCGGAGTTTGCTCTTTTAAGTGAATTTTTCAATACTTTCGAAAGATCATGAAAAGCCTCATTACTAATCTTTTCCGAAATTTAAAATGGAGAGATATCAAATGAAGTGCATGTGACCTAGATTTTCGCTTACAATATTGCCCACTTTACCACCTTATATTTATCAGATCGATAGAGATCGGATGAAGAGAGTCTAGAAGATCAACGCGGGGTGCCGGTCGGTAAACCTGAGTCCAAGTAAAGGGGACTTTTTGTAGTGGAAAACGAATGAATAGAGTTTTCCATTTTTTCTGATGTCTCATTTAATCGATGCCATTCTATTAAAAAAAATGTGTTGTAACACACTTACCACTTCCTTTTCGCTTTACTCCAGATTTGCTTCCGCATAGTTCAAAAAACTACGGACTTGCGAGATACAGAGCATGCGACCGCAGCATAGAGAAAGTGGATGAAAAGGGGAGGGAAAGAAGATGACAGAGAAATATAGACCTTGGTATGCGGTAATTTTAACGATTTTCAAATAATTTCATAACAAAGACTCGGTTTTCCGTAATACTAAATTTGGCAGTACACTTTTCACCTTCTGTTTATACCTAAGAATACAAAACGATGCTTAATTTTAGGCACTTCTTATTTTTTGTTTATTCGTATGTACGCGAGGAGAAAACATATACCTGGCGATGCTTTGTTTTAATTTCCCATAAAAAAAGAATTTCGCTCAAGAAAAACAGAATTTTCATTTCACCATCCTCTTTTTTTTAACGGTTGTTTATGCTTCGAGATTTTCTCGGATTTCACAAAATTTCCACCTTAACTGCAGTTACGTAAGGGCTTAGCGCTATGACGGAGAAAGCGCGACATATGTTATCGAAAGGGAATGGACTCCTTAAAATACATGTGCTCATATACTTCCATTATATAGGCTCATTTTCGCACGTATTGTGGGTTGGATAACAATATTTTAAAATCGACCAACAATCTTCTTGCAAACATTTGTAGTAGTGCTAGCCTAATTAATTTCAAAAAGCCGCGCATTCTAGAATATCGTGAAACTTGGTAAGTATGAAAAGGAAAAATATGTTTTTTCGGATAATGGAACCAAGTTTTCTAATATTATTGCTTGCTTAGGGAAAATCCCTAATTATCTAATTAATTCATTTCGTCCCTCTTTCTTAAAAAAAAACCTTTGGAAATAAGAAAATGACTGAACCTCTAGATTTAGCAATTATTGGATTTGGTCCCGCTAGTCTTTCTTTCCTTATTGCTTTGCATGACCATTCGGAGGAGCCCTTAAAGAACAAAAAAATCCGCGTGTTTGAAAAGTTGCCCACGTTTTCCTGGCATGAGGGTATGCTGATTCCTGGTTCAAACATGCAAATCTCATTTGTAAAGGATTTGGCAACGCCCAGGGATCCTACTTCTTACTTCACCTTTTTAAACTATCTACATTCGCATGGCCAGGAACGATTATCTGGTTTCCTTAACATGTCCACCCTAGAGCCATCTCGTTACGAATACCATGACTACTTATGCTGGGCAGCCAGCCATTTCTCCAAGTTTGTCGAGTACAACGCTAACATTAATAAACTCCATTACGATGCCGCAACTGATCTGTACATTGTGGGTCACGGTGATACTCAATGGCAAGCGAAAAACATCATTATTACTACGGGTTGTCAGCCGTATATACCACCATTGTATAAATCAGTCGACAGTCCACTTATCGTCCACTCCAGTAAGTTCATGTCAGATCATAGTCAAAAGTTGCTTCGAAATTCCAAACACGGCATTCTCGTCGTGGGATGCGGTCAATCTGCTGCTGAAATATGGAAACACTGTCATTACTCTCTCGACCCCAAGACCCCTTTGGCAATGTGCTTTCGCAATTTGGCCCCAGTTCCCAGTGACTCAAGCCCTTTTGTGAATTCGCTTTACTTTGACAGCCATAACTCCCATTGGTGGTACAACCTTCCCACTGAAGCTAGATTGAAAGGACTAAGCGTTGGCCGTACTACCAATTACAGTGTTGTCAAAGAGTCACTATTGGAGGAGATGTTTAAGGAGTGCTACTTGCAAAAACTGAGGTATGGTCAAGAATTCCATCAAATAATGGGTGATACAGACATTCAGTCGATTAAGAACGAAGGCGATCATTTAGTTGTTCAATTGACTAGTCAAATGGACAAAAGCAAAAAGCCTGAAACTCGTAAAATTGATGTCCTGTATGTAGCTACTGGTTATGATCATGAATCATTCGATGTCTTAATGTCCTCCCTTTTTCCCAACTCGCAGGGCGCTCAAATTTCTGAGGAGTACTGTGTACTAAACGCCCCAAGTAAACAGGGAAAAGTCTATGTTGCCGGCATTACCAGCAATCAACACGGAATCGGCGAAACCCTTCTTAGCTGGGCTGCTATCCGAGCTGGTGGTTTAGCCAAGGAACTGTTTGGTCCGAGTAAACCAACTGCTCGGGTCCCTGCTTCTTATCTTAATTGATTCTCAGCTTAACTATTCACCTCATTTGATGCTTCGCCGTCTTTCATTATCTTTTATTCTTTTTACAAGAACATAGAGAAATCTTCGACTTTTGCATTTTCTTTTGAACCTTTTATTCGGTTTACGAATCTCTACACTGTATATTTGTATAGATTTCGATGACTTGGTCAATTTAAAGCTACTGTGAATATTTCCCTTCATTCGCCCTTTCATGCCTTATTTCGATAGTAAGTCGTGCTATCCCAATTTCTTACGTGACAATAAAAGGTATTTTGACATTCCGGTCGATTAAAGACGACTTGATACAGATATCCATATAGCTATAATGTATTTTGCTAAATTCGAGCTTACTTTTACTTAAAGACCCAAATTGACATACAAAACGTAAGCAGTGAGTATGCTTAACATTATTAAATAAATTAATTTTGATTTCACTAAAATATTTAAGCGCGCTTATTCGTAGAAAAATTATCTTCACTGCAAAGCATGTTGTTCGTTAAAGAAATTTTATGTATATACACTGGAGACATGACGGTGCACCAAGTCCAAGCTGGCGAACTATGGGACGGCAGATCCCAACGGTGGAACACGTTTAGTTGATACTTTCCACCTCGCATTCAAATTTTTTTCCTGTCTTCTCTTATTCCAAGTTACCTTTCAATTTTGGTCTTTAAGAAAGGTTTCCATCTTATTGCTAAATAATTTGAAGAGAGATAAATTTAAAGAAAAGGAAGTTTAAGAAGTTTTTTATCCTTTAATCAGTGTTTTCGATTTAGTTAAAAGAGTTCGAAAGTTATTTGCTTGGTGCTCTTACAAATTACATATTTGGGTAATTATAAACATATAATGAGCGAAACTTTAGTATTACATTTAAAAGTGCCAACTGAAAGGTTTCGAGAAGTTTTAAGTTCCTTGAAAGAGAAGCAAAACTTTACTGCATCACCATCTTCTCAACCAAAACCACAAGAGCGGCCATTCCAGATGAAAAAACCTCGGGCTCCTTACGGAATGGGCCCAAGAGCCATGAAGCGCAGAGAAAAAGCAGAGAAAGAGAAGTTAGGAGTTGTTAATGACGAATTAGCAGAATCTTCCAAACCATCTTCGGGTGCTGCGACACCTACGCGTTCAGCACCAAAATCGAGTGCTGGACTAATTAATTCGGGTCTGAGAGCCCTCGATCGTTCTGGCAAACCTTGTCGTCGTTGGGAAAAAAAGCCTATATCCATTCGAAGTATTTCTACCATTGTCTGGAAATTACCTTTATGGATTGGTACTCCAGATTCGATTCCAAACACTCCAGAATTACCGGTTAAAACGACACTCGACTCAGTAAATGAAATTGCTGCTGCACTGTCAACACATGCAGAGTCTAGTCCTATGGATGCTACTTCACCTGTTGACTCAATGCCTGAATCTGCAACTGGTATTTAAATTCTTTGTACCTTTACGTTATTATATAAGAAATCAAGGCTCACGTTTCTCCGGCTGGACCGAACATTTAGAGAACATTAATACGGAGCTTGTATGTACAAACAGAGCAGTACCCTAATTTATTCTCCTTTATTTCCTTTATCTCGAGTTTAATACTTTCCTTGGATAAGACTTGCTATTAATGCGGTTTTCTTTCCCCTTATAGATCTACTTCAGCTTCTAAAATTTAAATCCTTCTATTGGCAATCCTCTTTACAAACCGTAACTTCAGTATATGCAAATAAGTGTTTTATTGAAAGAAACAATGGTGAATCAGTGCTGTTTAACTATTCAATCCTTATTTTTTTTCTTTTACCTATGGTTGATCTTATATTAGAGCAATTATATTAAAAACAGTTTAACAATGCTACAACAAGAGAAATGGTTGTGAGAACAGGTTGAACTATTTAAGTTTGATTAAATAAATAGAAAAAAAATGTAACAACGTTAATGTCTAATTTATTGTAACTAGGAATTAGCTTTGTAAAATTCAAAACAGTATAGAATGATTGAATCGATAGGAAATCAGATAATTTTGAGTGCCTTTTATATTTTAAAAGATAGGACCGAAAGATTGAATCGTAAAAAGAAGAATATCGGAAATGCAACATGCAAATTAAATATTGAATAATTTGATTTTTAAAAGAAATGACTAAACAAAAAGAGGATCCACAACTTCAAAAAAACAAAAGAATGATAAAAAAAATGCAAAAAGGAGTGGAATGGAACGAAATCGACAGGTTATAGACGAATAGAAGGAACACAGCTAAATATTGCTGTGTTTGCACCCACTATTAAAACAATTATCGAAAGCACGAATATTGCACGTCTGTTTAAACTTAAGCGAATGGAGGGTTGCAAAACTTTCTCATAATGAAACGGTTTAACTTCTGAGTATCCCAATAAGGCAAGAACAGGATCATGTTTAGACCACGTACATATAAGGTTATAAAAACCAAAAGCAAATGGAAGAAGTGTCCATACCCGCTTTCTCCTTGAGTAGTCTAGGAAAATACCGCAAAAACCTAGCCAGTAGGCAGCAAAGGTAGACACATAACCAATAATAAATCTCCCTGTGCAAGTTAAAGGATTGAGGTTGTGCTTAAATTTGTGGTTGAGAAAGCGATAGTAGGCGGGTTTGAGAAGGAAATTGAGAAGATAAGTTTCGACGTCTTCAAACAGACGCAACTCGTCTTGTCTTTGATGTTCCTTGCAATCTAAAATAGGTTGAACGAGCTGTGGTGGTAGCATAACTTCATGTGGAGATGCTGGATTGAAATATTTTTCGATAATAATTTGAGTAAACATTTTAACTTGCTCTTTACTGATAACCGTTGATTCCTGCGTTAAACTTTGAATATTTGATGTCAAAAGGTTTTTTAAATAAGCAGCTCTATCTTTAGAGAGTAGTAAGTCTGAGGAGTTGATAGTTTGTTCATTGGATAATTCTTCAAGAAGAAGAGGACCAAAATTTGGCCAGTACACTGTACTCAAATCTTCAAGAGAAAGGCTTGCTGACCTAAACCGCGTAAAGTGGTGAGGACCAAGTGTGGAACTGCTTTCTGTATTCAAAGAAGTGCTAGTAACACCAGCTTTGTATAGACCTCTTATATGCTCTCGAAAGAGAAATTTGTGAAGCATAATATCAAGAAACAAATCTAAAAATTCTATTGCATTTTCTTCATCACGTATATAAATGTAAAAGTTGTATAAACTCAACGGTGGAAGATTTTTTTTGGTTAAAACTTCTGAAACTCTCGGGGCGGAAGCCATTCAGACAACCACCTCAAGACAAGTACTAGAGTTCCTAAATTAATCCGATTTTAATGTGTATCAAAAAAAATACAGCGGATTGGTTCCGCTTTAGTTTCAAATGTCAGATGACACAAAGTGGTGGTAACATCTGAAGTTACTAAATTAACATTCTACACTTTACTAAATAAAGGTGATTTGTGGAATGCAATAGAGCATACCATATTACTGTAAAAAATTAATAATAAATTTTATAGAATTATAGATAAACTAGTAAGCTTTACTTGATACCTTATCCTCGATAAACAGATACACCTTTTCTACAAATATTTTTTTTGACAAGCATTGAGCCTCAGTTCAAATGTCACCATATTTGCATTTAATTAGATAAAGAATACTAAGCAGGATTGATTGTGTTCCAAAAGCCAATACACTCAGCGATAACTAATGTAAAGTTAATATGTAAATTTCGAAACTTTGTAGAATGAAAATCAAATAAAATCTTCTGATTAGGAAAAAAGGTTCTGAAATAATTTAATGAACTATTCATTAAAGCAATGGGATTTTCATATTATTTTTGATGGTATATTAAACTTATGTATTTCTGTTAAAATGGACGTAAAAAATCAAACATATTTCCTCATGGCTGTGTATTATTTATTGTTTTCAAAGGTTACTGATTGATATTGAACAATAAAGTGGGTTTAGATTTAGATTGTTTACTTTAATTCTTATATTCATGGCATCAATTCCAATTATTGTTGGCTTAATTTTTTCATTTTCAGGTAATTTTTTTATCTATGAAAATTAACAAGCGCTTTTCATACTTTTGTTGTCAAATCAGAACCAACCCATTTTTGTATTATTTAATTGAAGCGATTTGAATTCATGTTTACTTTTTTGTTGAAATAAAGTAGTGTAATGGAAACTAACAATAATAGTAAATTATTTCTGTTACATACGCTACGTTGTATTTCGTTTTTTACCTTCCACTTGATCGTGATAATCAATAACCGTAAATTCGAAATAATATTACTAGTCCAGTTTTCTATTAAATATTTAACTCGAGTAGACCTCAGCTTTCTATAGCTTACAGCTCGTTTGCTAGCTATACTTAGTGTTACGCCCTTAAAGTTTCATTAGTTTTATTTCCCTTATTAACACAATTAACGGAGCTTGTACGATGTAAAGGTCATATAACGACCTTGAGTAAACTTCGTTGATTTGAAAATATCGTTAGTAAACTTAAGGACAACGCAGCACACATCATTAAAGGACAGCTACGGTAATTATAATAGCGAGTGTAAGTTTGGAGTATGCTGTGTTTCAGTCATTTAAAATTTCTGCGCTTCTCCAACTTCACCAAAACTTCCAATCCGTTTTGGTTTGTAAAAAGTCGCAGAGATGTTTATTCTTACTGGTATGTGAGGAATTTTTTTTATATATCTAACAACATAATAGAGACTGCGGCGGGTTATGCCATTTTTAAAGCAAAGGATAAGTTGTTGAAGAAACGTGATGCCCTTATTGAGGATTTAAAATCTCCTGAGGGAGCTTCAAATCTGTATGTTTGTTGCATGCAACAATTGATTAAATGTATGATGAGAATTAACTTGCTAACACTGAATTTAGCTTAAAACTACAATCATTCGCCAAGTTTGAAAGTACTGTCGATGCTCTCGACAATGTTTCTGCTCTTGTTGAGGGCAAGGTTTCTTCCAAATTATCCTCTCTCCTAGAAGGGTTATCTGACTCAAAGAGCTCCACGCTGGTTGTGGCTGACCCTAAACTCGGCAATGCTATCAACAAATTACCAGGGTTGGAATTTGAAATAATTTCTGACTCTTCCGTTCAAGACTTGTACCGCGGTATAAGAGAGCATTTGTCTTCTCTCATTTCCGGATTGGCTCCTTCTGATCTCAATGCTATGTCTTTGGGTTTATCTCATTCTCTATCTCGTCATAAACTTAAGTTTTCTCCGGATAAAGTTGATACGATGATTGTTCAAGCTATTGCATTACTCGACGATCTCGATAAGGAACTCAATACCTATGCTATGCGTGTTCGTGAGTGGTATGGTTGGCATTTCCCTGAGATGGGCAAGATTATTCAAGATAACCTAGCTTATGCTCGTGTTATTAAAGCCATGGGTATGCGTACCAAATGTAGTGAGACCGATTTTAGTGATATTCTTCCGGAAGAAATTGAGGCAACTTTAAAGAGTGCTGCTGAAATTTCTATGGGTACAGAGATTACGGAAGAAGATTTAGACAACATTGTTATGCTTGCAGATCAAGTCCTTGAGCTTGCTTCTTATCGTGCCCAATTATCTGAATATCTTCGGAACCGTATGCAGGCTATTGCCCCCAACTTGACTGCTCTGGTAGGTGAGTTGGTTGGTGCTCGTCTTATTGCTCATGCTGGTTCTCTGATGAATTTGGCCAAGCAACCGGCTTCTACAATACAAATTTTGGGAGCTGAGAAGGCTTTATTCCGTGCTTTGAAGACAAAGCATAGTACACCTAAATATGGTCTTATTTATCATGCAAGTTTGGTTGGTCAAGCGAATTCTAAAAATAAGGGTAAAATTGCTCGAGTGTTGGCTACGAAAGCTGCTTTATCTTTACGTGTTGATGCATTATCAGACAAGGATACTACTAATGGTAATATTGGTTTGGAAAATCGGATTCGTGTTGAAAACCGTTTACGTTCTTTGGAGGGTGGAAAATTATTACCATTGCCTACAGCTCCTGTCCAACAATCTAAAGTTCAAATTAATGGTACCTCTGCTTACAGTACGGCTACCGATGCTGTTACAAAAGATGCTGAAGAATCTCAAGAGGATGTAGAGATGGACATTGTAATCGAGAAGAAGAAAAAGAAATCTTCAAAGCTCAAAGAAGCAGACGGAGAATCAAGCAAGAAGGAGAAGAAAGAAAAGAAGGATAAGAAGCACAAGAAGAGTAAGAGAAAATCTGAGGAATCCGAAGATGGAGAATCTCCAAAGAAGAAGAAAAAGTCCAAAAAGTCAAAGGATTGAGTAGGTCGTTAGAGCAAATTCCATTAATGTTTTAAAAAGGAATTATCAATTCACTTATTGTTATACAATAATGCTTTCTTTTTTTAAAAAAGGTTGAGCTTGTTTAGAGGATAACGACTCAAGTTCAAAGATTATTTAGGTTCTCGTTATCCATTTTTGTTTTATATTATACTGGAAACTTTCAGAGTTATCATTATTGGCTTTTTAATCTCTAAACTTGGTCAATTTAGTTAAATTATGGCATCAAAAAATTCAAGTTTCAATAGCGTTTTAGATTCAAAAGGTAATTAAGCGACACCACTTTAAAATTGCTTTACACATCTGTTGTAATTTCCGCCAAAAATTTTTGTATGGCATTCATTTGCTTGTGCTATAGTAAAATTGTAAACATATCGTCGTTTTAGATAAATTTATTGATTTGGTTTTCGCAATTGAAATTTTAGTAATGTTGTGCTACCCATTCCTAATTTCCTAAACAAATTTAGATCTTAGTGGTCAAAATTTACTAGTTGCATAAAAATTACATGTAAGGCGTCCGCTACATTGCAAGTCTTACGTTTAGATAAATGATCAATTAAAACATAAAATTACAGGACATAGCTTTTCTATATCATAAACTTCAAAAACACCACTATTTGTTAAATTCCATCCCCTGTTGATATCTTTGCATCAATGCTCGAGCCTGAACTTGAGCTTGTTGTGAATCAAAAAAACGAGATTGCTCATTTTGAATGTTGGGCGTTCCCGAGCGATTTGAGGACCTCGCTAAGTAGTTATCCGTTCGGAACTTTGAGTAGTTATTGTTGGGAGGTCCCATAGAAGTTGCTGAAAATGTTTGAGATAGATTAGGATCGGGTATGTTATGAGAATTGTTTGAAGGAGCACCAGTAAACGAGTTCAATAAGTCTTGTTGGGCCTTCAGACTATTGGCTCCCTGCATTGTAATATAAGAGCCCGAGGAAACAGAATCTGAACGAGTTAATGATGGATTGGCTTTCTCTTCTTGCTGCATAGTCCCTGTATTTCCATGTAAGTCTGTGCCATTTGCATACGAAGACGAATCCCCATTTGAAGGAGGATACGATAGTGTAGATGTCTGAGCGATTTGAAAATATTGCCGGAGTTCTTTGTATAACGGCTCGAGTTGAGGTAGACTTTCAGGACACGAAAGTGGCGGAGTTAAAACTTGCATTTGACGGGGTGAAGCAATTGATACTACAAAAGCTAGATTAGCTTTGAGACGTTGTATATAACTAGTAAATGAATTAGTAACAACGAAAAAAATATAATGTAATAAAAGAGAGACAGTGCGAAGCGCAATTTGAGGAGCCGAAAATGGATACACACAATGAATATCCTTCCGCAGCTAAGTGTGCACGTAAGCAAAACATTTCAATCACTTACCTGTTGAAAAGTTCAGTAGATAAAGCCCGTTGCTCCAATGTCGAATTTTGCGCCGTCTTAATATGCTGAAGTTCTAAGCATTTCCATAAAATCAAACGATTAATTTCTAATAATTTGTTCGCCTTTTCAACTTCCATTGGATTAACCTGTCCGGTTGGGCTCGCGGAGTTTACTATCGGTGGACTTTTCGAAACAAAGCTCATTATTACAAACGTAGTTAACTTAAAAAGGAGATATAACTTAAATAACCAGTTTTTTTAAAAAATTTGTTGTAACTTCTTGTGTTTAAAACCCATTAACTAGGAGTAATGGTAATATATATATATATTTTTTTACAAATGCGAATTTTAGAGTCTCTGATGAATACTGTCGTTAAAAAGTATAAAACAACCTTTAAATGCTATATGGTAATAAACGTGAATGTAACAACACTATAACAATTCAATAGCGACTATATTCCAATAATGACAAGTCAGGTGTATAGTTTAAGCACCTCTAACCTCGGGCAAATAAATTTCTTATTTTACGGAACATTCAAATTCGACTGAATAAGATTGTTGATAACTTTTCAAATATATGCAATAGAATAAATAAATAATAATTATTTAGAGACTAAAGCTGATTTGCACGCTTCATTAACAGAGATAATATTTATACAATTCAATAACAACACTATTAGCGTATAAAAAATAAGTAAATTTAGATTTTTCTATAAATTTGCAATTATATAGACTATTGATAACGTAAAATAAATTATCCCATTTGCTTAATTAAGTAAAATGGTATTTTTTTAATTGAGGTACATCAAAAGAATGTGTTTGAATAATTATGGTTTCGTCCAAAATTCAGTATCTAGTTATGAGGTGAAATGACAAAGTAATTTTGAAATTCGATTAAGGTGAAGATAGATTGAGTTGAATAAGTCATTTTGGGCCAATCGTAAATTTCAAAATGAATACTTTGCATTTTAAAGATAAAAACCAGGGGTATTGAAAAATATTGTTAAGCTAAAATGAGGATTTAAAGCAATAGAAGTCTAAACACGTTCATAGAATAGCATATACGCTTCGACTTTTGAAACCTCGTCCCAGGATGATTCGCGTACAATATTGTCACTAATGTAAAGCCATCGTCTCTCGGGTATGCCAGCTTCAGAACGGAAATCCTTAGAATTCGTAGAAGGGGCACTGAGGTCTAAGAATTTATGAGACAATACGTAAGCAACATAATGACCATAATTCAGGGTGCCACTGTGCACAATGACCCCGAAAAGTCGATATCTAAAACTACTTGAAGCACGTAGGTGTGGCATAACGAACTCGTTTAAATCTAATTCTTGTTCAAACTCAATGAAATCGGAAATTTTTTTGGGATTGGCGTAACCATCGTGGGAAATCTCCTGGAAAAAACGCTTCAAATGGATAATAAAAACAGGAGGTAAAGGGTCATCTAATAACATCCGCTTGTAAGCATTTCTATAAACACTGTTATTAAACGAATATTTATCGTTATCCGACGTCAATCCTCCCTTAGCTGGAGAGCCAACTTCGTTAGGTTGATTACAGCAATTCTCGCAGGCAAACATGTTTTCACCACTTAACTCCTCAACATGAGTAAAGTTTTTGAGACAATCAATAAGTGTCTTAGGCTCCTCTATTATTGGGCTTGATAGTGAAGATTCTGAGAAAATTGAATTACTATTATCAAAATCTTGTTTCGAAATTTGCCCGCTAGAATTGACAGAGAGATCACTTAATCTTCGAGTCAGTTTTTGAAATGGAGACTGTTTCAAACTCTTGTCATTTTCACTAGCATGCCCACCAAGTAAATTTTCATTTAACGAAGAGGAATTAGTAGTCGGGGCTTGATCAGTGTCGTCGTTAGCATTGTCAACAACTATCTTTACAGACGATTTTTTTGGTGAACGACTAAATCGTGAACGGAGAGCACGATGGAATCGATGACGACGACTTACGCGGCTAGACGGGTAATGAATAGGTATGGATAAATCTTGAATAGGTTCAGGAGTGTTAGTAATTTCATTACAACTTTGGCACATCACAACGCTCGTTAAACGGCCTGTAAAAATTGACTTGATCACCAGGCTTGAAGAAAATTCATCCATAGTAGCTTTATCAAGCATCATATCATCTGAAGAAAGTTCACCAAGCCGTAGTATGTCTAGTGAACGCCTTTGAAATTGAGGAGATTTTAAAACTTCTTTTTTAGGACTAGCCTCCTCATGATTAGAACTATTAGATACATTGAAATGAGAATTAGGATCTTCAAAAGAATTGGTACCAGCGACCTCATGTTGACCCTTAAAAACTTGTTGTCCCTTGTCTGAACTGGAATCGAGAAGTTCTGACGATGGAAGGGATTTTGTAGACGAGGCCGCTAATGGCGATGAATTAGCAGGCAAGAAACTGTCATGCTGATGCTGTGAAGAGTCAGATGATTGCGACAACTCCTTCGAATAAGTAATATCTTCGGTCTCAGAACCCACTAATGAAGAAACGCTAACATAATCTTCGTTGTTCTGCTCGTTATCACTTGTATTGTGTGAATTTGGCGACAAAGAAGCATCTGTAACATTCACTTGTTTAAACGAAGTTAACGATTTAGAAAGCTGTTCATCATCTGTCAAACATGGACTAAGTTGAAGAGAACGTGATACACTATTAAGGTTAAATCTCAGTACACGAAATTCTTCAGAAATGAGATCGTCCAATAACAGCCTTAAAAGCTCGTGAGCATCCTGCTGGACGCTTTCGGAAAACTGGGGATGTAGTCTTCGAAATTCTCCGAAAAAAGTGGTAGGACGATATACGGAGATAGTGCCATCTGATTTATAAAAGGTCTCCAAAAATTTAATGAATGCAGATAAAAGAGAAGATTCAGGAGATTTCGTTAACTTTCGCACTATAACTGAGGAGTGGGAATATTGGAACGGGCTAATCACATCGTGTAAAGCCTCACAAGCACATAGGACTTGTAAAGTCGAATTAAAAAAGCATGTGGCACCCAAATTTTTTAAACCAGGACTGATAACTTTATATTTCTTCGAGCTTTTGCCAGAAGAATGCTTACTCTTTTTTTCCTTTTTAAAGTGTGACGAATTGGATTTTAAAACGTTGGGGGCCTTAGTTAACGATGAAACCAAGTTAGAGCAAATAAATTGTTGAACGTCCCGCACAACTAAATTCTTTTTATCAAAAATAACTATATCTGCATCACAACTGTAACAGTGACATTTCAAGGTTATAATGTTGACAAAAACGCAATGCTTCTTATTCTTTTCAAAATGTTTTCGGCTATGATCAGACTCATGATTGCAGCAGAAAAGGTAGCCACAATTAGCACAAAGTGTTAGTTCATAATCCTCCCTTTTTATTTTCTCCGTGGTGCATATAAAGCACAAATGTTTGCTCGGATCCCGAAGAGCACGAGCATTACCTTTGAGATGAGACAGCTTAACACCTTTTTTCAAATGAGAACATTCTTTGGGTGGTGTTGAAGGGGTTTTAACACTAGCAGCTAATGATTCCTTTTTCATTTGGTTAACTAATTCACTACTTGTCAGATTGTTAAGCCCATTCTTTATGGATGATGGATCATCAAATGGGTTTGTGGATGGCACAATTAAAGTGTTAGAATGAGGCATTATAATGCATATATGAAAACGGGACAAAAAAAAGACGATCAACAAGGAGGAAATCAATGGATAAATTAATGCAAGGAAAAAAGTAAAATAAAGAATGAAATGCGGATACTGAAGGAAACCTGTTTTTTTTCTAGAGAAACAACAACAATGGGCCGCAAGTTCGAACAGAACGGGCCAAAAAATTCAAAAGATAGGAAAGAAAATATGAGTTTCAGAAATAAATAGAATTTGCTCCCACAAAAATTAGCAAAAAGGCTATTTTTATTTAGCGGATTTGCAATTGTCGCCTTTAACAATCAAAATACAATCAACAATTATAAGCGTTGCTTCCGGTAAAGGAATGTTTCACTAACAATATTCTTACAAATGTAAAAACATTTGAAGATGTTTTGAAGACTTTGTCCGACGATAGTTAAGATTATCCTGAACCTTTAATCAGACTTCAATGGACAAGTCTATTAAGAACTGATTTCTTTTAACAAGTGTTTACACGCACAATTGAATCAGTGTACTATTTATGCTTATGGAAATCTTGGAATTACAATAGAGGTTGGGTATAAGTTTATCTGCTACAAGCTCGAAAGCGATCTTGAAAATAAAGATCGATATAAGCCTCTTAAAGAGCCTCTCGTTACCTTGCCCAATAAAAAATACAGTGTATTCGTTATAAATCGGTAATAGGGAAAGGTAAGGGTTTAATCTTAAGTTCCTAAACTTGCTAGTAAAGAACGTATTGATAACTACCAACATTTTTAATACAATATTAAGCATAGTTATTGTAGTAGTATTCTTTCATGGATTTAAATAATCCTCCTTCAAAACGCTTTGGAGATGACGATGATATTCCTGCTAACAAACGCCCCAAAAATGAAGAGTATCCAGAAATTCCAGGTTATTTAGGTAATCGAAAACCTTCTTATACCCAAAATCCTAATTCAGGGCCTGGAAAATTACATTATGCATCTCCACGACCAAATAATGTATCATCAAGCGTTGGAGTGGCAAGCGGCGGCGACAGGCAAGAGGCAGATCAGCTTCAGGATGCTCTTATTTCATGTGGTATTCAATTAAAAGAAGAGGAATTGAATTTGTCTACTTCCTTTTATGACCCTTCATCTCTAAATACATTCGCGCTTACTACCGAAGACCGTTCAAGAAAGTCAGACTTCTTAAATTCTTTTGTGTTGATGCAAACAGTTAGCAACATTGTAAACTTACATCGTTTAAAAAGCATGGATTCTGATATTCATGCTCTAATATCTATGGCAGTCCGTGATTATCTGGCAAATTTGTTGCAAAAAATGATTGTTGAAAGCCATCACCGGACTTCACAGTTGCATACTGATAATTACAAACAAGTTGACAACGTGCGCCAGACTCTTGCCAATTTTGCTTATAAGGAGTACGAAAGTGAGGAGAGAAGACGTACAGTATTGAATATTCGTAGAGCAGAGCATGAAGCTCGTTTGGCTGAACTTAATTCGGCTTCCACTAATGAAGAAGGATCGAGTCGACGTAGAAAAGAACAAAGCTCTTCCGCTGCAGCAAAAAATATATCTGAAGATGCGCAAAACAGAATGACTAACGCTACTGCAAGCATCATGGCTGGTAGTGCACTACCATCCGGTGGTAAAAAGTACTCGTGGATGGCAACTGATATGACTCCAATGACTCCTGCAGTTGGAGGTGGATTTGGTATTCGGAAAAAGGATTCTAATTCTCTTAAGCCCTCCTCCCGTGATGGTGTTTTGCCCTTACAACAAGAAGAAAAAGGTATAATTACTATTAGGGACGCATTAGCGGTTCTTGAAATGGATAGAGAAGGTGCTGGGCGTATTTTTGGTAGGGGTGCTAAGGCAATGATGCGTGCTTACATTAGGCTAAAAGATTAAACTTATGAATTTAATATGGCCTTAAAAAGTTATGACTAACTCATTTATTTATCTCGGGGATTCATTTATAAAACCCCTTCCTCCTATTTGAGTGGATTATTGTTCAGGACAACCGATGACTTTTTAAACACGATAATTGCATTAGGTCAAGTCAGGCGGAATACAATGTTTTGTTCTATCGAAATCAATTTTGGATTTCCTATGATGTATTTTTCTTAAATGAAACGAAGAATAAGCTCTTTTTTTTATTCTGGTTATATGTAATTTTTTTTTAATTTGTAAATAATATACACGTTTGTGACACACGCAGGAATATACCGTTGCTTTCTACTGGTAACGTAGTAATAGTCTATCACTTCTTAGCAGAAGCATTTAAAACGCTTTGCTGCTTTTTGCTATTTAGTAAATTAAGATAATGAAATGCACTCTCATGTACCCAGGGTTGTTGATAATAATCAGCACTTCTTTTTTCTGCATAATTCATATTTGTGCCATCCAAAACGATTTCTAAATCTCGGCTCTGGGATTCAATCCATTCGTTAATAAATTCAATTGGACTCTCCGAAAATTTCTTCATGAAATCATACTTCGACTGTGAGTAAGTGATAGCTTGAATTAACTCGGTAAGCTTATCGTCAATACTTCTGATTTTATCTTGCGACATCATCGTAGCAAGGAAAGAGCGAATTTGGCTGTGCCTAGGATCTTCCGTGTTGATACGGATATCAAAAATTGTAACTTTTTCAACAGTATGTTCACTGACATTAATGGTATACGGTATAACAATGGGATCAATAGGTTCGAGAAATCTATTCATAAGCTCAGGAATTCTAGGGAAGTAAAGACGATCTGCTTCAAATAAATCCCTTAATGCCTTATCACAGTTAATTAATCTTTTCTCCTCCATGTCTTGCAAGCGATGGAACTTGATGTATTGCCAAAGGTAGCTAACGATGTCAGGACGAGTGCCCTCACGAATACCCAGTATATTAGCAAAGGCTTTTGAAAGTTTATATCGTTCAGGATGCTCTTCAGGGTATAACATAATTTTGACATCTACGGATTGGTCGCCTTTTCTCGTAACGGTAATGCCGTTAGATGTATTAGAGTTATCCGGAAGTTTATTCCATTCAACATAATTACCACTAGGATAGAGATCATCTGATCGTAAAATTTGGATAGCAATTTTACGGAAAAAGTTGGTGAAAGGTGCTAATTCAAAAGCTTTATCGTCTTCGTCGTCAGGATTAACGAGTAGTCTACCTTCAATATGGAGAGTCCATTCAGGTATGGGAAGGGAGTTAATGTCGCCAGAATTATTCTCTTGATTTTCTCCCTTTTGTTGCCATGATTGATTCGCAACAGTGGAATGTATGTACATACGAAGAATCCTGGTTTTGTGAGAGTTTCGACTTAAGGAATCCTGTAAATCAAATCGTTTCCGAACGATTAATGAATCCAATTTTCTTTCTAAATCTTGAAGAGCAATATAATCTTCTGCTTCTGGGATTTTTTCAAGCAATGAGTCTGGAATTTCTCTTTCAATAATTCTCATACTCTTCTTCAACTCTGCGTCTTCTCCGTTACCGCTTTGTACACCATTCTCTGGTAAACGGCTATTATTAGACATGATAAGCTGTCCTTATTCAAGCTCCTCTCAAATATGCGGCAATCCGAACCGATCAATAATCTTCGATATTTGGTGGACGTGAAGTGGTGGACCCAAATACCATTTAGTATCTATCTGCTTCCAACAGCTGAGCACCGTTAACTGAAATACTAGGAATTACATATCATTTCTTTTGTATATGAATTATTCAATTGTATCTCGATTTTCGAGCGTTGTCGATATAAAAGCAGTTAGTATATCGAAACCATAAGATGCTTTGCTGATCACTCATTCACGACGCTAACAAGTTTATCAACGTATTTTTCACTAAAAAAAAAACAATCATTTCTATAATAATTAGTTATTAACTTTACTTTGAGTATAAACACATACATATACACACCTGACTAACTTGCTGTAATATAAAGTTACAATGTTACCCATCCAGCAGTAGCTTCATCTCTCGCATAATTCCATGCTGGAAGCACTTTGAAATAACCATCATCATCATGTCTAGCAAATCTAGCCTTGAATTAGCAAACAATGCAGTAAAAAGCAACGATATCGAAAAGGCGATTGATTTGTATAAAGAAGTTCTTAATAAAGGAGTTAGTAAAGACGAAAAAGTTGCGAATGAACAGGAACAAGCTCTCACTAACTTGAGCGATTTATACGTTCGTGAAAAGTATGTAAATTCTAAATAAAGGAACAGTTATGCCTCAAGATAACTAACATTTATTTCTCTAGTCGCCATAATGATTTGGCTCAGTTGGTTCAACAAAGTCGTCCGCTGATGGCTAACTTCTCGAAAGCCAAGTCTGCTAAAATTGGTAAGTATCAATGTCTATTGTGTTAACAACCTAACACCATTTTAGTCCGAACATTAATTGATAAATTCTCTGGCGAAAAGAAGTCTTTGCCTTTACAAATCGAAGTTGCTAACGATTGTATCAAATGGGCTATTAAAGAAAAGCGTACATTTTTGCGTCAAGCTTTAGAGACGAAATTAATTTCCTTATATTATGACAACTCATCTTACACTGATGCCATCAATCTCATTAATACTCTTTTGTCAGAGCTCAAACGAATGGACGACAAAATGCTTTTGACCGAAGTTCATTTGTTGGAATCGAAAGTTTATCACGCAATTAGAAATATACCAAAAGCTCGTGCTTCATTAACAGCTGCTAAAACTTCTGCTAATGCTGTTTATTGCCCTCCGATGCTTCAGGGGAACTTAGATTTGCAAAGTGGTATTTTACATGCTGACGATATGGATTTCAAGACTGCTTATTCATACTTTTATGAGGCTTATGAGGGATTCACGTCGCTTGATGATGATAAAAAAGCCCTTTCATCTTTAAAATACATGTTGTTATCTCAAATTATGCTTAATTCTGTTTCCGAAGTCAAATCTTTATTAACAGGAAAGCACGCAATTCGGTACGCTGGTAGAGATATTGAAGCTATGCGTGCGATTGCTCAGGCTCATGAAAATCGATCCCTGGCTGATTTTGAAAAGGCTTTGCAAGACTATAAACCTGAACTGGCTTCCGATCCAATCATCAGATCTCATTTAAGTAGTCTCTATGATAACTTGCTTGAGCAAAACTTACTTCGTGTTGTCGAACCATTTAGTCGTGTTGAGGTATCTCATATAGCGGAGCTTATAGGTTTATCCACTGTTCAAGTTGAAGGCAAGCTCAGCCAAATGATTTTAGACAAAATTTTTTATGGTATCCTTGACCAGGGTAGCGGATGTCTAATTGTTTACGATGAACCTCAACAGGATAAAACTTACGAAGCTGCTTTAGAAGTTATCAAGAACATGGGTACTGTTGTTGACCTTTTGATCGAAAATAAAGCTTCTGCATTACTTTAATTTTACGTCTTTCAACTATAAAAATGGATAAATAAATTATTTTTAAATCTAAATACTTTCGGTAAAAGTAGTGTTGTAATTGATGATGGCTACTGTTCATTGTTGTTCACCTTCAGTATCAAAAGTGTTGTCATCGACTTCTTCATCAATTGTGAAACCCATTGAGGGATTTTTTTTCTCGCCCACTTCATCATATTGTACAGCACGCCAACCATTTTCGGCTTTAGCGTCTTGGACCAAATCTATGGTTGGAAAGTAATGTTTGTTCATCTTTATGGTTAAAACGACTGGGACTTTGTCAAAAGTCGAAGTGCTCACCCTGACATAAGAGTTATCATCTATTTTTCGAATTTCACGAACGAAATCTTCTAGATTAAGTGTAGTCACTCCATTTACCGCCGTAATAAATTGGGCAGCACCAAGGTCGTATTGATCGGCTGGTGAACCTCGTCCTCTATTTGTGACAAATACATTAGAGGGAAGGTCTTCAATTTGCAATCGAACGGCACGATGAGGCGCTTGCAAAGTTGCACCCCAACAAATAACCACTCGATTTGTTTCACAATTATCGCTTGGGAATGTAGGAACTTTAACCGTTTGGACCTTCCCTTCACGAAGAATTTCCATATCGACTTCTGTGACATCGTCAACTTGCAAGTCTCGAATACGAGTTATCGATTTACCGTTTGCACTAATTATAATATCTCCATCAGTCAAAATACGAGGTGTTCCGGCTTCGACATGAGTAATCATGAACAACTGATGTTTTTTTCCACTTTCGGTCTCGATTTTTCGAATTCGTTCAGCAGGTAATCCAAGACTTCTAGCTTGTGCAAGCTGAATAGCTCTAAATTCGACATTAAGTATTCTAGGATTTACATTGACACCACTTTGTAAGCGTCTCAATGTTGATAAAACCACAGGAGAAGCTAAACCAAGGTGATACTTAACATCTGTTCCACGACTAGTTTGCTCACCATAATGGGTAAGCCAAAGTGCCACTACTAAACCGTCGTCGTCGGTCAAGACACCGGAACCACATTGAGTACTAAGATTGGATTCTACAGTTATAGACTCAAAGTTAATAGCTCGAAAACGTGGCATAGGACTGGATGGTATGACCATAGTAATCACGTCAGTCACAGATGTTTTAGCTGCAACAACCCTAGACTTAGAATTAAAACCAAAAAAATTGACCGGATCTCCCTGTGAAACATAGTAATCCTTTAATTTAGCAGCTTGTATAGGTGTATCTCCAAGCAATTTAGGATCGTATTTGATAAATGCTAAATTTTGAGTTGGATGAAGATGCACAACCTCTGCAGGTATCTGAATAGAGTCTGCAACAGTGATGGTTAGATCCCCAAGATCATAAGGGACTGTACTACGACTTGTGACAGCTAGACCTTTATCCTTATCCAAAACTAAAGCTGTGCCTTTCTTCCGACTTTTGCGACTTCCATCAAGATGAAGTGGCATATAATACAAAACTTTGACAAAACAGTTAATGATATTCGCAGTAGGTCCAAAATTTTCAACATTGAGTTTAGGTATAGAAGTGGTACAAGGCTTACTAGGTTCGGCAGGTAAAGGATCACCCAAATTTTTAAAATCCCATAAACCAGTTTCATCATTACGGGTTACCATACGAAAAGCTTTTAACCAGTGGCGATCAATTTCAACGACATCTGTAATCAGTGAGTGCTTATCGTGGATAAAATGATAGCCTACAGCAACACGAGAACGATCTGGAATATCTCTCATCACTTCAATGAAAGTATCTAAATCAGGAACTGGTTTATAAGCTATACTATCAAGTATATAACCATATTCCGGACCTTCAAGTCGAAAAGAACCAGCTGGTTCGCTGATAAAAACACCCTTCACAGGCAAAGCATACTGCCTAGCAAGTTGGTAAGAAAGGTTATGGAACTTAGCTCCACAAACTTCCACATATCTATCTGGTGCAATATCGTGAGTGCTTTGAGCCGTACATGTTAATTCTACCAATTCGCTTCCACGTTGAACTGTGAGAACGACGTCTTTTCCAACTGATTCATCGAGAATGCTTTCCAATTCAATAAGGTTTATCAGTATCATCGAGTTGACGTAAAGAAGTATATCTCCTTCTTTAAGTTTTTTAAAAGAAGGACCTTCTGGTAATACTGTTTCAACAACCAACATACTAGTAGCTTCGGGAAAAAGAGTACGCACTTTCTCCTCCATCGCAGAATCTAGTCCCAAACGAGAACACTCATCAAAGGTCTTTATCAAAAATTGAGCTTGAATAGTTCCTCTGGTAATAGGCGTATTGTTTTGAAGGCAACGTAAAGCTCGTAAAGGTCTATCCAAGGGAAGAAAATAATCAGTGGCAGCAATCATATGACCGCCAGCTTGTAGAGCTACCACATTTCCATTTCTCTCAACTACTGGACTACCACTAGAACCACCACTAGCATTAGCAGCAGCTTGAATATAATTGGTGTTAAAGTCGCAGTAAGTTAGTTCTCCGTAATCAGGAACATTACGGTCGATACGAGAAATCCAGCCAGCTAATATACTCAACTTTTCAGCAGCATCATTACCGACCACACGGATTTCGGTACCAACCTTAGCCAAATCAGGCCGTAGTTCAAGTTGTTCAACATTCATGTACCTAATTTTTTTAGGGTCAAATCTTAAAAAGCCAAAATCATGAACTGGATCACGATAAACTGGGAATACTTCTACCTCCTCATGATTATCAAACACAGCATGTCCTACGAAAGGTCCTGCACAGACGACGTGTCGGTTAGTTAACATATATCCATTCTTGGCATCTACGACGAAAGCACTAGCTTCACCAGTTCCAGACTCATCCGTATCAAATGCTGCAACTTGGCTGAATCGAATAGAAACAACACTTTTCACAACACGAGCAATTGACTCTTTCCATTTTTTACTTTCTGCAATAGGGCCACTAGGTGTCATCTCTATTACAGTTTCACTACTTTTTGTTGCTTCATGCTCAATTCCATTTTTTTTTGGAGTTTTGTTTCCGATATCATCACTTTTAGAGCCAGCCCTTGCTCTTTTTTTTATAGACATACTTGTGTAAAATCAAAATGCAAGTCCAAGGAATTTTTCAAAGTTCGCTAGGAAACATAGTGAAGTAGTTTAAGCCTCTGCTAAAACAGTTTGACGATATATATTTTGATATGAAATGGTTTATATGTCAGCTAAGTAGTTCCGTAAACAACTTAACGAATACGTTACAAATCTTTATTTTTAATAATTAATATATTATTATATTTAATTACAATAAATAGATAAGCTTATAAATGTGCTAACAAAAAATAATCGGGTTTTAAGGATTATTGCAACAATTGGATAAAAAAAAACGGACATAGAGTGCAAACTCTTGCTGACCCTACCTTTATCATGAGAGAAATTAATAAAAAAGCCATAAAATTGTTCTTAAACGAGGAGGCCGTATTGTATTGTTTAGTCACATCTAATCGTAAAGTATTTGACTAGGATGTTACGGAACTTACGGCTGTGTTTTGTTGACATACGTACATTATTACCAATCTCACGAAAACATATAACGGTGCCTTAATGAGCTTATCTTAACCAGATACCAATTTTAGGAAACGTTTACTGTACTCTTTCTGTTTCGTAGAGGCAAATAGATTGTATGGTCAAAAGTAATTTTAGGATAGCGAAGCTTAAAAGTTGCTTTCGGTACGTTATTTTTAATTTTAAACTAAACGAAACTCAAACTAGCCATTGTAAAAGAATACTAAGCATATATCGGCTTTAATAATGAATGATTACTTCTGTTCAGTCATATTGAATTTTATATAATGCGCTTGGCTTTTGTAATTCTGTCGATGTTGTAACAGATGAACGGTGAGTACAACCGGAAAATGAGATGTCTTTATATTTTTTTTTTGAAAAGCTTTGAAAAAATGTGAATATATGTATATCTTGTAAGATAAGTAAAAAAAGTAATAAATCCCTTTAATTTTCCGTTTTCATATTCACTTTCTATCCGCTTACTATAAGAAAGGCAGAAAAGCGTTATCGGTTAATGTGTACGTTTAATTATTAGATGTTCAAAAATGCTATACTTAATTACAAACAAGAGAGTTGAAAGCTGTTACGTGATATTCCATTTTTTGAGTAAATGTGAGGATACCATTGAAAATAAAAGGTCGGATTTTTACTAACGGTTTATATGCATAGTTATTATAGGTTACAAAAAATAATGATCTGATAATTCCAAGCTAAAGTAAAACGAACTAAAACAAAGAATGATAAGAAATTGGTGTTTTTTATTTCCATAAAAATTGAGGGTCATAATTTCGTCGGCTATAGAGCTATGTATACAATCTCCAAATGACTTTGACTTTCGGTTTGGAAATCCGCTAGAAAGTGAAGAAGAATGTATACATAAAAGGTGTAATTAGGTTCAATTCCCAATTTACATCTAAATAAATAATGCTGATACTAGGAACGTTCTTTATCATAAAATGAAATGTGTTTCAACAAATACCTAATTAAGCATTTATCGTTTTAATCATCTTTTTTTAATTTACAAATATTTTATAAAAATAAAAAAAGTGTTTAGATATTTCTTGGGTAAAAGACACTAAACGGTTGCTAAACATTTGTGTCGATTGAATATGAATGATATAATATCGTTAAAAATGCGTTGGAATCACTTGGTTTGAATGTTGGAAATTAGATTCCAAACCCATGCGAATGAAGCGTAGAAATTCATCGACACTCATGCCATTTCTGGAGCAGATTTTCCAAAGACTAGCAGTTTGTTCCATTACTAGCTCATCCAAACCAAGACGATCATATTTCTTCGATCGATGCTTAGGTTCTTGGACAAGGTTTCTAGATTCTTCTACATCTTGATTGGAAGGTTGGTCAAGATCATAACGATCCCAGTAAGGCTTTTCGCTGTGTGAAACAGGAGAAACATCCCGCTCCTTGTCAGTGGATGTTAAGTCACCACTAGAATCGCGTCTCAACAATTGTTTTTGGGTTTTATCATAGAGGCCCATAAGTTTCAGAGAATGATCCTTTTGGTAAAAAAATACCTCAAATTCATACTTCCCTGCTTCAAATAAATACGATATCACATGGTCTTCAGGTGTCCCGCGACCAACAAACTTGGCAGAACGAGGGTCAAAGCTTTGCAAAAATTTCCATAACTCTTCTGACTCCTCTTTGCTGAGGTCCTTATTTATAACTAATCCTTCCCACCATCGATCCGTGGGTGCTAAAAACTTGACTCTCAACTGCAAGATAGGGGTAACAACACCATCTAGTTGTTTGGGATTTTTCAAAGGGAATATGCCTAAGCATGCTAATTCATCATGTCTTTCGTTAGTCATGTTTCACTGTGTACTAAAGTGAAATTAAATCAAAGCTTAAGCTGCCGGGTGTAATTGACAATGTGAACAACGCATATGCTACCACTCCATTTATATACGTAACTGACACGGCTTCTGGATAACGAGGATCGATTACTGACACAATCAATTTTTTAAAATATTAAACAACTTTCACTATTCTCGTATTAGCAACAAAGTTCTTTTGCTGCGGTATTTTTTGTTATTCTCAAATGTTCTAAAGAAGTTGCCAGATTAATCCATCGCTGGAAAAGAATCCAATAGTTCAAAGTTCTTTCAGCTAAAGCCTAGATCCAATTTATGAATAAGCTAACTTGGGAATCGGGATAAACTCTTACCTCTGCATAAAAATAATATACCCAATGCCTTATATTAACATGGTGCTCGAGGGTTTGTTTACTATATAGTTCGAGTAAAATTCATCGCATCCAAAAGTTTCGTTATTATGCTTTAAAATTAAACTGACTGTGCATTAAAGTTTTTAGTATATTACACTGCAGTACCATACCTTCACTGTCAGTTTGTAAGTCTACTTGTACTTTCCAGGAATTTGGGCCGTGACGAACCCAAAAGTCATATTCCACTATTCAAACGTTTTATAGTCTCACAGTTTTAGCAGTTACTTCCCTGTAATCTGCTAATAAATTTTAACAAAAGAGATATTTGTTATTAAACCAAAGTCATTTGCTTTATCCTTGAGTTAACCGACTTTTAGAAGTCCTTAAAAGTAGTAGTGCTCAATATTTCTGAACACAAATTACTGGTGCTTCTATTTCAATTCGTACATTGGCAAGATTTTTTATCTTTTCAATTTTAAGAATACCGCAAAAGTTATAGAATCGTTAGCCCGATATCTCTTCTCACGACTCGCTAAGCGTCTTCTATCCATATATTTTTCGTCCTCATATACATTGATTTAAGAATATGACAACTGTGAAAAGAACTGTGAGATTAATTACTGATCAGGTATGAAAGCCATCTGATTCATTTGCTACGACCGAGGCGCGTTATTTGACCCAATGGTCAAGGTTAGGTGCAATTACAAAAAACTTTGGCATTATACAGGATGCTCGTACAATTGAATTTAGAAGAACAATAAAAAACAAAACTTTTTCTTGCAAGTATCTTGATGAACTTTGAACTTACAATATTTAGAATGTGTTGCCGGGAGGTGAAGCAGCTGTGTTGAACGATCAAAGCTTCCCTGTGAGGGAATGGTCTATAAAATTGGTCTGCTTAAATCCTCAGGGAGAAGAAACTGACGCTTCCTTTGTTGATCGTGTCACCTATAAGCTACATCCAACATTTCAAAATCCTACACGCAGTATGTATTATGTGATGAAAGGAAGATTAGCAGAATAACGTTAACTAATTTTTTTAGCTATCAGAAAACCTCCTTTCCAAATAAAAGAGCAAGGATGGGGTGAGTTTGAAATGGAGATCATAATATACTATGCGGACAAAGGTGGTGAACATCGGTTCCTTCACTATTTACATTTTCAGCAGGAGCATTATCATGAGGATATCGAATTGGTATGTGTTTTAAGTATTTTAACATTTACTAGACTCTGATTTTATGGTGCTAACTGAGTCTTAGAATATCAATGCTACTAGGCCAGGTTTATTAAAGGCACTGACAGCCACTGGAGAAGTACCTGGCTACAGTGATGAAGGTGAAGAAGCTCGTAAGGATAAAAGAAAAAACGAATCAGAAGTTGGTGCTGGGAAGAAAAAGGCGAAAGCTAAACCTGTTGACATGGATAAACTTGCAGAGGGTTTGCAAAAACTTCAGGAGGATGACTTGTTACAAGTTGTGCAGATGGTGAATGAGAACAAAACACCAGACATGTATGTCCGAAACGACATTGAAGGGGGTGAATTCCATATTGACTTATATACTCTGCCGGACAATCTTCTGCTCTTATTATACAGTTTCTGTGCTAAACGCGTCACTATGTAATTAAGAGCATTGCAGTTTTGTGCAGCCTACTTTAAGGGAGAAGCGTTAGTTTCCCCATTCTACTTTTTTCCTGAAGACTGCTTAATGAGTTCTTGTATCATAATTTAAATAAGAAATTTCATTCCTTTTCACTATTTTTTGAGTTTAACTTGCGCTTAAACAGCGATACAAACATTTGTATTTTGGTACTATGGTGTAGCTTTTGTCTCGAAAAAGAATATTTGGTTAGATTAATATAATTATTTTTGTTTTTACTTACATAATATTTTAAAACCGACCTTTTTAGCTTTCATAATCAGCAATTCAGATTATGATCACACTGCCGATAAGTAGTTATTTATCATTCCTTGGATTAGGCTCACTTTGCTATTCGCAAACGTTTCCTGCAACTACAACTTCATGACAGATTAAATTATAATTATTTTATATCGACCTTATAGTGTTTATTTATTACTGCACAAGAAATTATAGAGTTATGTCTCTAAAACCAGTTAAATTAGCCTTTGAGAAGTATTCTGCCACAGTTGCTAAACACCCCCCAGTTTTGATCTTCCACGGACTATTGGGATCTAAGCGTAATTGGAGAAGTTTGGCAAAAAAGTTTTCCTGCAAACTTGACCGGGATATTTACGCTATTGATCAGAGGTGTCATGGAGATTCTCCCTGTGTAGCTCCTCTCAGCTATTCCGCCATGGCTTTGGACGCTTTCCAGTTTATGAAAGATCACAAATTAGATAAAGCATCAATAATTGGTCATTCCATGTGAGTACTAAGAAATTTTTGCTATTTGATAAATTAATATTTGCGTGATTTATAGTTATACTAACTTTGCTGACTTAGGGGAGCGAAAACTGCAATGGTAACTGCATTGAAGTGGCCCGATAAAGTTGAGAAGCTCGTGGTAGTTGATAATTCCCCTTGGTATCAAGATTTGCCCAGAGATTATGGCGCATATTTCAGGAAAATGATACAGATTGACGAAGCTAATATTACTAAATACAGTGAGGCAGACAAAATGATGAGTACAGTCGAAAAGGATATTTTAGTTCGAAGTTTTCTTCTTTCAAATTTAAAAAAGGACTCTAATAATAGTAACACTTTTAAATTTCGGGTTCCAATCGAATTAATTTCCAAATCCTTAAAAACAATTGAAGGTTTTCCAGCAAGCTTAAATGACCTTGTTTACGATTCTCCCACGCTGGTCATAAGAGCCCTTAAAGCTCCTTTTATACCTGACAGTGCTTTGCCAGTATTTAAAAAGTTCTTTCCCAAATATGAACTTGTGTCACTTGATTGTGGACATTGGGTTCATTTTGAAAAACCTAAAGAGTTTTCGGAGAGCATCATAAACTTTTTAAATAATTAATAACAACCTACACTGTATTGTAAACTTTCCCTTTGTATGAGATAACTAACATTGAGTTCAGCAGTAAATTATAAAGATATCAACAACTGTTTTGAAGGATACCACCTAGCTCAAATAGCACACAGATGGGTGAATTAAAAGATAAATACAGTACAATGGATGATACTACTGTATAATAACTACGAGTAAAAATCTGCTTATGACCTTCTTTAATGTTTAATCAGATTCACTGATTGTCCTTTCTGTTAATTCGCACATTTAATATCTATGCCTTCACGATCGAACGATAATCGTTGCATATTTACAGCCACATAACATTTACAATCAATTAGAATGTAGACTCTTTTTCATTAGCTACTCTAAAGCTTTATAATGTACCCGATTGCAAAAGGAAGAAGGAGACGACGATGGCAGCAAGGACATTTAAACAGATTCCAAGGGAGCAACGTCCTTGACAACCTTTGTGCCAACATCTTGACTCTCACCATGTAACTCGAGGAGCTTTTGAGCATCATGCTTAGGGGCCTTGAGGATCTTGACCTTACGGACAAGAACATTTTGGAGAGGGAAAATACTGCCAGTAGCTCTTTCAATTTCACGGCCAATGACCTCAGGAATGAGCTTTTGAACGAGTTCCCTCATGGAGCAAGAAGAAGTTTGGTTTTGGATAACTTGGAACATCTTCTGGCGGATGGCACGGATTTGAGAAGATTGAGCATAAGTAGTCTTCTTAACTTGGTTAGCACGACGACGTGTGAAGCCAATGACAAAGACACGGCAAAGATAACCATCAGTAGTCTTGATAGTTTGATCAGCCTCGATGGTTGTTTGCCATTTGCGGACAAGAGAGCGCAACTTGTCAGAAGTGATGCTTAAACCATTGAAGCTGGTAAGGCAAGACTTGCCTTGGATATCTTCGACACGAAGCTTAACCTTGCGGAATGCGTGCTCCTCATCCTTTTGCAAGTCAGCAAGGGAAACCTCCAAGATACGTCCCTTGAGGGAGTCATTGGCATTCTTTAGACCGGCTGTGCGGTTGACAAGAGTCTTTCCAACGTTCTTAACTTCGAAGAAGGCGGGAGCTTTAATGTCGTACCATTCCTTACGGGAAAAGGGGTCAACGACACGCTTCTTAATTCCCTTCTTGCCTTTGGAGAGTCTCTTGTTTTTTCCAACTGCCATTGTGGAGAAGTTTGGTTTCGTAAAAATTAGTTGTTCTCAAAGTGCTATTTGTGACTGTCCTTTTTTGAGGGTAGGGTAATAGTCTTATGATGTTTTGAACTGCGTTATAATAAATAACGTAATATATATTGTTCAGGGTAATAATTTACATTTATAGAATAGAATACGATGTGCCATTTGGAGCATTTAACAGTGTTAGTTAATACTTAATGTGGAGATGATAGTAGCCATTGAACGGTCATTAAGAAGTCTTTAAGCTATCATCTCGATTTTTTATTCTTCCATTTGCTTGTTTACACACAATTGTTTATCATAGCTACTCTTCAAACCCTCTCGTAAAATGATGGACTTTAATTAATATTTAAATGAAAATTTGAAAGGATGTAAGAATTATCGAATGAATGAGAATCATTGTCTTTCAAAAAACAGACGAAAGGCTTTTTTTGATAGGTTAAAAAAATATCCAATACTTAAAGATGGTAATTATACTAAGAGTAGAACCATTTTCCGAAAGCATAATACATAAAATTAATTGAGCATAAAAAAATGTAAACTAGCATAATCTTTTCAACAATGAACGTTAAGAAATTTAAACATAGGTCATTATATTTGTAGTTCTATACGGATAAAGACGAAGAATTTCGTCTTCCCGCCATAGTATCAGAATCTGCAGGAGCAAGCAAAGGCTCCCGTTCCCCTTGATTCATAAATCTGTTACGGAAAAATTTAAAATAAATTTTATAACAAAGTACACAAATTCCAACAGACAGTAATAGTCCCGAAATAGAAATGAAAGTTATTCTCCAACGATTTTGCCTCTTAGTCGGAATCGCGTTTTGCACAAAGTATACATTGCCAAGTTCTGAATATCCGTAATCCTGAATGCTTATCCAAGGACTACTATCCACAGATAACCGGGAACCAGAAATTACAAAATTGCGCTTTTCAGGATCAATTATATGCCTTTCTGCAAAACTAGAGTCTTTTGTATTCACATCAGAACCTGTTAAAGATGGAACAACAACCGGATACCCACTGTCTAACATATCCAACATTTCAAACTTATCAAGAAGCTCCAAAAACTCTTTTCTCCCTCCGGCAATAATCATGTCCTTTTGTGAAACCGAAAATGGTAATTTAACCTTGTCCACTAAATGCACCACTCCATCTTTCACTAACAAGTCCCGAGTTTGAACCTCATAAATTTCATTATTTATCCTCAATAAATCACGTTTGTTACGTGAGTTTGAGTCTTCATATACACCTTCGATTAAAAACTCTTTATTGGAAAGTGTAGTATAGTTCCCGCTGGCCCATGCCTCATCGCTTGAACCATAGAAAGCTATCCCCTCAAATGCATAGTCAAGCATGACGCTTTCTAGCAATTCCAAATTTTGTTGCAAAACAAGATGAACAAGACCTAATTGTGTCCATGCACTATTTTTTACTAAAAACCAGGTCACTTTGGTATAATCACCCAAACCCAATGAGGCAAGGTACCGAACACTGAAAGATATTTCATCCACAAGGATAAGCTGAGAAAGTAATGGTTGCGGAGGCTCTATATCTTTGTCTAAAACATATAGACTAACATTCCCAATATTTTCTGATTGAATACTGCGCGTCTCCACATTAACATACATTTCTCCAGCAGAACCAGTAGCAATACGGACAAGAGCATTAGTGTCTTCACCCACAGAATTTCCAGATTTGATATTTGTCACATACAATGCATACTTATTAGGCGCTGGTAGATCAAAATTTTCGATTATATGGTAATCAATATCAATGATTTCTCGATAAGCCCAATTAGTAGGAGCTAAAATTGCCCGTTTGCTTGTTTTATCAACAGATATAGATTTCCTTTCTCTCGAAAGCTTCTCGCTAAACCAAGCAGCCCCAATTCCTATTAGGTATTTTGCAGGAGTAAAACTTATAATTTCGGGATTGATAAGTGAAGACACAGTATGAATTGCTCCACTAAAAGTCAATAAATCATATTTTGTGGTGGAAACATCATTAATAAACAACTTTTTTTGGTCCTTATCAAACTTCATACTGATGGAAATCCCATTTTTATAATGAAAAGTCTTCGGTTCTATAACATCTTCAGCATAAACCCTTTGATTAACCAATATATGTTGATGGATGAGTGTTTTAACGTCTTCAGCAGCATACATTGAATACAAATATGCCAATTCCGTATTGGTATACACGTTTAAAAAGGCAGACGAGTCAGGAACTAACATAGTAACAGATGAATATTCACCAACCCAAGCGACGGATAAACGATGAAAAATTGAAAAATCTTTCTCAGAACTTAATATTTCGAGGGCTGGAGGCGGAAGATCTATAATGTTATCGATGACTTGAACGACGCCGCTGTCAGCACGCCAATTCGATTGAACTATTTGTGCATTGTTGACTTTATCATATGCCCTACCAGTTTCTGCTTTGTAATGAATTTTTAAAGCGATTTGCTGACCGTCTGAGCTTTTCAATTGAGTACGCAACACCGATCTATCAAGTTCTGTTGTATTTACGATATAATATAACAAATTGGGCTCAATCGAATCATCAGGAAAAGCCTCATTTAAAGGCGCGAAAAGTGTAAGTCCTTTGTTTCGATTTAAATAAGGAACCAGACGATTGCGTTGCAACCGTCTGATCAATTTTGAAAACTGAGATTTTGAAGACAGTAAATCTATAATCGAAGTAGATTTATCTTCATACTCATTTTTACCATTAGCAAATGATATAAATAGAAGAATAAATAAGAGATATAACCGAAATTGAAGGTTCATTGCGATTATGGCTTTGTTGGAGATGAAAGGTGAGGCAGCGATTTAGTTGCAATTCACCAAAATACTTTATAATTGAAAGAAAACTAAATTTCTTTTTCAAAGAATTGATCATTTAATAGAGACTTGAAACTATTAATCAATCTGGCACATTTATTGAAAAGTAGTGTCGTCCGCGAACAGTTGTGCTACAAACGAGTGTGCTTCTCAAATTGTTTCAGTTCAATAGAAAACTATTAATACGCAACAAACAAACAAAGAAGATGATTTTTAAATACTAGGACACGGTTCTTACGACACATTAACTTTAAATTACCAATTACCAGTACTGGCGAGGCGAATAATAAATATTAATTTTACTTAGTTAACAGTGATATTTTCTGAATATATTCTTTCTTTTAAAGTACTTTAATTAGAAATGATGAAGTATAATAAATTATAAATTGAGGAAATTTATACTTTTTATTGGAAAGTTTTTTATTTGTGATTATGCTGAATAAAAATGGCTTATTGAAACAATTGCTATATGATAGCTGTCGCAAAAATATAGATTTAAAAAAAATAAATAAATAAAATAAAAAATGAAGAACCGGCAATCAAATGTATCTTCTGGAAATCTTATTGATGCTAGTATCGTAAAATCAATTATTTAAAATGTCAAACACATATAAAAACCCAGCATATTATTTAAAAAAATGTCAATGAGATTTTTAGTACTTGCACTCTTCTATCTAATGCCATATTCGATGATGGTTAAAAATATCTTTGGAATAATCTCATTTATGATATGTTTTATATTTACTTCAATAGGTTCGGCTTAAGAGTTATACAGTAAACAATCAACATGCAAAACAGCCAGTGGTTCTTTTAACAGTAATAGTGTTACAAAAAAAAATTGATCATAGTTTTGTAAACATTTTGTATAATAAATGCTTATACTAAAGTCACGGCAGCAATCAAGTTTGATGATTAGTTGCTCATTTGTATGGGGTTTTTGTCAACATATAACTTGTGAGTGTCTAAAGACAATGAAATTTCTGTAAAGCTATAGGCTTAACTACAGTTATTTGACTAAATAATGCAAACACTGATAAAATACTTTAAAATTGAAACTCATTGACTCGTCAACAAAATCTTGTATTTTTTACCTGTCAACGATTTAACGCAGCCTCTTGTTGCTTCAGGATCATACGCTAAAATCTCTGCAAAAATATGCGTTAACCTACACTAAATACGGATTCTTCCTTTGGAAATTGAGCAGCGTTAGAAAATTTGTAAAGAGCCAAATATTGCTGTTTGCATAGAAGTTTCGCTGTATCTTTTCTTTTTTTTATAAAATAAACTTTAGACATGGCGGCAATGACAGACGTAACAGATCCTAGCTCAGTTGCTATGGAATCTGCAACTGAAAAAATAATTATCGTATGTGTTTGGCATAAGGATTTGATTTTCTTTAGCATTGTTCCTTCAATTAATATGCTAACTAAAGTTATAGCTTCCTGGTCATTCTGCTGATCTTACATCTGTGACATTTCAAATTCAAAAAGAGGACCATACGCTAGGCAATTCTCTTCGCTATGTCATTATGAAAAAGTAAATTGATATTAAATTGTAAACATATATTAACACTAATGTTTTCAGTCCTGAGGTTGAGTTTTGCGGTTACTCCATCCCACATCCATCTGAAGCAAAAATGAATTTTCGAATTCAGACAGCACGTAAGTGATTGAATGAAATATTAACTTATAGATTTGATTAATAATATTTTGGGACAAACTCAACTAACGAATTCAAGCTTCAACAACCGCTGTAGATGTTTTAAGAAAAGGGCTCGATGATTTGATTGACCTTTGTGATGCGGTTACAGAAAAATTTACTGAACAACTTCCTAGAGATACATCTACTACCATGGAGGTTGATGGATAAATTTGGTTATTTGTTCCCTTGGACTTTTCCATTTAAATTTCTATCATTCCATCAGCTGCAGTTTAGCAGGTAATATTTGGGCATTTCTAATTCCATTAAGGTCGGTGAAATAGTTAAAGAGAGAATAACTTTTATTTTGTTAGGGTATGGGTTGCTTACTTAAAATTGATGTTTTTATTTTTTAACGCGTGGTTAATTCTTCTCACTGAAAGTAGTATTTTTCATATCAATTGTACTTTTATAAATTATTGAAATTTTTATTGTAAAATCCGCTTTTTTTTTCAACAATTTCAAATTGGTCGCGTATTTACAAAGCGTTTATTTTCGTTATTGATATTGTCTGGCGTAACTTGCTGACATGCCATCTCTTCCTTGCACTTTATAAAAATCTGTATTAGCTAGCCTAGGATCATTGCTTTCATTTTGGGAAAGTAAAGATTTTTATGCTTTTTATTTAAGCTTTTATTCATAAACTTTGATTACCCATTATTTTCAATTGCTATTAATCACCCTTTTTATAGTAAGATAACCACGTAGCATTACCAGAGGAAGAATCGATTGGAAACTACATAATTTACAGTTTATTTTTATGAGAGTTTATTTAATTTCGTTCTTTTTCACGGCGATTTACGTTGTTTCTTTATACACGTTCCCAGTTGCTCGACCAAGGCCATCTCTTAATCGGAATGACCCGAAAGTTATTACGGCACGTTGCATAAGTGTCTTATTAGCATCATCTGTATGTTGTATTTTAACAAGGTTGATCATTGGCCCTTCATTGAATGTATTCACTTTCCCGACAGACCAAGTTTTGAAAAGTTTACTACACGCAGCAACTATATTTATTGGGCCCCTGTATGAAGTTTGGATTGTTGACAAAGAATATAGACTCTTCTTTATACATTTGAAAGACTGCCTGTCGAATGCGATTGCTTGGCGAAACATTATTATTGTAAGTATCATTAATTTCTTTATCACTCCACATTCTCACAAGTCTTTTTAGGGTCCTCTTTCTGAAGAACTTACATTTAGATGTTGCATAGTACCAATTTGTGAAGCTGCTGGGTGGTCAAGGCTTAAAATTATATTTGTTGCGCCTCTGCTGTTTGGAATGGCGCATATTCATCATACCTATGAATTTCTACTTGCCTATCCGAATGCATATATAGCTGCCGCTCTTCAAACTGTTGTTCAGTTTTCATACACCACAGTTTTTGGATGGTATACAACACATCTATTCCTTTCCACGCATAGCTTATTTCCTTCATTTTTAGTACATGCTTTTTGTAATTCAATGGGGCTGCCAACTTTGTACGGAAAAATTGGAAACAGAAATCAGACTAGGATTTATTACACGTTACTATTGTTAGGGGTTTTGATATTTTATATGACTTGGGGTATTACTGATTTTAATAATCATCAAGACTTTGAACCAAGACTGGTGCCATTAAACTAAATAATAAAAGACTCCGGCTTCATCTGTGACTTAGCAAGGCGACATACTAAACCACTTAACTGCAACAAGGTTTGCACACCCTCTAAAATAATCATATGAGTTTGGCCAATTTCCTTAAGCATTTCTAATCTTGAAAATTCCGGAATACTGTCCATTGTCTTTACTACTCTAAACATATTAGTGACAATGTCCACAGCACTGAACCCCAAATCCCATATTCCCTGAAGTTTTTCAAGGGCGACGTCGATGTTTCCAGATTGACAAGCAGTTAGCATGGCATGTATCGCTACAGGTGAAGGCTGATCGGCGACCCGGAAAACGTTTTCACCGTTCACAAGACCGAATCCAGCAACAGTGCTCTGTAGATTGTTCACTGCTTGACGCATATCACCTTCTGCTGTCATGATAAGGGCAGCCAAACCATCATCTGTATAATTGACTTTTTCCGCTTTACATATATTCAATAAACGCTGTAAAACCTGTTGATCCGTAAGACGTGAGTATCGGAGAATTGCACACCGCGATTGAATAGGTTCAATAATTTTGTTGGATTGATTGCAAGCAAGTGCAAAACGCGTTGTATTACTGTAGATTTCCATAGTTCTACGCAAAGCTTGTTGAGCTCCAGCCGTCATACTATCTGCTTCGTCTAAAATAATGATCTTATGCCTTCCAGGTGGCAGTATGACTTTTTTCTGTGCGAATGCTTTAATTCTATTTCTCACTACATCGATACCTCGTTCATCTGAAGCATTTAATTCTAATACACCTTCCTTATATGCTGGGCCAAGTAATGCATGTGCTAAACAAAGAATAGACGTCGTTTTTCCGATACCAGGCATTCCCTATAAATATAAGTCAGCATGTAGTATAAATAATAATTAAAAAAAAATAGGTTACCGAAATAACTAGATGAGGCATATTCCCTTCCTTGGCAATAACTTTAAGTCGGTCAATCGTCTCCTCGTTACCAACAATGTCATCCAGGACGATTGGACGATACTTTTCGACCCTATAAGTTTATAGATCAGCATACTATATTATATTGAACCTTTAAATTATGAAAAGATGCCTGAGTCACCAAGAAGCAATCGTAATAGCTGAACACTAAAACCTTCATAAAGGACGTTTTAATTGCTCATAATATATACATACCATGGCAGCTCATAAGCTACAGAGTTATTTTTCTCTCCAAATACTGATGATGATACTGCATTACTCATATTCAGTGTTATTGAACTAGTAACATCAGTACTGAGTTCCAGTGAACTAGTAAATTTGTTGAGTATTTTAACCACTGCATGGTAGTCACTTCACCCATCGCGAATAGAAAAGAGCATTAATATGTAAATCTGAAAATTTTTTTTATTCTTAAATGCACTATCAAAGCTAGCTTTAAAATATATGTTTGTACAATCGACACAAATGATGAAAACAAGCACATCAATATATTTATATTATTACAAAAACGATCAATAATCTGTAAAATTCTAATATTTTTCTCTTTTAAGAGTAGTAATAAGCAATAGATAACTCTTTAAATTCACGCCTTCTGTTTCTTAATAAATTAAGCTTCTTATTAAGCGAATTTATACAGCAATTAGTACATCGTTAGGTATATGCAACGCCATAGAAAAGGGTACTTAAAGTCAATCCGCTCACGTGAAATGAACATTGCACATTGCAATATCAACATCTTTTATCATTACTGGTTTCAATAGGTTTAAAGGATAAAATTATATATTTATAATATGGTAATTGCTTTATCTGATTCTTTTATCGAAAATCCAAGATCGTTTCTTCAAAGATTTCAGGATGCATTGTTTGCAGGATCTAAGCCCGATTTACAAGGCACTTTAGGCATCGATGAAGAAGTTTCTAATATTTTCGCTACAGAGGAAAGAATAAGAAAGGTTTGTTAAGTGGTTTTTTCTCTTATTTGACACTGAATATTTAGATTCCAAACTATCTTGACTGCAAATGGTCTGAGTTAAAGACTGGTCAACTACTTCGTCTTCAAGGTATGGTGCAAGACACCAATTTTGGGCATGAATTTTTTGCTGGAGCTGTAGAGGTAAATGAAAACATTTGGAGAGGCTGTAGATACATACTTGATTTCAGCGAAGATGAAATGCATTTAGATGAATCTAAAATTGTCCTAGATGAAAGATATTCACTGTTTCTGACAAATGTTCCTGGAGAAAGAACTCTTCCTGTTATAGAAGCTTTGGGAAACTGGGGAAGCGAGAGTCTGAAAGAACGGTCATTGAAGTACTCAAACCGCTTACAAGCAAGTAATGATACCGGCGTTTGTGTTAAATGCTATGGCGGAATGGAAACTAAAGTTCAAGTTTGTCAAGCAATCGATGTTATTGGAATTTATGAAGAACCAAGTGAATACTCGGATGGTTTACCCATTTTACACATGTTATGTTTTAAGGATTATACGCAATCAGCTACTCAAGCCCCTTCTCCTCAGCAAGCTGAGATCATTCGACCAAAAATATTAAAATATTTTGAAAAAGTCCTTGGTGAAAATATAGCTGCGGAAAGTCTTATGCTTGCTCTTCTTTCCAACGTTGTTCATAAAACCACTGGTTTGGTTATAGGTGGTTTTACTTTAAATTTAACAAATTGCACCTCTGAATTAGTGTCCCAGTTAGTTTCTGTGTTACGGCCTTTGATAAAAAGAATGGTGATTCAAAAAGTTAATGTCGCCGAGCTTAACAGGAAGCCGCTTTATCCCTTGAGTGATGGAGAGACATTAGATACTAGCCATTTGCAAGTGGCTCCTGGCACCCTTATAGTTCTTGATGAAACTGAACTATCGAGTGGAACCTTAAACGATGTCGGATGCCGTAACGTTCAGTTTTTGTCTTCCCTAATATCTCAACAGGATTTAACATTTTTTTATCCTTTCAGTTCTTTTACCGTTCACAGTAATGTTCGAATAATTATATTAAGCCATGGAAGATCTATTTTGCCAGCTGATGTCGGTTGTAGATGTAGAGGCGATTCTCCGGACACTATTGAATTTCCAACTGATTCGGATGAGCTGCAAGAGTTTTGTAATTTTTTTCACATGTGGAACATGCGTGCTAATATTCCCGAAAACATGCTGGATTATATTCAATCTACATATGTGAGCTCCCGTCAATATAATAAAGAAATCAATGAAAAAACACTTTCATTACAGATCAATTGCTCTCGTCTCTACGCGAAGAGTTTCGGTCGTCAACTGGTTTCAAGAATTGATTTTGAGGCTGCCCGTAGTCTAATCAATCATTGGACTGTCAACTGATTGATCGCATATTTTCTTATAATCAACATCATTTAACCAATGTTAGAAATTACTTTTCATGTCTTTTTGGAATTTCCAAGTTAATTTCCTCATTCATTCGATCAAATTCATCAAAAGTTCATTTATATTGTTATTTAATTATTACTACAAGTAAAGCTCACTTGCCCGTTTTTTTTTTGTTTTCTTACATTATCACATACCGCACTGCCATATACTTCCTTATCTTCAAATATTAAATTCAAGTTTTGCCAACCAGGCGTTTGCAGAGATTCAAGGAATAAATATAATTCATTGTATTTTTAGCTAAAATTTGATTTCTTTGTCTTTCAAATACCTATACGGAAGCAGTCATTGCATATAACATATGTGTAAATCGACGGTTTAGGCAAGCAGTCTAAAAACTCAATGAACCAGGCGAACTTTTTACAGGAGCTTCCAGTAAGCCCAATAATAAGATATTTACAAGTTAACTAACAAAATGAATGTTTAGAATGTACTAAAGCGACTGGAAACTGGTCTTATTATACCTCAACTGAAAGATATACTTCGTGTTTTTGGACTTCGTCTTTCAGGAACAAAAGCTGAGCTCATTACCAGAATTAAACAACTAATAGAGAGGATAGCTATAGAAAACAACACAACCTCTTGGGAAGCATTGAAAAAGGCAATCGATGGCGATGTTACAAGTGCCGTATGTATCTTAAAGTACAACACATATCAGATATATAGTGCTGCTGCTCCAATTGCTCCACCTAGTTCAGCTTCTGGAAATAGATCATACAGCCGTCCTTTCGCCCCAGTTGTTCATTCGCGAATACGATTTCGAAAAAGTCCCTTTTATGACATTTTGGAACAATTCAATGCACCTTTCGTTGTACCTGCTTGTGTCGGCACTCGTAATACTATCTCCTTCTCTTTTCATGTAACTCCCCCTGCTCTATCAAAATTACTTAATGATCCTAAACAATATCGTGTTTATCTTTTTTCTACGCCCTCAGAAACCATAGGCTTCGGTAATTGCTTAATGGAGTTTCCAACTCCTCAAATGGAGTTGCGTATAAATAATCAAGTTGCTCATGCTAATTATCGAAGGCTGAAGGGGAAACCTGGGACAACAAATCCGGCTGACATAACCGATTTAGTCTCCAAGTACGCCGGTCCTCCTGGTAATAACGTTGTCATTTACTATATGAATTCTACAAAAAGCTATTCTGTTGTGGTTTGCTTTGTTAAAGTGTATACAATTGAAAACCTTGTGGATCAAATAAAGAGCAGAAAAGCTGAGTCAAAAGAAAAAATTATTGAGCGTATAAAAAATGACAATCAGGATGCCGATATTATCGCTACATCAACTGATATATCTTTAAAGTGCCCCTTGTCTTTTTCTCGAATATCACTACCAGTGCGATCTGTATTTTGTAAGCATATCCAATGCTTTGATGCTTCTGCTTTTCTAGAAATGAATAAACAGACACCTTCTTGGATGTGTCCAGTATGCGCTTCCCATATCCAGTTTTCCGACCTTATAATTGATGGTTTTATGCAACATATTTTAGAAAGTACTCCAAGCAATTCAGAAACTATTACTGTTGATCCCGAAGGAAACTGGAAACTAAATACGTTTGATGAACCCGTCGAAAGCTCGGAAGATGAATTTGTACCAAAAGAAAAGGTAATCGAATTGAGCGATGGGGAAGGTATCTCTACGATGGCTAACAAGTCCAATGATCAACCTACGAGGAGGGCATCTACTCATAATTCTGGTCCACCTGCAAAGAGGAAACGTGAGTCACTTGTAATTGATTTAACAATATCTGATGATGATGAAAATGTGGCAACATCCACGACGGAATCGCCATCTAATGCTACAAAGGAGAACTCTTTGAGTCGAAATGTACAGTCACCTAACATCGACACTGCCATATCGAACAGGTCAACAAACGTCAGACATGGTCACCCGGGGTTCAAAGACTACACGGTTGAAAACTCCCCAGCATCAAGAGAGCGTTCTACAAGTGAAAGCGCTCAATCCTCTGTCCATATGGGATATGCTGGCGAAGGCGGACTGTTATCCGGTGCTTTAAGGGCCCCTTCTCAACAAAATAATAACAATTCGAATACACAGCACTCAATAAACTTACATACAATAGTGCCGTCTCCTTATGAACCACCCTTATCCGTTACTCCTTCAACGGCAATTACTAATCTCTCCATACCAGAAAGTAACAGGACTAATTCATCTGCCAGTTCTAAAAGCTTCACCATGAATGATTTAATTCTTCCACCGTTGCACTTGAAAAATACAACTCAAACTAATAACGCACATGAGGATGCCCAGTCGTCCAATCTCTCTCAAAACCATAGTCTGTTTTATGAAAGAATACCCCAACGACCCTCTTATAGAATTGAAAAGCAAAATAAGGGTATATATGAAGATGAGAATGAACAAAGTATTTCTGCGATGCCCATACCTCGAGCACATCCTCAACTGCCAAAGAATTTGTTGTCGCAGACGGCTGGACCGCTGTGGGATGAACAACAAGATGCTCAAGTAGACTGGAATTCTGAGTTACAGTCAAATAACTCCTATCATAATTCCGGATTTGAAGGAACGGGAAACACTTTTCAGAGTATAGATTAATAACTGTGAATAACGTTATGCTAATTACCATTATATTATTAGTTTAAATTAAATCTCAACTTTTTTATTTACAATACAGTCTCAAAAAACAAAGCCAACATCTACAAGCTATCGTATACAATCAAGCCTATTATCAATCATGGAAGCATAATAGAGATTTGTTTATAGTCCTTTAAAGATTTTATTTAAAACCATCAGTCTAAGCAACAGTCTTCTTGGGGCGTTGAGAAGAAAGAATAGCGGAGGCACGGGCAACGGAAACCTTGACAAGATCATCACGATAGCCAGTTCTGCCGATACGACCAGCAATGCTCTTATAGGTCTTACGAGAAGAAGCGTTGGCAATGACATCCTTGCGGAAAAGCTTGGCAGGCTTTTGAGCATTCTTGGGATTGGTCTTGGTAATTAAAACAACACCACGGGGGCTGTTAGCTTGGACACCAACGGCTTTGTCATTGCAGAGACCAGAGAAGCGTTGAGCGTTCTTGCCAGAAACGTTAACGGGCTCACGGTTGAATTGAATGCCACCGAATTCGGGACGCTTAACAAGAAAGCGGTTGTTGTCACGGATAACTTGCCAGATGAGATCGTTGCTAACAGACATGGTGAAAGTGCTGGACAAATTCACATGCCAAAGTTTGGAAAGTACTTGCATGTGACTGCCTTTTTTGTAAAGGTCAAAATATTTTGTATTTCCCAAATATCGAGATAAATTGAAGTACGTTAAATGTTTAGATTGAATTTCTCGTTTTAAGTAAATGATAATGTTTGAACAGCCCAGTTTTCATTTGTATTTAGATCATTCAGTTGCTTTTAGACTTGCTTCCAATGAAAGCTTCACAATGAATACCGTGTAAGTTGCCTGATCATATAAAGCTGATTACCAATTTGAGTAAGTATTTAAGCTTGCGATATTTTTGTTGGTGTAATTATCCTTAGCAATGGTACTCTTGTTTTTATAAAGGAGTATATGTTGCTTATGTTATGGCTTAACAGACGTTTCTGAAAACTTAACACAAATTATTGATATCAAAGTTGCATACCAAGCATTCAAACAATCTCATAAATTGAAAATGAAGTAAATTTATTATTTCTTTCCGGACTTTAACAGTGGAATGTTTAAAGAATTAATAATTAAAGATCTACAAAAATAATAACCTACAGCACCCCGGATTCCCATGTTGTCTCCAACCATAGTACTAACGAGGCCCTCAGACGCTTAACTGCAGTGATCGAACGGGAACTGGTGTTTTCGCCTAGGTATGGCCGTAGATATTCGTTCTAAGAATTTAATTAATTTAATGTGTAAACAGTTGTCCGAACGGTAGCAAACTTAGCGGAATCATGTTATGGTAAACTAAATTCCGTTACAACTTTCCTTTTTTTTAGAATTTTATAAATACACAAGAAGAATACACTAACTAATTATTTAAAGAGCACAAGTTGTTTATCTGATTTTTTTGGCAGAGTAGATTTTTTTTGAAGTAAAAGTTTAGGGTTTATGAGAAATGCGACAACAAATACTCACTCAAAACAACTTACTTAAAATGGTGTATATTTAAAGTTGATATAAGGATTTTATCCTTTGAAGAAATGTTAAAGCCATTCCGTCTTGAATGATGATTAACTGCTGTAAAAAAGATAGAAAAACCATTGCTTACTTGTAGATGAACTTGTTAATTTGTGATACTAGAATGATATTATTCAAGAAATATTACTACTATCACTTACAGATTGTCTCTGGCGAGCATAGAATGTTTACAGGAAAGCATATGAGGGGATATTCTTAACTCTAACACCGCATATGTGCATTGACGGCGTGGTATGTTATATCAAATATACTTTTTTTGCTTTATACTGTCTATGAATTAAAAAGGAAAGTGGATTTATCGAATCATCAGGCAAATTCGTGTTTCGCGAGTTTTTACATATCAAGAAATTTACGTTACTTATAATTGATGGTTAGTTAATCGTTTATTGCTTCATTAATTTACATCTGCTTCGTATCTTGAATGGAATGTTCTTGCTATGTTAACCATCTCGGATCGAGCAATTTAATTACTGTATATACGAAATTACAATTATTAAGTTAGAAATCATTTAAATAACTGAGAAGTATTGACTTTGTGTCTTTGCTGCGCACTGAATAAAGTGATTTGGTAAGCCTCACTTACTGACCTATCTCATCATCTACCTACCTAAAGAATCTTCATAATTAGCACAACTAGTCGTTCAATTGGTTTTCAATCTCTTTAATTTCATTATATTTTGCAAAATCAAGTACTTGCGTAATCGTTTATGGTCAGTATTTGATTTTGAGCGCATACCCCTAGCCTTAAGTTTTTTTTTTTGTTTTACTACTTGTGGTCATTAACCCGACGAAACTCTGCATGTTGTTTTAACCATACAATAATTTCCTTTTTTACTATCATATCAAATTCGCTATTATCAAGAAAATCCATATTAACGAGTCAGGTCGACTTGAAATTAGACTGTTTGGACTTCTCCTTCTAAACGGAATACGTTAACATTATTATTTTCAAGTGTTTTACTTATCTAAATATTTGTCTTTATAGCCGAATATGGCAAGTTTTCATATAATCGTTTCTTATGTCACTGTTGTTTTGGCTATAATTATCGCCATTACATTTGCTGCTAGAAGATTTTGGATATCTCGCTATCGAAGTATCAGATATTCACCTGTTGAAAATTCTTTTGAAGCAGATTTCAACAATGGGCTTAACTCCAGTTCATTTGATATCGCCCAAAATATTCTAGCTCAGGACACTCGGGCCGGCCTGGACGAAGCCGCTACTTCACAAATTCGTGGATTGATGAAACAGCTTCAGTGCTCATTTGATCAGGCAAGACTCATCTATATCCGTAAAGTCATGAGTGACAACAACGTTGACTCTACCGGCATGCCACTTGACAATAAAGCTGTTACAAAACTTTAAATGTCATTAAGCAACAACTGAAATCAGAAAATTACGCAAAGTCCTAAAAAATCTTAGTTAGTGTCTCCGAAAATATCTCAAAATCTTCATCGGCGGCCGGAATTTATTTTTTATTTATTTTTCCAGAATGGTATGTTAACTCATGGATACGAAAACATGTGGATACCGATTTATTTCGTTAGTTATGGAAACGAAATATAACATTGTCATAAGCTTTCTCAAACTTTTTACGATTCATGGACTTCCAAATCTTCAATTACTGCTAACGCTATCAATAATTCTTAAGAATTAATGAAATGTTTATCTTCAATGTTCTGACGATCCGCTGTACTTTCCATGTTCTATTTGCTATATGTTACTTTTGTGATCATTTGCTGCAATATATCAGCAATTCTCGAGATAGTAAGGCTGGTCTAAAAATTTTTTTAGTATTCGAACTAGCTGTTACTATTTTCAATACGGTAATGCTTCAATTAGCTAACCGTGTAAAAAACGGGCTCACCCTTGCAATATTGATTGTCTCTGTTGTAATGTTTGTGTATCATCAACAGCTAATAGTTAATTGCAAAAAGATGCTAGCCTTATAATTATTTGCTTTTCAAATTCCTTGAAGAGTAAAATTTTGAAGAAATATTTTGTTTTATCATGTTTGATAATGATCAAAGTGAAATTTCGTTTATTGTTTAGTTTATTATTGATACTTTAAGAGTCAGTAAGCTTATTAAAAGAGAGGTAACATTGTTTTTGAAACTGCGTAAGCAATATACGGGGCAGCAAGGAAGAGTGACAAAACTGGTGAAAAGTTTTAAGGTAATTGTTTAGCGCAGTACTCAGAGTCATTTAGCAATGCGTCATCTGGTATGTAACCCGCAAGGAAAAATCACATGTATGCTACTTCCATCAGTGCAGTCGTTTTGTAACCTTCTTTCTACAATTCATAACACACAACCTCTTTCTTTTTTTTGAACAATCTGTGAGGGTCTTATCGATTTAGACAGCATTTCGCCTCCTTCATTCATTATTTATTATATTCCCTGATGTAGAACAAGAAGGCCTTGCGATGGACGCGATTCATCCCGTATCTTTACGAAATAGTAAAAGACATCCATTACTGCATTCTGAAAGAAACCTCAGCCGCCGTGCAGTTTCTCCAAGCATAAGCAGATCATTTTTTCAGCATTCTAATGGATCCTTTCCCCTATTTCAGAACCACAGAAAGAGCTTACCTTCCGCTATATATAAATCCGTAGATCCATATGTTGATGCCAACCCACTAGATCCCTTAGCTGCTGCCAAAGCGAGTTTTGCGGATTTTCCTGAACAAGATGATTCTCAAAGTTCCACTAGTCCTTTATCCTCGAAGTATCACACCAAAAAGAATAAGCAAATTTTTGTCGAGGATTCAAGAAGAGGCGGGGCGGCTTCGAACGCGGCTGCCATTGCGGCTAAAAAGAGTGGTTATTATGAACGTACATCAACTAGAAAACGGTCGTTGACCGTTCCAACACCTCGTACATCTTTTCCGCATCATCCTCGAAGTCGACGATTTTCATTAAAGAATGCCGCAATTGCCACTTCTTACCACAAATTCAAACCTCTTTCATCCAATTCACTTTCTTCTTCCGGTATGCATTTTTCCGCTAGTAAACAGGCCTTCAACTCTCCTTTACTACAGACTTTCAGTCCTTCCCCTTCTGTATCTCCATTTTCGAATCCAGCCGTAGAGAAATTGAAAACCAGTGCGAGCAAGCAAGCGGCTGAAGCACAATCTTTAAGAGAGTTTGATTTTTTCACTCCTACTCCTGAACCCTCAGATAAGAATTTGGAAAAGCTGAAAAATGGTGCCAGTAAACAAGCTAGCGAATCCCAATCTCTCAAAAACATGGAATCACTTTCATTAGCAAGATCTTCACCAATCCTTACTTCAGAAAAGTTAAAAAATGGAGCTAGTAAGCAGGCTATTGAATCTCCACCTTTCAGAGCTTCGGAACCACTACCTTCATCAAATATTATACCGAATCCTGCTATGGAAAGGTTAAAAAATGGAGCTAGCAAACTAGCTATTGAGTCCCAACCATTTAAATCAGCGGAACCGTTATCTTCAGCAATTCCACTTCCCAATCCTATGTCCGAAAAGATGAGAAATGGCGCCAGCAAACAGGCTATTATGGCCCAAAGCTCAAAAATCAATCCCTTACCGCCACTAACAGCTTCAATTTCAGACCCGTCTTTTGAGAAATTAAAGAACACTGCTAGTAAACAGGCCATTGAATCTCAATCTCTAATGAATAGTGGCCCTGAACTTTTAGAGCCGTCGATTTCAGACCCAATGTTAGAGAAAATGAAGACTGATGCTGGTAAACAGACTGTTGAATCTCTGTCGTTGAAGAGTTCTGACGCTACAATTCCAAAACCATCAGTATCAGATCTTGGGGTAGAAAAACTTAAAAATGATGCTAGTAAATGTGCTGTCGAGTCTCAGTCCTTAATGATTAATGATCCCTCTGTTTCTTCAACCTCATTTTATAACCCAAATATGGAAAAACTGAAAAACGGTGCCATCAAGCAAGCTATTGAGCACCAAGCTTTAAATGCTGCCATTTTGAATAAGACACAATTACCTTATTTTCATCAATCATCTTCCGAACTACCAATATCTGCTAGCAAACGGGCTGCATTGTCTCAACAAACAGAGTCGGCCTCAAAGTCATCTAGTAATATCTCTGAAATGTGTGATTCACATCCTCCTTCTAACTTTTCAATCTCTGCTAGCCAGCAAGCTAGCAAGGACCGTTTTTCGGAGGCTACTTCTTCTATCGATTTGGATCTGAGTCCTGGTAGAAGTCTCTCTTTGGCTTCTAGTAAGCTTTCTGTGAAAGAAGCTGGTGCTCGCGTTTATAATAGAAGCGTTGCTACTCCAGTAATGACGCCGTCCAACCCATTCGAAATTTCCAAATCAGCAAGTCAGTTAGCGAGTATAGCTCAAGTACCTGTTTCCGAACCCGCAAAGACTTCAGAAGTGAACCTTAAAAAAAGCCTTTCCTTAGCTTCTAGTAAACTTTCTTTTCAGGAAGCTGGTACCTCCCTTAAAGAGAAGACTGCAAATGTTCAACATTCCCCGGAAGTTTTGAATGACCGCTCTTTGGCGTCACTTTCTGCTAGTCGGCATGCTGATGCCATATCTTCGAAAAGCAAACAACATACTGAAATCGCGCAGCCAGCATTTAATACGACTGGAACTGTGCTAATGAAGACAAAATCAAACCTTTCAGATTCTGCGTTAAGCACACCACAACATTCTGATTCGGTGCTTTTCGATATTACTTCTAAGGCTGCAAGGCTCGCTTCTACTTGTGCTAAGACAGATCTACACAGGAAACCAAGGAGAAAACATAAATCATTTACCCTTGAGAATTATTTTGGGCATAATGCTGAAGACGAAAGCCCTCAATCTGACGAGGTTGAAAGTCAAACGCCCCCTTCAGGATATTCTGAAAACGATATCGGCGGAACGGACATATACCCTTTTGCTTTACAAGGAGCTGCTTTGGCTGCCGCGAAAGACTTTTCAAGACGTGAAGCCTCCTTAAGTGATAGCCAATCCGCTGCTTCTATGGATATGTTGCCTATGAAGAAGAAATTGTCCCATTCATCTGCATCTTCTACCCGTTCTATTAAATCGTTATTAACTAATGCTAACCAAAAGCATATTCATTCCTCTATAAATGAAACTGATGATATTCCTACAATGGCCGCTCATATTGTTGCAACTGGTCAGAAAAATAAAGAAAAAGCACCTTCTTTTTCTAATGATCAGGCCCTTGATCACTTGCTTGGGTCTGCTCATAAACGAATTCCTTCTAATAAAACGGAATGGTCGTCGTCATCATTGCACATTCCTTCGCATAATTCTTTTTCTGACATCCATCATAGGAAAATAGCTGCTCATGCTGCAGCCATTACGGCTGCTTCCGAAAAACTTACACCCTCCATAGAAGAAACGTCGTATTCTTCGTCCAAGGCCCATGATGCGTCTTTGAGTGCTGCCACTCTAGTTGCAAATAAGGATAAACTCATTCACGCACCTACCCCTCAAGTCCTGGCTCCTGTGCTGCCAAAAGTTTCACTTCCTCATCGTCATTCAGTTTCACTTGGTCAAATTCGAGGAGAATCTGAAGTTGAAGGAGATGTTTTTTATGATGCTCCTTCAGATAAAGAAGACCTTGGATCTTCAAACGCTCCTTTAGATGTACCACATGGTGCTAATCGTAGCAGCATGGATGAAGTTAACGGTTCAAAATACGATTACAGTGATGGAATACTTGATGGCTCAGGTCAGTATACTGATAGTGATATGTCCGATGACGAGAACTCTCTCAAAGATTCGCAAAGTTCGGTTTTAAGCTTTTCAGCTGTTCCCACAAAAGTATTGAAATTTAAGTTGCGTGATGTATTGGGTTCTGAGTATTCTCCATCTCCACAACTGCTTGCCTCTTCAAGTGATGTTTCAGGCTCATCGTCAGCAGTACGCGCAGCTATGAAAGCAGACAAAATCTTTCCAGCTGTTCATGAAAACCCACCTCCTTTAAAAACGAAGCAATCAATTGCCAAACCTTCACCTCATACATTGCGAGTTCCTCAGAAAAAGCATAAACATTTTTACCATCGTGATGACGGAAAATACAAGAGTGGAACCAATTTGCGTAAATCCGAAACTGTTGATCTCCCGCAGTTCTTTATTGATGAAAATCGTAGAAAGCTCTATGAAGGGTTGTGGGCTGCTAATAAAGGTTATTTACTGAGCAAATCAGAATATTCCAAACCGAATGATTTGATTTGCAATATTGTTGTCCGCGAACTCTGGTCTCGTAGTGGTGCTCCAACGAGTGTTTTAGCCAAAATTTACGATCTCGTTGATAGACATCACACAGGTGTCTTGGGGCGTGATGAATTTATTGTCGGTATGTTTCTGATCGATCAATATTTGAAAGGCCGCAAGTTACCGTTGAAGGTACCAGACTCTGTATGGCTAAGCAGCAAGCGTATGGGGGATATGCTTTGGCGATTAGAAAAACTGCAGAAAAAGACAGATAATAAAAAACCTTTCTTCAAAAAAAAGAAGAAAAAGAGAAAACATTTGAAAAAGTTTTTCGACTTTAATACAACAGCAAAGGTGAACGAGGGCGCGATGACTGACTAGAGAAATCAACATCGGGTCCTCTTTTTTTTAACGGGAAATATCTTTAAGCTTATCAACATTTATTAAAAAATGGCATTTCGGTATTACTTCATTAAGGTCTTTTCATTTGAAACACTCCGTTGTGAACCTGTTTTCGTAAAGCTTTCGCTATTTTTGCGAACCACGTTTTCAATCAGTTGTTAGTTTGCTTTTGTTAATCGTTAATGATAGTACTTTCTGATCTATTTAAGCTGTCGATTGTTTTACTCAATTTGCAGATATTTCACAACCGAAGCGACCTTTTTAAGCGAAAAGAAGGACTTTATTTTTACATCATAACTTTTCATTTTGCAAAACTTTTATTATTCATTTTTACATTTTTTTATGCATTACCCTTTTTATTACTTGATTAATTACTGAAGCATAGGTTAGATTTACGCTTAACGAATTCCTTGGATACCATTTGCTTGTTTGTTATAAAATTTTTCAAGTATTATTTATATCCTTTAATTAGCATTTTTTAACTATAATAAGCCAACACAAAGGTTTAGCAATTAAAACTAGCCAAAATACTGTTCGATGTAGATTTTTTTTTTAAAAAGACATGACTTCTTTATTAAACAATCTTGCTAGTATGAACTTGTCCCAATCCATAATGTGTTGTGACTCACTTTCGATCCTTAAGTTTAGAGGTAAATAAACCAAGTTCTCCAAGGCCATGATGCCGAACTTCTGTTTTTAATGTTAAAATCATAAGATATTATGGAGTTAGCTAAAATTGGAGACAGGCTTAACAATTATTACAATAATATTTATACACTTTCCGAAAAACTTGGGTATTCGTTTACAAAGATCAGTTTTAACAATATCATCTTGGACGCTTTGTCAGGACACCAAAGAAAATTGGAGATCAAAATTATAAATATTGAGTCAAAATGCAATGAATTATCTTCTGAGATATCTCTTTTAAGAAAAAGACTGGGCATCATCGAAGAAATCGAAATACCGCGCACTCTAATTGACCAATATGAATGCCTGGTAACTTACCATAATGGTATTCGAGCAATCTATAACACGAAGAAAAATGAAGCAAAAAATATGTACAAAGAAATTGAAAGGTTATCTGTAATCCTTGGTGAATCAGTTGATGAGGTGAATTTTGTGAACGGTGATTTTGAGGACATATCGGATATAAAGCTTGAGCAGTTGTCAGCAAAATTAAATGAACTTCATCAGATATACAGACTTAGGAAAGAAAAAAACATTGAAATTAAAGAGGAATTAAAAAAACTGCAGGATTCTTTGTCTATAAAACTTAGCATGCCCGCTGATGATTTGTCCAAAAACGGAATAAAGCATTTGATAATTTACAAGGAGAAGCTCAGATTTTCTTTAGAAAGCAGGAAGTCCCGGGTCGATGAAATTGTCAACGAAATGAAAAATATGTGTGGTAAAAACCCGACTTCTGAGTTACCGACCAACTATAGTGATAAAACCTTGACTTTGGTAAGAATTTGATATTTTTATTAAAATAATTATTTTCAAACTAACAATATAGTGGGAAAATGAACTTTCGTCCATGCGAAAAGTGTACTTTGTTAAGTATAAAACTGAATACGAGTTTTTACAAAAAAGGTACCTTTCACTGGCTCGCATAATGTTCGTTTCTAAAAAAGAAATGTTGTTTACATCTCAATTTAAAGAAATACCTAACGTTAATCGAGAATTAATTCAAAGTATGAAACAAGAAATTGGGAACCTAGAAGTTGATCTCCATCTTCAAGGGGAATTGAACAACATGATTAGGCGGTATCTTCTCTTAGAGTCTAGGGTTTATAAAGAATCTCAAAGAATGAAGGTATTGTCTGGATCAGCTTCGCAGCCTTTCACTTTAAAGCGCTTGCAAAAGGATTTTCAATTACTGAAAGCTAAATTAATATGCGCATTAAGGGAGTGGGAGGAGGATAACGAAAAGAAAATTTATGTCTTTGGAAAACCATTGTCTTCAAGATTATTAATGATACATTCTCCACCAATTTTGCAGAATCAAGAGAATATTTCCTCTAATGACAATAGCAAATCTTCACCAGAGTCATCGCCACCTGCGCGGAAAACCACAGGTAAGATCGAAAATAAAAAGTTAAGAAACATTGATGTCCAAAGCAAAAAAAGCATTCGTTTTCCTCTTAGGCTAGCCTCTCATGAAGAGCCGTTAATTGATAGAATGGTTAACCAAAGTCCTGATACTCGAAGTGTTTCGAAAAGTAAGAGATTAGTAAGGGAAACATCTAGTGGTTGCTTATTCAAGAATCATTCTAAAAGTAATACACTTTCCCCTAGGAGGAAAGGCTCTCGGCATGGTCCCAGAGAGCCGTGTTTGTCTCCCGATGCTTCATCTTCGTCGATTCCGGTCACTGATATAAAGGAGATACTTCCTTCGCAGCACGACACACCTCATAACTCTGTCAAGCTTACTGGAAGTTCGACGACTCCTGCTTCTGTGTCGCTTCGTCAAATGATAGAGCCATTGTTATCACGTACTCCTCCCAAAGGTGAATTTACTAATTCACTTGATGATACACCGACTCAGTCTAATGTGGAAAAGGTTGACAGGTTTTTGGAAAACCATGATTGGGAAACGTGTAGTGAATCTTCCTCTGCAAGTGAAGATCAAAGTTTATGTAAACAACTATCTTCTTTTTCACTTTCCAGTAGTGATATCTCAAAGAAGTTAAAAAACAATTTAAATGGGCTACACTTTTCGTCTGATGAAGGTTCTAAACTACCTACTTTTCTATAATTTGTCTCTCGTTACTCTACAATATTTTTTAATATACTTACTATTAATGTATGAATATAATGAAATAATTCGTAATTTTTTTAACTGAGCATTAAAATATTGTAGTATTAACATATTCAAAAGCAATTTTCTCCAATCTTATTTCATACTGTTTAATATTTTTTTATCTTATTCAAAAATAAACAAGATTTTTAATTTTAAGTGCTTTGACAGTATCTTTTCTTTAGTCTATGTTGTAGTGTACTGTACGCTATTTGCCAGTTGCCTTTTGCCTTTCACCAATTTTTGCACCGATAAAACCACATGGGTAAATCACAAAAAAAGACGGCCAAAGGCCGTTTGGATAAATGGTATAAGCTTGCCAAAGAACAAGGTATTTATTAATAGCTACAATGAACACTTTTTAACGTTTAGGGTATCGTTCTCGTGCTGCTTTTAAATTAGTGCAATTGAATCAGAAATATAGTTTCCTTGAAAAAGCTAAAGTCATCATTGATCTTTGTGCTGCGTAAGTTGTATAGTTATTATTCAAAATCCTTTTACACTGACCGTCAAAACAGTCCAGGTGGTTGGTTACAGGTTGCTTCTAAAACATGCAAACCTGGCTCATTAATCGTTGGTGTTGATCTTGCTCCTATTAAACCCATTCCTAATTGCCATACGTTTGTTGAGGATATTACAAGTGATAAATGCAGATCGCAATTGCGTGGATATTTGAAAACTTGGAAAGCTGATGTGTAAGTAATTGATATGCTGCAGGAAGCGGTTAAACGGGTGCAACTATTCTTGTTTCACTTGCAATCTTAGAAATTTGATTGAACTGATTAGAATATTTGTTGCCCATATTGGTTTTTGTCGAATTTTTATTAATGCATTGAGCAGTGTTCTTCATGATGGTGCACCAAATGTTGGTTCTGCATGGTTGCAGGACGCCTATGGACAAGCTCAGTTGGTGCTAATGTCAATGAAATTAGCATGTGAATTTTTGGTTGCTGGTGGTACATTTGTTACAAAAGTTTTTCGTTCAAGGGATTATAATAATCTTTTATGGGTATTCAAACAACTTTTTAATAAAGTTGAGGCTACTAAACCTCCATCTTCTCGTAACGTCTCTGCAGAAATTTTTGTCGTATGTCGTGGGTACAAAGCACCAAAAAAGTTAGATCCTCGCTTTACAGATCCTCGTACCGTTTTCGAAGAAGTCCAAGAGCCAGTTACAAACGTTGATGCAAAAGTGTTCCATCCTGAAAAAAGAAAACGTAGTCGTGAGGGTTACGCTGACGATGATTACACATTACACAAAACTGTCTTGGCATCGGAATTTGTTACCGCAAATGATCCCATTCAAATCCTTGGTACATCCGCTGAAATTGTATTCCCAAAAGATGATGAGGAATGTCAACGCTTATACAATTTAGACGTCACTACTGAAGAAATTCTTTTGTGTTGCTCAGATTTACAAGTATTAGGTAAAAAAGAATTCCGCGATATTTTGAGATGGCGACTGAAAATAAGAGATGAGATGGGTATAGGTAAAAAGGTAGAGGATGAGCAAAAAACAGTGGTTGAGGAGATTCCTGAAATGGATGAAGAAGAGAGACTGGATCAAGAATTACAAGATTTGAGTGAAGCCGAACGTGTTAAACTCAAACGTGAGCGTCGGAAAGCGAATCAGCGTAAACAGCGTGAAATTGTTCGTATGCAAATGGGAATGTTGGCCCCAATGGATATTGGCTTGGAACATGAAGCCATGGGCGAAGACAGTTTGTTTGGTCTAGCAACCGCTGAAAAGCATGGTTTAAAAGAATTGGAAAATGGAACGCTTCCCGTAACTGAATCTGTTGACGAAGAAGTTTCTACGGACAATGAAGTCGAATACGATAGTGACGATGAGCGCGATCGCTTAGAGGCTGACTTGGATTCAATGTATTCTGATTATACTAAACGCAAGGCTGAATCTGATGTGAAATATCGCGTTAAAAAAGCGCGTGGCGATCTTGATGATGAAGAATGGAACGGTATAGATAATGGCACCGAAAGCGATGATTCTCAGATTGCTGAGACGAACTTTGCTACTCCTGATAAAGACAGACTGACAACGTCTTTGTTAGACAAAGGTTCGACTAAGGATGGGCTTAGTAGAAAAGCACGTATGTTTTTTGACCAGGACATTTTTGATGGTATTGAAGATGCCGATGCTGATGTGGAAATCATGTCTATGAACCGCGCTGCTATAAAGAAACGTGAAGCTGAACTTGCTTCTCAAAATAATGACGATGGAAGCAAGGGAGACCAAAGTGAGGACAGCAATGATCATATTGAAGTCGTTCCAGTTGCTTCAGCTCATGATGAAGATGATGATTGGAATTCTGATTCTGATAATGATGAAAACAACGTTGAAATTGTTACTGCCGAGGCAATGACACTAGCTCAGGATATTGCTTCTAGGAGAAAGTCTAAGGCTGATTTGATTGATGAAGGTTATAATCGATGGTCGTTTCAATCTAAAGAAGGTCTTCCAGATTGGTTTTTGGATGAAGAAACAACCGTCAATAAACCCAACAAGCCAATCACCAAAGAAGCCGTTTTGGCTTTGCGGGAAAAAATGAAGGCTCTTAATGCTCGTCCTATCAAAAAAGTTCTTGAGGCACAAGGTCGTAAAAAGATGCGTACTATTAAGCGTCTGCAACGTGTCGCTAAAAAAGCTGAAGGAATTTCAGAAAGCGGTGATATGACTGAAAGTGAAAAAGCTAAAGAAATATCGCGACTCGTAAGCCGTGCTACTAAATCGAAGCCTAAAGCAAAGCCTACGTTAGTTGTTGCAAAGGGTCCTAATAAAGGCCTTAAATCTCGTCCTAAGGGTGTTAAAGGAAAGTATAAAATGGTTGACAGTCGAATGAAAAAGGATTTGCGCGCACAAAAAAGACTAGCTAAAAAGGGTCGTCGTTAAAATACTTGACTGTTTAATTTCATTAACAGTTTTTCGTGGAATTTAGGCTTAAAATAATTATATCTAGGTTAGAGTTTGGGTTTTAGTGGATTAATAGTATTCTTATTTAGTATTAGATTTGGGAGTAACAGCATGGATATGTTTTGCAAGAGTTAAACTGCTACATATATAAACATTATTAATTAACTATTTATATGCAGTTCTTTTCGAATATTTCGATTGAGTAAATGGAAGAAATTTGAATTACAGGTCTAAACCAGCGGAGGAGCAGCCTCAATTCGTATTCGTCTACGGACGTCCTCAATGTCGTTCGTCAGTTCCTTTTCCCAATAGACATTGATCAATGTTTTTGCATTCAAACCATTACGAATCGACCATGGAATGTATACCCGACGAAACCTTGAAGCCTGTTCACAATTTAAGCGTAGAGGACCAAATAAAGCAGAGAGAGCTCCAACTGGTAAACCCATGTTAACAAATTCCAGCCTAAATTGTTAGTATACAAACCATGAAGTTAGAAATAAAGTAAAGTATATCTATACCATTTAATAGCTAATTCTCCTTCAATGTTTGTAGGCATGTTACATATAGCATGGTAAAAATCGTGAGATTCACGATATCTTTGCATAACATATGCCTCCTCTGGGTCATCTACAAAACGGGTAGGGCTTCGAGTATCGGGTCCAACATGCTCTTTGTCTATCCAGTCAACATAAATTTTACCTAGGGTATTTGGCGGAAGGGTCCGCAAAAATGGTAAGTTTAAAGACTTCGATGTCATTCTAGGTTTATCTTTCAAAATTTCACGACCTGTTTTATCAACGAGCATTTTATTCAGTAATCGATGAAGGAAGAATGGTTGACCAGATGCATCTCCTAGGACAGATATCATATCTCCTAGCATTAGTAAATCCAGAAAAAGTAAATATAGCTTTTCACCAACTTCTGTAGCAAAGGTCAAAAGAATTTGCCGAAGTGTTTTTACTACCTAAATTTCATACCGCCTCTCCATGGTGCCTTCAATCCCATGATTGCTGATCCTGCAACCAAAAAAATACGTTGCAGCGGTGATAAAGGAACATGTCCTGGATAATTAACCTTCCTCTCTAATTTCTTTAGTAAAATCTCATTTATGCATTAGCTGAGCTAAACATTTCTTACCAGCTGCTGTAAAAAGCAAACGAAGTTGGTTGGAAGCAACTGAAGGCTTTAAAAACTTCTTTGAAAGTGACATTACAACGTCTACGACCTTATTAATTTCAAGATGAGCATTAAGATAAAACATACATACTGATATGTGAAGTTCAGTATTGCTGATACTTTTTAAAGTGGTGTGTCATCGATATAATAGATTTACGAATTTGGCGTTACAAAAGTCGAATATGTTTACTCAATAAAAAAAAAAAGATTACGGGTAATAAAAAAAAAACTAACTGAAATATATTAATATGACTTTCATTAATAAACTGTACTGTATTACTTAGTAGATTCGACGTTTATATATCTCATGTTTCCTGATATTAGTGAATCGTTGATTTATTCATTCTTTAAATAATTTATCTTGGACATCAATTTGAGACAGAAAAGTAGATAATTCGTTACAACAAGCTTTGGATTGTTCGTAGGCAGATGCAACAGGTAATTCATTATTCCCTGTTTCATGAATAAGATGATCGATTAATTTTTCGCTGTCATGTAAAAATTCATTGTTCTATATTGCTTGTTAGAAAAACTTGCAGACTCGTTAAGAAACTTTATTAGAATATGAATCTTACTTGTAAAATAGAACACTCGGTGATTGACCTAGACCAGTTTCTATTCCTTAAAAACTCCGTAACCTTTTTTTCAGCTTTGGAATGAAAGTAAGTTATAGGGAGACTGTAGTACGCTTCTGCGTGGGCTCCGGCATCTTCGATTTTGGAAGAAGGTAAATTTTTAAATAAGACAGACGGGTGATGACGAGATTTTGTGCGGATAGAGCCATCATTACCGACAGGATAGGTTCGAAATGCTCCAATGTTTACATATGGAGATTCCAAGGATCGCTTCGGGTCCAACACAACGGCAACAAATGGATCCTGATATTTTTGATTTTGGCGCTGAGTTTCAACATCTACACCTGAAAGCCAGCAACCATAGTTAGGATGTGAATGGTACCATCCTATGACATTTTCATGTCTGTAAACAGACTTGCAAAGAGTATGATATTGTACACTGTATTCTTGTGCTTCTTCATGTGCATTGACACGAGTCTCAGTACCTTCAACTGGTAACGCAAAAGAATCTAAAATAATCAAGGAGGCCCCTTCAACCTTCCCCTGAACATAGCCCATTACCTCTAATGGCATGCCTTGAGATACATGCCGTAACATTTTCAACAAAGCTACTGCTGAGATTTTGACAGAACGGAAAAACTCTGGGCTGTTATTGTTAGCATTACAGGATTTATAATTTTAATAAATTAACGTAGGGAAAAAAATTCAGAGACTGGTATAATATAGCTAAAAACCAATGAAATCTTAACTTACTCATGTTTCCACGGCGATTCACGAATTTTAGCCCTCTCTTTTTCTTCATCAAATCTAAAAACATTTTCGAGTTGATTATTCATTGCAATTTTGTAATTGTAGTCATTAAATACAGAAAATGAATCATTTGTGGTATGTGACGAAAAAATGTTGGAGAACTTTTCGAGTACAAGTAAAACTCGCTATAAAGACATATTTTTAGATAAAAATTTCGTTTATTTACTTAAGCATATTAGTTGATTAAAAGCATTTTAAAACATGAATTCTAGCCTGTAAAATGTATGTTTATTGAATTTCGAAAAGACAATATATTTTGCTTGGTAACTGGTATCTTTGAGAACTTGTTTTACTATGAATGAAAACAGACAATATAGTATTAGTTCATTGAAATCCTATTCACTGAATTTACACAATCGCCAATCCCTTGTAACATATATCATGAAAGAGACACACGAAGATGCTAAAAATCAATAAATCAAGGTTTACGAAAGAATGTAGATTCTAGTATTGTTGTTCAAGCAGGCTGTGACACTTATCTTTAGCATCAATTGTAACCTACAACCAAGTATATAAAACAGGCATCTATGGCTTGAAAACAAAAAGAAAACACGAGGAAATATTGTTTAATCTTTTTTAGTACACTAAGTCCATCATCATTAAGTCATTAAAGTGCGAGAATGAATCCCATAAATAAAATGAAGTTTGTCTCCATTGATAAACAATCTCAAGATATATGAATCCACAATTCGGCAAATTCTTCACGCGATACTTTACCATTAGTGCCAGCTAAATCGAGCATCAACTGAAGCTGTTCTTTAGTCAAATTTTCCCCTAGTTGAGCGCAAGATCTTCGAAGGTCTTCAAAGTCAATGTACCCTTTGTGTGTCACGTCAAAAAGATCAAAAGCCTCTTCTGCTTCTTCATCCATTTCAAGACGTTTAGTACTGACAGACATGGTTCCCCTAAACTAAAAAACTATTCAACAAGGAAACGCAAATGCAAACAAATGAGATAGTGCCAAAAATGCTAAAATGAACGAAATAACAGTAAAAAAAAAGAAAGGAATGAAAATCAGCGTCCGATGGCTAGAAGAGATATAATTTGTTCAACAGTTATCAAAAAAAGACTAGAAGTGAGTTAAAAATCCAAACGAAAAGACAAGGAGGAATAATATGAACAGATAGACAATCAAAAGTGGAATAACTGCGTTTAAATACTAAGTAATCAGGCTATTTGATGCAATTTGAAGGTGGTACAAATGGAAATTTCGTGGTGCGATAAAGTGGACGAAACTTGACCTTAATGAATATATGGTATAAAAACGTTAAGCTGAATTTTTTTTTCTAAAACTGCCAAATCAACAAGGATATTGAAGAGACAGTTGGAAATCTCAAAATTTATGTATAAAATGTGTTCAATTGACTTTATTTACGTGCCAAGCCAACCTACTAAGGCGTTATTAGCTAATATAATAAATTGACCGAAGCTAAGGTTGTGCGCAATATTTAAATAACAAAACACGTAATACAAGATTTTTGATGAGTTAATAGATCGACTTGCAAAATGGCTTTAATGATGTAGGCTATCAAGCATAATCTCCTTTAGCGGTGTGGCATACTAATACTCGTGTTATATATTATATATGAATGTTTGACATTATTTATACACATTCATTTTTTAAGGATTCTTACTTTGTTTATGTATTTTTTAACATATTTGAGATGCTTCTGAGACATTGGTTCGCTCTCTGATTTCGTAGTTTTTCCATTTTTTCCTTTGAGACAGGGAGGGATACGCGATTTGCATATGCTAGTATAAATTTGTCTCCCTGTGAATGTTCCATTATTTACTGTATATGAATTGCGACAGCAGTTGCTACTGAAAGGTAGGAGCACAATTCTGATGGCATTTGAAAAGTCAAACTTCCTACTAGATTTTATGTGAATTATTTTAAAAAATATGTTTTTCTTTTCTAAAATCCACATCGAATTCAGTGTTTGCTCTAGCAGTTTCAAAGTATATCACTCTAAATTCGGTAACACTATTCAATATAACGGACTGGAGGAATTAAAACTCACAATGTGATAATCGCGTATACGTAAGATGGTTAATAACCATGAATTCAATTTCTCAAGCACGAATTTTTCATTAATATACGTACTTTTTTATGGTTATTGTAATAAATAAGAGGAAAGAATGAACCCTCTTTTCTTTGATACTTGCGCCGAGAGTTTACAGTTTTATGATTTGCTCATGTCCCGTAATGTTACCTCTTAGAAGTACGCACTTTGTATCATGCTACTATACCCCAGAGATTATTCTATGGTAGAACTTCCTCCACTACCACAACCCGTACTCCACGTTCATCACGCCAAGAAAACCTCCTTTTTAAGTCCTCTGATAGCTTTTTTTTCATTTTGTAATTTAACATTTCTGTATCATCATCCATAATGAATCATGGTACTAAAAGTAAGTTGGCTAACTTCGATAGTGCTGTTGTTCTAACCGTATAAATAGTTCCTGTGGACCCCTTTCGTATTATAAAGGAAACCGCTCGTGATGGGTCAACGGGAGAGGTGAAGCAACTTTCTTACACTTCGAGTAAAGTTGTGGGCTCTGGAAGCTTTGGCGTGGTCATGCAGGTTCATTTAATTGAATCAGACAGCAAAGCCGCTATAAAACGCGTTTTGCAAGATAAACGGTTTAAGGTATGTATTTTTATTGAATGCAAAATGCGAAAGGAAGGGTTAGATTTTACTTTATTTTTCTGTGAAAACCGCACACTTTTGTTTACGCTGAAGATACGTAGCGCGCGTGCTTCGTCAATATACGTAAGATTCATTTACAAAAGATTGGTCGTCTACATGCCATAAATGGTAAGAGAGTAGTGTTATTAAAACATTACTTGCTTTTGTGCTTTCTCTTCTTTGAAGTGTCCACAGGCTTACCATACCTGTTGTCATGAAATTGTACAACTCAAATGCCTATTGCTTTTTTTTTGCATCCATTGTACGATACACAAGCTTTTTTTAGCCAGTATTTGGATGCGTTGAAAATTTAGTGTATTCGTTTTGAACATATTTTTCCTTTTTCCCTCCTCCATTTTTTGCACTTCTTTCTAGATTTATAAAAAAACTCAGTATTATAAATCTTCTCCAATGAACCTTTGTTTCTAACACTTAATTTTAGAATAGGGAGTTACAAATTATGCGAATTATGAAGCATCCAAATATTGTCGATTTAATTGCCTACTATTATACCACCGGTGATAATTCCGATGAAGTCTATCTAAATTTGGTTCTAGAGTTTATGCCTGAAACGATTTATCGTGCTTCTCGTCTATATACTCGTCAAAAACTTTCTATGCCAATGCTGGAAGTCAAATTGTATATATATCAGCTTTTGCGTTCTTTAGCCTACATTCATGCTAGCGGTATTTGCCATCGTGATATCAAACCTCAAAATCTACTATTAGATCCGGAAAACGGAATATTAAAGCTTTGTGATTTTGGTAGCGCAAAAATCTTGGTTGCTGGTGAACCAAATGTCTCTTATATATGTTCTCGTTATTATCGAGCTCCAGAATTGATTTTTGGAGCTACTGATTATACTCACGCTATTGACATCTGGTCTACTGGATGCGTGATGGCTGAGCTTATGCTTGGACATCCTCTTTTTCCCGGTGAAAGTGGCATTGATCAGTTGGTAGAGATTATCAAAATTCTCGGTACTCCTAGTCGAGAACAAATAAAGACTATGAATCCTAATTATATGGAACATCGATTCCCACAAATACGTCCACAGCCTCTTTCACGAGTGTTTTCTCGAAGTGTTCCCCTTGATGCATTGGATCTCTTATCAAAAATGCTTCAATATACACCTACTGATCGCCTTACTGCTGCTGAGGCAATGTGCCATCCCTTTTTTGATGAGCTTCGGGATCCTAATACTAAGCTTCATAACTCTCGTAATCCCGATGCTTCTCCTCGTCATTTACCCGAATTGTTTAATTTTTCCCCCTTCGAACTATCCATTCGTCCTGACCTTAACCAAAAACTAATTCCGTCCCATGCTCGCGATGCTTTACCCGTGAAACTTGATGATTTTGTTCCAATTCCAATTCATCGTGCCCGAATTGATTAAATGTAACGGGTATATGCATTCATCTTCTAAAGTTCTTGTATATCCATTTTTGCCACCAAACTTATTTTACTTCTTTGTTGTATTACGCATTAATATAGCCAGTGAATCTGCCTTGTTGTGCGTACATATACCAATCGCTATCTATACTGATTCTACAATGGTCTACTTGTGTGGATATTCTTTTCGTTCACTTTTTTTTTGTCGTTATTGGTGTTGAATAAATCAAACCTGAATTTTGTTTTGATGAGAACTAAATTTTTTCGATCACGATTATTTTCTTAATTGTTATTTTAGGAGTCATAAGTAGACCATCTTAGTTTGCTGAAAGTTTTTCAGCGACTTTAAAACTTTAATTGGATGAGAAATGTAATCGGTAATTCTTTCATTCTGGAAAGTATACTGCAGAATCTCATATATACATATATATCATAATTCTTATACTAGTAAAATGTTTGTGATTGATTCAATTAATATTTTATGGTTAGGTTTCAAAAGAATGTTTTGTTTTTATTATTGTTTAATTCATTTTTTTGTCCTCATTAAAAATTCTTTTGGTAGAGTCATTACTAAGTTTTTGCTTCGTAGACTACATGAAAGAAGCTGGTGAGGCGAAGTAATATTATGATTCAATACTACCTAAGATATAGCAAACATCAAAAGGGTACAAAATTCTAGGAAATCATCTGGCAACGTTAGATATCAATATGTAAATAGAAATAGAAAAACATGTAAATCTAATTACATACTAAGTCAATAAATGGAAAGGAGTCTGGTAATTTTTGATTAATTAGCAGTGGTTTACAAACGAATAGTTACTAGTTATTGCAAATCAAAATTAGTGTCGATGACATGTGTAAGCTTGACATTCATTTTATTTCAAAATAGAAAAGTAAAGATAAGAGCAAAATTTTCATTTCGTATACGAAACTAGCAAACAACTACAACGACGTGAACAGCAAAAACGAGTGTATTTGAAGTAAATTATTTGTGAGATGATAGTACCAATCAACCCAACTGAACAAACAACGTTTCAAAAGGGAGGTGGTAAGAAATTGCAAAGCAAAAAAAACAAGTCATTTGAAAAGAAAGGAGTGAATGACTAGATGCGAGACTTCCAAATTTTCTGGATTTATCGTTCTAAAAGAATAAACCGAAAAAAAACAAACTTGGGAATGCTAAAGAGACTCGAAATGTAAATTAGCAAAAAGTTTGCAAAGGATATATAAAATCGCTCACATTGTTCCTTTATAGCAACTGAAGGTAGAGCGGGTAAATAATGCATGTAATACCAACCATAGAAATAGAAATACGTGACCAAAAGAGTAAAACCAACGGGGAAAAATGAAATGGGAATGATGAAAACGAAAAAAAAAAGTAAAATCTTTTCAGAGACAAACTCTTCTGAGTCTAGATATGTTGTTTAATGGTTCTTCTTAGCAGAGTTAGCGATGTATTCTCTATCATCATCACCTTCAACTTCATTACGAATAGCCTCGTACTCCATCAATTCGACACGAAGAACATCCTCGTTTTGGCGAAGATCTTTGTCAAACCATGCCTCATCGGGGGCCCGGAAAGAGTTGCCGAGGCGATCAAAGAGGGTGGTGAATTGGCCGTAATTGTAGTTGAAATAAATGTGATGGCCATTATGGTGAGCAGCACCATTGATGATGGGGTTGTTGGAGATGTATTTACCATCGTGAATCATGATGGACCAGAAGTTGACAAAGGTGAAAAGAGCCAAGTAGGTCAACTTGTGAAGGGGAAAGAAAAAGGGGAAAAGATGGTAAGGAAGAGATTGTAAGAAGCCATCAGCGGATTTGAAAGCATGGGATGCATATGGAGTGCAGATAATCCACTTATGATGGAGTTTGTGAAGACGAGGGTATACATAACGGTGATGAAGGAAACGATGAGCCCAGTAAATGCCAAAATCTGAGAACATGACAAAAAGAGGTAAGGAACATAAGAAGTATTTTAAACCGTAATCACTGATGTTGTCGTATAAGTAGCTGTACCCATGCAACTCAGCCAAAAACCACGGAACCGTCAATAACGCCATACCAGGTAAGTTTTGTAAAGCCGTTAGAACTTCCATGAACACCTGGTTTTTTAAGAACTTTGGGTGATCCATCAGACTTTTATCAAACACAAATTGGTAGGAAAGCGACGCAAATGTTAAATACAAGAACATACCGCCAAACCAAGTTAAAAAAAACAAACTGATCGACTGTCTAACGATATTGTCGCGAGCTAATGGATATACAGCATTGTATATCGAATCCAGCGCATATTGGTCAGCATAGTTGAGTAGGTAGTCCATTGAGGTGTTTGCTTAAAATCTATTGACCGGTGGTAGCGTATAAGAAGTACCAAAAAATGGTCTGATTTTGATTGCGATATCTAGTTGGCTGCTATTAATTAGTCAATAGGAAACCGAGTTATCTTTTTCGTTAAAGTTTTTATCAAAAAACAAAGAGGTGGCTTATACACTTCGGTTAGTGAGAGGTAGATAGGGCAGATCGGAAAGGACATCACTGTGGCGGGAAGAATCTCTTACACTTACTATGTGGGGGAATAGTACTACGGGGGCTCGCTATTCAACAAGTACAACGAGGTTGGACATGAATGTTTGATATCGAGCAAGTGGGTATATATTAGTCGAAAATAATCAACTTTACGATACAAGATCTAATCTTAAAACTATTATAAGTAAATGAGATGAAAAATTAAATAAGAAAGATAAAAAATTGAAAAAAGAAGGTTAACATTCCTCCATCTCGGGTTTGTTCTCAAAGGCTTAGAGGTTACGCTAGATTGCTATTCTTAGACTTGGACTAATTTGGTACCCCCATTTTGTTCTTTTTAATCCACTTGCATTTGTAAGTCTAGGAACGATAATGGTATTTCTCAAGAGTATGCAATATGTTGCTGATGTTTTAAGACGATAAATACGCAGTTAGAACATAGTCGTTTAAAAAAAAAAAAAAATAAATAAAGTAAAATAATAAAATTATTTAAAAACAAAAATTTTGGACAAGCCAGAACTCGAATCTGGGACCTCTTCCATGCTAAGGAAGCGTGATAACCATCTACACCACATGCCCATGTTGAAATACTCGCATATAATATAGTATATAATTTACATACTTTACATTTTCATTATATCTTAAATACAACACTTTTAAAATGGAAATAGCGATTATTCAGAAATCATAATGTTGCTCGCGCATAAAGTAAACATACAAATAGTAGCTTGTAGCCCAATTTTTTTTTTAAAAAAAAAAAAAAAAAAAAAAAAAAAAAAACTAATGAGATAAAACATTTATTACTTAGTTTTAAGAAATAACAAGAAAAGCTCGAATGGCTTGGCAAACCAGGAAACGCCTGCGAATTCCTGAAATTTTCGTAATATTATTCGTGCCCTTGATTAGGGAAATCATTCATCTAACATTTTAGATAAACAAAAGACAGTGACTATTCGCCATCCCTAGTCTTTCACAAGCTCAATAGAAATCGACTTGTAAAGATAGAAAAGGAATCAATAGGCAGCAGTCAATCAGAAAACAAGTGTGGTATTTATTTACTTTTTTTTCTTTTCTTATTCTCTTCAGGCGTCATACTGTAGAAAAATCTGTAACGAAGAAGTATACATGTCCAATCAAAGCACTAATTAAATCAAGCAGTGGAAAGATCCCAGTTCGTAACCAGCGCAATAATACCATTACCCATGGAACATAAGGTGCTTTTACGTCGAAAAGACCTAGTATCGAGATTCTGTACAGTGGATGTTTCCACGACCATATGTATAACATGGTAAATGAAAAGTAAGAAGCTGCAAATGGCATGTAGGAAAAATAGGAGGTAACTAAAAGAGAAAACCATACTATCAATACCGTTTTTAAGAAGCTCTGTGTTTGAGGCGGCGGACTAGATCTTTCTAACATACTCATGAAACGAAGTAGAAACGACAAATATAAAATCAACTCTAATCCAAAAGGCCCAACATAAAGGAATGTAGTTATTGCCCTCCAGTACTAAATAAATCTTGTTAACAAGCTAGAATTAGGGAAATCACATGTTATGTCAAACATTACTTCAATCACAAACCGTACCTCCCCTTTTGCTAAAAACAGTTTCCAATTAAAAAATATCTTAAGATCGGATACATAACCAAAATTCTATATTTGTAAGCGATACCATTTATGAAAAATTTGAGTAAACATACCACTGCCAATGTTGTAAATAGGGTTCCAAGTACGATGTATCTGCATAAAAATTAGCGTGTACTCTCAATATTTCATTTCTTACCTCGTAACCGGAGGAGTTTGGCTTATAAATTCTGGCAAAATTGCCATTTTTTATATATTTTAGCCAGGATGTACTTTTCGTAGAAGTTGTACTCGGTTAACAATGTACTACGAACCTTCTTATAGTTATTAAGTAGTTCGATCTGTCGAGATTTCTATGTTAGGATCAATGCGATTTTAATGAATAAATAAATAAATAAAAACAATTAATATCAGCGATATACAAGAAATATAGATTAATATATTTAAAGATGTTAACATATTTACATCACCATCCTATTTAAACCAACATTGAAGACTCAAATGTAAGGTGGCTGAATAGAAAACAGCTAAACAAAGCTGTATATATCCTCAATTAACTTGGAATACGCACTATTTTCTAAGGCTTGTTGACGCATCTTGTCATATTTTTGAACACTTCGGTAGAAATCTAAAATAAAGTTAATACTTTGCAGATAAACAGTAAAAAATGTAAACAATGATAGGATTCCTTCATGTTCGTTAATAATACCTTCTAAAATCCTTCCTGAAATTAAACACCATAGTTCGTCTTTACTTTTCTTAGCTAGTTCTAAAGCGGAAATTGCCATTTTTTCAGCGTGTTCTAGTTTACCAAACCTCTCGGATAATTCCGTCAAGGAGATATATTGTAATTGGGTATTTGCATATTCAGAAGATTGCTGAATAACTCGTGGCAAAACGTTACTTTGATGCACTTGGGGACCTTCTCGAATAACTTTTAGGACTAACAACCATAGTTTAAATATTTTCTTTTCATGTTTGTTACATAACGGTTCAATCGACTCTAAGCATCTACTGGCGGCAGCACTGTCTTCTAAAATATTGATCAAATTGAGGGTAGATATGATAAATGTGTCTGTCCGAAAAGAAAAATTTTTAGCAGTTTCTCTGTAATGAACTTCAGCCTTTTTTAAATCTCCTCTTTTTTGCAGATACATCCCTTTCAAAATACCAAGAAAGCCAGTTTGATCATCTTCAGTAGACTGTAAAATCCTTTCGGCCTTAGATAAACGGGATCTGCTCAAGTATGTAGCAATAAGGTAATACTTCATGTCTTTCGTAATATTATTGATCCATTTCTGAGATTCTAAATACTCTAGCACACACCGTTCTTGATGTTTAAAGTCTCCGGTAATCCGCAGTCCTTCCTGAAGAAAACGGCTAGCTCTCCCTGATGTGCTATCCGAGATGTAACAAAATCCAGAAATCAGATATATTAACAAATATAGTTGATTTATACTCATCCATTTGATGGATATTTTGCTAGTATCATCAATGAAAAAATCAATATAGGAAGAAGGCCAAACGAATGTCTCTGATTCTAACTTAGAATGGATTTTGGGAAGTATTTCTCGAGCGAGCAAAATCTCACCTTTACGCAAGCACTGTGCAATTTGAGTTACCAAACAAAGAATGGAAATTTGATCAGAGTCTGTAGAGATCTCATCCATTGGCAATGACTGATTCAATATCATTGCTAATAACTGAAGATGTTGGTGTTTATGATGATTTGCATAATTATGTATACTATTTGCAACTTGAGATACATTTTGAAATTCGAGTGTTGCTAGTAAGAATTCATAGACCCATCGATGAGGATTAGATTGATTGTTAGAGTGGTATATTTCTGCAACTTTTGCATATTCTTCTGCCTCCCGTACACACCTAGTTAAGAGAACCTTAGCAGCCTTTGGAGAAGTTCTACAAAAAACACGACTTAATAGCAATTGTAATGAAAACTTGTACTCAGTAAGGTTCTAATAATGTCAATAATGCACGTCTAAATATTTACCATACATGTTGTTCTGCAATGATTAGTGCTCGATTCAAAATTGCCTCTACATCTGCATATTCGACGGTATGGCTTAACAAAACTTCACATATGCGTTTTCGTGTCAGTAGTTCAACGCGAGGTTCCATTTTAGTATCCTAAAATTTAGCTTTGGACTTTTTAAAAAATATTACCATTAGAACAGAGTAAAGGCATTGCAATCCTGTAGATAGCAAACGTCCAAAAGAATCGCAAACACCACAATCTTGGAGAACCTTTTCAGCATTTTTAAAATAAGTTTCTGCCAAAGGCCATAAAAACAAATGCCTCGAAGTTACGAGGATTCTTGCATCGGTCTCGTTCAATCCAGTCATAACATGTTGGTAGTGAATTGTAATAGAGGTTTGATAAACAGTAATAATTGGGAAGTACGCAAGTGACTATTAACAATACCATTGACTTTAATCAATAAATTTAAAGTAATATTAGGACATATAAATTTTGGCTTTTTGTCTTACTAGATAGTTACAATCCGAAACAAACTCAAACTAAATATTTTACGAAATTCAATAAAAGAGGTTAACTTAATTTAAAATAATTAAAAATATATATATATATATATTATACGAAATGGTTTTTAATTGCTAAAATTATACCAAAAACCCGGTCCTTAGAAAACACAAAACAGCCATTTTTTTAAAAAAATTCACAAAACTATGCCAATAAATCAATATTTACCATACGTAATGCATCAACAGCCCAACTAGGATAATTGGACTTATCACCATGGTTCCATTCATGGAAAAAGTTTTTGACAAATGAAGGGAACTCGTCCTTTATAATGGACTCCCGCATATCTCGCATAAGTTGGAGCTGGAAATGGACATTATGAATTGTCATGAGGTTGGCACCGACGGTTTCCTTCGAGACTAAACTATTGAAATAAGCACGAGTAATTCCCCATCCACCTTCAAGTTCTGTTTTACAACAAGGGCAGGAACAACCTTCTTCAAGAGGTCCAATATCATTCCTAAACTTTTGGTTCCTTAAGTTTATTACACCTTTGCGTGTCAAAGCATTACCGAACCTAGCCGTTCTGGTAGGATAAACACAGTCAAACATGTCCATCCCAAGGGCGACGCATACTACCAAATCTTCTGCATATCCGACACCCATTAGATATCTTGGCTTGTTATCGGGAAGTATAGAAGTACAAGTATAAACTCTAAAATATTGTTAGATTAGAAAAAGGTAAAAAACCATCTTACGTCTCGCAGAAAGCGTGTTTTTCTTCACCACCAGATAATCCACCAACAGCAATCCCTGGAGTATTTCTTTTGACCATTTCACGACAACAAATTTCTCGAAGTCGTTTGTCCAAACCACCTTGAATAATACAAAACAAGTTTTGGGTTTCCGGGCGCTTATGCGCTTGTATACATCGGTCTAGCCAGCGAATTGAACGATACATAGCTTCTTCCATTCTCTTGCTTTCAGTCAGTGTATGAACAACATCGTCTAATTGCATCATAATGTCTGAGCCAATACTGTTTTGTAGAGAAATAGAATGCTCAGGCGTAAGGAGCATTGGAGTACCATCTCTTGGAGACAAAAACGTAACTCCATCCTCCGTGATAGTGGCTAGTTTAAGTAAAGATACCATCTGAAAACCACCACTATCCGTCAATATATTTTTGTTCCATGACTGAAAGCGATGCGCACCGCCCACAGTATCTAATACCTCTTGACCTGGCTTCAATCCCAAATGGTACGTGTTGTTAAGCATAATTTTGCAGCCTAAAGCATCCAATTGTTCAGGAAGTACACCCTTTAGTGAAGCCTCTAAATTACAATTTGTTAAAAGGTCTATAATCTTTTAAAAATCAAATAACTTACGTGTTCCAACTGGCATAAATACAGGGGATTCTACCAGTCCATGGGGAAGTTGGATATCAGTCACGCGAGCTCTTGTGGTAGAGCAACGAGCTACGACTTTGAATTGTAAAGCCGGGAATGAGGAAGCCATGCCAAATCTTGAATTGGCTACACTAGTATGCTGAGTAGTAAGTAGATGTTTGGAAAACTTATTAAGTTGCTATAGCAACCAATAGGTAAATAAATGTTAACTGTAAACAAACTAACGATTTAATGTTGAAAGTAGAAAATCAGAAATAGCAAGATATCCTTTCTTTTTCAAATAAATAATAAAGTTTTTCTGAAAATCTTCCCATGAATCAGACAGGTGTAAGTTGCTTTGAAATGCTCCAAATGTTTCTTCTTGAATGGGCTTCAAAGGAATAGACCCAGTGGCAGGATTTGTTTGTTGCAGATAGATTTGATAACCATTGATGTAGGAAAAAAATTGAGGTGCACATGTTAATGAAAAGACTCTCTGCGCATATGGATGATCATTCGCTATACGGGTTGCAATAGGTAAGAATTGGCTATAATCTGATTTAAAAGGTTCCCATAGCTGCAAAAAGCTCAAAATGGCACGCTTTTCTTTAAGAAGAATAATTTCTGAAAGACTCTTGAGATAGGAATGAGTAAATTTTGATATTGCATCTATACGGGAGTCCATAAGTCTTTCTTGATAATTCTTAGTTAAAAGCAGCAATCCGACCATTGAATTTATGTAGAAAGCACTGGGCTGAAAAAATAAAACATAGATTAATTCTTTAGGAGGAATATTTGGTTCAATCTGTTTTCTTATTTTAGTTAAGATTTTATAGTACAGTTGAAATAATCGTGAAAGCTGGTATGCAAGAGAAACGTCCCAAGAGAAATGAGACACTAAAAATGTAGCATGGTTGGTTATTAGAAGACATTTTTCAAGCAAAGTGTGGTTGTTTCCCATGGAAGCAATTCGTAAGTTTAACATTCGAAAAAGCCATAACCATAAGATGTTTAAATGCTTTGAGCAAAATTCAGCATTTTTCTGTAAAATAAATTGTTCAAATTCTTTCAGTAGTGAATTGAAATATGAGGAGTCAGTGGTAATAGGAATGTGCGTAACTAATAAGGTCAGTAGATTATAGTTTTCTTCGGTTATGTTTGGTTTTGAAAAAAACGTAATTACATATTGAAGTAAGGATTTTGGAAACTTGGGGCTGAATAAAAGGTATTTATAAAGGAGATGTAAGACTTCTTCTTCTTGATTGTTTGATCCGGACCTTAATGCAAGACCATAATTCAATGTTATGTGAAGCCATTCATCCAGTCTGCTATAATAAACATTTTTATTTTTTAAAAACAGGAAAATTAAAAACAATTTGCTTTTAAGAACGGCCGCAATTCTGCTAGGAAATACTATTTTCTCATAAACCAAGCCCATTTGTTGTACAGATGTTAGTTCTTCAAGCGAATATGACGAGCTAGTATTTTTCATGGTAATTAAATCTGGTATAAGAGAAGATTGTCTTTTCCTTTTTTCAGAGGACCAAGTTTCTAGCGGAACATCTTCAGATTGGCGATTTAAAATAGCTTTGGTAGCAGCAATCCATTCTGAATCCAATCTAACAGAACCATGTTTTCGATAAGTATATGACCCAACAATAACATCAGGAAAATGCTGCTTATAGGTCAAAATTAATGCAAGTAAATATGGATCAGCTGTATTTCCTGGTTTTTGATATAAAGCTAGTAACTGATGAATGCGAAAACTCTTAACATGATAATGTTTCGTCAGTAGAACTAGCAGGTTAGAAATGTAGGGACGAAGAGTTAAAAAATCTAGGAAATGAAATAAAACTCCATAATATCGACATAACAAGTTGTTCCCGTCTAGAAACTCGTACACGTGAATTAACCAATTAAGTAATTTTGCCTGTATAGCATAAGAACAACGTAGCCCATGCGGATCCAAAGAGCTGATAATTCGGATTGCAATTGTTTGTGAAATTAACTCATTGGGATATAAGCACTTAATTAGCAACTGTACGTGATTTTTATCAAAATGTGTTTTTTTTGACAATATAACATCTAAAAGTGAACTGATGGAATGTTGATTTAGACCTACTTCGGAGCAAAGTTTGTGAAATTGCTGCAGTCTAGCTAAAATAGTTTTCTTCGAAGAGCTGAGATTTTCAGAATTTTTTTTAATCCATTGGATACCTTCTTCTATGTCAAGAAAACCTTTATTCTCAAAGCTTTCCATTAATAGGAACGCAAGCTATTGTTTTTAAATGCTCGCTATGTATGTCTAGCAAGTCAGATGCGCATAACATCCAACGACTACCACTACTATCATTAGCAAGGTAAAATTAACTAAGGATGTGGACGATCGTAAAAGTCTCCAAATGCAAACACAAATTGATTGTATTGGATTTTTCTATTGGTAGAACATTAGCTATCGTTCAACTTCCAATGATTTTTAGAACGAATTCATAGTGAAATTGTTACGATTCCAACTTCAGAATGTTCGTCTACAGGCCTTTACAATTACAATCTCATCATTCTTAACTAACATCGATTGAAAATAGTGTATCATTGTTCTCTAATCTGACTATGAAGGTGTTCTTGATTCGACATGGTCAAACCGACCAGAACAAACGCGGTATCTTAGTAAGTTTTAATACCTATAAGTGATTGTTTTTCTGAGCATATGTTTAAAGCTTGTCACATCATACAGAGAGTGTTTGTTTAGCATACTCAATTTTCATTTCTAGACGGATGATCAACTATGATGATATCAATTTACTTACCATCTTAATTGCAGCAAGGTTCTGTAGATACAAACTTGAATGAAACGGGACGTTTACAAGCGAAGCTTTTAGCTCAACGTTTACTTCCCCTTGATATTGATCAGATATTCTGTAGCTCTATGAAGCGATGCCGGGAGGTGAGTGCTAATTCTTTTTATTATTTTAACAAAAAAATTAGACAATCGCCCCTTATCTTGAGCTTAAACCTGAGGTTCCGATAGTGTATACTGATTTAATTCGCGAGGTACGTTTTTAGATATATTTATGTCATGCTAATATTGTCTAAAAAGCGAGTCTATGGTGATCTTGAAGGTATGAATTTTGTATAAACAAGTACTTTTCTAATATAAAAAATTCTAATGAAATAGGCATGAACGTTGTAGAAGCCAAAAAACTGTTGAATGCCAACCATCCAGATCATTATGGAGAGGGTTTGTCTCATCTTACTAGTCGTCTATTGAAGTTTTGGGATGAATATGTCGTCCCTTTACAAGGCAAGAAAAAATGTGTTATTGTCCTTTGCCATGGAGGTGTTATCAATGTTTTGCGAACTCATTTTATGGAGGAAAAGGGTTTCACTTTTGACAAATCGAAACTCGAAAGCAAAATCATAACCTTTAATACCAGCATTACTGAGATTGAGGTGACTGAGCATGGGACCGGTCATATTCATACGTTCGGAGATGCCTCTCACCTTGAATCGGAAGAGACTGGCAAATTAATTGCTTAAACCTCTTACTTACTATTTTTGACCTATCAAGCTTTCCTTTGCTCGTTTTAGATAGCTAGTACTAATGTTTTAGTGATAGCTCACGTTTAAATTAAAATTTTCAAATAATTTTGTTTTTTAGTATATGCTTATATAAAATTTTAAATTAATATTTTTTCATTCAAAAGGTAAATTTGGCTTATCTTAAATAATAAGTGCTGCTGTTCGTCTCCATATATAGTGAATATAATCATAAAAATGATAACAATAATAACAATATCATAATGGAATAAAGAGCATCACGTTTAACATTTCGGTTCATTTCGTGCCCCGCTGATGAGATGCGGAAAGTGTCATAAAGTACATGAAAAAACAAACACATTAAAAAAAAAGGTTTATGTACAACTTCTAACGGAAGAGTTTTGTACCACTTTAAGCCGGCGAAGCAAGGCAAAATCCACATTCATCATATTATATGGTTACTTGCATTCCTTGCTGGCCAGCTTGGGAACTGCGGAAATGGATTTTTGACGGAAACGTTCCACCGCTATCATAATAATTAGTAACGAAAAAAAAAATTGAATAAACCACTTACACATTATCAAATGCTTCCCATAGGTAAATTTTTTAAGAACAGATATATGAGGATATATGTAAGAAATAAGAAGATCCCTTTCCTCCTCTGGAGAGGCATCAAGTAATTTTTGAATCACATAGTTCGCATATTTATCCTTCATCATTAACATCAAAATACTACAACTTAACGAAATTAGTTAGATACATTCTTGGAGTTGCAAATAAAAGAGGATACTTACTTTTCAGCCTTCTCAGAGATGATTTTGTTCAAAATTCGACGTCGATCAACGTCGGAAATGTAAGAAATACACCTTTCTACAACATTAGATGCAAACTTATGACAACTTAAAAATAGCAAATGATCTATCATAAGATCAAAAATGTACTTTTTGTCGCTCTCGCTTCCGGTTCTCAATATATGTTGAACAACGTAATTTCCATATTGGTCTTGAGTTAATTTCAAAATGTGAGGTAGCAGTTCTTCTATAATTAATTTACGCTCACTATGACAATGCTCAATGGCACGCTGTATAACTCGACAACCGTATGGATGGGCGGAAAGGACATGAATTTGTGGGCGCAAAGCTCTAAGAATGAACTGTAAGTGTCCAGTATCAATGCATTCGATAGCTTTTTGAATAACATGATTTCCATTCTGGTCACATACACAATCTAGGACGTGACCATCTAATTCCTGAATAAGTTGAACTTGGTGCTCAGGAGAAATATATTCAATAGCTTTTTGAACAACTCGGCAACCATACATTTGCAAAGATAAGGAAAAAACATGACCTTTAATCTGCGACAATAATATTTGTTTCTGCTTCTCGTTACCAAATTCGAAGTACTTTTGCACCACATAATTACCAAAGATATCCATCATTAATTGCAAACAGCTAGTAGACGCAATCTCTTGAAAAACTGCTTCCCTTTCTTCTTCAGTGGCCGTCGCAAGCTTTTGTTGAATAAATCTTGAGCCATGTTGATCGGTACTGAACAAAACTACATTTCCAAGGATATCAGATAACTCGAAATGTCTCTGCTTATTTGCATGAAATAAGTACAGAACTCTGGATTGTTGCAAAAATTCCTGTCCATTTTGATTAATTAACGAAGGGTTAGCTGGAGTGGCTGCCGAAAAATTGGAAGTTGGTAATACACTTATAGGAATAGTCCCAGGAGCAACTACTTCAGAAGGATTGGTTTCGGTTTTTGGAATACCAAAGGCAGATATATCAGGCAAACTTTGTCTAAATGAAGTACCAATAGGAGAAACAGTAGGACGTACAGAGGCTGATCCAAAAAATGACGAATCATTCTTCAAAGTAGGTGAATTACCATTAGCAAATGCAGGAGAAGTTCCATAACTTTGATGAGCCATCAAACTTGAGTCGAATGAGCCATCCCAAGACGGTTTAAAAGATCCTGAGCCACTTGAAATAGAAGATTGGGTAATAGTAGTTAAATCGCCTATTGATGAATGTGAAGCATGTCTTGAAGGTTTACTTGTAGCTGGGATCCAAAAATCAGAATGTGCGCGCGTATGGCGAGGGAAAAACTTATCAGATGTTCTTGCTGTGCTAGCAGAAACTGTACGAGCAGAATCACCACCAATGGGCGTCAATGGGGATTTTAGGGTTTGTGGAAATCGGGCGCCGCACTCAGAGTTCAACTGACCATAAAGTTCTGTCTTCAAAGGACGCAAATCGGAATGTAGGCCAGATAAAGAAGAGCTAGTTGATTCGGAACGCTTACGAAAAGGGACCTCCAGTGAGTTAGGAAACTTCGAGATAACAGAATCTTCTTGCAAATTAACAAGACTTGGCATCGCCTTTATACTTTGTTTACCATTAGGGAAGGGATTACCATGATGATTAGCCGAAGGGGCAGTAGGCGTAGATACCAGTGAATCGGGAGAATCCCCGTCAAGTGAAAGCCAAGTTAAAGACGGGATCGGGTTAGAGTAGGAAACAGGTGACTCTAAGGAAGCTTGTTTGTTTGATCCGTGTGGGAAAGTATAGTTAGAACTGATCATAGAGGAATTGAAGAATGAAGAAGTTGGTGATGTGCCAGACAAAAGACTGGGCCGACGTTGACCATAATTATTCGTATCCAAAGAAGATACAGGTGCTGACGGGAAATTGAATGCAGAATTTCCCGAAATGCTCTCAGATGCGTTTGGATTGGAATTTACAGCAGTAAACATCACAAAATGGAAACACAGTTTTCACAGGTAAGCGAAAGTGTAAAGATTTACAAATGATGTAGCACAAAAAAGGAGTGTAACGAAGTTTTACTGATACTTGGAGCAAACCAAAAAGCACAAAGAAGGATATAACAGTAAAAAAAGAATAGAAATAGAAACAACCCAAATGAAATAAAGTAAATGTCGCTTGTCTCCACTGGTTGATTGTACCGGTCAAAGTAATAAGTTAAACAAAAATACTTGAGGAAAAGTATTTCTACGGCTTTGAATTGAGACCTATTATTGCATAAATAGCGGCAAAAAATTGGATGATTCTTCAAAATCTCGTAAGAGTTTAGCAACGACTGCTTCACTCACTAACGAAGGACACCAAAAGAATTAGTAATGTATATATATATATATATATATATATATATGTTATGAATATTATATATATAAATTAGTTAAATCAAATAAATCAATGTCGGGTAAAGCTCGGGAAAAAAACTTTTGGAAGGGTAAAGCTTATATAAGGGAGATGCAACGAATATGAAATTGTGTTCGAAGTGTTATGAACTTACAAAAAGTAGAAAAAAATCTAGAAGAGGAAGGTAAAAAAAGAAAAAAAAGAATCAATGAATCGATAAAGAATGATTGTTAGAATCAAATTTCCCGTTTTCGAATCGAAGAAGCCCAACAAGTATTAACATGAAATCGTAGTTGAGAATAATGATGATGAAAAAGGATTCGCCAAGACTAGTCAGCGTTCAATTATGGTAATTTTAGTACCTAAAGCTTCTTTTCTTTTTAATGAAACGAGATTTCACAATTTCGAGCGCCTTAGGTGGTATTAAGGAAATTAAAGTATGCTTCTGATATGATGAATCAGTAGTTTTTCAAAGTGCTTTCCGATTAATTGATATCAAACTTAGAAAAAAATGTAAAGAAACCAAAAGGGTAAAAAATAAAATGCAATTCAAACTTGGAGTCGAAGTGGTTCCCGGTAAGTTTGATGAGCTGAGCGCTTCCACTTTATGTCATGACGATCGGTCGAACAAACCATTAAACAAATATACAATGTCGTTAATCTTACAATTTTATTTCTATTTTTTACAAACTTAGAATTACTATTTATGTATTCAACTATAGCAATTGCTGCATATCGACTACCAAACGACTTTCGTTCACTGCGCTCAACGGTACTATATCCGCAGACATATCTCTTGTCTATTGAAATCAGCCGTCAGGCGTATAGCGTGCCTTTACTTTCCGTGAAACACTTAACGCAGGCACGGAACAAGGTGGAACGCAGCTCCGACTAGGTTCGGAAAGAAATCTTCGAAGAACACAAATGCTTGTGAGTAATGCTGCAGTACAGTGTGTACTTTATATCGTTATAGAAGGTAATGCACAAGAGATTTACAATTGCAAAAGTCTCAAGGAGGCGCTGCATGAGGCATCTCTTCCAAGAAGTTCACAAAAACGACAGCTTCCGTGGGGGCTAATAGCGGGACACTATTTCCTAAAACATAAGTTATTTACATCTCCTAGAGTCTAGAAAACGATAGCGTAATGAGTAATTTTCGGCTAAAACAAATGACTGCTAAATCATGGGTTGAATAGTAAAAGGTTTCAGTTTGAGAACGGGTGATTAATAATAATAGCAACAATTACAGATGGGAAAACTTGAGGGCTTGGTGGAACTTTCGTTTGAAATACGATAGAAAGAGTGTCATGAAAGAGTTAATAATTAGTATTGCTTCGTTTGAAAAAGAAGAGAGAAGTTGATCATTCCATAGATTATAGAGTATCGTAAATGGTTTAACACGACATCAAATAAAAAAGAACGAAATTATTTCTGTATGAACCACCATATCACGGATGTGCGCACAGGTTTCATTCCATTATTCAAAATAATACTATAAATTAATTTTATTTATTGTATAATGAGAATCCCAAAAGTCGTAGAGAAATTTTTAAAGCATTCCATCCGTAACATAGGATCGGACATGACCCATTTTATACTACAATGGTAGATGTGTTGATAATCAAAGGGCTCATGGTGTTGGATTTTCTTGACCACGCTTTTGCATGTGCTGTGAAAGACTCTGATTTGCTTCAAAGTATTTCGATACACAACGGTCAATACACACGCTTTCTCCTTTCGTTAAATCGGCTTCATAGTATTTAGGAGATATGCACTTTTTATGACAGGTCATTACAAGTCTAGAAAGGAATGTTAGCGACTTTTGTAGAAAAATTTTTAGAAATTCGTCGGATTGGTCTTTTCATAAGATAAAACAATGTAAATGTATTAAAGAAGTAAACAAATACTTATGTAAAATTGGAATAATATTACGTTGCCAAAAATTAGTCTACCAAAGTACCATAGTTTTTAAAAAAGCTAGGTATGCAGTACAATTGACTTAAACGAGTACAGCACTACTTTCAAGGTATGTACTGAGACTTTGTAACTTTTTGACAACCCTTCGAATACTTAAATTCACGATGAATTTTGAAACGTAAAAATAGACGGCTGTAAATATCAATCCTTAGCTTCTCTATTAAGCATACCTATTAAAGATATCAGACATCATCTCAACCTCTTGCTCAGCCATAGCAATGTTCTGAGGATTAATGGTCTGATTATTCTTTCCGATTCCAAACATAGACATTTTTATAGATTTATGGCGCAAAGATTGCTTTCAATTTGGTTTTTTTATTAAACCGATAGCACTGTTGCGGTGGAATGAGAGTAGGCATATTGTTAAAGCATCTACCTTAAAGTAGCAGTGAGCTTTCAAGTAACATCCTTAGTTTTTAGGCTACGATGTACCATGAGAACTCCACGTTGTCCGCTTAATAATTATCAGTTTGTAGTCATTCTCTATTTCTTTAATTTCTTAAAACTACCTGCTAATTTGTTCATAAAAAATTGGACTGCTTTTTCGTTTCCGTGTGGACTGCCAAATGTTCGTTGACAGGAATGCGGAAGAACGAAGTTTATTGGCATTTGTAACTGACATGGCTCCAGGGGTTTTTTGAACGTGTTTATAATCAAAATTCCGCAATAATGCCTCCTACCTATCCTTGCACTCAACTTTGTTTTGACATTAAATACTAGAAATTCCACAGTCAATACAACTCGTACTTTCAGTGTAAATATCCACAGCTATTTACTACGCAAGTTAGTGCAATTCCATATGAGGATATATGAAAGGACCAAATATCGTTTTGTTAACTTGTTCTATTATATAATCGGCATATCATTGTATGCAGTGGGAATTTATGCACCGGGATCGCCAAATATAATAAATATTCTATTACAGAGGTTTTATGTATATTTTTAACAATTGGGTTTATCTCTAATCACGGGTCGACCAAACGTAACAAAAGGATGCTGGCAGAAATAATATAATATAAGTGATTTTAATGAAACCGTCAAAAACTTTGCTCGTATATATAACGAGGCATAGCATACTCTCTTTATGTAGTTTTAAGGACTTACAGCAGTTCGTAATATCACCCTGTCAGTACCATAACCATATGTGCGCAGTACACGTAACTTGAACAGAGGAGTATTAGACGCAATCTTTGCGATACATCAGAAACCCTCAGCTTACCGCACAGACAGTCGTTTTGTTTTGTTTTGTTTTTTAATTTGTTGGAAGAAGAATTTTGGCCTAATTCAGTAAGAAAAATAGTGCGAGGCATCAAAAGTAAATAAATCGAGTCGAAAATGTCAGTTTCACAGCAATTGTCCGAGTTAGCATCGTAAGTTCTCAGTAAAGTAAATTACAACCATACTAATGAAAAATGAAGAAAGGAAAAAACTGTTTTATACGTTGCTGATCAAAACTTAGAGGAGGTGCTTTGTTTTCCAGAATCTACAGATAGGACAACCTTGGTTCAGCTTACGGATGCTTGTCTACATGCTAATGAATTGGCTAAACATTTAGAATTTGGAAAGCCATTATCTATCACAAACCAGTACTCACGAGGTAGTTGTGTGTTGCAAATAGCTAAAGAAAAAAAGGACGGTTCTGGTATGGTAGTTTCTACGACCATTGCTGCTCATAATGCATTACGCGGAGCTCTTAAATGTAGCAATGCTTTGGATCAAGTTATTTCTCAACTTTAGTTGCTGTATATTTACTCCTACTATCAATGAAGTTCACACCTTATTTATTATGTCGGCTCCTAGTATCTGTCCACGGCGACGTCGACGTCCAAGAATATTTTCATTTTAGACTATAAAAAAATATCTTTATTATTATGTACTGTAGCAAGTATAATATTCGTTCGTAACCCATACCTGGTCTAATGCACTTCAGGAGAAAATGAGCGAGTTCGATAGTAAAGTATAGCGTTCATTTTTAAGTCTATTAATTTTACTTCAGAACAACATCCGATGAGCGAAGTTTAAGATACTCTTGATCAGCTCCAGATGGAAGCTCCCGAATCAAGCCATAAATTTCCTTATTGTGATATCTTAATCTAGTTTTGGGATCTGTGTAAATAGCCAGTAATCCAGTAACATCGCAATATTTCGGTTGAGGGAGGACACTAGGCGGTGCTTCTATCGATGAGTAAGAAAATTTGCTTGGTTCATTTTGTACTGGGTCATTTTGAATAATTTGTCGTAGATTCCGATTTCGCCTAGGTTGTGCTTTATAATTGGGATTTCGAAATGGCCTTGCAAGTAAACTGATGTCTAAACTATCGACAGAACTGTTTTTTTCCATGAAACTGATAATCTTGATGATTTGGCTATGGCAAATTGAAAGCCGCACTTCTTCTATGTATCGTTGTATCCTTGACTACCATTACTAAAGGTTCGTCTGATGTCGTTAATTCAGCTCAAGCCATTAGTGAACGAGTATTAACACGCCCTCCTTAATTCTAAACTCATTAGCTGCTAAATTGTAAATACACATATTACGTGAAAGCAAATAAATTTGATGAATAAATAATTCAATATTTTGTATTTTGAAGTTTTGAACGCGTTTAGAAATGTAGACTTTTACCAATAATACCATGTTGTCTGTCCATTTTTCTCTAAATAAACTAACGAATTCATAAATAAGATGAGATTTTAAGTTGCAGCTTAACATTTGTCAACGAGCTTGCATAATTGTACAAATGCATTACTTTCCAACACAGAATTTTGAGAAAATGACAGAGAAAACGTTTTCCATGTCGACTGCCCCAGTTACTCGACCTATGTCTTCGGTAGCTAGCTTCACCTCTTCGGCAGCAACTACGATGTCTGAGCTTTTTTGCAGGGCCAAAGAAAGATGGCTGGAACAACTTGATAAACATTGACGCTGACGTTCATTCCAACCCAAATTTGCTTGAATTTTATTATTAGTAAGAGGGTTGACCATACACTCGAAAGTAGAGGAAAGAGCTTGCAAGAAATCAATAAGTCCTTCTTTTGTTTTGCAAGAAACTGCATGTATTCTATTTTCAGGAATCAAAAAATTTTTCTGAAGATAAGCTTTAATGGGCTTAAACATAGTTGTGTAATCCGAAACGCAGTCGACTTTGTTTATTAGAAAATGAATAGGTTTTCTTTGACGAAGGCAATCTTTAATGGTTTCCAAAATTTCTGACTGTTTTAAAGATTCGGAAAAAGAATGGTAGTTTATGGGAAAAACAAAAAGTGTTAACTGGGATTCTTCCGCCCTGGCTTTCGCAATTTCAATACCAATTTTCTCAATTTCCTGAACGTCTTCTCCTTTTCTGAGTCCTGCTGTATCAGAAAGCAATACTGGAAATCCATTTATATCTACTAGTACTTCGATAGCATCTCTTGTCGTTCCAGATTGAGGACTTACAATTGATATTCTGCGGTTAGCTAGTAAATTAATTAAACTCGACTTCCCAGCATTGGAAGGCCCAAGAATAGCCACATTAATACCTTTCCTCAGAACTTCTTTACATTTTCCTCCCTCTATATGAGCGTCTATTTCATCTTTCATTTCATTCAATTCCTCAAACAACTTGATCGTTTCAATATCGTCCAGTTCATGTTCTTCTGAAAAATCAATTGACGCTTCCAAAAAAGCACGATATTCGATAAGCTTTTTTCTCCATCGAAAACAAATATCATAAATGGAGCCATGTGCTTCTTTATTTGCACTGTAAAGTTGTTCGGCTGTCTGCGCATTGATAACGTCTATTAATCCTTCCAGTTGCGTCAAATCTGCACGACCGTTATAAAATGCTCTTTCGGAAAATTCTCCTGGCTTAGCATAGCGAATATTCGGAATTCCTGACTGCTTTATGGCTTCAAGTGTTACATCCACCACAGCTGTCCCTCCATGTAATTGCAATTCAACAACATCTTCACCTGTAAAAGATGAAGGCTTTTTAAAATATAACATCAATGCTTTGTCAATGACTTCAGAACGCACTGGGTGTTTGATCGTCCTCAGGGACGCTATACGAGGTTTTGGCACACTTCCTGCGAGTGTTTTTGCTACCTAATATTAGTTGTTAGTAAATGATCGGTTTGTTCTAGATTTATAGACATTTGCCTTACCTTGCATGCATTTGGGCCAGAAATACGAACAATTGCAACAGCAGATGTACCGGGAGGAGTTGATAATGCATATATAGTAGGAATTTGATGAACGAATCTTCTAAAGCATGCTTGAAAAGTATTTAAAAAGACTCGATTTAATATTCGCATGCTTTTTTATCTTCCAACATTAGTTTAACAGTAGTAAATTGATTAATTATCTCAAACAAGACTGAAGATTTGACGTTATTAGTTGCTTTGGTAGTTAACTTCAAAATTAAGCAGTAAGCTTCTTAGCTTATTGCAAAATTATACATACGGAAGCAATTATCTAATCAATCAATCAACAGTTTAAAAATCAAGTATAAATGATCGTAAATTGCAATTGAAGAATTTTTAGGAGATTAGCAAGCCAATATAGTTAATGAAAAGTATCAATGGTTATTAATAAATCATCGAAACTAAAGAAGGATTAATCCCAAAAACGAACGCTACACCAAACAACTAAACAACTGTAATTTAATGTTGGATATCTGCAGTCTACTTGATCCATGCATTTGCACAACATTACTTACAATTTTTCCCGTTAATAATATTTACCGCATTCTCTTAAAATTCGTTATATGGTTGATTCTTGAATTTGTTAATTGGATTTTCTTTACCAAGCGCCATACTCGAAAATGCAGCAAGACGAGGTGATTTGGCAGGTTGTAGGTCATGAATTTTGTTCATATAGGATCAAGTAAGTTGATTTCGCACTTTTAGTATTACATTATAACCTAACACAATTTTTAGAGGGGAGGCACAAAATTTTTGCAGAAATGAATACAATGTCACTGGGTTGTGCAATAGACAATCATGTCCATTGGCTAACTCCAGATATGCCACAGTACGGGAGGATAATGGAAAGCTGTATCTTTACATGAAAACTATAGAACGTGCGCATTTTCCATCGAAACTTTGGCAACGGATAAAGTTATCAAAAAATTACGCTAAAGCGTTGGAGCAAATTGATCAACAGTTATTGTATTGGCCTGGTCGTCAAATCCACCGCTGTAAGCAAAGACTAACCCGCCTCACTCAGTACCTATTGAAGGCTAGACGATTGGCATTAAAACACCAACCAGCATTAATTCCCATTAAGCCTAAACAAGCGCATCGTGAAGCTTCTCGTGAAAGAAAAGCACTTATTGCCGCCAAATTAGAGAAAAATATTGAAAAAGAATTGGTTAAGCGACTTAAAAGTGGTGTTTATGGTGATCAACCTTTGAATGTTAATGAAGAAATATGGAACAAGGTACTAGCCGCACGTGAGGGTTTAATTGATGAAGGCGAGGAAGAGGAGGAACGAGAAGAAGCTGAATTAGAATTTGTTAGTGATGATGAAGATGAAGAAGAAATCTCTGATTTGGAAGATTGGCTCGGCTCAGATCAGTCCATGGAAACTTCAGAGTCTGAAGAGGAGGAAAGCTCAGAGTCTGAATCCGATGAGGATGAGGATGAGGATAACAAAGGAAAAATCAGGAAACGTAAGACCGACGATGCAAAGAAATCCAGGAAGAAGCGCGCTCCTCATATTCATATTGAGTATGAGCAAGAACGTGAAAATGAAAAAATACCTGCTGTTCAACATTCTTGGTAAAAAAAAAAAAAAGGTTTTGAATGTTATCTTTTTTTAAGGGATTCTGTTCAATAGTTTTTACTTTGTCGTTTTTATTTTGGATTATTTAGGTGTATAGATATGAATGGTTTTAATAATAAGGAATTTATCGGAGCTTTTACAAACAAAATTAGCTTTAATGTATCCTTGCTTTATTTTATTACTTGTGGCATAAAAGCGTTAGATATAAATAATGCTATACTTTCGGGAAACTGAACAAATTGACTGGAAATTTAAGTATTAAAAAGTGAAGATTTTTAGTTTAGCGGGTTTCAAGATGTTGAATCCTGGATCGTAGAACAGCAATTTGTTCACGCAGTCGCTGATTTTCATCCATTATAAGTTTCATTTGAGTTTCAACATCCAAGTGGTTTGTTGATACAATATTTGATATATTTGGCATTGAGACTTGGTTAGGTAATAATAGTCCACAATTGAGAACTTCCAGAAGTGATGGTCGCTTCGTGGGGTCTTTGGCTGTCATCCATAAAATTAAACTTGACTCACAAATATGTTGCTCAACGAACTCTTCAGGAAGATTTCCTCGACGAAGGTCTTGAAGTTTTGTTGCACGTTCCATATTTGTTTGAAACGGGTGCAACAGCTCAAACAAAACCATTCCTAATGAGAATGTATCGATTTTTTTTGTAAATTTATTATGCTGAGAAGACATAGCATCTAGCAATTCCGGAGCCGCGTAAGTTGCAGTGCCTATATGCTGAGTCTCATCTTGCAGATTAGGCAAGTGGTTTCGTTCAAGAAAAGAAAGTGCGGTTTCTGTGTTTTTTTTATTTTCAACAACGAGTCCAAAATCACCAATCTTAGGAGTAATGTATTCTTTCAAATCGTTTTTATCATTATAACTAATTAAAGGAACAGACCCACGGTCCTCCGGTAAAGATTTAGCAAGAAATATATTGCTGGGTTTGATATCTCGATGGATCAAGTTCACACCTTCATGTACGTACATAACGCCATTAATTATCATTCGGAATAAATCCGTATGCAGTTGTATTTGTTCCTTACATAGTGGGAATGAAAGAAAATGGTTTCTTCTTATTAGATAGGACTCTAGATCATCAAAGCAAAGCTGCATTTGAATATAAATAATAAAAGAATGAGTGGGTCCAGTTTTAGATATGTGCATGCTACTAGAATAGTCGTCATCCAAGATGGTGGTATTATTAAAAGTAGAAACATTAGAGTCATGAAGATTACGAGGGCTTTCTAAATTCTCAAAGTTAGAAGATTCAGTAGTGCTTGAGTAGCTAGATTTTCTGGAAGTTGAAATGATCGACTCGGTGCCAGGATCTTCTGCAAATAGTATATCGTCTGTAAGGGCAGAAGATTCTGTTGGTTCAAAAATTATGGAGTCCATTCCGTTGACATCACAATAGCTTGAGGTTCCAAGTACTCTACTAGAATTTTTAGACATTACTATCGGCATTTGTGTTGCTTCTGTGGTGCTTTCTACCCAGCTCGAAAAGTATCGACTAAGCCGATGTTAGAAATAATAAAAGGAAGGCGATGAAAACAAGTCCTTCTGATGATGCTTACATAACATTTGGATGATCCATTTTTGCTAGACATTTGATTTCTCTAAATATTTTGGAATAAGACATTTGCTGAAATGTTGAATTAATTTTCTTCATTGCGTATTCAGCACCGTCAATCTTATTTCGTACGTGATATACTGATCCAAATCCACCTCTTCCTAGTAAAGAATACTCCTCAAAGTCCTCTATGTAACGAGAGTTTCTTGACTGTAACCAACTCTCAAGCGTAAGATCACGGAATCGGAACTGTCTTACATTTAATCCATCTACAGAGAATTTCGAAAGAGCAGTTTCTTGTGGAAATTTTTCAAATACATTGGTGGGATCGGGTAGTGCTAAAAGTCGCTCTTCAGCATCGTCGAGACGGATTGCCTCACGCGCTTGCAGAATCAAATGGTGTAAAGCATCCTGATAATTGGATCTAACGGCTGCAAGTTCTTCAATATATTCTTCTTCCAAAATACCTATTTTTTGAAGAGTATGGCAAATTAAAGCAAAAAGTCGTTTGGACTTGGCAGGATTATTGTCATACAGTTCTTTAATAAGTAAGCAAGTAGTTCACATGAAACGAGAGCTTAGACATACGACAAAAATTTTCCAACAAAGCAGTTAAAAGCATCCGCCCTAATAAATACATTAGCTTAGGTTGTCAATGACCAATATTTTTAGTTCGTCAACTGCTTTATACACACAGTTGTAATTAATTCCTACCATGTTTATTGACAGACAAATCCCTTGATTGTCTTTCATTTTTTAAACTTATTGCATTTGTTGTCTCTGAGTAATTCCCATCTTCCGCTGACTTGTGAGCGTTGAAAAATCGCATATTTGTGATGATGGAAGTGAAAAAGGCATTAAGAAAACAACCAGTTTTTTTCTGCACTTATCAAAATATTTGTCAAAATCCCGTTAATCGCAACCAGCTAATCTCGTATCTTACAATGGAAGGTTAGAGAATTGTTAATGGAAACTTTGTGGTTGACTTTTCAGATCATGAAAGTAACATTAGGAGAATTTAACTCTACAGCTAAAATACATGGTTTCTACTGACTATGGTCGTGTTAACGATAAGTATGTATTTGTACTGTTAAAAATTCAGATAAGTAATTATAATCAGTCTTCTTTTTTGAACTTCTTCATTCGTGAAAAAGCAAGTCAATTTTTAAATTAGCATCGTAAACAGTAAGCCAAAGATACATTTATAATCTAAATCAAAGCAAAAAGAATCCAGCTCGAAACTGAATTTATAAAACCAATTTGTTTAAAGAATTGATATATTTTATTACCAGATAAATGTTGTGGACAGAAATCATTTGAATTATTAATTCATTCATTAGTTTTACCTCAAGATAGTAAGAAGGAAAATTGAAGAGAACGAGCACTTCAAGCTAACTATTAAATTTAATTACATTAGCCAGCATGATGTGAGGAAAAAACATTTTGATTTGACACAATTTAATTTATCATTTCACATTCATAAACAATTCTTTAATTTTTATATTAAATTATACTAAGTAGTAAAGAGCACATGGAATCCGTTGTGGTCCAACGGCTAGGATTCGTCGCTTTCACCGACGCGGTCGGGGTTCGACTCCCCGCAACGGAGTTTTTTATTTTTTCTTAATTTTGATTTTTGATTTATCACTTACTGAATAATTCCAGTGTACTAAAATTTAATCTTCGGTTAAATTTTCTATGGAATGTGTATCTATATTACCCAAAATAATGCGCATTTTTTATAAACATTTGATTAACTGATAATGTATTCAAACTATATGCTTTTAGCAATGGAAATGACAGCAACTTATGCAGCGCAAATGAACCTAGAAAAGATTGAAAGCAAATAACAATTAACACTTAAAATCTAAAAAATTAATCTAAAAGGATTTATTATTTAAAACTTAATGACTGACTAAAATAATAAGTGAGGCATTTACCTGTCTCAACTCTTTTTGTGGGATTATACAACATGCAACTATAGGCATGAATTTAAAAAACTAATCCTTTTTCTCCTTTAAAGGTAAAACACGCTCTTTTACCCACCATTCATGCCATCTATTATCGGCGGTCAGCTCGGGGTGAAACGATGTACCTAAAAAGGGACCTTGCTCAACCGCAACAATCTCTTTGTTGCCTTCATGAACAATAGTAGCTAAAACATTAATATCATCAGACAGGATTGTCGAAGCGACTGGAGCACGAATAAAAGTGGCCGAAAAGGAATGTAAAGGTTCAGTGGCTTCAAATTGCATTGACTCTGTAACTGTAATATCAGTTGTAAAAGACATAGTTTGAGGTCCAAAATAATTACGAGTCACTTCAATATCCATGGCGCGCAACAAATAAGGATCTGGGAACTTTCCACCTCGAGACTTTTTCGACAGAAGAATCATACCAGCACACGTTCCCCAAATAGGAAGTCCTTGATCAACCAAGTGCTCCAAACGATCACGAAGCTTCTCATCAATGTTGATTAATTTGCCAATGGTAGTAGACTCACCTCCTGGGATAATTAAGCCATCAATATTTTCGCAATCCTTAGCAGTTTTAACAGGAAAAGAAATTACTCCATCAATGGAATTCATTATATTAATGTGTTCAATAAATGCTCCTTGGAGAGCTAAAACTCCAATTCTAGCCTTCAACTGGGATTCGTCCACAGCATTGGTTTTAAGACTCCCGAACATGGATGCAGAAGACATTTTTTTAAAGTTTTTAATCGACTAGAAACGAATAAAAAAACAAAGAAAGTTTGAAAGAACTAAGAAAAACAAACGAAAGATATCCTGAAACCTATTGAACAAGTAGATGCTGATGAAGATTGATACACCCCTTACTAATCAGCAATGAATCACTCAAACCGTTGAAGATGGGTATTAAAGGATTGTGTTGTCTATGTTTATACCTTAAAAAAATTAAATCAAACGTAACTAAGAGATCCACTTTAAGTAGTATACAATGTGTCTCAGTTCATTAAGGCGGTGGTGGCTATAGGATAATAACCCAATCAGACATACCGGGGGTCATTATATAAGTCTGGCAATGTGGAAGCGAAAAATTATCGCCAGAATCAAAGATGGCAATAAAGATAGAATTGGTGGAGCAACCTTGAATCATATCGCAAATGATTACGCTCCTTAATAAGCAATATCATTTGGTACACCCATCTTCATAAGCATAACAAAGGAGACCTTGCACATTGCTAGACTCAGTTTACAAAATCAAATGCGATACAGTATATCACATGCTTTGACTTCAGTCATTTCACTAAAAATTGACTATCTAGACTACCATAAAACAGTCAAATGCTTTCTATATTATCCACAAATTAGGATATCATCAAGCATTAATGAAAAAAAATGCTAATGTCAACACAACTCTACAGTTCACAATTGCTTACAGCATTAACTACTTACCTCACTTTTATTCTCAAAACCCCCAACCACTAATAACTACTTACTGAATTTTAAAGATAAAATTATTTAATTACCTTTCCCACTGTGTTAAAAGTTCAATACGCATAGCATCAGCAAGTCTTCAACCTCTCTTTCAGTGGGTTTAGCAACTGAAAAAATTTAAATAAACTGCTTACTTTCAACGATAACAATATTATCTTCACCACACACTATCAATGTACGAAGTTAAATATTTTCAAACCTCACATCCTAAACCATCCAATGTTGTCAAATTCATGCGTCACAAATCTGTCAACAGAAGAAGATTCGGCGTCGCTTGCCAGTAGTGCAATAGCAAGAACACCAGTGTCGGAAAGCATAGCAAGCCAGAGGCTTTCCAACTCAAACCAAAAACAAGATTAATCGGAAACACCTCAGTGAGGTGATTTCAGCGATTAAACTGAAAAGAACAGATACTACACTTGATCTAAGCCAAAAGGCAAAGAGAGAATACCGAACCAAATGCACGAGTACCTGTATATATAGTAAATCTCATAAATAAACCCGAACCCTGAGATTACTTCGCAGTCCCAATTTTGTGGTCGAGGCTGACAAACTTGTTACCAGAAGGATCATGGGCATGAAATTAACAAAAACGCTACTCATTATTATTATTTTTTTTTACACTAAAAATTTTCATACATTTTTTAAAACAATATGATATATATTTTTTTTTACAAAGTGTGAAACTTTGGAAATTTTTAGCATCTCTTTAAGCACTTTCCTTACCCTTCCGTAATACCAGCTTTATAACCAGCATCACCTACTTCACCACTTAACCGTAACCATAACACAAAAAGTATTTAAGAACAGGGTGACTTCCTTTTTTAACGTCTTTCAAGCACGTGTAAAAAACTAATATAAGAAAAAAAGTAGTAAAATTCTTATAAAGGAAACAGGGTAGTTTTCTAGTTTTGAAAAGTTTTTTTTTTTTTTCATTGTCGTTTTTCTTGTGATATGTCGGGAATCGCTGAATTCGATGGTATTTTAGATTCCCTTGAACATTCCAAGACAGGAATCTCGGGATCAAAAATTTTGAAATTGACTAACTTGTCGATGGAAAATGTTTCAGAGAATGCGCAATTTGTTGCTAGTGTGTATAAGTATGCGAAGCGTGCTCCCGTCACCCATAAATTAGGAGCTTTGTATATTCTAGACTCAATCGTTCGTAGCTTTCAGGACGGTGCTAAAAAGAATAATGAATCTTTTGAAAATCCCGTTGATGCGTCTTTTAGTGGCGGCTGGTGCAAAGCTGCTGAAATAACTGATAGTTTGGTCGCAGATGCTATACAGCATGCGCCATCTGCTCATTTGGTATGTGTAGCTGAAGTTTTTCAAGGTTGACTACGGATAAGATCCCGTATGGATAATCGTATGCTCTCTCTGCTTCTGTATCAGCGAGACACTGTATGAGAGAGGTATTTTTTCCTTGTAATACAGTATCATTCTCTTTGAGAAGTCTTTTAACATTATTGGACTAATTTGTAACTAACTAAGCATGTAGCCTAAAATATTAAAGCTTTGTGATATTTGGGAGAAGGCTTCAACATTTCCTCCCGAGAAGCTAGAATCGCTTCGTTCAAAGCTGAAAGATGCAATGGCAAGTACGGAACCGGTTAGTGTAGATTCTGCTGCTGCTCCATCACAGTCTACTAATCCCGAGGGGAATGGTGGTTCTGTTGGTAGTCAAGCAGCCGCCCCCACTTCTCGTCCTGTCGAAAACGATGCTGCTTCTATTCTAGAGGCATTGGCTGCTTTCGCTCAAAAGGCGCCCGTCCCTAGTGCTGCCGAAGAATCAGTTAGCACTCCACCGCAGCCTGCCGTCGCACCATCCGTTTCTGCTGTCGTCCCTAACCTACCTGTTCATCCAGCTACCGCCATTAATGCACAGTCTCAGTCAGGCAATCCATTATCAAACCCTCTATTCCAACCTTCAAATGTACCACAGTCTATTCCCTCTGGTCCCATGGGGATGAAGACAGGATCGGTCAATGATACCCAGAGTCAACAGATCACTCTCATGAATGTATTGGCTTCTCAGAATGTACCACCTGCACAAATCGATAGCATCATGAAAGCTGCTTTTCCCAACTATAACGCTCCATTCCAGCCGGCTGGTGTCGGCAGTGTTCCTTTGCCAGCTCCTACCTCTTCCCAATCCTTAAGACTCGGCTCCTTACATCGTTCTCGTAGCCCTAGTCCTCGTAGTGGTCGCCCTCGTCGTAGCCCTAGTCCTTCTCATTTATCCATTCCTTCTACTTTGCCTCCTGCAGATGGTGTGCCAAAACCTACCCCTGATGGATTTCCTCGCCGATTTGAGCGTGACCCAACCATTCCACCTGATTCTATTAAGGTATACAGCCGTACTCTTTTCCTTGGTGGTATTACTCGTTCTGTGCGAGAACCTGTTCTTCGATCTATGTTTGAACGATTTGGGTCTGTACAAAGTTTAATTTTAAATCATAATTACAGACACGGGTTCTTGAAAATGTTTCGTCGTGATGCTGCAGAGAAAGCTCAAGTAGCGATGGAAAATGTCCCTTTTGCTGATACTACTATTCGTACTAAATGGGGTGTAGGATTTGGACCTCGAGAGTGCTCTGACTTTTCCACAGGAATCAGCGTTATCCCAATCCGTTTGTTGACGGATGCCGATCGTACCTGGCTTGTAACTGCAGAATATGGCGGCACGGGTGGCCTTCCGATTACTCCTGGTATCGCTTTGGATGAACCTGATATTGAAATTGGATTAGGAATAAGTTCTAAGGCAATTAGTAAAAGAGGAAAAGATTTTGCTATGCGTCGTGATGAGCGATTCCGGGGTCGTAAACCATATAGGGGAGGTCCACCCATTCACCATGGTGAAAGGCATTTTGATTCAGGAAATGACTGGCATGGTAATCCTAGTACCGTTCCTCCCCCTACCAACCCATATAATCCCGGCTATCCATATATGGATCCTAATTACTCTTCTGGGTATGTCTCACAACCTCCTTGGCAACCCCAATAATGTGTTAAAAGACGCTTACAAGTATTATAATGATGGCAAAAATGGTTTCTATATTACAGACGGTATTTAAGGGTATAATGTATTCGGTCCAAATTTAATTGATTATTTTCTTTGTATTGTCTTGTTCAAACAATCTAGTTTGTCTGGGTGTCACATTAGTATTACATTTGTATCATTGTTGTACATCTTATACATCTATTTGCAAACAAAATGAAAAATCTTCGAAGTGTATTAAGCTATGTACAAAAAGATCAAATCTGCGATAAACAAAAGCATTCGTATAATTATATATAAACATTCGCAAGGTAAAGACAAAACCTTGTTTATTGTTCGGCATTAAGTATATTATAAAGCTCCCATAGTCGTGACCTGTCATCGTTTTTAAATGAAAAAAACCAGCCATCAATTCTCTTTCGCCATTGAATATCTTCGCTAAATTGCTTTTTTTCAAACTCTGGGCCGACATCGTATATTTCACTCATATCTGGAAAATTGATTATTGAGTTTATGCTACCATTAAAGCTACCTGAATTTTCGTTCAAGTACTGCGAGGTGGAGTCTGTATCCTCAAGATCATCAAACCCGCTAAAGGGATCTTCCGCTTCTTGACCAGAAATCGAATTATCAATCCATCGTAACCTTGTAGGGTCATATACCATATTTCCGACAACCTGGATTCCTTTTTTTGTAGAAATGTTGGAAATTAATGCTGGACGGCTAGGCGAGATAGGGGTATCAAAATCTCTAATTGCATAATCGTTTCCTTCCCAGCAATGTTTTGTGGGATTATATCGCATTTTTCCAACAATTTTTGGGGTTCTAGGGGAATTTAAATTTTGTATTAAAGTAGGTGCCTTTTTATGGTGTCTGCGTTTTTCTTTGACGCTCAATTGATCATTGGAAAGCGATTCTTTTGTTAACTCTTTAGAAGGGGCGGCATGAGTTTTGTGTTGCCTTTGAGACCGAATATGCTCATTTTTTGCTGAATTAGTTATATTATTTAAATTATTCTCATGTTTCGAAGTAGATCTAGGGGTAGTATGTGAATGCCATTCTTGAGTTGAACCTGCGTGTTTACTTTTAGGCGTTCCGGAAACTTTGGTAGTTTGCTTTTTTCTCAATTTAAGCTCAAATTCATAATCAACTGGTAATTCATCTAAAGTATCAAGTTCTGTACCATCTCCGTAAGTCTTGCAATTTTTAGGCTTTGTTCTGTATTTAGAATTACTTGCAACTGTCTTCAAAGCGTCCAAATCCATCAAACCCATCGAATTTTTCGAATGATAGATCTTCAAATTCGAGGGAGTCCATGTGGAGCTTATAGAAGAATTTCCCTTCACGGGAGAAGAATGTTTACTCGAAGCCTTCAACGTTTCTGGATAATGAGAAGACGTATCCCTTTTCGAAAGTGTTTTCGAAGAATACTTTAGGTTTGGGTTATCAGAATGAGGGTTTTCATTAGCGAGTGAAGGAAATATGTCTTTACAAAGGGGATAATATTTTGCATCCTGATGCACATTAGGTTGATAAGAAATTGTGGAGGAAATATAAGGATGCTTTTGGTTGATGGTATTTGGAGATCGAATCTTTTTCCGAAAGATCGATTCTGTTTCGTTATTAAAGTCAATATCAAAATCATCCCAAAAGCCGTCGTCATTATGCGCAGAGGAAGGCGTACGAAGCGAAGACTGTTCTACGCTGGAAAAGGAAGCTTTTGGATCCATCCTATTTTGTTTTCTGTGCAAAATACTGTTTAGGTCGGTATCTGGGTCTATTTCAAAATCATCTTCAAATGAAGAAAAGCCTTCCGATTCACAATAAGGGGAGTCCGAAACACTGGGATACCGAGCATCATTTTCACTTGAAAGATATGTTTTCTTAAGAGTATCACTAGAGAATGGAATTGGAGGTCTTTGAGAAGCAGTTTCAGATGCTCTAATAGTATTGAATTCATCAACATCGGCATCTTGGTATTTATTGGGACGAAGTGTATTAAACTCATTATTACCTTCTTCACCTTCTTCATCGAACGAAAAATCATCTTCATAGCCTTCTACATTGGAAGAAATTCGGTTCTTGTTGGAAGACAGTTCATGGTTTAAATTATGTACTTGTTGATTCCATTGTTCGACACGAGAATGAGCGCTTGGTACATCAGAAATTGAAAGGCTATTAAGACGACTAATAGAGTCGTCAAACGAGAACCCATCATCCACACTCGTACTAGCACTAGTGGTAGCTATGGATTGAGTAAATAGGCTAGCATTATCGACGTCGGAAGCAAAATCAGGATCATCGTCCCAGCATTCAACTTCAGTCATTCAATCAAAATAAACGTATACTAAAACGGCTTTGCTAAGAAAAGAAATTGGATGCAAAACGCATAGAATGATTACTAACCGTATTCACCCAAAACTGAAAACCCTAAATTTGATTTTCAAAGAAAAAGAAAGTGAGAGAGAAAAAGGATGGTCACTAATTTTGCAAAGAAGTAACCACTGTAAATATTTACGCTTTCAAACCCAGCTTCGAGAAGTAATAAGTTATGAACAGCAATTCAAAAGGACTTCAGGAATATGATTATGATGATGCTTTCAGAGATACAATGAAATTTTGTTTTGTATAGAAAGCAAAAAAAAGAATTTAACTTATTTCAATGACAAAATCAAGGAATCTGGGTTAGCGGTATATTGTTGAAAGAGACGGAGGTTGAGCTAGAGGTATAAGTGTAAACACCAACTTGATCAATTTACGTACTTTGGTTTCAGTACTTTACGAGAAATCAATTTTTAATAAGGTGAAAAATAAAGCATCTACTATTTGCTTGTGTAAACCTAAAAAAAAAATAGTTTTTTTTGGTATCTTTCAGTCATATTTATTTTTGCTAGATTAATCATAGTAAAATACTTAACCATATGTGATTGCCAAAATGCATAGCTGCACCTCACCTTAAAAAAATCTAGGTAATCTAATTAGCATGCAACTACGAGTTAATGTTTTTTAAAAAGTAGATAAATTACAACGAAGGTTAGTAGGTGAAGCAATAAATAGTATGTTTAATCGTCACTCGTATTAGCAAATTCATTCGTCTTAGAATTTTATTTTCCTCCACGAAAATATATATATTTTTCTTTGAACGTTTAAATTATTATAAACAATTGCTTTCTCTGAAATTTATGCCCATTTACAATTTAATTCTGTTTATGGAATCTACATATTCGTTCAAGTATATATGAAATACATTTTAAGGAATCTTTTTTTATTAGATTCTTCGTATAATTTCTAAAATACATACTATTTTCATATACGAGTTTAGATAAATTACAAAAAAAAAAAAAAAAAAAAACGATTAAACTATAGGTTAAAAAGTAAATCTATTAGTTTATAACAAAAGAAACGTCTTTGTTTTATTTTAGTTTATTTTTTTACATCTAAAAAGTTATTGAAATCAACAATGGTAAAGTTGAACAAATTAACTCTTCAATTCATAGGTATGAGAAACCGTTCTTCATTAGTAAATCCAAGTATGAAACATAATCATGTTTTTACCCCTATGCGATCGCGCTATTCATATTTTTCCTAAATTATTTTTAGCATCAATTCTGTCTATAGTTTCATATAATTTCAGTGATTTAATCATGTAATTATTCATGTAAAGTTCATAAAAAATATAGGTTGATGATCTTATTAATGTTTGTACTTAAGAAATGGTAAATCGAACAAGTTGAAAAAGTAAGCATGGCATCTGTCTTATACTCTTGTGCTTTTCTGTAAACCAAGCAGTTAAAAACATTATTGCTTGCTAGTAGCGAAGCAACTTACAAACATTTCTCATAGACGAGAAGTAACTCCATTTTTCAGATAGTCTAATAATAAGTCAAAGAAAAGGATGTTTAACATCATCCTAATCAAATTCATATAAAACTAATAATTGTTTTCCATCGAAGGAATCTATATATCGCACTACAAGGTGCAGTAACGAAACACTCAGATCGTGGAATCCGGATTGTGTTCTTAACCTTACGAGAAAAACGAGCCATTACGGTCGTGACTGTCCAGAAATCGTTCGATTTTTAAATATCTGAATTTAGTCTATTTTTTGATATAAATCCCCCTAATCCCATTCGCTGCTGGCACAGTGTTTTTGTGAAAACAAAACAACCAAGTTGTAAATTTAATTCGCAAGTTGAACAGTGTTTTGATTCTTCACTTGTGTTAATACCAATTCATCCAATCGGTTGTATCATATCTTAAATACCATTTTGGTTACTTTTTTTTTTGGACATTTTGAGCAAATCCGTAAAGTAAATAAAAAGATGTCTGACATTACCGTTGAGCCTATTGGCAAGCAGATGGAGAAGCTTATTCTCGATGTTCAGCAAGAAATTGTTGCTGGTCTCGAAGCTGTCGATGGACAAAAATTCTTCCAAGACAAGTGGACCAAGGGAGAAGGTGGTTATGGTATCAGTTGTGTTATTCAAGATGGCAACGTTTTTGAAAAGGGTGGTGTCAACACAAGTATTGTTCAAGGAAAATTGAATCAAGACGCTGTCCAAAGAATGCGTGCTAATCATGAAGGTATTGATCGTACTGCCAAAGAGCTTCCATTCTTTGCTGCTGGTATCAGTATGGTTATTCACCCTCGCAACCCCATGGCCCCTACTACTCACTTGAACTATCGTTACTTTGAACTTGTAAACAGTGATGGTAAGAAGATTTGGTGGTTTGGTGGTGGAGCCGATTTGACTCCTAGCATTCTCTTTGAAGAAGATGGCAAGCATTTCCACAAATTGCATAAAGAAGCTTGCGATCGCCATGACCCCACTTTCTATCCTCGCTTCAAGAAATGGGCTGATGAATACTTCCTCATCAAGCACAGAAAGGAGACTCGTGGCATTGGCGGTATTTTCTTTGATGATCTTTCTGAGAAAGATCCTCAAGAGTTATTTGCTTTCGTCAAGGATTGTGCCCATACCTTCCTTCCTGCCTATGTCCCTATTATGGAAAAGAGAAAGAACATGGAATTCACTGAAGATGATAAGGAATTCCAACTCATTCGTCGTGGATACTATGCCGAGTTTAACGTTATGTATGACAGAGGTACTTGGTTTGGTCTTCAAGCTCCTGAACCCCGTGTTGAATCTATTCTTATGACCCTTCCATTACATGCTTCCTGGCGTTACAAGTATGAGCCTAAACAAGAGCGTCACAAGGCTCTCCTTAAAGTAACGCATACCCCTATTGAATGGTGCTAGAAAGATTCACAAAAATGACTTTTACTTCAGCATTTAATGAACATCACAATTTTTGGTAATAGCTTTATTCTTTCGTTTGTTTTTAAACTATGCCATGTTACACTAACTCATGTTAAATTTTCTATCATGCCTTTTTTGCTCTTCATTATTTGGAATTCTTAACTGTTTGAATTTGCGATTTTGAATCCCTTTTCTAAGCTAATGAAACAATATTTTACCCTTTAAAAATCCGTATCTTTTATTGAGTAGTGTTTTATAAAGAGTTTTAAAGTAAAGTACAGTACCTATTTGGCTTGAGATCTAATTTCACAATATAAATTTCAACTGATCTGCACTTTCATTAACTTAATTTCAATGTATTTTTCTTTAAAATAATACGAATAAAAAAAAAGAAGATGAAGGTAAAATGTGTGTGTCTTGTCTTTATGATAAAACGACGTCGATCCCCAACGGATTGAGATAGACAAGTCATAAAACGTTAGCATCGGTACAAATTTTACAGTCGCTCTTTTCTTTCATTTGTATCTAATTCCCTTTTACACTCAAATACAGTGGGCCGATTGGGATCTGCTGATAAAGTGCAAATGAACCTGTTGGTTAATATCAAACTCACAGTAAGTGTATATAGGATAATAATCTAACAATCTCCCATCTTACGTACCCTAAAGATTGCATAGTAGCAAACAATTTTGTCTCCGCTGCAGCCAATTCAATGCAGGAGATATCCCCTGACTCCGTTTGTTGGCAAACTCGTTCAGTTTGATTGTTTAGACTTTCAAAGAAGACCTTCTGTTCTTTGGTTGAATCCTTCAAAAATTCTTGTACTTTTTCTTCCATTATGCTCTTTCAGAGGAAGATTCAGTCGTACTGCTATATCTAATAAGTTGAAGTCAGGCTAACGCTGTTTAAGAGCTGCATGTCATGAGTATTGCTGAGTAACTTTAACACGCTTGTAGACAGATATCAAAACTCACAAATGGCCCGTAGTTTAGCAACAACATCAAATGTTGTTCTGTTCTTACAATTTCTTACGATTTTGTTACTAACGTTGAGACTTTAGTCAATCATCAACTCGCTGTGCTTTTAAATTTGCTATCACAGATAGATGCGTTGCTTACTATACATTAATGCATACAAATCTTTTTACATAATAAAATCATTGAAATAAGTATTTATTCAACAAACACTATATAACAATGAAAATAACGTAGAAATTCGCTGCTGAAAAGAGAAAGGGAGGATAATTGTAGAATCAAAAGAAACTAGATATCTGTTGTAAAAGATAGTAAATCATCAGACATTAATAAATCTTGACCAAGCGGTAAGCAAATAACCGCTGAAGAGAATTTCTGGCTTGAACAAGATTGATGACAAGTTTTGTGCAAAAAACATCAAAAAGTCTTAGCAAATTGATTTATGCAGCCAATTCTTGTGCAATCTTCTCAGCCTTCTTAACAGCGTCGTCAATGCTACCAACCATATAGAAAGCAGATTCAGGTAATGAATCGTGCTTGCCTTCAAGAATTTCCTTAAAAGAGCGGATAGTATCTTTCAAGGAAACAAGGCGTCCTTCAATACCAGTAAACACTTCGGCAACTGCAAATGGTTGGGACAAGAAACGTTGTACCTTACGAGCACGCTCAACTGTCAATTTATCAGCTTCAGACAATTCATCCATACCAAGAATGGCAATGATATCTTGTAGTGATTTGTATTCTTGAAGCATTTGTTGAACAGAACCTGCAAGGTTATAGTGCTCCTCACCAAGAATACGAGGATCCATCATACGAGACTTGGAGTCAAGAGGATCGACAGCAGGATAAATACCCAACTCGGAAATACTACGAGATAACACAGTAGTAGCGTCCAAATGGGCAAAGGTAGTGGCAGGAGCAGGATCAGTTAAATCGTCAGCTGGAACATAGACAGCTTGGACTGAGGTAATAGAACCTTTCTTAGTAGTGGTAATACGTTCTTGCATAGCACCCATATCAGTGGCTAACGTGGGTTGGTAACCGACGGCAGAGGGAATACGACCAAGCAAAGCTGATACTTCAGAACCTGCTTGAGTAAAACGGAAAATGTTATCAATGAAAAGCAAAACGTCTTGTCCTTCAATATCGCGGAAATATTCAGCAACAGTCAAACCAGTGAGAGCAACACGTGCACGAGCACCTGGAGGCTCATTCATTTGACCAAAGACAAGAGCAGCCTTAGACTCGCCTTCTAATTTAATGACACCGGTTTCTTGCATTTCCCGGTATAAATCGTTACCCTCACGGGTACGTTCACCGACACCAGTAAAGACAGAGTAACCACCATGAGCTTTGGCAATGTTGTTAATCAATTCCTGGATAAAAACTGTTTTACCAACACCTGCACCACCGAATAGACCAATCTTACCACCACGAGCATATGGGGCAAGCAAATCTACAACTTTAATACCGGTCTCCAAGATTTCTGGGGTTGTTGATTGTTCTTCGAAAGAAGGAGCATCAGCGTGGATTGGGGAGTATTTAACGGCTTTAATGGGACCGCGTTCATCTACGGGTTCACCAATAACGTTCATAATACGGCCTAATGTACCCGGGCCAACAGGAATGCTGATGGGTGACCCAGTATCGATAACGGCTGTTCCACGAACAAGACCCTCAGTACCATCCATAGCAATAGTACGAACAGTATTTTCACCGACGTGTTGGGCTACTTCCAAAACAAGGCGTTTGTTATCGGGAAGCTTAACTTCCAAAGCGTTCAAAATGCTAGGTAATGAATCGGCATCTTCAAACTGACAATCGACAACTGCACCAATAACTTGTTTAATCGATCCTTTATTATGTTTTGCTGCTTCCGTCGAAGCATATCTTATAGTGTTAAATTTAGCGGTATTCAACCATGACTTCCGAGGTAACTTATAACTAGTCTTTACAAAAGACTGTTTTGTTGCCAAAGAAAACCGGCGGATCCCGCTCAGGGCCTGTTTCTTTAGCATTTTGATTGCGGTTGGTATATCCGATCGTATGCAAAGGGTTGGTTAGGTTGGCTACGTAGAAAAGGACTATGGAATGATTCCCACTTTTTTGAGTATACATTAAAATTAGTTGCACAAAAAGATAAAATTTAAATAAGATGAAAAGTGTTTTTATTTCTGCAAAAACTTGGTATTACTGTTCTGTTATGATATTTCGTTTTGTCCATACAGCTAGCTAGGTTCGAAGAAAAGTGCTGGCAGAATGGAGCTAGGGCATTGGAGTAAGTTATATATAATTCAAAATTTATACTTAAATTTCCTTTTAAGTATAAATTCAAGAAAGTCTTTAGTATTCAAATTATGCTATTCTTAGAATTCCATCTATATACCAACTGAAATATTCAAATTGGGTTTCATAATTCGTATTATTTAGATATTCAACTTACAAGAAAACTAATAGCAACGAAACAACTCTCTTTCTAATTCGTGCATATTTTTTTAAATACTACGTGGATGAGCAATCGCGAATTTGATTGTCAGAGATGATGAAATAGTTCAAATATCGTTGGGAAAATACCTTCTGAATTGCTTTTTAATTTATGTATATTATATACGTTACAATGTAGACTGTATTGTACTGTTCATCGAAACATAAAGGTCTCATAAATTTGAGTCACGCCTATGCGGTATTGAGGTTCAGTAGATCAATTGTAATAATAAAATATATTGGCACGTAAATTAAAATAGTGGCTCTTTGTACAATTGTATTTGAGAGGGTTCGATCTCGTTATGTAGGGAAGTCATTTATGAGATAACATTTATTAATTTCATCGCAGTGAGTTTAAGTGAAGAGGTCACCAGTAGAGGCAAAGTCATATGAATGTAGGGATAAGAAGTAATTAAAAGAGAGAAAAAAAATTAAGTCCTTTTTCTAAGGTCAAACATAGGATCTTTGATAAACTGTCGATTGGCTGCGTCGTAACGGTAAGCCATACATGTAGTACCATAACGATCCGACTCAATACAGAATAGAGTGTGTAAAGGTAAGCCGACATCAATGATATCCTAAATTTGTTAACATAATTAATATTCTTGTCAAACACTTACCTCTGGGTGATAGTTAAGAAAATAGGTCATAAGGATATTTGAAACGATTCGATGGGAAACAACCAATATGTTTCCACTGCTTCTTTCAATTTCGACGATCAAGGGCTGAAGGCGATGGATTACATCCAAATAACTTTCTCCTCCTTGACCAGAAAATCTGTATGCATAGTCCTTCCTTTTAATAACGTCAAATTCATCTGGGTACTTTTCAGAGAATTCGCGTAATGTTAAGCCCTCTCTACTCCCCAAGTTAAGATCGTTTAGAAGTCGTATTTTCTTCACATTGTAACTATCCGGATTAAAAAATTCTATGGTTTCAATTGCACGCTTTCGTACAGAACTCCAAACATTGAAACTGCTTGCTTCTGATAGGGAAAAACGTTTGTTTGTACTCGCTAAATCATTTGTATATCTCAATTGCCATAAGACTCTTTGGCGGTCCATAAAGTTAGCCAAATCTTGAGCATATTGTTTACCTATCGGCGTCAAACTGGCATCACCTCCGATTCTTCCGGCAACTGTATCCAAAGATTCACCTGGCCGAGTTAACCAAATTTGCCTTTTCTGAATATTTAAATTAAGCATAAAGTATACTGCTTGTCCAGCTAAAAACCCTTCAATATTATGAGTGACAACTTTGATACCCACATTTATCACTTTAACATATTGTAAAAACGGCAGCTGCTCGTCTCTTTCATCGAGGGGCTCATAGTATTTTTTGTATAGATCCACTCTTTCCCTTAAATCCTTTAAAGCACTTTCAGTATCATAACCTTCGTAATCTGGACCCTTAATTTTTAATTTGATGTTTTCTTCAAAAAGCTGATAAAAAGGTTAGTATTTTTTCAATTGAATAAGCAAACATGTACATACAATATCATCTGTACACAAACTTTCCAGAAACATTATTCCAATATCAGCTTCCTTAGAAATACGGTCATATAAATGTTTTCTACGTTCATGAGTAGAATTGGTGGCATCTAAAATGCCAATTACACCATTCTCATGAATCATCCAATGAAGCAAGTCTTCAAGAGTTTCTAGCGCTACATTCTCACGAAATTTGAATGTCTCTTCATTTTTAATGTCAAAGAAATCTGCCGACATGCTATATGTCGAGGCACCCTCTTCACGACGTTTGTCACCGACGCTGAAAAAGCGGCAGTTGTATTTTAACCAGTTGTAATATCTTGATAGTCTAAACCAAGTTAGATAATGTACGAAAAGTGCAGAAATTATTCCACGCGGTGAAAGAAATTAAACATCATTTTAACTTTCACGCAGAATAGCTAAAGTGATATGTGACTTACTTAGAACCAATGTATGATTTTCCAGTAGCAGGGATTCCGACAAGTATAATAATCAGTTTTTCTCTAATACCGTAAGATGCATTATTAGAATCATTTTCAGTTCGTTTAGAGACTGTTAACCCAGGAATATCAATAGTTGATTCCTGACGCACCGGAAATCTACCTGGACGTCTCAGCCGATTTTTCCTATGCTTTCCTAACTTTCCTTCGTCCTTCAGCTTCATCCACTGGGGGGTTGGTTTAGGAACTTCCATTTTCTCTACATCATTAGCGGGACTATTCCTATCTGGCGTTAATTCTTCCCTTTTGAAGATACTATCATCTACAAATGAAGTCTCTTCTGTATAATCGCCAAGTTTCATATGTGGTTCCTTTGACGGATAATTCTGCTTAGCATCATCGTCAGTATCGTTGTTGGGTTTAGTAGCCTCATAACCAGTTCCTTTGGTAAATTCCTCAGTACGGGCGGAACCTGTATTAGACATTGCAAAGAATCTCACGTTTAATCTTTGCAGAAATTTCTCTAGATGAGTTTTATGACTGAACGAAAATTGGCAGAGCCAAAATGAATGGTGAATTCCCAATCCTTCTTATTGACTGTTAACTCAAAAGGGTTGACTAATGATAATGACTATTCAATTCTTCAATGCTAATAGTTTCCTTTAAATTCAAGTAACCTAGCAAATACACACTCACTTCTAGGCGTGGTGGTACATTGATCTGACGAGAATGAAATCATCGTCAGAATGAAGTCCTTACAGAAAATTTCTAACACCAACATCACAATTCATGGTTGCTGATATGGTTGAAACTAATTCATAGTTGACTGTGTTCTAGAAATTCGACTTGGTTTTCTTGTACAGACATTCAGTATATCTTCGGCCAACTTTATTCACTAATAAATGCTATCTTCGAAAAAAAATCATTCTTAAACAGTCTCATTACATGCACTATCGTAACTGCAGATTTTTTCACTGTAAACGATTGCCTAAAAAATGCAGTTAAATTATAAAATTCAAATGCTTGGTATAGGTTGAAGAATAACAATGCATTTATTGCAGCAATGGAAATTGCAATAAAACCAATTATGTGTTACTATACATTACTAAGATTATTCAGGATATGTACATGATCAAGCTGTAAAACCATTTTTCATTAAGTATAGAGATTGAGCATACACCAAAGTGGTAAGGCTACCTAGAACTGAAATAAACGATACAATTGTTCCAGGACAGTGACTTTTTACAGCAACTGAAAAGGAAGCAATAGTAAAATATCAGGTTAATAGGTTCATCATTGCTCAAACATTAGTCTATCAATCAGACAGTAACTTAATAAAAAAATCCAGTGAGCGATTTATACAGGTGAATTTTAAATGCCACAATTTCGTTATTCTTTATAGCAGACGAATCATGAAAGCGCAGTTTTTTCTGCTTCGGCGTCATCGGCTGATGCAACTGGTGAACCGCTTTTCTCGGTCCTCTGCATAGCTCTTTGTTGAACTTGCTCTTGATAAGTATTAGAAAATCTATCTGTAGCTAAATCAACCAGATTGTTAGTGGCCCGTTCCAAAACCATCTTCGCAGGCCAAATTAAGCCAGAAATATATAAACCATAAACCACAGTACCTCCAAACATAAGGATCATAAAAACGAATGGATTGCGGAGAATAGCCATAAATTCATTCCAACCAAGGACTATTAGCAATACCCAAAAGTATGGGGGGATTCTGGTGGTTGTATTGATTACGGAACGTTTGCAGTCCATAAATATCAAATCCGCAGATCTCTTGAAATTAACAGATATGTCGGACACACGTCTACGATTTAGAATAGTAAAAAATGAAGCTGGCGAGGTATACTCTGGCTCCAAAGTCTTTATGTCAACGTTCAAGTCCGGATAATTGCCATCCGAAACTTTAATAGAGGCCAAAACGTTGATCAAGTCTAACGTTTTGGTTAAACTTTCCCGATAATCACGGTCAATCGTTCCCGACTTCTTCCACAATTTTGGCATCCCATCACTGTCATATCGAAATAGTTCTTCAAAATAAACTCGTAAACGCTGCTGTAGTAAAACCTCGCTCATTTCAGAATCAATTTTCTTTCTAAAAAACAGCCAACTGTTCTTTTTAAAATTGATAATATATTCTTCCGTTGTTTTAGTATCATCAATATCCACATAAAAAGGAACAATATTTTTTATTTTTTCAATAGTAGTATTTTGAGCAGCTAAGAATTCATTGAGAAGCGTATCCCAAACGTTATGAGAAAGTTTTTGGAAAGCGACCTCAACAGCTTCCGAAACTTCAAACTCGAACCCAGTAAACAACTCTTCCAACTTCTCTTTCAACTTTTCCTTACAAAGCGTTTCGGAATTTTGGGTTAACTCTTCCGATAATTTTAGAATAAATGGATCAACATCCCAGTGAACATGTGGTAAAGACAAAGATTCACCTTCCTCACGCATTTTGTTGACAAGTTCGTTAATTTTAATAGAAGATGATTCTTTAAAAGGCGTATCAGAGGGAAATTCATTTGAGGCGTCAAAAAATGATTTAATAAGCTCCTTGTGTAGAGCGTTCAACTGGGCTTGGAAAAATACATAAAGATGAGAATCTACCGAAGCAATAAGCTCCTGCTTTTTCTTTTGATAGATATGCACGTTGTATCTACTAGCCTGTCGATCATAAGCTTCGATAACAGTTTCAAACATGTTTAAGAGCTTGGTAGGAAGGTCCTTGCATAAATTACCGGGTAAAAACTCTTTTTGTAAAATAGTACAAGCAGTAGAAAAAGGTTCCATTACTTCAGTAATAATCTCATCGCAACGATATTGAGCAAGCAATTGCTGTTGTGTAGGTAAATCAAGGTCCTTGTTGTTTTCAATGGTGTCCCATATCTCACGAGTATAAAGAGAAAAACCATCAGCGGGGATTTTTTTATGATAACTCACATTAAATATGTAATCAGAATTATTGTTATCCACAAATCTTTCACGCAAACTATCAACAGCTTCACTGAAAGCATCAGAACATAAAATCTTATGTGGTAAACCAGTGAAGCCAACATCAAAAAAGTCATTAATTACGGAATTTTCGAATCCTTCTGGTTTCGAAAGGGATGCCCAAATGTTATTCAAATCGGTCATAATAGTATCTGCTAAATTTTCCATTGAAGTATTTCCCAAAAAATCCCGAATAACAAATTGAAGCAAGCACCTTTCTTTTTTGTTATGAAAAAGTTGTAAATTGACTTCTAGTACTGTTTTAAGTAATGCCATGTTTGAGCCTTGGTATAGACCAACCTGATTTTCCCACATATTAACGATAATTACTTCACTAGTTGAAATGGAAAATAAAGCTGATTTTCTTTCAAAATCCTAGGTTGGTTAGTAATGACTCCAAAAGAAAATATTGATCAATTATGAGTAAAGGAAATACTAATGTGTAACTAATAGTAACAAATTAGTTCGCATTAAAATCTTACCTGATCTTCACCGCGCTCTCTACCATCGGTGCCTTCTACATCCATTACAAGAATAGGCGAATTGTTTGCCTTCGACAACCAAATACCTAACAAAAATTAGCAGCAAGCTCAGATGTTTTAATTAAAAAGAAATAATAGATTTACCTTTAGTAGTTTGTTGCCTTTTGGAAGCATCCATTACTGAAAATGAAGTCCCAAATAAATTATTTAGCAATGTACCTAATCATAGAGTTAATCAAATTTGCTCAGTGAAAGCTTTAAGTATCCAATTTAAAAGGATGTTATAACATTGGTTGGATATAGAACTCTCAAGTTGATTTTAATCTACTTACTCTTGCCAGTAGATTGGGAACCCAAAACGGCAACAACATGATAGTTGAAACCAGCATCTAACAGTCCTACGCTTTGCATAAACTTTGGTAATTCATTGTTGAATTGTTTATGTTCATCCACAATTTGTGTGGAAACCCTATTGGAAGCAGTACTCATGTTTTGGTGTAAGCGGAAGACAAGTTAACAAACATATAAGGTAGTGTGATGTCGAGGATGTAATATATCCTGACAACATTTTCAGTATTCATTAACAAATATATAACTATTTAAGTTAAATTATTGTAAAAAGACAGGTTTTGCATAATTTTGTTTATATAAATATCATGAAACAGATGATACTTTTCCTATAGTAAACTAGCAATGGCATAACAACACTCGTTAGCTCTTCCTTTCTAATGTTTACTAAGTTACTCTGCGAATGTTCAGATGTTTGTCTGTTAGCTCCATATATTTTCTTGTTAAAATTATGATTTTTAAAGAAAGAAAATACCAAGGATTTAGTTGAAGAAAGGAATGTATTTTAAAGAGTCATTCGGCCATTGTTTTGAATCTTTTCACAATGGTCTTCAAAGACTTATCGCATTTACAGACAGGAAATTTGTGCTTTTCTAAAAAGGAAACAGATTTGTATGTTTACAGAGAACAGTACTTAATAATAGGTATTAGATGCAAAATCAAGAGTGTAGCTTAAACGTTTCTCAAAAGCGCTTCGTAGTATTCGACGATATCGGTTTCATTCAATTTGTGAAGTGTTTTTGACGTTGCCGAATATGCTAAAAAAGTACAAACATACTATAATATAGCCCTTCGCAAGGTTGGAAATTATTTAATTTAATAAAATTTCTAGCATAGCTTTAGGAATCGAATTCTTTGTACTAATGTCTCACTATCCTATGCAACCTTCTTTCATTGACACGATGCGCAATTCAACCCATCGTTATGAGTACTTTATATAGGTGCGTAAAATAGTTAAAATCCTTTCTCATGGATTTTCTTCCTTAGTTTAGCTAAGAACAAAGGAGAATGGCTTGGGGAAAACGCGTTGTCTCCGCCACGCGTAAATATTATATATAAATGTTTGATGCTACATCGCGCTTTTACTATTTTCCTCACACATCGCAATTGTAGCAAATGGCTAAGGCGAAAGAAGTAAAAGCGAAACCTATTAAAGGAGAGGAAGGTATAATATTGACAAAAGGCATTGGTATTCAGCTAATCAATCGCAGCTGAAAAACTTGTTTACGAGTATTTACGAAAAACGAATCGTCCCTATTCTGCAAGTAAGAACATACATTAAAAAAATCGAAGCTGACAATTTTGTTAAAAGCTGACGTTAGTGCTAATTTGAAAAATGTTGTCAGTAAACAGGTCGCGCAGAAAGCATTGGAGCAGCTACGCGACACTGGACTAATCCATGGGAAACTATATGGTACTGAAAAATTAGTTAAACAGATTACTAACGATTACTGAGGAAAACAAAGTGTGTTCGTTTGTCTTCAAGATGACTTGGCAGCTGCTACTCCTGAAGAATTGGCTGAAATGGAGAAGCAAATTCAAGAACTAAAAGATGAGGTTTCAGTTGTTAAAACTCTATACAAAGAGAAATGCATTGGTCAGTAAATAAATGCTATTCTTTAAAATGTAGAATGATACTTCACATAATATGCATGATTTAAAACAGATCAAAGTTTTATTGATGGTATCGTTCATTTGTTTTGAGCGTACACAGCACTTGTTTTATGCTAACTCTAAAAGAATTACAAGCTTTAAATAACTCACTCAGTCCAGCCGAAATTCGTGAAAAAATTCAGAGCATTGATAAAGAAATTGAAGAAACCAGCTCAAAACTCGAATCTCTTCGAAATGGTACCGTTAAACAAATTTCCAAGGAAGCAATGCAAAAGACTGATAAAAACTACGATTTTGCAAAAAAAGGATTCTCAAACAGAAAGAAAATGTTTTATGATTTATGGCATTTAATTACTGATTCCTTGGAAAACCCTAAGCAGTTATGGGAAAAACTGGGATTTGAAACGGAGGGACCAATTGACTTAAACTAAAAACTTAACTTTAAATTTAGCTGATCCCTTTTTAACATTTTAATCATTAAATTTATATAGCTCAAAGAAAAGTCATTATCCATAGTTAAATATAAATACCTTAGCAGACAACTGCTCTAATATGTGCTTGCATTGCTGCACAACATTACCTGTCCTCTTGCTATACTGTGTGGTTATGACTAGTGCTTCTTACGTCGTGATAGCTTTGATTTTTTGGTTAAAGTAGAAAGCCTAGTGAAAGCATTAGATTTTGCAATTTAAGCTAATGTCTAATGCACCATCAAATACGCCAACAGGGTTTAATTATAAACCTGGGCATACTTTGTATATTCGAAATTTCGGAACGGATATGAGAGCCCGGACACTAGGCCAGGCCTTTGAAAAGTAATTGTTATTGAATGACTGATTGTAGATTACAACTTTGGTTTTCAGTCAAGTGATCTCTATTTTTGTATCGCATCTGTTCTAATTGATGATAATAGATGGGGTAGAATAGTTCGGTGTGATATTCCCATTTCAAGTAACCCTCAAGCTCATCGGTATGCTTTATTAATTTGCAAATTATTAACACTTCTAGGTATGCTTTCGTGGAATTTGAAGAGCGAGAGAAAGCTGAGTTGGCGCACGAAAAAATGCGTAATGCCAAAATTGGAAACGATATTATTTTTGTAGAATGGGCGAAAAGTAGAGAAAGATATCACCGAGATGACAAAAGGAGATTAAGTAATTACGCCTGAAGAAGAGGGTTTACTACAAGAGTATGCAATATGCTAAGTTCGAGTGCAATTGACCACGAAAATAATGATCGATCGCTTTTTTAGATTTATGTTTTTTTTTATTCTTTAAAATTTTGCTTTCTATAATTAGATGAATCTGTAAGCTAAGTTTTAACTATCACTCCAACACCTGCATCGGTGAGCCATAGGTGTAAGAATTTCATTAATTGAATTTTAAGACTTGTTGAGAATTTGGTATATTTCCACAAACATTATTAATTTTATAACCACTTTTAGAGATTACTAAATGTAATTAATTTTGTAGCTACGCGTTGAGCTTTTTTGCCATTATTTTAGAATAAATAACGGACTTCAGTCGAATGGAAGCTTCAAAGTTTTTCGATGCTTCAATTAGTTGCTGACACAAATCAGAATGCATTTCTGGCGAAACATCATCCAAAGCATTGAAGGTCAAAAATATTTCTCCGTTTGCTACTGTAAAATTTGTTTTGTTGTCAAACTTCTGAATAATTTCTTTTGCAACATCTTGAGATATTGCCAGTTGTTTTGCGATGTATTCCAACTTTAAGGAAGAAAATGTTTTTCTCCATTTTTTAAGCCGGTGCATAGGATAAACCTCCAATGCAAAGAGAATAAAAGCCGTAGAATTGTCCTAATTCAAGATGGTTAGCATTCATCTTCATTTCGTAAATTTAAACTTTCATTCGCCTTAACCAACCTTTAAAAAACGCGACCAGTGCTCCTTAATAACAGTACGTAAAGTATTAACATCTTTAAGATAAGCATCTAAAAATTCTTCGTAAGGGACCATATGTCTTTTTAATGGTAAAACATTACTGGATGTAGCAGAATCCAACTGAAATTTCTGAATCGAAAGAATTAGTACTTGTGATTTTTCAAGGGAAAAAAGATACCTTTCCAGTTGTTATAATATATAACAGCAGAAAACTATAATAAGCCTCCTCATGGAAGGAGGTTAAAGTAGTGGTAGGAATATACAGGATCTAATTAACGCATTAGAAATGTATAGGTCATTTGAATCCAAAATAATTGACTTACAGAAAAATACCAAACTTTTGCAGAATCCAAGTCATTATTTCCCAGACAATGGTATGCTGCATACATGCAGTACTGCAATAAAATGGATCCAGGTATATGCTGAATTGGTTAGCGTCACCTCCACTTTGAAGTTATAAGAGAAAATATTCTGATATACTTGAAATTTCGAGTATTAAAGGTAATAGTACACTTACTTTTGATACTTCAAGATCATTAAAAGATTTAAGAGATGTAGCATATTGACCTTGTCTAAGTAACTCCTTTAAATAGCACACATGCATTACTGATATGGCAGGAGAATGGGCAGCATATTCGACCGATTGAAAAACTATGTTATATTTCTTTTTTAGTTAGCTTATTTCATTAAGCAAAAATAGCCGTCGAGAATGGGGCATCTCGAGTATTAACCTACCTCAGGGTGACTACCGTAGAACGCCTCTGCCAAAGAATTTACTGAGGCAATAACTAAACAAGTTAGATTTTAAAACGAGCTTGATCTAGTTAACATACTATACATGCTTAGCTGATTGCATTGTTCCACTGAATGTTGATGTACGAAATCTGTGAACTTCAATAGCAATGTTTCAGGATCCTCTAACGGATGAAATGGTAAAGTTCCTTGAAATTCCATATTGGCAACCATTCATGAATCATTTATGGATAAGACAAATACTCTCAAAAATCGTTTGTAATGTTTAGGTATATGAATTTCCTTCCTCTAATGATTTAATGATTACTACCGCGCTCGCTGTATTGTGATGGTATAATTTCACATTTTGGGTACTTACGACCATAAAGTTGTCGTGATGTTAATACAGCATTAGCTTTAAACTTTTCGTAATAAAAAGATTTTATCTATCCAGCGCATCATTCTATTCTATATAATAATCAGTCCCTAACGAATAGTAGCTTACAATTGCGTCCAAGAAGTATGAGCTAGTAAATAGTAAACAATTTGAAGATACTGTTTAACAACGTTACAAATGGGTATAAAAGCAATCAAGTGCTAATAGTATGTTGCTTGTCGTAGTATTACAAATTCTATATGCAAAGGGAAGAAAAATCAATTTCTACGGTAACTATGAATAATTAATAAATTATATGGAAAGCCAGCTTTTAAACAAAAATTAGCAAACCGTACAGTTTAAACACTGTAAAAACCCATTTTATAATTTTAATTTTTTAACTACAAGATAATCGACGCATTAACTATTTATCCGAATTAGACGAAAAAAAGATATAGAGCATATATACATAGATATATACATATAAGGGCAAAAGAGCGTATATGGATTGGGTTGATGTAAAAACTGGCTTAGTAGCAAGGAAGATAAACGACGAAAAAAATATAACAGCAGAAACATTTAATCAAAAATGTGAGAAATTTTGTGCATCAGCTTTTTAAAGAAACCTTTAGATTTCTTCTTTTCTGGTTTCACAGTTTTAATAGAATCAGGCTTAACTACGGGCTTTCGTTCTTGAGTAGTAGTTTCATATGGCAAAGCTTGAAAACTGGGATTATCATTCTTAATATGAAGCTTTTCGTAGTAAAAGCTTGTTGGACGAACAGTATTCGACCTTCTCAAATTCGATTGTGAAGCACTTGGAGTACCTTGGCCTGGAAACTCTGAAAATGTACTATAACGATTTTTATCGGATAAGCGAGGTTTCGACAAGTATTGATCGCGAACACGCCTGTAACTCCGTTCTGAATCAGAATCGTCTGCTATATACGAGTCCTGCTGACGACCATGACTGGAGGAAGATCCGACAAATTCCTCGGCAGGTTGTGATGAACCAACATCGGAAAAAAAAGGACGACGAGTAGATGAACTATGACCTTTTGAAACACCATACATCCCAGTGGCATTGCTTGAAGAAGAATAAGGACCAATAGGAGAACCATTCATAACAGTAGAGGTACCTCTGAGAGGAGTTGTTTTTGGCATATGATTGTGTTGGGTTTCAACAGGTTCAGCGAATGACAGGGCTGGCGCGACATATTGCTCGCGAGCCGTTGAAAATGAATTTTTTTGCTCTACTGGAGCCATGGAGGAAATTAGTTGTTGATTCTCCTTGGCATAAGGTTTAGAGGAAGTACTAGTCATGCGGGCATTGATGTTAAGATTATTGTTCCTCGACATCATTTGATCAGGGGAGGAAGAACGGCCTACTCCTGAATCAGGATCGAAATCGGAATCCACAAATCGATTAGTAAAGTCTGTGTGGGGAGTCAAATCGCTATCGTCCACAAATCTCCCCGGGTCAGAAGGTGGAAGATCGCTTGTTTTGCTGTATCGACTCGATCGCGATGCGGGACGTCGAACGTCCAAACGTTGAGCAGTACGAGTTGAGTAGTAACGCCTTAAAGATTTTTGAGGTACTCGAGGAGAGCTACTTTCATACTCCCCACGTGTGCGATAGCTAGCTGACTCATCGGGCATGCGATGATGCGAAGCATGATTAGCAGCGTTTCGTTTGCTCAAACGACGTCCATCTAGAGAAGGGAGGGTAGCCTTTAATTCTGATGAGACATAATAACGACTACTGCGAGACATCGCTCCATCTTTCGAGGAAATAGTTGCGCTTTTCGTTGGTCCGTAACTTAAATTCATAGAGGAAGCCGGTACTGCGCCAAAACTGTTCCCTGAATCGTTTAAATTACTCCAAAATCTTCTTCCTCCACCACTTCTAGTGTCTATGTTTGCTTTTCGATCGCCGTAAGTAAGTGACCGACCACTGTGAAGTTGACTATTTCCAACCGCCGATAAATCTTCCACAAAGTATGAAGATTCAATTGGATTTTGGATTATAGAGCTCATTCAAGTAAATACACGCAAACTGTTTTCACCTGAACCCTATTACTCTCTAAAGTTCGATAAGCAGCGTTTGCCGTTTTTGAAAAATTCCCCCTTTTATTCCGAACAACCTCAAATTTATGTTACAATACCTCTTGAGCTATTCGAATATGAACGTTTTTCGAGTTTCCTTTAAATTCTCAAAAAACCCCAATTTTTCACTCAATCCGCTCTCAAATTTTCAATCTTCGAGTTCAAGGAAGAGCAAAACAACTTAGTGAGTGAATTCACCTTGCGTACTACGGTATACTGAGTGACATCATCAATGCGGATAACCGCATTAAATATCGAACGGTGTTGATCATGCTTACCTCTTGTTAATCCGCAAAAAGCTATACTATGCTATTTAACACTATTGAGCTTAACCCATTTTACCTTAAAACTATCGTTAAAAAAGTTAGGCAAGTCATGTAAAATTAAAGATATGCAAATTGATTTAATGCAATGCATCAAACTCTTCAATAAAAATTTACAGAGCTTTAGGTAAACTAAAGTAAATCCATCAACACTGTGAAGTGTGATGGATATGTGAAAAAACAACGGTAACAAGGCAACGTAGTAAATAAAGATTTATTCAATCAATCAAACTATCATTTCAGCAGGGGAGAGATATTTAAAAAAAAAAATAAAAAAAAACATTTTCCCATGCTGTACAACTCATACCAGTGCTTTGTTCGCACTCACATTAATGGGTTGATGATTCACTCCTGTGCAGGCTTTCGACAGAGTATGTAAAAACCCGTTGCTTAAAATCAATGGCATAAGATTTATTCCCATGACAAGGAGCATCTCAAGGAGATCTAATCAATTGCAAAAAAAAGTTATGTAAATAAACGTGATGAAATCCAAACTTCTTAGCAAACTCAATAACTGAAAAGCGATTAGTGTTCATCTCGTAAGACTTGCTAGTATTTTTCCTAGCTCAAAATGTACCATATAGTAGGTAAATTCTTTGTGTTTTTTTTAATTTTTGGCGTTTTCTCATTTTTTAAACCAAATCAGAATTTAAACAAAATATGTTCTGACAACACTATTCAAGCCATCAATGGCGGGTAAAATGTAAAGACAACGAAAACTGAGTACGAAGTTTTGTTGTAGGTAGAGGAAGGGGAAACACGGTCAAAATGATTAAAGGGATAGGGGGTACTTGTAAGTTATTAAACTTATAAGAGTGAAGAGTAAAAGCAATCTAGACAGAAGATATAGTTCCTAAAAAGACTGATAGTTCGTGAATGCTAATATGCAAAACCACCAAGATATCAACCTTTACAAATGCTAATGTTTCCACTGAACTTAAGAACACAATTTAGGCTTTTAAATAATTCTCGCGATAAACAGTACGCAAAGAAAACGCACATTCAACAAAATTTTTCGTATGTGCAATAGAAGGGAAAAATAGTTTTATAAATAGTAAAACGATATAATTGAGCCGAAAACTCCACACATAACCAGAAAACCAATAGTAAATAGTAAAAATTGCAAATAATAAAATGAAAAAACTTTCCTAAGTCATTTTATCATTAAATATAACGGAAGAAAGGAAAAAGAAAAGAAGAAGTAAAGTGGACAACAAAGATAAACGAAAGCGGGCAAGCGAATAAGGCTCAAGTATTGGCGAAATCAATATGCAAAAATAATGTAAAAAGTATGAATTAGAAAAATTAAGATAGAAAGATAGCTACTAACGAACCATCAGCGAACGTCACCAAACCTTCAGCATCAACTCTTGAATGCTTGTACTGTGGATAATACCGGCTCACTGTGTAAGCTAACTGGCGATACTACTTCAGAAGAAGAGGAATTTGAAGGAGGTGAATTGTTATCCGTAGGAGTAAAAGAGAAGGCATCAGGATAGTACTGGAATGGACCCGAAGATTGCTTCTTTTTGTGAAACTTATTGCGAGAATATCGCCGAGAATTAGACAAATTTTTTTCGTGACGATCCCCGCCATGCCTCTCATCAAAATGGTGTGAAGATTTGGGGTAGGGAGAATTATACCATGTATAAAAGTCCATGTATGAGGGTGGAAGATAGCTATTATTATTAATATAGCATGCATAGGTGTAAGGGTCAACAAAGGTATAAGGGACATTGGGAGGGATTGCAGGGACGTCGTTTGAGTATATAGAAGAGTAGTCAATGGATGAATTAATATTCTGATTATAATAGGGAGAAGCGGTTGCATTATAAGGATCAAAGGCCCAAGCAAAATGTGATGGCTCAGGAGGGGATTCTGTACAGCTGGTGTCCGAAGAGTCACGACCATGGGAGAAACCAGGAACTATTTCCAATTGTAGTTCATTTACATAATCGTCCATAAAGCTTGTGTCAGTTAGAGAGGGAAAAGTAAATTGCGAACAAGCATCGTCGACATTGCAATTATACGCTAAAAGACGGAAAACACGTCGAAATTCCAATTGTATTCCTTTCATGGTAATCTCATCTGCAGTATTAGCTAGATTTCGAGATGTATGGAAAGGCTCTTCAACACACAGAAAATTGTTAAGCTGAAATTGCCATCCTTTTGCTCGTTTCGAAAGAAAGGTACCGTGTCTAATGGATAAAACAAAATGCTCGTAATCAAATAAATAACCAAAAAATCGAAAAAACTCTACGAACAGGATACCAAGAGACTCCTCGTTTTTGTCACCAAAACCATGAACAAGATCTGGATCGTCGAAAAACGACACATCCAGCCCGTCAGTCATAGTAGACGAATCTTGTAAATGAGGAAGCATTTGCAAGCTGGGAAGAATCGGTGGATCGCGCTTTTGTAAAAAGTTTATAACCATACAGCTTATGGTGTAAGAAGTGAGTGTACCGCCCTCGGCAGCGTCATTCAAGCATCGTCTTTTTGCCCAATATTTAATCATAACAATCAAGGGCCGAACTCGGGGATCACAAAGAACGTAAGAGCGCATCAAACGCGTGTTTAAGGTAGATATAGTTTTATTGATATTGCAATCGCATGATAGTTGTAATTCTGAGTCCCAAACCTTTACAATTGGCACTTTAGCTGTTGAAATGCAAACGACCTTTTTAAGTCCGTTCCTAGCAAAGGCAGCTGACACCTCGCAGGTCGTTGGAGCACATTGAGGCGGATCAGTAATGATACACAAATCAATGTCTGATGCATTGCTGGCAAGAAGAGATTGGGTTGACCCAAAAAGGGAGGTTTTGATATTTTTATAGGGGAATTCTTTTTTCAATATTTGTTCGAGTTTCTGCACAAATGCATATCGACGTTCTAAACCCGAGTCGTTCAGTATAATAGAGTCATACAACTCGTACAGTTGAGAAGAAATTAGATCAGTATCAATATCAACTAAATTCTTTAATGATAGAGGATGTACTGGCGGAAGTGGATCCGCACCGAGGCTATAAGGAATACGCCTTCTATATTGAAAGCTGCGAGTTTCAAATTTGCAACCGCCAACGCAATTAGCGTTGTCCATAGTATTAAGAGGGTAAGAAGCTTCTAAGGTTTAATAAGTTGCAAATTCTCTATGGATTCCGACGTTATCCTACCTTGTCAGCTAGTAAAGGCGTGAGTTCTTTGTAATATGATCAGCTTTGATCTGAAACGATCCAGCAAGAACAGTTCAAATGTACGAGCCCTATCGACAAGAAAAGACAATTTAGAAGTACTTCTAAGTTTCAAGATCGTATTGATGAATTAATATGAAGTTGGTAATGTTTGTAGCTATTCTTAGGAAGAGGTGTGGGATAAAAGAACCGCCTAACAGCAATACGTACGTACATAGGTATCAGCTTTCCTACACAAGGAACAAGTACGGCATCAACATAGGATCGGTAAATAAGTAACAAATGAATATACAACGCCGTTATAAAGTAACCTTAATATATTCACGTAAGACACCTTTAAAGCAACGTTCAGCTAATGATATTTTTACAATCTTCAACTGAAAACAATAAACAAAGTAATCATCAAAGAAAAAACGCAAACAATGACGTTGGCATGACAACGAGCATAATTGACACCTTTCTTGACGTTTTGACGTTAAATAGCGTGATTCCGTAATCTGCGTTATTCTATAAACAAACTAGCAATACATAAACATACATGATCAATGTTGCTCCCACAAAGCATGGACTTGACTTTCCAATTGAGTGGAAACGTTCGTGTAATACTTTACTACTAACGAATGTACAGCAGACAATATTAAATAAAAAACGCCGCCAAGTAAGCTATCCATCTAACTCCAAATACCATACAATTGACTCCTTTAATAAGAAACATAAATCAAACAATCTAACGGAATTTGAAATCGTTTCATTTATTCACTAAAATCTACGCTAAAACATGACACAACTTCATCTAGAAATTACATCTATGTCATCAAACGACACCACAGTTGTAATATAATAGATGAAATTAAACACGTCAGAAAACACCAGCTGCCCTACATAATACGACCAAAAGGAAACATATCATGTAAGAGATCATCGCATAGAAAGACAGCAAAACAATTAGGTAAAAAACCTAATCGAAAAGCATGCCTTCAAAGAATTAAAAGTCCTCACTCTGAGGGCAACGGTGCCTCCTATCATCATCCGTGTTGAGTTCTGTGGCTAGGTTAGGAAACCCAAGCCGGACGTATACTATAGAAATGATCCTATGGAGTATCGTCGATAGTGTTTTGTTGAGGATAATGACCCGTATATATAGTAAATATAACGGAAAAGCAGTCACATTCATTTCCAATCAACGAATAATGTTGAACTTTCAAGTATAATGCAGTGTCAATTACACTATATTAAAAAGACTTTGCAAGGCGGTGAAGCTGCTCTTAAATTACAATAAGCATGAAAATCATATTTCGGTAAATTAGTAAAAGAAGTCATGAAAATAGAGCTTAAGGCCGAGAAAACAAAAAAAAAATTTACAAATTTTTTAACTAGTTAGAAAAGGTTTAATAAAACTGGTAGGCTCCTCTATTCTATAACTTGTAATCGCCGACAGCCATGGCTTTAAAAAGTTGCTACTTGTTGTTACTTGTCATTAAACTGGTGAACACTAACTCCTTTAGAAGTTCGTACAGCAATTTGCACTTCAACCAACTACTTGGCAGACTTAAAAAACATGTCTGATACAACTTCATTGAATGTGTAAGAATGACTAAGATATATAAATAACTAATTCAGTAGTCCAGAATTGGAGTCTCCCCCTATTGAGCGGGTGGAATTAGAATCTTTACTTGTAATGAATATCATCAAGCACTGCCGTGATTCTTTTCCTAATATGGGAACAATTGGTAAGTGTAGTCATTGGAGAATAAGTTTTCCCTATTTTTCGAAATGATAAAACTTGCAATTTTTCTGCATCAAAGATGCAGCTATGCATTTGTCAGCTCAGTAATGCTCTACTTAGTGAAATTTCTTATCAACCACAGTTTCTCTCTTGAAATAATATTTTTAACTAACTTTCGTTCAGGTCAGCTTGTTGGTATTGACATTGATGGTGTTTTACAAGTCAGTAGCAGCTTCGAGTCTCCGTCTGTTCTTGAAAATGAAGAGTCTGCTGTTAACAAGTCTGTTTCCGGTAAAGCACGCCAAGCTCATACTGAGGCGATGCTTAATCGTCTTCAGTACATTGGTGCTGTTACTGGTCACGTTGGTTGGTATTTGGGAGCCTATGTTAGTTCATTCTTAAGTAGCCCCTTTTTTGTAGAAACGCAATATGCTTATCAAAAGGCAAACCCCAACAGTATCGCTTTTCTTTATGATTTGTCTCAATCTTCTAATGGAACTTTGTACATGCGTGCTTATCAGTTAACTCCAGAGTTTATGGCTGCCCATGAGGAAAAAACTTGGACCGCCTCCTCCCTCAATAGCCACAACTTGACTCCTTCCAATGTTATCCGTGAACTTCCTATTGTTATTCACAACTCTCATTTGGCTACCTGTTTGCTCCACTCTCTTAGTGAGCCTCCTACTCCAGCTTCTACCCTAACCGCCGAAGCTGCTCTTGAAGATTGTGAAAGCAACTTACCCTTGACTGAAACGTTCAGTAACTTTGAGGTTAGTTTGGGTACCAGATATAGAAAGAATATTGAGTTATTATTGGAGTCTACTGATGAGTTTCATTATGAGCAAGGAAATCTTGGATTTCATCAACGTCAACTCGCAAGAGAGCAAGCTAAAATTCAACAGTGGATTGCTAAGCGTAAGGCCGAAAATGCAAATCGTGCTGCCGAAAATTTACAACCTTTACCTTTAGACGATTGGAAGCGAATCTTCAAGCTCCCTGCGGAGCCTCGACTTCTTGACTCTCTATTGATTAGCTCTCAAATTATGAAGTCTACTCAAATAGATGAACAAAGTTCTGCTTTCTTGTCTAAGCTTGCCGGTGTACGAAACGCTTATGCTTCTTAAGCTACTGATTGGTAATAATCGCTTAAATTTAGCGCTAATTATTTGTGAATCTGGTTGAAAATTTTTAAGGACTTTGATCTCTGTGAAGCGGTTGCATGTATTTGTTTATAAAAAATGGAGCATTCTTCTTCACTCTCACTAGTTATACCTCGTAGCATTAAAATAAAAGGATCTACTTAATTATAAAAGTTGTTTTGGTTTTCTTGATACAGCATATTGGTTTGTTGAAATACAATGTGCAAAAATATACCATGATTGTAATTATAAGAAACAGTTTAATCTTCAATAGTGCATTCAGTTGCTGGTAATCTACTTGTTTATCGTATTCGAGTTTTAGGTTACATTGCTAATTTAATATATTTTCGGGCCCTTATACAACATCGAAACACTTTTCTATTAATAAAATATATTGTTAAATTTTGTTTTCTCTCTGTTAGATTATTTAAAAAAAAAATCGTAAATATTGCCGAGACCTTTTTGTTTGTTTTGACTTGCTTCACGTTACAATGTTGACTTGGCCAAAACCAACAAATTCCAAATTCATTCAATTCGCAACTTGCAATGGAAGTTCCTTCTGCAGTTACCCTAAATAATTATGTGGGTATGAAAACAAAAGAATGTTGATAAAGAGTCAAAACTAATGTTTATAGGGTTCGATTCTATCACTTCGCAAATTAACCGCAAGTTAATTCGTCGTGGTTTTCAATTTAATGTAATGGTGGTTGGTACGTATTATTTTTATTACAGATTTTCAATTATAATGATGTTAACAGTTTCAAATAGGACCGTCAGGTAGCGGAAAAAGCACTTTGATTAATACTTTATTCTCTGCGCACTTGATGGACAGTAAGGGTCGTCTGGATTACCAAGCTCCTTATCGCCAGACAACTGAAATCCATGTTACAAGCCAAGGTATGTTGATTTTTTTATAGTTAGGTTTTCATCTTTGATTGAACTCATTGAGCTGGCTTCAATGAGTCAGCAATCCTTATATTTATTATGGTTACATTGCTAACCACATAGTCGTTCGCGAGAACCGTGTTCAATTACAATTAAATTTAATCGACACTCCTGGATATGGAGATCAAATTAATAACGATAAATGGTAAGTTTGATCAGTGGAAATGGAAATTTCTATTCCTGCACAGCAATTTCTAACTATAATAGCTGGGAGCCTATAATTAAGTACATTAGGGACCAACACTCTTCCTATCTTCGTCGTGAATTAAATTCACATCGCGAGAAACGTCTACAAGACACAAGAGTACATTGTTGTTTATTCTTTATTCGCCCAACTGGACATTCTTTGCGCCCTATTGATATTGCTGTCCTCAAACGCTTAACAGAAGTCGTAAATGTTGTGCCTGTTATCGCTAAGTCTGATTCATTGACTCTTGAAGAAAGAGCAGCATTTAAGCAGCAAATCCGTGAAGAATTTGTTAAACACGACATCAATTTGTATCCTTATGATTCTGATGACGCCGATGAGGAGGAAATTAATCTAAATGCTGCCGTCCGAAATCTTATTCCTTTTGCCGTGGTCGGTTCCGAAAAAGCCATTATCGTAGATGGAAGGCCTATTCGTGGTCGTCAAAACAGATGGGGGGTTGTCAATGTGGATGATGAAAACCACTGCGAGTTTGTTTTTCTTCGTAACTTTTTGATGCGAACTCATCTTCAAGATTTAATTGAAACGACCTCATACTATCATTACGAGAAATTCCGCTTTAAGCAATTGAGCAGCTTAAAAGAACAGTCTTCCCTCGCAACTAGAATGGGAAGTCCCGCACCTGTGTACCCTTCTGAACCACATCTCCATACAGCCACCGCTCAATAGTCTTCTTCCTAAGGTAATATATAGTATGTTTAGAACAAAGACTAAACCATTTGTATGACTGTCGTACCGTAATTCGTAAATTTCGGCTCTTTTTACACTATGCGAATCTTACAAATGAAGTGTTTATCTTATTAACGAGAGATTATATGTTTGATGCGTGATTTTGTCTAGCTATTATACAGTTCTATATCAATATTTATTGAAAAGCATCAAAATGATTTTAAAATTAAAGTACTGGTCGATTTAAGACATTGCAATCCATAAAATGTTCTAGCATCAATCTTCCGAAATGAGATTCGATTTGTGCCCGAAGTTTAAATTCTTTAGAGTTTGATGCAAAAACATTTTGTAGAGATAATACGCATAAATAGGAAGTGCGTAATACTGCAATATCTGTGCATTCTTCTTGCATTAATTGCTGTAAGCCAGAAAGAACGTCATTATTGTTTTTGGTAACGGCATGTCCTACACAATCTATAACTTTAGTAAGAGGACTTCTTGATGCTGAATACAAGTGCACATGATATTCATCTCGCCAAGCAACCATTCGTTCTCGATGCAAATCATCAGACAAGGTTGGTTGAGAGAGAATGTCCAATCCAATAGTAAACAAAGAATCCGAAACAGGTGCATGACTTCGAGAAACAGAAACTTCCGATAAAGGCTTTCCATTAAACCCCCAGATACACCCACGAGGAAGAATTGCAAAAACTAGTTCACGAACGACCATAGCAATCAATAAGCTGACATAATTTGATTTGGTAGACGAAGACCAACTTAACTTTCTAATAAAATTATTACAAAAATTGAGATCATAGGCTGGGAGATTGAGCTGAGTGAGAGTCAAAAATGCAGAAACCAACAGGTATTCAAAAGAATTGGGACCAGGCATTGGACAGCGAAGAGCTCTGGTCAAATGACTGTAAGCACCAAAAACGTCGAGCTTCTTAATAGACGCAAAAGCCATTAAAGAATTAGCAATACAAGGCATCGATTGAGCAAACTGGGGAACAGTGACTGACCAAAAATGCAAGGCTATGTTATTATCAAATTCAAATGCACAAATAGAAGGTACGACATCGTGAAAATAAAACGGAAACAGTTCGGAATTAAAGTTTGAAGGGAAATTGGAAACTGATGAAAGAAAAGGGTAAGAGGCCTGACCCACCGATTGTACAGAGGGTTTTGTAGACGAAGTAGCGCTAGAAGAATTATTTGTAGGAACGTTATGATTGGATTGAAGGTATTGATGCTGTTGATAAGCACTTGGAAATCCTTGTAAATTCATAGGTTTTTGATGATCCTGTTTGATTGGGGTAACGGTGGATAAATTGGAGGAGGAGGTCATCTGATTAAGATCATTTGTATTAAAATTGGATTGTGAAGAGCCGGAAAAAGTGTCTCCGGTTTGAGCGCTACTTGAAGCAATTGAAGTAGGTATCAATGGCTGTTGAGCAGAATGAACGCTTAGCTCAGGAGGCGATACACTCCCCATGGCTTGCATTTGAGCAGCTGAATTTGGATAACCTTCACATTCCCTATTTGTCTTTGTGCAGTTCAAACAAAAAGGTTTGGTTTCGTCGCACTTGATCCTGCGACGGCGACATGTTAAACATCCAGTTTTCGTTCTTCTTTTTGTGGGCTTGGGCGTAGGCTCGACGTTTGGGTTGGGAATATATAGCGGATTTGAATTAATACTACCCGTTCTATTCCGTTTCATATGAATTTCGGGATAAGAAACATACGGGTTCATAACTGCAAGGGAAACAATAGATAGAAAAAAAAAGAATAACAAGATAATAGGAACTAAACAAATCAAAAGTAAAGAAAGCCCGATTTGAAAACGCTACGCTGCTTGAGAAAAGCGCGCAAAGAAAAAACGCAAGCACAGAACATGAAATTGGAAGCCGATTTATACAAAATTTAAGCTCCAATTTAACAAGGAAACTAAGCACCTTTTTCGTAAAGGCCAAGAAACTCTTTGTAGTCTTTTTTTTAAAAAAGGTAGCGTTACTAACTCTATAATTATATATATATGAATACAATAAATTATTTCAGAATAACCGGACGGCCAAACTGTTCGTAATAACAAAAGAAAAAGCCCTAAAAAAACAAAAGAAGGTGAAAATCAATGGTCGTCTAGCAATTTGCTAGCAACTCTTGCACAATCAATAGGTTTATAGGAAGTGACTTGAAAACAAAACTAGCAAAAGCGACAAGCTCACCCAATTTACAAATGCAAATTTGGGTGAATAAAGGACTTAGAAAAAATGTTGGAACAACTTTCAAGTAGGAACCTCGACATTAGCGAGTGATAAGGCGGCAAATTTGATAAGCCCAAAGGCAACAACAATACTAAGAGCTTTTTATTTAGACGTTAGTAAAGTAGCTTGCTTGATACGCATTAGTACAAAAATCCAAAGAATTGAGAAAATCACGAGCCAAGCAAAAACAGTATAAGAACGATTAACTTGTTTAACCTCTAATGTTCTTTTAAAAATAAAAAAAAAACACAGATGTTTCGTTAATTTTTTGATACTTAGATTATGCCCTCATGTGTTTCATAAATAGCATTCCTTGCTTTTCGTTTTTTTCTGTTTTTTTTCTTTTTCTTTCAGACAATTTATAAAAAAAATTCTTTGCATGTACCTAAATATAGTTTGCATTCTCATTTAGGTTGATCAAGTTGGTTAATAACCACGTGGCTTCGAATATCTGTCATGTTCAGGAGCCACATGTCTCTCCATTGTTACAGCGATTTGGTTGATCTTTACATGGCTTACGCATACGAAGATGCTTCCTGCATTTTTTTTTTATTTCAAATCGTTCATTCACTCTGCACTAGCGAAAATCTTCATTCATATGCAAACTTGTCACTCTTTTATATTAACAAAATATAAACTTAAGCTTGAATACAACTGTTAGCTTTGAACGCTACACCTACCCTAGTACCCTAGTAGCTTGATAACCATAGCGAAGATCCGTGGCCTATTGTCGATCTCTGGGAAACTGTCACTGGATCAAAAGCATCATGTTTCTTCGCTCGGTAAGAAAACTATACTCCAGATTTATGAGAAAGGCACAAAAAGCATCAAAACCTATGCCAATGCAAGTCTCACAAAACCAAATTATCCACCCCTAAAGGTGGAATTGTTCGTTGTTCGTGATGCGATTATTGCTTTATCAGGATGATTGTACTTAATCTCAATCAGATCACCCCAAGGTTAGTCGGCTTTGTCAAAGGTCTTACCTTTTATTGAAATCCATATCCTCCTGTAACAATAGGGGATTCACTATTCATACCTAGTTCACCCATTTTTCTCATTTCACTTCTTAAAGCAAATAACGTATAATAACAGTATTTGTTTACTGATGAGATTAACATTACCCGATGAAGAAAACCAACTATGGTACAGCAATAGGTAGTTAAGAAAATACATGAGATCGTAAATACCAAATGTTTGCCAATTATGAGCGTGAATTAGCATTAGTTTTTTTTTTTCTTAATTCATCTGTGTTTCAATAATACGAATTAGATTGATAAGTTTTTTTTTTTTTTTTTTTTTTTTATAACTACCTAGTACTCTTCCATGATGCGAACATTATAACAACAATGAGACCAAAATATCTTTAGCGATTGGAACAACAAGGTCACATTTCGGAAAAATGATTTGCCAGGCTGAAGATTTATATTAACCAACTTGTTCTCATTAAAAGCCAAACTATTGAATTTACAAATTTGTTATACGAGCATCAATCCTATTATAATAAAATCGACTCAAGTTGAATTGTAGCACATATTATTTATTCACGAGTCATTAAAATATTAGTTTAAACGTGTCAATTATCTTCCCATTAGCGCCAAATCCAAATAAATAAATAGTGAGTAACTGATGCAACATAGTGATTCGACGAGCTAAACGTTGAAATCTAAAAGAAACTGGTGTTGTTCAACGGATTGTTATGCTGCTGGACGGGGTTTTGGTAATTGGAATGGGCCTTTTAACGTGGTCCCCATCATAAACTCGCCAAAATTTCAGATTCTCATCACTGGCTGCAGTTGAAAGAATTCTTCCATCAGGCGATAAAGCTGAATACAAAACTCGGGTATCATGTGCAGGAATATCAACTTGTTTGGTTAATCCGCTGCTACTATAAGACCATATAGACAAATTGTTATCTGGAAAGCCATGAGTAGACATGATTTCTTTAGAATGAGGGCTCCAAATCAGTGAAGTGACCTGACTACCCGCATCCACGGTGTTAACTCTTGCACCAGTGGCAGCATTCCAAAAGTGAATCTGTTTATCCATTGTGCCACCGCCTGTCGCCAATAGATTACTTTGCCAAGGGCACCAAGCAACTGCCTTTACAGCAGCGTTATGGTTGGTTTTGGTAAATTTGGGAATCGAAGATCTGGCATCCCAAATTTGAACAACGTTGTCATTACCGCCAGAGGCCAACTGAAGACCGTCTGAACGCCACGCCAAACCACAGACTTCACTAGAGTGTCCCTGAAGAGTCCCAATCTGATGATTAGCGATACGCACATCATGATGATGAATAGCGCCAGAACGGCTACCACTCGACAGAACGTGACGATTCCAGGAGAGACAACCAACTCTAGCTTGATGGCCTGCCATTGTTCGAAGTTTTGTCTGTGATTCAACATCATATATATCAACGAGCCCGTTTCCAAGACCGACGGATAAAAATGAACCATCGTGAGACCATTTTACACTAGCAACATAGGTTGATTCATCGGTTTCTGCCAAAGCGCTAACCGAACCACTATCAGCATTCCAAACATACACATTGCGCTCCAAAGCAACAGCAACGACGTTTAAGTTTGACCAATCCAGCAAATTCAAGTAGTAATCATCAATGATACCAGGAGCATCTAAAACTCGTTCAGGAGTAGTGTTAAAGCGTCGTTTAGCCGGTGTAACCACAGGTCTTTGAGGCCGATTGTGTTGAGTGCGCAAGTCTACAGGCTTTTTGGCCTCAGGAGCATCCAATTTAAAGGCGAGAACACGCGTGTTTAAATCAAAACCGCATGCTTCAGCAACTGATTCACTATAATCAAAAGGAACGTCACTGCTGATAGAATTTACAAAAGCATTAGCAGTGTTTGGACGAGAAGGAATAAAGCGGTCACTTCGACTGGCAGGACGACTTTTGTTTCGTGGTGATCCGCATAGTGGAATAGACCAATCTGTATTTACTACATCGATTTTTGGTGAGTTTCTGATAAAAGAAGATTTAGGGGAGCAACGCTTGGAAGAACGACCGTTACGGCCTAAAAGTGCCTGCTGATGCAGGGGAGTTATAGGGCTGTTAGGGAAGACTAAGTTCCTTTTCTTTGTGGGTGTTGAAAATGTAGGCGATATGGTTGAAGAATTACCTGCTATCTCCATTTTGATTAACTCGCTCAAAATATATATGTAAAAGAAAAATAATGCAAGAAGCGAATATCAAAGGACAGAAACGTATCCAAAACTTTGAATAAAACTTCTAATGAATTAGAAATAAAGTGGATTTCAATTTCTTTTTGTTGTAGAAAAGATGAAAGAGAAAAAGAAAAGCGAAGAAAGAAAAGACTTTTTAAAAATTCAATAGGTAAGCTATATAATAATGTAACGTTAGTAGCAAAAAGAATTCAACTTTTTTGAAAGCCTTTATTAATTTTTTAAGCTTTGTTGTTGCTGTTTTTTTTTTTAGAGAAAAGAAAGTGCGCTAACAAATAAAGGACTATTAGGTTTCGTAAACAAATCGTAGAAGGAGAAACGAACGTCTTCAAGAATTAATCGATTTTAAGCAAATGAATGACTTTATGATGACCGGCACCACAGCGCATTAATTAATATTTTTGAATAATTGGATAAAAGAATGAGTCGAGTGCTAATATAGCAAGCAATGCAATGCAATGAAATAATATGTGAAGGAGAACCTGCTCAAAGAAATAATCTATTAACTGTATAAGGAAGAGATACCAGTCTTTTCCTTAAGACAAACAATATAGGACCAGCCTAATATATCAAAGAAAAAGGATCCGAAGATACTAAAACTTTGTAACGTTGAAATTCAAAGTGTTTAGATGATTTGTTTACAATAAATTCAGGACCACAGCGTTTAGTATATAAATGCTCTGAATACCCTAACCCTTGGTTACTATGGCTACCACGTGTAAATAAACAAGAGTGAACAATATTTACAGCTTATGGTAATGCTGCGCGTACAGTTGAGGTAAATATAACAACAAACTCTTGATAAACAATGTATTTTCTACTTTTATACTAAATATATTTAAATTCTACTGCATGTTTGTTTTCATTTCTCATCAACCCCCCAGTTTAAATCTGCTAAAATTTGTAACGCATTTCAACAATCTATCCCGTATTCCAACCACCCATCTTTAGCAAAGCGAGTGTTTTGTGTTGTTGCTTTGCTACACGCTACCTTACTAAACAACTGGACACTTTCCAAACAATATGTTGCCTGTACCTATTTTTGTAAAATTTCTGTATTTAGCAATCTATTGAAAAGTGATTTTTTACTATTTGGTTATTTAATAGGTATCCTGAACCCTCACGAATCACCAAGCATTTTTCAATTCAAATTACATAAATATATTTACTCCCATGTTCCACTGTCAAGAAATTAAATTTTCGCGAGCGCGTTTTTAATAAGTAGCTCTTGGCGAAATGCTTGTATTTGGAAAATCTACTGATACTTACTACTCCTGAATATTATTTCAAGTACTATCTAGATACCAATTGTTTTATCCCACGCGTTTCTACTTTTCGAAAGCCACCGGACGCCAAAATATTTAACTACCTAGCTACTTAACGTCATTTTGAAGAGTATCATACAATCAAATAACGCCAAAGTAATGTTTCAAGTTGTGTTGTTTACATTTGCTTATGTATAAACAGTTTTTCTTAAAAAGGGCTGGCTGTTAAGACATCCAGATTTCCGCCGACCACCCACATTTGTCCTCTTTATGGTAAATATGGCTGGACATGCTAAGAAAAAGGACATGATGGCTGTCCAAGTTTCCAAATTTGGAATAATATAAAGTATCAAGGTTCGCTTTTCTAATTACTATAACCTAAGTAAGACACAACCTCCTTATTGATTGTAAACAATCGGGAAATCTTGAAACCCAAGTGATACCTAATCTGGAAAACTTAAGAATTTACTAATCCATATCCACTTAACTATCATAATAACATTGGATATTGGAGTCTAATAAATCCTTAAGCAGCTTCTTCTTAATTATTGTATTACCTTTTTGATTTCCTCATTCTTTGTTTCATTTTTTTTTGTTACTTTAGCAATTTTAGTTTAAATCTTTTATTTTCTCTGTCTTTCCTTTTAGTCATTTTTGGTTTGCTATCTTTTCACTTACTTTATTGTTAGGAACTATGAGTTCCTATTTACGTTCTTTTATATTTGGTCTTTTGACCATAAGTTTGGCACAATGCTCGCCAATCCTTAAGGATACCAAGGATACCAAATTTTCCACAGGCTCTAATATTAGCTTAAAAAAACGTGATACCAATGTTTTCGACTCTGTTGTTGATACTATCAACCCAGCCAGTTATTTCGGCACCGTTTCGCACCCAGTTACTCCTGCCGGCGTCAGTACTGACAGCTTGAGCTCCCCTATTGAAACTAACAAATTTTTTGATAATAATTTACTTGGTTCTCGTACTAATTTCATGTATGCTGATCCCTTCAGATATTGGTGGCAGTCTTCAGACACGATGGGTGGCATTTGTATTGCTCATACCGATGACAATCAACGTGTAATGGATACGGACGATACAATCCCTTCCTATTATTATGAACCCATCGGTATTTGTTCGCTCGGATTTGGTGCTTCTGGTATTACCTCTAATACTGACCCAATTGTCGACGAGATTGATCAGATGTCTGCTCGCTTTACTTTCTCTTGGGACTCTTCGTCTATGCAACTTACTTTGACTGAGGGTATGGCCGTTACTACTGCTGTCTACACTAATGCTATTCCTCAAATTTTTTCATCCACTCTTTATATCAATGACTTTGTCGAAGTGCCGGGTACTTCTGCTGTTCAAAAGTATCGTGTCACGATGTCTGATAACCACGTTTGGCTTATTTACATTTATGGGGATAGCCTTACGTTGACTGAATCCACATCTCAAATGCTTGTTGGAAGCAACACTTTCAATGGTTACATTCAAATCGCGAAAATTCCTCTTGGAGATGGCACCGCTGAAGCTCTTTATGACACTTATGCGGGTGTCTATATTACCGGTATTAGTATTTCCGGATATGTTGAGGATGCTGTTGGTTATTACTCGTTTGATTTTACGACTGCTGGGGATACTTCAGTAGAGCCTCTATTTTTCTTATTGCCTCATCAAGTGGATACAGCTGTCAGTGGTACCAAAGTTACATCCATTGTTTTGGCTTCTCTAGTAAGTGGTGATATGAATGCCGCAGCTGGAAACTCTATAACATTCGCCGAAGCTATTCCTCAGGACATTGGTTTTCTTCCATGGTCGCCGACAGGTGGTCAGATTGGTTATTCGGAAGAAGCATTAGAGATCATCGCTGAGGTTGCTGGTACTGAATTGGGCGAAGACTTCTCTGCCAACTCTAATTTGAATTCAATGTACTATTCTGGCAAAGTTTTGGCTAAGTATGCAATGCTGTGTGTTACAATTAATGATATTCTTGGTGATGAGACCAGCAGCGAACAATGTATTCAAAAACTAGAGGCTGCTTTTGCCCGTTTTGTTGACAATCAGCAAATTTACCCTCTGACTTATGATAACACTTGGAAAGGAGTTGTCAGTGTAGCTGGTCTATCTGGTGATTCCTTGGCTGATTTTGGTAACAGCTACTATAATGATCACCATTTCCATTATGGTTATTTTGTTTTCACTGCTGCTGTAATTGGTCATATTGATCCTGACTGGATTAACACTGGGAACAATAAGGAATGGGTTAACTTTCTAGTTCGTGATGTTGCCAATCCATCATCAAATGATCCTTACTTTCCAAAGCACCGAATGATTGATATTTATCATGGTCATGGTTGGGCATCTGGTTTGTTTGAGTCTAATGATGGCAAGGATGAAGAATCAACGTCCGAAGATTATAACTTCTTTTTCGGTATGAAACTTTGGGGTCAAGTAATTGGCGATTCTGATATGGAGGATCGCGCAAACATTATTTTGGGCATTGAAAGAAATGCTTTGAATAAGTACATGCTGTATGCTGATGGAAACGTCCAGCCCACTTCTATGCAACCTAATTATGTTGCCGGTATTACATTCATGAACAAAATTACTCACACTACCTATTTTGGTACTAATATTGAGTACATCCAAGGAATTCATATGTTGCCTATCACTCCAATTTCAGCTTTTATCCGTGGTCCTAGCTTTGTACTAGCTGAATGGAATGCCTTACTTGCTAGTGTCATTGACTATGTAGATAGCGGTTGGAGAAGTCTTTTATATGCTAATCTAGCTATTGCTGAACCTGAAGAAAGTTATGAATATTTCTCCAGTTCTGATTTTAATACCGATTACTTAGATGACGGGGCCTCTCGTGCCTGGTATTTGGCTTATGCCGCTGGCTTATGGGCTAATGATGCCGTTTATTATCCTGTTAGCTCTTCTTCTACCACCACGACCTCTACGAGTACCGGAAGTGTTACGACAACCTCTACTACTGCAACTGCCAGTTGTACACTACCTATATCCTATACTTCGACTCCTACTACTACAAGCATCTCTGGTACTTGTAATGGTGCTACGTTTGATGCAAGTTTGTATGTATGCGACGGAACTGTACTCTGCCCTATTGTTAATGGTGTATCATATCAAAACTGCAACGGAGCTTGCTATAACCCTTCGCAATATGGCTGCGACAATGGAGCTTTGGGCCCTGTTCAATCTTCATCGACCACTTCCTCCATTACGCCTACTCCCACAACTACTTCCTCAATAACACCCACACCTACTACAACTTCAACAACTACTACCGCACAGTCAACTGGCATGCAACTATGTGGCTCTAACTACTACGACGCATCCTCTTATTATTGTGACAATGATCAGTTATGTCCTATAATAGACGGAGTGGATTACTTGAGTTGTAATGGTGCATGCTATAATCCTTCCCAATATGTTTGTTCTGATGGTTCTTTGTCTCCAAACACTGTTACAACAACAAAAGCTACTACAACTTTCACACCTACACCTACCACAACTACTACACCTACACCTACTACTACATCTGCTACATCCACTAATGTGATAGCCCAATGTGGATCAGCTTGGTATGATTCACAAAGTTATATTTGTTATGGCAATATACTGTGTCCCATTATAAATGGGTCTCCATTGTTAGCTTGTGGTAATGCGTGCTATGACTCCTCTATATACGGTTGCTCCAATGGTGCACTTGTTGCTGCTTAAGCATGACCAAAGTCCGGAATTGTATTGCGAGGTGCTTTTTTGGATTTCTTCAGATGTACTATACTTATTGCTTGTATGTTTTCAAACTATTTAAAAAACTACATTTTGTTCATAATACACGTCTGGAACGTGAACTACTCTCAACTTGAAACCCTTTTTGGATATCGTCTAGGCCGGCTTAGAGATCAATTTATTAAAATTATTCTTGCTGAGTTTTTCTTTTTTGCATCTTTTTGAATTAGTTGGTTATTATTTAACCACTTATTTTATTAATTGTTCACACTGGATGTGAACCTTTAGACTTATAGAATAAAATTTATTTTAAAATACAACTTGTGCAGATGTTTTCAGTTTACACAAACTTGCCTGTCGTTATTGTTTAGTTGAAATTAGTTCGTAAAAATTCATTGATACGTAAAAGTAATAACAAAATCAACAAAGATGAAACGATGGTATTATGATTAATAAAAAAAAAGGCTTCACCCATTAGAATTTTAACAAGATGTGTTGATATTGCTACTATGTGTGTATCTATTAATCAACATTCTATATATCTTTTTTTAAACAATACGAAAAGCACTTTCTATCATCTTTATGCACGAACTCAACGATGCAAAACAAAGTTTTCTGACTAAAAGATCAAAAATTGTTGCTGCTTTTGCTTCTTCATTATCAATACCGAAACAAAGTTACAACAATTCCTTCTAATTAACTGAATTTTATGTAAACTCGAACGCAGAGTCTTAAGGACAAAAATACATCACTACATTTTTTTACACATATAACATAATAGTAACAAACAGCTTCCACAAAGCTACAGTACTTATCATCATCAATTAAATTAAGTTTTTTAATACAGAACCTATAGAAGCATAATATACGGAACTTTTCATAAAAAAAAAGAAATTTGAGATCACTCAACTAAATGATAACAATACTAACCAACACCTAAACCCACAGCCATTTGAACAAAAAGACGTAAAAACTCAATAAATTTAGACGGCAATACCAATGACACCACAAGCGTTACGTGCACCAGCGTTACCAGTCTTCAAAGACTCTTCACTAGTACCCTTACCAAGATCATCCTCACCGGCATGAATGACAATGGTACGGCCAATGATGCTGTTGGCACCAAACAATGAGATAACAGAATCAGAGAAAGTAGTCTTGATGTTGCCCTGAGCATCGCTTTCCAAGTTACCAAGATCACCAACGTGACGAACAGCGGCGGTACGGTCACCGTGAGTCTTACCCTCTGGGTTAAAGTGAGGACCAGCAGAGGTACAACCGTTGGTATTATCACCGAATTGGTGAATATGGAAACCACGCTTGGCATTAGCGTCATTGCCAACGAGATCCACAATCACAGAAACTTGAGAGTTTTGATCGACTTGTTCAAAAGTAACGACACCACTGACCTTAGAGTCACCACGAAGAACTGCTACAGCTCTAACCATTTTGTATGACGATAATTTACTTTAAAAAAATACAACAAGAGAAGGGGTGTTTTGAGTAATTAAGTGTTTTGAAGGAAAATCAATAAGATTTTAACCACACTTCAAAGTTGGAGATTTCGAAAATTTTGTTTGGAATTGGAAGAGGATAGGGCGGCGTGTCATCGCTTATATAGTAAATAGCTCCACGCGGAATATACATGAAATTTTAACGATATCAACTCAAATCAATTTTTCGATATGACCAATGTTTTTTTATATTCTAAAAACGAAGAAATTGTCTTTATACTTATCGATTTAACAAATTTGCTTTACAAAGCATTGTCTAGTCCGTGCCTTCGAGCCTCCAAAATAGGCCAATAAGCTACGCCGAGCATCACCTCAGCTTGGCGTTGGCTTACTCCACCAGTATTCGTAATCATATTACGTGCTCCTTCGCGGAATTGAAATTCCGCTAAAGATGATAACGCGCCACTCGAAGAATAAATAACGATATCTAAAGTTGCGGTAATAGCAATCGTCGTTCTCGTTTTCGTAGACGTTAAAACATTTAGCGTAAGGTAAGAATGACCACGTTGAAGTAAGGTCGCTAATGGGGGTAAAGATCTTCAAAGAAAGGGAAACTTGAGTAGACAAACATTGCATAGAGATTCAAATGCATAGACTAGCTAAAATATCAAACCCCCATTTGGTTCAGTAAATCCCACTAGAGTTCGCAGAATAAAAGTCCTACATGTATATAGATTAGCGTTTTGAGTCTAGGTGTGAAGAGCCTAAGGCCGGTCGGTAGACTTGCAAAGCCCGTTCGTTCACGGAAGTTGTTAGGAGCAATCGCTTGTAACAGTCAAATTGTTATGAAGCTTCAATCGACGTGAGGAGGATAATAAAATTCGCTCTAGAAAGAAATATTCGTGAACTCATAATTTTCCCATAATGAACAAACCTCTCAGTATGCATTTTTGAGAAAGAATCGCAAGTACAACTGCTGATAATATCATTGAGCTTTTAAAAAATAAAATAACATAACCATAGTAATGCTTTGTACTAGGAAGCGAGTGACACTATGGTTATTTTGGAGTTAAAAAAAATCCTGATGATCTGTTTTGCAAATACGTTAATCGCTTCTATCCATCGATCTACCTACATATTATTTTGGTAGAAAACAGAAAAAGTTCTCTGAGGGGGACGCTGTTTATATAAGAAATTTGCCAAGATGTATAAAGTATTATGCCGAAAACAGTAATTACCTTGAGCTACTTATTTTATATGACTTATTTTTGCTATTCGTGAAGTAGCAATATGAGACTATTTTGCTAGTGCGCGAAAGAAATGGCTCATTACAAAAAATAGCGTTTCGCATAATACTAAAGGCGGTATATTCCTAAATACAATTCTCTTAATCATTCTACCGTAATTGGGTACATTACGATATGTCAGCAATACTACACTACGCTATGATACACTACGTTGCGTATCACTATATGTCATATGTTGGAATACTAGCTAAGATCCGTTTATTGATAATCACGGGTAACTATCCGTCTATATACATAGATACCCGTTGATAACAACTATTTAGAAATATTATAAATAGCGTTACAACTGAACCTCGTTCCTCAGTTCAGTTATGAGCTATATTAGTGATAGGTAACATTATAGCCCAGTTAATACAATACCTATACTCAGTTGCTACTTATACAACCTGTGTATTGTAATATAATAGACCACAAGGAAAACTCACCGCAGTTCTTCGTATCCTTAAATCAGATACCAAACTGCGTAGCTTACACGATACACTTAATAACGCATATCCTCAAAATACTTTAACTCTTGGCAATGGGATTGATGAGTAGAATGTGTGCGATTTATGCTCATGATTTGTACAACTTGACTTTGGAGAGGTAGTCAAGAATTTTCTGTTAGTGTATGGAAAAACCTTGATGTGATTCACTGCTGTACAATCAAGCATAGCTACAGAGCCTTAAATATGTTGTTATTGAAAGTAAACAAATGAAATACTATACACCCAGATTAATAATTTATCGATTTTTTTTGAAGCAAAGTATTTCTTTCTGATTCTATAAATTGTCGACTTGGGGGACAATTGTGAAACTGTAAGGCAAGATGAACTTTGCAAATATGGAATTAAATTCAAAGTAATTGCGTTCAAATTAAAAAAAAAGTACTATATTAATGAACAGTTTGATCAGCCATTGTAAACAATTCAATTACAACCGTTAGCGATACTCTATATTGAAGGATGTTTTCCCGAAAAGATGAACAAACAATTTTGTTTGTTGAGCTGTGCATTTCAACTAGAAGCATCTTTAATTTGAATTAAAAACAACTAGATCAAATTGATTCAGTAATAACTGGACACCATGCTAATAAATGTTTTTGCTTTTACGATATGACTATAATTTATTCATGAGAAATACGAAGTGTGTAATAATCCAAATTCTCTATGGAATATACAAAGCACACTTTAAAATTAGTATCTTTGTATTTCTTAACCGAAGATACCCAGTTGCTCATTTTTTAGTCTTTTGTTTACAAGCATAATTCTTGCACTACGTGAAAAGTGAAAAGTAAGGCTACTATATATAGTAACGGAAAAACAAAAACTGAAAATATAACACTAACTGTTCTTGAGGTTGCAAAATATTTTTAGTTAACTGCAGAAGTACTCTCACTTTCCATGATTTCGTATCTTTCAGAAATCTTAGTTATGCTTAATGTAAAGTAACAATGCTTGATTTTGTTACTTGAAGGGTGTTAAATAAATCACGAACTTGCATTATTCATACATTAGAAAAAACAACCAAAATACTACAAAAAGTAGTCTTTTTGAGCTAGCCATTCTAAGAATAAGAATTCGCTTGATTTAAATCTCCCAATTGCCTCTACTCAAAGTTGTATAAGTATTGTTTAGCATGTCTCTTGAAGAGAATGTAAAGGAAGCGAAAAACGCTTTTAACATTTTACAGACATTATCAGTGGAAGACCGTGATGATGCATTGGATAAAATAGTTGAAGAACTGCGCATAAAAAAGTCAGAGGTTCTAGCTGCAAATGCTGAAGATATGAAAGCAGCTAAGCTCTTGGCTGAATCAGGAAAACTAAGTTCATCGATGGTTAAAAGATTGGATCTGTCTTCATCTGATAAATACGATTCCATGGTACAGGGTGTTTTAGATGTTAAAAGTTTGCCTGATCCCCTTGGTCGTGTTACTTATGCTCGTAGTCTTGACGATGGTTTGGACCTTTATAAAGTCTCTTGCCCTGTAGGTTTATTGCTAGTCATTTTTGAAGCTAGACCTGAAGTAATCATTAATATTACTTCCCTGGCTATCAAATCTGGTAATGCTGTTGTACTTAAAGGAGGCACGGAATCAGCAAAGTCTTTCGCTGCACTTTCTAATGTTGTTCGCTCTGCCTTGGGCAAAAGTAAGGTTCCACAGGCTGCTGTGCAGCTTGTTCAGAGTCGCGAGGAGGTATCACAATTATTAAAATTGGATGAGTACATAGATTTGGTTATTCCCCGCGGCAGCACTAATCTTGTACGCCATATAAAAGATAACACAAAAATTCCTGTTTTAGGTCATGCTGCAGGACTATGCTCCATGTACGTCCATGAGGATGCTGATATGGAATTGGCTAGTAAACTTGTTCTGGATGGAAAAACTGATTATCCAGCAGCATGTAATGCAATTGAAACTTTGTTAATTAACGAAGCTGTTTTATCTTCTCATCTTCCTAAAATTGCTGAAACTTTAACTGAAGCAAAAGTTACATTAAAATGTGATCCCGCTTCTCTTAAGGTTTTAAAGGATATGCCAAAAGTTAGTGCTCTAGTTGAACCATCTGTCGATCAAGATTACAACACTGAATTCTCTGATTTGATTCTTGCTATTAAGACTGTACCTTCCTTACAGTCCGCAATGCAGCATATAAATACACATGGTTCTAAACACACGGATTGCATTATCACTTCTAGTGAAGCAGCTGCTAACAGATTCATGGCTGGAATTGATGCTTCTGGTGTGTATTGGAATGCTTCAACCAGATTTGCCGATGGTTTTCGTTATGGTTACGGTACCGAAGTTGGCATCAGCACCAACAAAATTCATGCTCGAGGACCAATGGGTCTTGATGGGTTAACTATTTACAAGTACCAACTTAGAGGAAATGGTCAAGTTGCAAGTAGTTATGGAGTTGGACCTGGCAAACGCGCATTTAAACATACCCCTATTAATATAGACAATATTTCTCAGGTTTCGAAAAAATAAACACAAAAAAGATTTGAAAATTATGTGAAATTGTCAACGTTTTGGCTAGCTGCATTTTGGATACAAATCGGTTAGGCTTTTTTTGTTTACTTGTTTGTCTATAATATTTAAATGGGAGTTTCAATAATGTGAAGTTATTAAATGAAGAGTAAACACCAAATTAAATAGATAACTATTCCTGTAGAGTTCGATCCACCACCTTTAGTTTTTATTACACAAATATTTTTATGGTGAAGAACGAATTGATGTCTCCGTCCGTCTTTTTTGACTATTCATTTCAATTCAGATTCTAAAATCTTCGTAAGCTAAGATTCTTGGCTTCAGTTAGTAGCGTCGTAATATTGAACAGGGAGGGTTAGGAAATGCGCGGAGCTTATCGCAAGCGATCGTTGAAGTTATATAACAAACTGCAGAAGTACTTGCTTTTCCAGTATCGCAGTTTAACATATTTTTATCGGATTATACCTTAGCTGGCAGTAGTCCTATAATTAAAAAAGCATAATAGGACTTGTCATTTACCATATCCGATTTATCACTGTCTCATTTCTGTTTTGCATGTCTTGTTAATTCATGTTTTAAGCGATTGAATTTCAATCTTTTAACAATTTCTTTTTGTTAATTAATTCGTTGACCTTGTAGTTGATTCTAATTAGTGTAAAAATTCCATTTATTGCAACATTTCTTTCAATATGGATAAGAATGATTACTTACACTTTGAACGGAACCCTTCATTATTTCCGAAATCAACTTTAGACAAAGTCCAAAAGACAAAGAAATATATTGAACATTATTACAAGGTGGCAGTTGATCATGCTGTAGAGCGCAACCAAAGGTACGAGTAGCATTACTATTCAGGGTTCTAGCATTGTTTCACATTCCTCAATTAGTATTCCCATCTTATACGTTGATCGGATAAGTATCAAAGACGATGCTTTTATTAATTCTTTCTCCGTTCTCAACTTCGCGTGTTGCAGTAAATGCATAATCTCGAATGTTTATAAAATCTTAGACAGCTTACTCATCTTGTTTCGAAAATGTTAATTAATAATGCTAGCTTCCGTTTAATTTACTTTTAGGTATAAATACTAATTCTCTTTAGACGTATCAATTTGGAGCAACGATTAGCAACCGAAAGGGGTTCTGAGGAGAGAAAGAATAGGCAGTTAAGAGCATCTGGTGAAAAAGAGTCTCAATTTCTTCGATTTCGTCGTACACGGCTTTCTTTAGAAGATTTTTCTACCATCAAAGTTATTGGGAAAGGTGCATTTGGCGAGGTACGTTTGCATAATTGTTTATGTTTTTGGTATCTAATTAAATAGGTTCGGTTGGTTCAGAAACTCGATACGGGTAAAATCTATGCCATGAAATCTTTGCTTAAAACTGAAATGTTCAAACGTGACCAGCTGGCTCATGTCAAAGCAGAACGCGACTTATTAGTTGAATCTGACTCCCCATGGGTGGTGTCATTGTATTATGCTTTTCAAGATTCACTGTATCTTTACTTGATTATGGAGTTTTTACCAGGCGGTGATTTGATGACCATGCTAATAAATTATGATACTTTTTCAGAAGACGTTACTCGCTTCTACATGGCTGAGTGCGTTTTGGCTATAGCTGATGTTCATCGAATGGGTTATATTCATCGGGATATAAAACCGGATAACATACTGATTGACCGGGATGGCCATATAAAACTTTCTGATTTCGGACTTTCCACTGGTTTTTACAAGCAAGATCAGAGTGCCTCTTACATGAAACCTCGCACAGGAAATACTGTCAAACGTGGTCAAATGGTAGATGCTATCTGGCTTACAATGTCTTCCAAGGACAAAATGGCTACTTGGAAAAAGAACCGTAGGGTGATGGCCTATAGCACTGTGGGTACTCCTGATTATATCGCTCCAGAAATTTTCTTGCAACAAGGGTATGGTCAAGATTGTGATTGGTGGAGTTTAGGCGCTATCATGTTCGAGTGCTTAATTGGATGGCCTCCCTTTTGCAGTGAAAACTCTCATGAAACTTATCGAAAAATCATCAATTGGCGTGAGACTCTGACTTTCCCAAATGATATACATTTAAGCATAGAAGCTCGTGATTTGATGGACCGACTTATGACAGATTCAGAACACAGATTAGGTCGTGGCGGTGCTATTGAAATAATGCAACATCCTTTCTTTACTGGAATCGATTGGGATCATATACGAGAAACTGCAGCTCCATTTATTCCGAATTTGAAATCTATTACCGATACACATTATTTCCCTGTTGATGAGCTTGAACAAGTTCCTGAACAACCTGTCACACAACAACCTGCTTCTGTTGACCCTCAGACGTTGGAACAAACCAATCTGGCATTCCTTGGGTACACTTACAAAAAATTCAATTATTTAACGATGAAAGGAGCATTGTAAGACTTCTGCAAGAAACTCCATAGCTACTTTGTTCATTGTCCTTTGAGCATCTAACTATTGTTATCGAATTTTTTTTATCGTTAATTCATGTTTACCTTCTTTTACATTATTTTAGCATAACTAATAATATTACCAATTACTTTTTTTTAATGTTGTCCCTACTGATAAAATCTTACATGCACTTCTGTAAATATTAAATTCGTTGCATAAGAATTCCAAATTAATGCATAGATTTTATTAGGGAAAAGATAAAAAAGAGTGAGTAAAAAACATGTATTAATAAGTACAACAGGATGTTAACGCCAAGAAAACCAACCAAAATAGTAAACAATAATTATGAAATGCGGATCATGACCCATAACTAATAGACAATTTCTAATTGAACAGTGGGAACCCCAGAATTTTAACATTTTACCAGTAAACTGACTATCGTCTAAAGAAAGTTTCATATACTAGAATTGGATTAATGAATTAAATGCCTAATCTCGGCTTTTTAAATATTGTTCAATTTCATCGACAGATGGTGCATTGGCTTGTAAAAACTCACCGCTCTCTTGCTCAAACCGAGAGCGGACAAAGGCATCGTTTTCCATTTCCACAAATATGTCGGTGTCCGTAGGACGTAAAGTCCTTCGTAACATTTGGGCAACAATATCAATTGTTAAAGCACAAACCATTACAAAAAGCATAGTAAGCCACCATGAAGGATTTTTGCCAAAATGATGGAGAAACTGTGATCTAGCAAGATATAAATTCTTGTCCGGATAATGCTCGCTTATAAAGATATTAAATAAAAACCAAGCCAAGGACGTTAAAACAAGTACTATTATAGAAATGATGTTTATGTATTGCATCTCTATAAAGACCAATTTGAAATTCATGATAAAAATAGCAGCAGTAAAAATGAGTTGACCATAAGCGAAGATATTGTTGTCATTAAGTTCCTTCATTCCAAATAAACTATACGTAACATAGAAAACTAAGAAAGCTTGAATGAAGGCTATTGAACACCACCCAAAATACACTCGCCAATTGAATGCTTCATTGTTGATTCCCTTTTGATAAAGCTCCGGGACAGCGATTACGGTACTAGCACTTAAGTCTTTTTCAAAAATACCCAGCCCAATAACACATAACGAAGAAAATAGTGTATTAAAGCAAGTAAGTCCCCAGCTTTCGTAAAGGCTCTGCCCTGTGTAGCCAACAAAAGGTTGCATGATAGCTTGCATCAAAAAGAAAAACTGTTCTTTATAGAAGGTACCGAGAATATACTTTGATAATCTAACATAGCTCCATCGGCCATGACAGAATAATAACTTAATTAGGAATTTAAATCGACCTATCGAAAAATCCGATGATCTAGCAGCTTGAAGACCCTCACGACCAGCAATTCCAATACCAACATGGGCTTCTTGAATCATAGCAATGTCATTAGCACCATCGCCAATAGCTAAAGTGACAGCCTTTTCGAGAGTATTACGCACTTTTTGAACCATTAACGCCTTTTGCATGGGACTTGACCGACAACAAATAACAGAGTCCGCTTCAACGGCAGTATTTATGAATAATAAAAACAGTTCAGGATCATTCTCTATATCGGCAAGAGTACTGCCATCTATCACAATAACCAGATGAGCTAAGGAGTTACTGTGAATAGCATTCATGCAAGATATAAGCTGATGAATCATCAAAGAAGCTGGATCATTAGTAGGAGGTCGATCTAATGACAGCCTTTGACCACCACTGACAGTTTCATCACTTCCTTCGACTCCATCCAGAGAGCCCATGACAACAACAGTTGAATATTCTTTTATTACGCCACAAGAATGACCAATATTGATTGCTGTTTCCTTTTTATCACCAGTTAGCATCCAGAATTTGATGCCCGCTCGGAAAAGTGAATTGATTGATTCTGGAACACCAACTTGCAATTTATCTTCAATTGCCGTAGCTCCCGCAAATTCTAAATCTTTTTCAATAAGGTCTGCAGCTTCATCTAAAAGTTGTTGCCTGTTGGATAGACTGTTTAACGCCGCATCATTCACCAACTTCCAAGACTGATACTCGCTTTCGTCAATGAAACGATGGGCATACATAAGGGTTCGTAGACCATCAGTTGCAAATGCATGAACATGCTCGAAAGTGTTTTCAAAAAGTTTGGCATCATTGTGGTTTAAGGATTCATATATTGATCCCTCAGCTTCTTCTTGTTTTGATAGATACTTTTTATCTTCCATCAGACGTTCACCGCCTGCTAATGAATGACGTCCAACAGCTGGTCGACGCCGGGTTTCAAGAATACTGGTGCTAGCACGGGGACGAACTACACCCATTTTCTCACGCCTTTCATCGAGCCAAGAAGTGACGTTGTTAATATAATCATTTCTGCGCCGAGACAAACTAGGTCTTGAAGCCGTTAAACTTGGCCTCGAAGTGCTCTGGCTATTCCGAATAATCGCCTTGTCTATTTCAATGCTTTTACGAGCCTGTTCAGCTTTGGTTACTGATTTGTCCTTCCGTTTGGCGAGGTTGGAAAGACGAAGTCGCTTTATGATCGCTGAATCTGCTCCTTTACAAAACAAACATATCCTTCCGTTAGGCATGCGTACGATAACAGACATACATTTCCGTTTGCTCGTAAATTCGATAATGTTCAGTATTCGGTATGTTTTGGCAATCGGGTGAGAGTGTGGGTCCAATGGATAATGCAATCGGATTGTCAAGCTGTCAATGTCTCTATCAATAACAATGTAACCTAGCTGTTGAGCTGCATGCACAAGAGCCAACTCATCTGGTGAAATGGATTGGTATTTATAAATTTGATTTTCTTCGTCAAAAGAAGGAAGGCAAGTATGACAAATCGCCAAATTTAAAAGAAAAATTCGTACCCGTTTTGAAAAAGTTGTATGAGGATTGTCATGTACATATTGAAGCAATTGAATAGTGGTACCCTGAATGTTCTCAAGCTGCGGAGGTTTGGCTTCACCATCAAGGTCATCACTCTTTTGTGATGTGGATACAAGCTTAGGATTTTCCGCGCCGACATGCTGCCATGCAAATCCGCCAACAGATAGATTACGAAAAAGCATAATATTATCGGTTAAGGTACCAGTTTTATCGGAGAAAACATGTGTAACCTGACCTAACTCTTCAAGGATTGAGGAACTTCGAACTTCACATCGAGTATCGTTTTCTGGATAGTACAAATCAATGTCACTTTGCACTAAAAATGTTTGAAAAACACGTATAATCTCCATAGAAACGTAAAGGGAAATTGGAACCATTGTATTGTAAAGAATGATAAAAGAAACAAGGATAGGAACAAATGAAAGTTTACTGTTGGTTAGATACCACAGCTTCCTTTCCACTTTTTTTTGCCAAACAAAATAGGCAGCAGTACAATATATAGCCATGCTAACAACCAATGCAAAAATGAAAATTACGATTCTATTAGTGACCTTTTGCATTGATGGTGCCTTTACACTAACGTTTCGAACAGCATTCATGCGAATTTTGGATTCCTCGCCAGTAAAAATAACCAAAGCGAACAATTCTGAAGTATTTCGCAAATTCGAGCCTCTGTAAAGAACATCGTTATTAGACAATGGTATTTCTCCTTGTATTGAGTCAAGTTTCATACTTCCATTAAAATTGTAAAGATCACCATTCGGGTCTTCAACAGTACACGTACCACTCAATCGTATTAAATCATTAATGTCTTTGCAAAGAGAGCGGAGCGTGGAGTTTACTAGTCTAGTTTTCAAGGATGTTTCACCATCAAGTGCAGCTGTTTCGATGTAAATAGCGCCATTAGGATTGGGACTCGACAAAGCTATTACGTCTGCTGGAAGAGTTTGATCACTTGTCAGTCGAATAATATCACCAACTCGAACATCTTTCCGATCACAGCTAGCCCAAAAAAAAGTAGGCTTATTTGCAGGTATGGAGCGAGTAGTAGTTAAAGTAGAGTTATACAAGGGGGGTTGCGGGTCAATGTTAGGTTTGACACTTAACGCCGGAGAAGAGGGGGAAGAGGGAGAGGGAGGAAGTTGAGGTGGATCTTCTGAGGTTCTTTCAGGTTCTCTTTCATCAGTTGATCGAATAGTACTCCTTGAAGCAGATTCTTGAGATCTACTTCTTCTCCACCGCCGACGACGAAAAAAAGATGAGTGCTCTTCAACAATAGGCGGATCTACATCAACGTGACGAAGAACTTGAGTTTGAATTCTATTTTCTACGCGGTCTTGGCGATATCGCCGATAATTATCAAACCCTTCACGAAGGATTGCAATTGAAATAAATATAAGTAGAGGGATGATTGTAGTGTAAGTACCGGTGGTTGACCAACCTGGAATCATTTGCATAATAGCAATCAGCAAAAAATAACAGTTGGCAGTTTTTGAAAATTGAGCAATGATCTGTAAAGGGACAAAATTGTATTTGTTGTACCGAGACGAAACAATGCTGTTTTGCATATAGGGCTTTCCTGTACGCTCATCAATTTGGGAGGAGTCATCGTAAGGGTTTATGATAATTATTCGACCATGACTCGACTTCAAATACCGTGTATCACGCGAAAACAAGTTGGATAAGAAATTGGAAATGAACTGCAAAGGATTTGGTATTGTAAACTCTTTATGCCGCGACTTTAAAAATTCCGGAGGAATTGGAGGACGCCCATTGAACACAGGTGATGCCTCACGAGGAGAAGTAGGCTCAATATCATCTAATGGGATTTCTTCCACAGGTCCCTCTAGGAAGGAAACATGTGCTTTCTTCTTTTTTCCCTTTCCTTTCGAGGTCTGCTCAGTTTTGGTAGATGGAGTTAACACTGAAACCATAGAATTAGCTGTCAGTTCTAATACCGACTTGAAAGATGATTTCAGTCTGCTATCTGATGGCGAATTAACATCGTGTGATTCGTCAACTTCAACAGAATCCAATTTTTTGCTGTCCCCATTTATATCAATTTCATCAAGCTCATTTTCATCAATTCCTAATGGAAGAGCGCTATCCTGAAATCGTACATGAATATCCTCTCTTCGTTCGTTAGTGCCATCATCTGCAGCGTTCCAATTAAATGCACCATCTTCTTCTCGATTAGTCGTTTCATTTAGAAAATTTGTTTCAAATCCATTGGAATCGCCTGCGATACCACTAGACTTCATAAGTGCATCTGAACAAATAATGTTGGTTGTTGCTAGATTCACACCAAATGGAAAATCAAACTATTATTTGATGGTAGCTTGCTGAACCACACGGGACATTGTGCTACGCCTTACAAAATGAGACTACACTAATAGCAGTTCATTAAAGTTAAGCTTAATGAACTCCACAGTAATGGCTTACGCTTGCTTAAGACTTTCTAAATAGTGTGTCAAGTCTCGCAATATGCAATGTAAACAATAAGTTACAGAGATTTTGATTAACTGTCAGTTACTTCAACTACTACCGTTTATATTTAAAAACTGACATTGTCAGAATTTTGTTAACTATCGACAAATATTATTAGATGTTAGTGTGAGAATTGGAGATTCTCAAAGCTAGCAAGTTGTCGTAAACAGCATCTATACAGTAAATATCTTAAAACAAAATTATACTATCCAGCTTGTAAGTGGTTAAACTAAGCAAGTCTTTCTGTAAGCACAAGGTTTTTAATTCGTGAAATTGATTAGGTAAAATTATGTTTCTGATGCGAATTCGGTTTTTTGTGAGTGAGCCAGTACACATAAACTAAAATCTAAAAAATCCGCTTGAACTTATCAAATAAGTTAAAAATTATTCCCATACTATAGTGTAAAAACAACGGTATAAGTTATTTTTTGACAGGTAAGTGTATTGCTAAAAATAAATATAGTATCCTTTAGAACAAATTAAACTATATCTATAAAAAAGTTTAAACATCATTGGGTTTTCATTCAAAGCTGTGCTTCTCTATTTTTCTTTCCCTTCCTTTTTTCGGGAAGAAACAATGTAGTTGAATATTAATATTAACAATACTTTACTTGTTCGAAATAATATCTCAACAATAATCAAGTGTAATCACATGAGTGTATAGCATGTTGAAAATGCTTCGACAGTATGAGGGAAAGTAATTCATGTAAATGTGCATTATGACTGTGCCGAATGTGTTAAAAGCTCCCGCTAAAAGAAGGATACTTCTCTCACTAATTTATTTCTATTCATAAACTACTAGTTCTGGTCTTCATAAGCCAAGAGAAAATATCCATTGGTTAGTAAGGAAGAGTTTACTTAAAACGAGCTTGCCAATGGCACTTGTATTTTCTGCTTCCTTAACCCCTTCCATAAAAGTTTTCCAGAATTCCAAAAACTGGGCAATATGGTTTTCCGCAGATCCAATGGTTGGGAATTCCTTTTCTATTATTTCATAAGCCTTCTGGATGTTTTCCTGTTGAGAACTGGCTTCTTGCTCTTTTGAAATGATTTCAAAAAAGCGCTTGACAACAAAACCTGAGACAAGGCTACCATTTATGTTTTGAAAAGGTAAGCTAAATTGGTTAGAAACTTTAAATATAAACAAAAAAGGAGAAAGAGAAAAAAACACGTACGTTTTTCGGATAAGTTTAGGATCTATTTTGCTTTTGTCGACGTTTCTGTTCAAGATGACCGAGGCAAGAATCATGGCCATGAGTTCCTTCAAGTTGGATCCGAAGCTAGTTTGTAGCTGATAAAACTGTAATAAATTCTCATCAACTATAGAAATTTTACTAACTTCAGGTCTCTGTTTTATTGGTAGAAATGTTGCAACCTTTGCCAAGAACTCTGTGGCAGAAGTTATGGATAAATCGGCGATGCTTGCACTTGAGGAGGAAAGTAAAGAGGGCTCTTTTAATTGTCTTAGTCTAAGAAGCTCGAATAAAACAACAACGGAAGTTTGGTTCTGTAAGTGACAATTTTCCAACGCTTTTAACAAGGGGCATCCCCAAGATGTTAATTGATGAGATGTTAAAACGAAAGATCTAATTTGCAAAAATCTGTAGCAAGAACTTAAGACGATTTCCGCAGTAGAAGACAGAGGATGCTTGGGAGGGTTTTTTATGCCAATATTACCTTCAGTGCAAAAGCTTTTCTTTACAAATACCGGATCGTTCAAAGCACGTAGTAGATCAAATAATACAACGGGTTCTTCCTTTAAAAAATTACTAGATAAATAACTCGGTAAGTTTTCTTCGTATATCATCCATGCTCTCGTATCATTATACAAAGGAGGATCATAGCTGTGCATTACCTTCAAAGAAGCTTGCTGATTATGGCCATGAAGGGAAACAATATCTCTGGCTTGGTAAAATCTGTTAAGCGGTTGGGTCAATAAATTTAGCCCCTGCGACCATATTTCTTCTAAATCGTCAACAAATCGCCGTTGATCCACAGCCGCTACAGCTGCTGCATTGTCGCGACCAGGATTTAAACCAGAATTAGCACCAGAAAATGTTCCTTGTGATGCTTTGTCACCAATATGTTGTTCAAGTATGGAAACAGGATCACTAAAACATCCAGATACTAAAGCACCTATCATTTTGCAAGGAATAAGACCGCGAGAAATGTAAAAATAAATCTCGTTGGGAAGACGGGTGCCAAAATATATATTTATGTCGTTAGGAACAGATTCTGTGGGAACTGGTGGTAAAGTGAGACCTTTTGTATCCATCACAATTCCAAACTTAGAGAAACAAACAGCCCTTTTGTACTGTTGAAGATAATCTTGAAAAATGGGCTGGGGAAAGATTTCAGCAAAATGAAGGACTGCACGATACGCAGAACCAAACATACGAACAAGCTCCATTGCGCTTTTAATTAGAAAAGTACCCTCAATCTGAGGAAATGTAGGAGAAATAGCAGTACCACACAATAAACAGGAATCGATGAACTGCTGCCATGAAAGGCCGTTCGTGTCTTGAAGAAGGGCATTTCCATCTAACCATGTGAATGAACTTTTAGCGGCCGAATTGATAGTTGTTTGAGTTGATGGGGATGAAGGGTCAGATGAGATTTTAACGTTAGAAGATGTGTTCATAGAAGTAATAAATTTTTTAACACCAAAAAGAAGCAGATCCGTGGAACCATAGATGGCATCGATGTAAGGTGAAGATGTGCCGTTTAGAAAATATGCTAATTGAGCCATAGCCAGATACGGGGCGACAAAATACTCCACATTACATTGATCTAAGTAAAACTTTACCTGGTCGCAAAGACGATCTAAATGATCTCGCTGATTGGTGTACAAAAGTGTTGGTTTACTTTCGCCGTAATTCGCAGGACCACTTGCGTCCATGCGGTACATATTACGCTGAATATTTGCATCATAAGGATCAAAAGCTTCGAAATCTGTCAATGCACTATGACTTTTTTGCTTTCCCGGCACTTCCAGCTGGCTGCTGGCTTCAAAGGTAAGAGGTATACCATTGAAAACAAAAATGGGTGTGATATTCTCAGTTCTCAACTGCTCAAGGAATTCCGAAATTCTGTGTTGTAGATATTCGGATTCACCATTTACTGCCAAACTTTGAAGTTCCTGTGGGGTAAAGGAATGAATAATTTGAGTCAAGTAAAAACTTGCGTCAATACCCAACTTACAGTTTTGAAAACTGCTCAAGCTAGATTTATGTTGATGCTTTTTGTCTATGATAAACAAATTCAATGAACGAACTAAAAAATTAGCAGATGAGTAGCAAGGTATTTTAACTTACTTGTCATTTTTTTTCTTTTTTTTAACTGAATTTACCAAACAGCAGTTTAAACCGTAAGGCGGTTTTTTTTTACTAAACCTTTAATAGATCCTTAAAAACAAACAGATTATTTTTATATGTAACGGATATATTCAGATTTTATTATGTTGTACTGAATAGAGGTGTCCGATCCGTTTATTAGAGTCAGCAGGAACGAGCAAATTAGTGAACACGAATACTACGATAAGAAGTTCAGAAAATATTTTATTAAACTAACATGATTTATCTAAAAAACATATAACTGTTGGCGAAATGTAAAGATTTCAAATAAAAACGACGCAAAATGAAGAAATTTATCCATTGTGACTACACAAAGCGGTAATGTTTCCAATCTTTAATTATAGAGAAAATAAGTATATTAATAACTAAATAAAAGGTAAGTTGATATACAAACGCAGCCAGATGCCTGAAATCCAAAAACAAATACGTACATATATTGAGATAACTGACGGATATATATTACAAAAGACAAAAACATGCCGATTGATCAAAAACAGCTTGAAAAGAAAAATCGACTTTTAAATGAAAGTAGAGTGGAAATAAGTAACGAGACAACGAATGTAAATAAAAATCGTTCTTAGATACAAACATCATTTCTTTACAATTTAACTGTTCACTTGATATACACCAAAGCCACTGGGGGTTTTTATGGTTTAGTACCAAAATTATTTATAAATAAAGAAACGTGCGTTTGAAAAAACAACTTAATCCTTTTGGAATTTCAAAAAGAGTTTATTGGTTTGCTCCACGAAGGTAAGACAGAAAATTGTGTGAGGAGCGATTCTGGCCAAGTGAGCACCAAAACCCTTATATAAGGCAAAGAATCCTTCAGAGCGGATTGTTTTAAGGATGCAATCAATCGGATTTTTATAAAGCTCCTTGTTCTTTTGGTTGTACATACGAGTCATAACAGTATCGAAAATTTGCATGGTGCAGCATACACCAAATCCAGAAACAGCACTAGCAGTTAAGTGTTTGATCATACCCTCTTCCAATAGATTGTAATGCTCAATCATGCGTTTAGCCCAATTATAGATAGGAAGCTGAACAGAGGAACCAGAGACAGTACGGAGAATGGCAGCATCAGCACCAACAAACAAACCCTTAACACCATTTTCCTTAATAATACGACTGAATGCATTAAATATATGCTTGTAACCATACTGCTGGCCAACGGGAAATTTAGGAGAATACGACTGCATGCGAGTCTTAACCAAGAAAAAGGGAGAGCCAAACAAGGCACCACATAAACCTGAACCGGCGCCACTTGCAACGTTAATAGCTAATTTATTACCCTTGGGATCATCAAGGAACCACGTATTCAGAGTACGTCGAATCGGTTCGTAAAACCCGAGACGACAGCCATTGAGGCAGATTTGATAAACATAAGCAGTACCAAGGCCTCGTTGAAGACCTCTTATACCTTCATGTCTAGCGATTAGAGAAAATGCCTGACCGACGCTTTTGTAAATTCGCTTAGAAGGATCCAATTTTGTCAATTGACCTTGAAGTTGAAAACGCGTTTTAATAACTTCGAAAGGATTTGTCAGTGTTACAGCACCACAAGCTGCAAGACCACCTGACAAAAATCCACTAACGGGACCAAGTTTTTTCACCTGAGTAGGATTGTGTGCAGGAAGGGCTTTGATAGTTTGTTTCTCAGACATGACTTAATATTGGGATTTTTTCTTCGAATTTAAACAAAAAAATCTGCCTCAAATGGCAATTCAATTTGCGTAGCAAGTGTTGGCCGAAGGAAAAAGAATTCTTGCAGTTGAGATTTTTTCAGTGATAATAGCCTTGATTAAATTGTGCGCGGAAAATTTACCATTGCGGCAATTTGGGAAGGCAAAACGTAACTTTCGTACGGACTCAAAAAATAAGCAAAATGATACTAATAAAAAAATTATAGATTGAATTGCAATTTTTTTATTTACAAGGCACCCTAATTGCTCTATACTTTTTCCATTTTAATGCTAAATTAAACAGGTCACATGTTACTTATGTTTACTATTTGAAAATACAGATACTAGAACGCACTTAACCTCTTTAAATTAAGGATTTACCTACAATCATATATATTTTTTTTTTCTTTCTCTGTCCTACAAATATTTGGTAGAATTTTAAAATTTTTTGAATAAAAGTCATTTGAAAGTTTGAGTAATGTTTGTCAACAATAAATGCGATCGTTCGAAGGAAGGAAGGTACACACAGTTAACATTTAACTGACTTTACACTTTAAAATAGGATTCGTTGGAAACGCATGGTAGATAATGTTAAAGTAAGACAAATGCAAAATCATAGTAGCAGTAGCTTTAGATGTCATTCACTTCTGCAATGTTGTACTATTATAAAGAAAATGCCATAAAGTGATTCAAATAAGTGCATGCTCTCAACCGTCTACCCTTAACCAAAGTTCTTACTCAGACAATTAAGATGCCTTTTAGTAAGATTTTATACATACGGGGTATAAATTGTGATCAATGAAAAAAATGCAAGTACTAAATTTGATGGATAGTTTGTCGCAAGGCAGGCAATTGAATTTTGAAATAGAAATCAGTCATATTTAAGAATGGTAATTTGTTAGTAAATGCATTAAATCCCTGTGTAAATTATATGTTTCTATTTGAGTGCTTTACGTATCTAACGCATGTTATCCGAAAGCTGTCTGCTGTTGAGATTGCTTACTATTGAAATTAGTGGATATTTATAAAAGTTGTCCAGTGTGCCTTGTGTTTGGTGTTACGAATTTACTTTTCGCCAACATCCAAACACAAGTGTCTTTGGTTCAAAATCAGTATAGCAATAAGATTTAAAGATATAATTCTTGCCTATTTAAAGCCAAGACTACTTTTTTATATATTACGGAATTAACTTCTTTTCGCTCCTGTCAATTGGTCGCAAGTATCATTTTTTTGACGTCTATTGATTCAAGAATTAGAAGAATCTAGCATTCAATTGTACTTTATCTTTCACAATATTATATAACTTGATGTTTAAGAAGAGCATATGAGTGAAACAACCAAGTCTGGTTCTAAAAAATCAGGGCAGACATCACGTAGGGCGATCCATTCGTGTTTGGCTTGTCGAAGAAAAAAACTTAAATGTGATCATGGAAGACCTTGTTCCAATTGCTTAAAGCGATCAACAATCCAGTCATGTATTTATATAGATCCTGGGAAAACTAATTATGACAAGCGCTTTGAACGGGGTAGCGAAGCTGACGAATTGATAGATCAGTTACTATCCCGAGTTAGCATGCTGGAAAAACGTTTAAATGAGGTCGGCACTAAATCGCAATCTGATTATGAAAACCAACAATCTCATAATCTTCCTTCCACGCCTTCGGCAGATGCTGAGACACAGCGAAACATTGGTTCTCTTTCAGTATTAGATGATACAAAATCACAATATGCTAACTACTCGTCCTCTTCACACGTACTCTGGCATTTAAGGAATTATCATTATCTTAACTTAGATCAAGATATTCAAGAAGAAAACGATTCTCTGATTAGTCCGTTTTTTTTTCGAATATCCCCCAATGAATCTGCATACGACTATTTACCCCCCAAAAAAGTATCGGATATTTTAATTGAGCAGTTCTTTTTTCGGTGTCATATGCTCATTAATGTTTTACACAGACCAACTTTTTATGTACGATATAATGATTTTTGGGAAAAACCGCACTTGCGAAAACCAGCTTTTACTAGTTTATTATACGCAATCTATGCTAGTGCATTACTAGCTACACCTGTTGAAGTGCAAAAGACATGGGCGCTTGGTGAAGACGAGAGATATCTTCAGGTAGATTATCATCAAGCTTTTCGCTACGCACTGGCTTCGTCTAATTTTCTGTTTGAACCAGATCTTAATGCTTTGCAAGCTCTTGTTCTTTGTCAGGTTTGTGATATTGAAATGGGTTTAACTAACTCAATTTAGGTTGTCTTTGATTCTGACCGCATTCGCGCTCCACCTTCCTTAGTCGGCTTGATTCTTCACGTAGCGCTATGCATGGGCCTTCACAGAGATGGCTCGCTTTATGGACTTAATCCGGTAATTTCCGAGATTAGACGTCGTGTGTGGGCGAATATAGTCTTGTCGGATCTTAGAACTTCTGAAACTATTGGTTATCCTCCTCAAATTGTTGAGGGAAATTATGATACACGTCTTCCCTCTGCTTTACCTGATGAAATTCATAATGTAGATTCTTCCGTTATTATTTCTGAGGCCACTTTTGTTAACATTATCACGAAGGTTTCACGAGCATATTCAAAGTGTTTGAAAGTTTTGCTAGGCATTATAGCTCCTAATTATACACGTTTATTAGAGCTTGACAGGGAGCTTTCCAATTTTTTTAAAGAATTGATAGAAGTGAATATTCCAACTAGTAATACTATGCACGAACGGCATATTCGACTTTTAGTTTCCTATTTGTCAAACAGATTCCCAATTCTCTTGCATTTTCCGTTCCTTTTAAAAAAAAATTCTGCACAATTCGCCTACAGTCATTCGCGTGCTTTGGAGTCCGCGACTCTGGCTTTAAACCAGCTGTACGAACTAGGCAGCAATCCAGAATACTCAAAGTATTCATGGTATCTTTGGAGATATCCGCCGTTTCATCCCTGCATCGTGCTTTTGCTCGATTTACTAAATTCTCAAAAAATCATTTATTTGGATGATGAACGAGTTGTTCTTTTAAACAAAATATTTTCTCTTTTTCCTCGCAGTTCTGGTAAAGAGCATTATCAAAAAGCCTGGGCACTTTTACAAACTTCAAGGGCAAAAGTTTGGGAAAAGCTTGGGTTGAGCACTGTCGACGTATCGACCACTGATGTGAGGCTTACAAATTTTGAATTTTTTGATGCTAACAATCTTGATATCAATTGGGTATGTATTATGTGTTTGTGTTTCCAGCTAACAACTGCTAGGATGATTGGGATGCTATATTTCAACATTGTCCATTCTAAAGCTTATTGCAAATGTCTATTTTTTATTATTTTATTTCGTCACATTACGCGCCAATTTTGTATTTAAAAATTTATTTATGCCAGTTCTTACAATTACAGAACAACTACGTCCGCTAAAGCGATAAGGTTAGTGAAATGTCAACTGGTCAGATTTAAAGAGTTATTTACGTTTGTTTGTTGTCTTATAATACGCTGTAGTTTATCTATCGAAAATAATAACATAATAAACAGATAGTTAAATATATAAATGCAGCAACAAAACTGTGAGTAAAACTATAGGATATAAAACAAAAAATTAAACTCACTTGTCGTAAGTAAACTCTGCATCCTTGTAATCTATCAAAGAGCGAACACATCTCCATTTCAGTTCTGAAGCTTTATCATCCTCTCTCCAACGCCATGCATCTTTCCATTCTTCAGATAAATCCCCTAAAATACGTTGTGCTATGTATCTGCCAATATTGGGAAGAAATTTGAAAGCATGTCCGCTATCTCCGTTTGCGACAAAAACGTTATCAAATTGAGGGACCTTGTCAATAAGGAAGTTTGCATCTTCGGTGTCAGAAATCCAACACATCTTCGTGTTTATCAGGCTGCGGTCTGCAAGATCAGGCAAAAAGGTGTCAAGGAAACGGCGCATTTGAATAATGGCATATTTTGGTAGACTACTTTTAGATGGTCCGGAATGAGGAATGGAAACAACTTTTGAGTTTTCGTCGTAGTCGGTCTCAACGTTACATACGTATTCATATCCGGTGCTGGCCAATTTTATGAGCTTTGTCACAGGATAAGGAGGGAAAGCATAAGCGCAATCTGGATCAAAAATAATAGGCATATTTTTGTAAGTCTTAAATTCTTCATCGGTTAGCTGAATATGCGCGACCGGTAAACCCTTAGCACAGACACGATGAGAAGTATTTAAATAAGCGTTCAAATAAGCACCAACAGCTAGTAAAATAGTATCAGCATGATATATAGTACCGTCCTCTGTTTGTACTGATACATGATTGTCGTTTTTATCAATATCAGTTTCGGAATGATTGACCACAAATTTTTTGAATTTACCGGCTTTACCAAAAACAAACTCAACTCCTAGCTCCCTAGCCTTTAACTCAAGTAATTTTAGAGAAGCAGCTGAATTCGCATAACCAGCGTGTTCATTTACGACAGCTTGCATGTCTGAGCGCAGCGGTGAATTAGAAAAAAGTGAAGGATATTTTTTTCTTATTTCTTCTGAACTGGAAAGATTAATAAGAGCAGAGTCTCCTAAAAGCTTTCTCAAGTTTCGTTGGGCTACCTCATCGAAACGAGCTCTGTATGGGTCTTTGGAAATGGTGCTTAAGCGGCCGCATTCGAAATAAACAGAGGACAATTCTGGGTCATTTCTCCATTTTTCCATTGCTTCCAACGCCAATTTCATATACTTAAGATCTGCATATTCTGGCCGAACAATCTTGTTGATATCGTTTGCTGCAGACATGCTGGAAGGAACGGGTTCGGCATCAATAGCAATGATATTATCAAAGGAATGATTTTTTGCCAATTCAACTGCAGTTGAAAGGCCAAAAACTCCACATCCAACTATGACAATGGTTCTCGACATGGCTCAGTGGGTACTTGATTATGGCTAACGGAATGAATAAGGGAGCCATCAACCTCGTGGTCTATGCAATGAACAATTTTAGCATCCAGGCTTCTCGCAATAAATTTATATCAATCAGTCACAATGAGAACAATATAGTGTTGCAAAGATATTGATTGATTGATTCATTAGCAAAAAAAGAAGCCTTCATTCAGCTAGATAACCATGTAGTAATCGGTTCCATTTGATTTTGTAAGAAAATGGTTAAGAAATTATCCTCAACATAGGGTAAGGTACATAACAAAGATCAAGCAATTCGACCAACAAAGGAAGCAGAGATGTCTCAGAAATTCTTCATTATTTGAATCTCCAATTTAATGCATTATTAACATAGGCACGTGCTATTCGTTTTAACAATTATTTAGGCACAACGGTATTGGTGTTGCTGGATTGAGCGCAAAGGATGCAAACGTAATGCTGTGCTGCGTTATATGTTCCAGCTGATAGTTTTAAAAGCCTAAGTTTCTTTATTCGACCTGCAAATGCCAAGTTGCGTTACTGTATTATAAATTTTGGACTGATTCAGCTCTGGCTTTATGTTGATCTGATAAACCGAATGAGCTAGCAGGATTGCAGCATTCATTATGCTGTTTCCTCGTCCTCACAGTTAATATTAACTATCTTCTTCCTTATTTGGCAAACCAGTAAGGCATCACAATAATCCGCTTTCCATAAACAGCGGCATATGAGTTGCAGAGCTTTGTTTACCAAATACTGTATCGTAACGAAGAGCAAGAATAGAGGGCTACGTAATAAAAAAATCGCCGCTGTGCTAATGCAATCGTTACGTTTCATTTAAAAGCATCAATCCATATCGTTATACTAAATCAATGTTTACAAAATTCGCAGAATGTTGCTAAATTGTAATGCAAACAAACTATTGTATTAGTAAAATATTATCTTTTTGTATGTCTGGTTCATGAAAATCTCTAGAAAAAAAAAGTAGTAAATTTTTCTTCCACCTTAATAACCTAACCTATGTGTCAATAATAACCCAAGTTAGTCTCGCATTATGATTTCAGTGTGACATAAATCGACTTTTGTCAGTTAAGTGATAGTTAAAAAATAATTAAGAAATTTATGAATTGTTGTTGCATGGAAAATTTTCTTGGCACACCAAACATATGAAAATTCGTTTAATGATTTAACTGCCGTCTGTCTGAGTTTAAGAAAATAATAAACCTTAGCAGAAACCAGAAGTAAGAAAAGAAGGTATGTAGCATAGAAGATTCACAGACATAAAGCCGATATAGCTTTGTATGACAATGAAAATTTAATGGCAGGATGAGAAATAGCAAAATAAATCAGGTTTGAGCTTTTTTCAATTGTTGCGCATGTCCAATTTTATTTTATTTTTTTTTGTCAAATTTTTAATTGATAAAATAAGATATCACCAAAAATAACGAGTATATATTGTCGATCTTCATTCTTCAAAAGTGATAAAACATTACAAAGATTTATTCAATGTTAATTTTGTAAGCATTTTCATGTTATGGGATTTTTAATCATTTACTTGTTTTTTATTCGATACTACAGATTAATGTTATTTGCATGGTAAATTGTATAGTATTACTTTAAGCGCCGATCAGTAATAAAGAAATTTTAAAGAAATTATCGATTCTTTCATATTCTTCCAAAAATTACGTGCCCATATCAATCGGACATGCTTCTTCCATTGCTGCACTGAAAAAAAAGCCATTGTGTATTCGTAAAGCAGTAAAAAATGGAAACATTGCGATTACAAAATTTTAAAACTATGTAAACAAACGGTGAATGCACTGTATAAGATCCATGCAGCATATACCAATTGAGTTTTTTATTTTTTTTTGGGTACTATATGATAATTGTCAACTTTAAAATAAAAGTTGGACACCATATGAATAAATGAATTTTTAAAATTAAATATGAAATAAAATATATGGAAAAAATACGAAAAAAATTGATGGTAAATAAATTAATTAAAATTAAATTAAATATGTAACTTACTATACTGATAACTTTAATAATCGTTAGAAAAGCAAGGAAAAATTAAGCACGGATACCACAAATGTTTAATTTTATTTTTTGATAAAAGTTTCAATACTATTTTAGTTATTTATTTCACTCCAATTATGTCGCTAAAAAAAAAAAAAAAAAAAAAAAAAAAAAAAAAGAAACCGCATTAATACAAAATACATTTTTTAATATGAAAAGCGAAGCGATTTTACCCACTGTTCTTTTCATACTCATTCACAGTAGCTGTAGCTTATATTACTGCCATTCAGTATAGTAAAGTCGGTACATATTCACATATGGTGGCACTCAATTATATGATGTAAAAAATGCAATTCCACCAAGTTCGCTATATACATCATTGAAGAAGACGGGAGCCGTAAGCTAACAAACCAGACACTATGATTTATAAGTTAGTCTGCCGATATTTACGCAAATTCAATACGCCTTTCTTTTTTTCCAGGGGAAATGTTTGCATACACCAAGAACATGATGTTGAGACGTAAATCTAGTACGGAAAACCAAGATGCATACGTTATGGTTTGATCATTAAATGTCTTGTTGAAAAATTATAAATATGCATCGTTTCTCTCGATGTTTACACTACATTAAAAAAAAGAAATCTGCAGCTTAATTTGAAAACACTAAAAAAACCTGCATTCTTCTTTTTTCCACGAAAGATCTGTTGCTGCTTACGCTATTATTTGTTATTATTATAAATAATAATAACATTTCTATCGATAACTTCGTTTCATATAGTTTTTAACATTTACTCCTTCCCACTTTTTTGTATAATACTCTTCAAAAATGGCCCCTCAATTCAAACGCCCTGAGCTCTTTGGCTTTGATAAGTCTCATGCTCAATCTTTTGTTCAAGGAAAATGGATTTCTTCTCCTAACAACAAAACTTTTGAGGTTGATAACCCAGCTACTGGTGAAATAATCGGTAAAGTGGCCGATGTCTCAGTAGAGGAAACAAAAAAAGCCATCAGTGCCGCTAACGAGGCCTTCAAAACTTATAAAAATTTTACTCATGTCCAACGTAGTCAGTTATTGGAACGCTGGGCAGAGCTTATTATGGAGAACAAAGACGACTTGGTCAAGATGCTTACCTTAGAAAACGGCAAGCCTTTGAGCCAAGCTGAGATGGAGGTCACCACATGTAGCGGATATCTTAAATGGTATGCTGCTGAAGCCGTTCGTACCTTTGGCGATGTAGCTCCTTCCAGCTTACAAAGTCAAAACTTTCTCATCTCCATCAAACAGCCAGTTGGTGTCAGTGCCTTGATTACTCCTTGGAACTTCCCCGCCGCCATGATTGCTCGTAAAGGTGGTGCCGCTTTGGCTGCTGGTTGTACCGCTATTTTCTTGCCTGCTTTCCGCACTCCCTACGTTTGCTTAGGTTTAGTCAGGTTGGCGCAAGAGGCCGGTTTCCCTGACGGTGTCTTAAATGTGATCACTTCTTCTGATGCATCTGCTCATGGTAAAGAACTGACTACCAACCCTATCGTTCGTAAGGTTTCCTTCACTGGTAGTACTAATGTCGGTAAAATTCTTATGGGACAAAGTGCCAGCACAATCAAGAAGGTTTCAATGGAGTTAGGAGGTAATGCCCCTTTCATTGTATTCCCTGACTTCCCCATTGATCAGGCTGTCGAATCTTTCTGCACTATCAAGTTTAACTCTTGTGGTCAAGTTTGTGTCTGCCCTAACAGAGTTTACGTTCACAAGAATGTTTACGACGAATTCGTCAGCAAGCTTACCGAAAAAGTCAAGACCATTAAAGTAGGAGATGGATTTGACTCTTCTTCTGCTGTTGGCCCTTTGATTTCTCAAGATGGATGCAAAAAGGTCAGCAAGCACATTGAAGATGCTGTTTCAAAGGGTGCCAAAATCACTGTTGGTGGAAAGGAGATTTCCTCAAGCAAAGGTTATTTTTTTGAACCAACCGTGCTCTCCGGTGTAACTCAAGACATGTTGGTTGCTAGCGAGGAAACATTCGGCCCACTCGCCTCTGTCTTCAAGTTCGACGACACCGAAGAGGTGATCGAATGGGCTAACGACAGTGATGTTGGCTTGGCCGGTTACGTCTTTACCAATAACTTGTCCACAATGATCCACGTTGCCAAAGAACTAGAGGTGGGTCTTGTAGGTGCCAATATCGAAATGGTTGACGAACCATTTATTTCCTTTGGCGGCATCAAACAGAGCGGTTTTGGCAAGGAAGCCGGTCGTTTGGGCGTTCAAGAATTTATGGTGGTTAAGGAAATCAATCTCAAGACTCTTTAAGGATTTTCGCTTTAGAAAGCTGCATATTATTGAACAAGCAATGATGTCCTCTTTTGGTTAATGACTAAAAAATCCTGATGTTATGACTGTTTTACATGTTTGCGATACAAATCGTATTTTAGTTTAATGATATCAAAAAAATTTAATACCTGAACATCGTGGGTCATCGATGAAGAATGGATTGTTGTGTCAGAAAATCTATACTTGTAGTTATTGTTCTGAGCAATCTGAAAAGTTATAAAGAATTGTAGGTTCTAAAATTGGCAATACTGGAGCTAGAAATCTATATAATAGTAAATATTTTTTAATAATAACAGGTGTAGCACGTGAAATTTTGCGTCGCCTTGTAGTTTGTTACTTCCAACTAGACACATGTATTTTTTGTTGTTTGACTTGAAATAGGGTCAGGTATTCAATTTTCCGTATGCAGTGATGAGTGCTGTTGATGAATGGGTACATAATGCCAATGAATGCATAGAAATTGTACAAGGTATGCTATGTTAAATTATAATGTTTTTACCTTGTGTTAACACCTGTCAGTAAACGAAAAGCATGAAAAAGATTGTCAATACCATCCTAGCAATACATATGCAATATTTGGAGATGCTGAGGTTATTTATGGATATAAAGATCTAAATGTCACTGTAAGATTAAATCAGCAAGTTTTAGTCATGAAATTTGATTGCAAATAGTAACAGTTATTAGATAACCTATGAATGCCCATTGATGGTCCCAAAACTGGAAATCTCATATTCAGAGCGCCTAGCACCAGATTCAGGAGTGGAACCAACTGATATTGAAGGAACATTAAACACTTATCTAAAAGATCGTTCCATTAAGGTTGAAGGAAACTCATTTGACGTTCATTCGGCAAATAGTATTCATAACTATTCCTTTAATGGAAAAACATTCAAGATTTTACAAGTATGTTCGATTACCTTTCAATTGGAGAAGTATTCAATTATTGAATATCCCTATATGTTCTTTGGCTAATAATCGTAATGTATTAATAGGCAACGGTTCTTGAAGCTAGTGAGATTATGCAGCATTTGCAAATATTTTCCTTATTTTTTATTGAAGGGGGCTCTTTTATTGACCTTAATGATCCAAGATGGATGGTATATTTACTGTAAGTTTGTTATTTTCTACGCGTCTACTTTCCTTTTACCTTTTTATCGAGGTTTTATTAACAAAAATAAGTTACGAGACTACTGAAGATGATTATTGCTTACGTGGTTATTGTACTGTATACAAATATTATAAATGGGACAAATTAATTCACGATGGTATTCGAGCTCGTATCTCACAATTCGTGATTTTACCCCCTTTTCAACATCAAGGACACGGTTCGCAATTGTACAATGCTATTGTTAGTACCTTTTTGAAAAATCCTAAAATTTTAGACTTCACAGTTGAGGATGCATCGGAAGCGTTTGATAGCCTTAGAGACCATTGCGACTATAAAAGATTATTATCAATGGGAATATTTTCAGAACCTGACTTTCATCCCTCTCTTTCTAGGCAGTGGATAAACTCGAAAATAGCTGAAACAAAGTTAACCCAGGTTCGTAATTTGCTAAATTTACCATGCAATGCAACTTACTAATTGTCTTTTTTTAGCGTCAATTCTCACGCTGTTGTGAATTAGCATTTACAACGAAACTAAAAAAGCTTTCATTATTGGAGCGGAAATCTGTTAGACTAGGAATAAAGGAAAGGATTTTTCGTCAAAATCTTGATGTGTTGCTACAGTTGGATAAGTCCGAACGTATTGAAAAAATTCATAACGCCTATGAAAATCAGTTTGATGAGTATAAACAGATTGTCAAAAAGCTACCCAAGCTTAAGGAAGATTCGCCTCGAAAACGCCAAAAACTTGCTCAATCTTCTTCCTAAATGAAAACACTTTTAGAGATCTGAAATACTTTGAGAATATTGAAGGCATATTAGCATAAAAAGTTATGAGAATCGACTAAATTACACTATTGGACGCAATTACTTTTTATATAATTTGCTTTTGAAAGCTTTCGCTTGAAATGATTAAAGACATTTGAAACAGTGATCATTTTAATAATATAAATTTTGTATATATTTTGCAAATTTAGTGTGATATCTAGTTTAATAAAATCTATAAAGGCACCTTATAAAAATTCAAACAATTCCTCATAATGAACTGCTTTTTCCAAAATTTAAATATTTTAATATCTACTATCAATAATATTGGTTATTTTCAACGACCAGTACAACTTTAGGTGCTTGTCATTCTCATCCGTCCTCCTTCCTATTCCGATCCCGACTTTGTTCATTACCTGACACCCCGGATAAAGTTAGCTCAATTAGCAAATTCTCATTCGATCTTATAAAGGAATTATTCTTTTTCAAAAATGAGTGGAAGATTTGTGAGAGCTAGTAAATATAGTACGCATGCTTTTTGAGTAAATAATTATTAACTGACGTTAGGACATATCTTTGGACAAACCTGCAAAAAAGAACTTTGCTACGACAACATAAAGGTTGGTCGATACTTTAATGGTTTGAAATTTACTAATTGTCTTCAATAGCTTAGCAATAATGCATGGGATTCTAACCTATTGAGTGTGAACCCCTTTTACCTCAGTGTTAATTGGAATGCGGGAGCTGGAGGTGCATTGGCAGTTATCCCTTTAAACGAAAGAGGAAAGCTTCCCGATCAAGTTAATTTGTTTCGGGGCCATACTGCGGCTGTTTTAGATACTGATTGGAATCCCTTCCATGATCAAGTATTAGCATCCGGCGGTGATGATTCTAAGGTATCCTGCTATTTGACTTTATTTATGTATTAACGAATTAGATTATGATATGGAAAGTACCAGAAGATTATACTGTTATGGAGCCTTATGAAGATGTTCATCCAATTGCTGAATTAAAGGGCCATAGCCGGTATGTCGTACATTGCATTAGGGTTTTAGTTACTGACTTTTTTGTATAGTAAAGTTGGTCTTGTTCAATATCATCCCACTGCAGCGAATGTTTTGGCATCTTCTAGTGCAGACAATACTATCAAGTTGTGGGATTGTGAGAAGGGTGTAGCCCATGTATCTCTGAAAATGGATGTAATGTGCCAGTCTATGTCGTTCAACGCTGATGGTACCAGACTTGTAACAACTTCTCGAGATAAGAAAGTTCGCGTCTGGGACCCTCGTACTGATAAACCAGTCTCCGTTGGAAATGGTCATGCAGGTGCTAAAAATCCCCGTGTCGTTTGGCTCGGGAGCCTTGATCGTTTTGCTACAACTGGTTTCAGTAAAATGAGTGATCGTCAAATCGCTTTATGGGACCCTACCAATCTGTCTGAACCGATAGGTGGTTTTACCACATTAGACACCGGTTCGGGAATCCTTATGCCATTCTGGGATGATGGAACAAAGGTAATATATCTAGCAGGTAAAGGTGATGGTAATATTCGCTATTACGAATATGAAAACGATGTTTTCCATTATTTATCTGAATTCAAGTCCGTTGATCCCCAACGAGGCATTGCCTTTTTGCCAAAACGCGGAGTTAATGTTTCTGAAAACGAAGTTATGCGTGCTTATAAGTCCGTGAACGATTCTATCATTGAACCTATAAGTTTCATCGTTCCTCGCCGATCTGAAAGTTTCCAAAGCGATATTTACCCTCCAGCCCCATCTGGTAAACCAAGCTTAACAGCTGAAGAATGGGCCAGTGGGAAAGATGCTCAGCCTGATCTTTTAGATATGTCTACTTTGTATGAGTCTAAAGGTACTGTTGAAAAGGCTGTTTCCGCTACAGTACCCTCAGCTGGTGCTCAGGTACAAAAACATAACGAAGAGAAGGTTGAGACACCAAAGCCCGAAGCTCAGCCAGTTAGCAAGCCGAAAGAATCGGCGGAAGAACAAAAGCCTTCCAAAGAGCCGGAGGTGAAACCAACTACTCCTTCGGCATCAAAAGTAGAAGAACCATCGAAGAAACGTGATGAGGATAATCATCAGAAAGAAGAAACTGTAACCCAGCCCAAGCGTGAGAAAACACCTGTTGAAAAATCTTTTCCGAAACCAGCTAGTAGCCCTGTTACCTTTTCAGAAGATGTAAAGAAAGAACCATCAGAGGAAAAGAAATTGGAAGTTTCTGACGAAGCACCCAAAGCTGCTCCTCTTGCCGAAAGTAAGAAAGTTGAAGAGAAAGAACCCTTTTATGTTTCAAAAGATAAGAAAGATATTTCAGCAGTCAATCTGGCCGATCTCAATAAACGTTTCGAAGGTTTTGAGAAACGATATGAGGAAGAACTCGCAATCCGAGACTGGAAAATTGCCCAATTGGAGGATAAGCTGGCTAAATTAACAGAAGCAATTAAAGAAAAATGTAATTAAGTTTTTTTGTGCATTTTTTATTTTGTCCAGAATGCTTTTTTAAACATATCACTAAGCCCGGACATCATGCCTTCTCCATCTCACCTCCGTACCTTACTACCTCAATATTTACAAATGTAGGAAAAGATATGGAAAGTCGTTCAAAAGTTAAAACTTATGGAAAGAACCGTAGATATATTAATAAAGATATTGAAATTTGGGCTTCTTTAGATGAACGGCCTTGTGCTTTGAAACCTCGGAACATTGAAAATTTTAATAACCAAGAAAGAAGTGACCTTGAGCATATTCACTCTAAACCGAAAAAAGATTCATTATTATCTTGGAACATTCTCTTAAAAAAAGGTTCATACAAAGAAAATGAGTTATTGGCGAAACGAAATCAAAACCTGGTACCTACTGTCATAATACCGGCTTCTCCTCGGGATAATGCATCAAAGTCGGTAGTCAGTAAAAAAGAGGTTGTAAATTTGTCATCTTCTGTTGCTTTATCCGGAAAACCCGCAAATAATTCCAAATTAGATCCACTTCATCGGCTCCTCCAAATAGTAGCGCAAGAAGACGCTCTTCCATTCAGTCAATTTGTTAAGTCTCAGACTTTTGAGATCCAAAAAATTGGCGAAGCAAGTTATAGTGAAGTATACCAAGCCAGCAATGCTGATGACGTTCCCGTTGTTTGGAAAGTTATCCCGTTTGGAGAAGACGGACAAGCTCAATATGCTGATGTCCTAAATGAAGTACAGATTAGCCAATGGATAAAAGTCGACGGTTTTGCAAACCTTCATCAAGTAGTTGTCGTTAAAGGTACTTATCCTTCACTTTTATTAGAAGAATGGGATCGGTATCTTATGCAAAATGGTTCTGAGAACGATCGACCAGATAGCTATTCATCAACGCAACTTTATTGTGTTTTATGTCTTGATCATTCAGGAACAGATCTGGAACATTTTGAGCTCCGTAGTTGGCGAGAGTGCTGGTCGGTTTTTTATGAAACATTAAAAATTCTTTCTTTAGTTGAAACTCGTTATGAGTTTGAGCATAGAGATTTACATTGGGGAAACATTCTTATTCGGAAAGCTGATCGGAGTGAAGAGGAAGTTTCGTTTCTTTTAAATGAAATATCGCTTGACGACATTGAAAGTGTCGATTTTCCCGGCTCACAAGATAAGGCTGATGATTTTGACAACATACTTCAAGTTACGCTGATTGATTTTACATTAGCCCGAGCATCGTATTCTCAGGGTATAATTAGTTACAATGAATTTAACGACCCCGATCTGTTTAACGGTGTAGATGACTACCAATTTGATATATATAGGTTAATGTCTAGAGTGACAAAAGGAAGATGGGCGCAGTTTTTTCCCATTACAAACGTTTTATGGCTGCATTATTTAATTCATCAACTTTTACACAAAAAGAACTTGTCATCGCCGTTAACAGAGACTGAGACGCTTATGAGAAGTCGTCTTAAGCAAATATTTAGGCTTATTGACCCTGTTAAAACAATGCAGTTCCAGCAGGCCGAAGACTCGATTCGCTCTAAATCTACAGTTACATCTGCAACTTCTCTCCTCAATTGGGTCCGTCAAAAATACTAATTATGGTTTTTGCATACTAAAAAATTGAACGGCGTTCGCATTTTTTTAATATTCCTTTCTTTTTCATGGTATGCGTTGCTAAAATCTTATACATATGTACTTATATTTTAAATTTTGGACGTCGAAGTGAACTTTTTTGGTTATTTTTTTTCTTAAAGTTGACCATTTTATGTGGGGTTTTTGTTGTACATAAAAAATTACATATCTTTGACTAGCAAAACTTATAAGTAAATAAGAATTATTAACTGTTTAAATCACAAATGAGTGTACATGTTTTGTTATTTCCTCAGTAAATCCTATGATGATTGTAGTCGCTATTATATAATTTCCAATATGGCTTTCTATTTCCCAGTTTATGATTCGGACTCTCCGACTACAGTGCACCATGATGAGCGGAAGGAGTCGTGGCGGTCCCATGGGTTTATTGTTTGCTTGCACATTAGGTGTTGCATCTGCTGTAAGTATAATTCAAAAATTAAAAAACCAAGCTTGAATATAGCGCTGAGAATTCAATCCCTCAAAATAATAAAAATACTAATCTTTCAGTTTTATTCTACAAAACCACTTTGGGATAAAAATAGGTAAATTGAATCAAACATTTATAAAAATGGCTAACTATAGTGGGGAATGATAGCCCAGAATATAAGCAATTGCGTTCGGAAATTGAAGCTACAAAACGTGATGAAGAGGTAAAGAACGGCGAACTTATCGACCCCAATGTAACAACAGAAGACGAAAAACTTTGATCAGGGTTTATATTAAAACATTTTTTGTCTCATCATATTCGATTTTGTTTCATGAGAAATCTTCAACCTCATTAATATTCTGCAAAAAAAACTTACATACTAAGTAACTTTGTAGAGATTATTATAACTGTTCCGTAAAACTACCCATTTTATTATTTTTAATAAACTAGTACTAAATGAGAAAAAAGCAAATCTGAGTTAAGTATCTGTTATAATAAATGGCAACAAAAAAAAATAAACTAGAAATATACAGTTAATGAACAAGGCATGGCTCCAACTTCGAGTGGTCAATTTTCAATGGTACATTACCGACACAAATGGTATTTACTGCGAAAGTACAAAAGCCCTTTTAAGCGAGTTACCCAGGAATGTTTGCCAATAATGTATTCTGTTCAAAAAGGCAGGACCTCGTAAATAGTAATACAGGTGGGGAAGTAATCGTTCAAAAGCTTTGGTAGATGAAAATGGAACGGGGACAAGTTCGCCAAATGACTCCAATTCCTCTTTGAGTTCTTCTTCGGTCCAGGTAGACTGTTTGGAGACAGAAGGATGTGAGTATAAAGAATCGTTTAGCGATGCCATGTCAGAAGAGCTCCATTCAGAAGCAACATCCATATAAAATAATTTAGCAGCATGAATAAGTTCATGACGCGAGTTGTAAGCAACATGGGAAAATATGGAACCACGTTTATTGTACTTCCAAATCCAATCTAATAAGTCCTCAGACGACCATCCATCTAGTACGTTGGAGGCAATCATTACACGCGGTGTGAAGCGGTTAGCGTATGCTTCTTTCAAAAGAGTTTCCCGAGGTGAAAGAACAGAAATAGGAATGTTTCGCTCTCGCAAAAAATCAATAAGTCTACCGTCTGACCATAAGTGAATAATTTCTTTCATATATGGTGCAGGCTGGCTATCTGTAATATTTGTCACTTTGTCTTGCGATTTTCTTTCCTCAATATCGTAATAACGTCTAGCCAAGACGATTAGGTCGTCATGTGATGCACCAATTGGTACTGTAATGTTTTTCTGATCCAACATAGAAAGGAGTAGATTATTTGACCAGGATTCCAACTCATCATTGGTGGAAATGGCATCGCCCATTGATGCTTGGAAAACTGTTTCCAACAACTGCTCTCGGGTTCCAGGCTCTGGAACTTCGTACTTATTCTTAATAAGCCATCGAGAAAGCTCGGAGTTGGTCCATGAATTGAAAATCCAAACGTCCAATTTTTGTGCGTTATGAGAAGCATGATTCTTCTCCTTCTCATAGAAAGATTTACATTTGTCGGTTACCTTTGATACATACTGTAATGGCTTCCTCCAAAACTGTGAAGGAGTCTCGATAGGAGGAACGTCCAGTGACTTTACCCCATGATTTTGGAGAAAGTCATCAAGCTTTCGTTGAGGCCAAGAATCGGCTGGTCCTCCTATTTTCCCCTTTTCTCTACCGGCGTAAACGGTTCGCTGAACATACTTCGTAGTTGTACTAGGCGCATCATGTATATCAGCTGCAGTCGCTTCAATAGACGATATGTGGCCTGTAATCTTGCCTAGACAATGCCGGGTCAGCCGCTGTTTCTGTAGAAAAGCAACTCAACACTTACCAATTGACAGACAAAGCTGTATTCCTAATGCCAAAAGCGCTCCGTGTAGAAGAAACCTTGGCTGCATTGTATTTTTCTATGTGTTTGGGTGAATGGATGGTGCGTGATGCTTGATGGGTATTACACTTGGTATGCGCTGCTATATGACGTAAGCCGAGCCAGTTTCAAGGCATACAGAGAACAGGGTAAATAAAGCAGAATAAATAAAGGAAACTGCTTTATATAATGTTGAGTTGTTTTTTTATCAAAGAATATGCTAAATCATTAAATTCGCGCCAGTCGTCATAACACCATTCAAAAAAGCTGGAAGCCGAAATTCAATTTTACAGAAAATGTACTTTGCAGAGTTTACATGGGTTCCCAAGTTCGCTGATAGTTTAGATGCAAAATTGGTTTTATGCGATGCTACAAATTTTATAGACCGTTGTGTATAAGAACCCGAAAAGACATCTCAATATAAACATGCTGCTACAAAAAAGTTACGAGATTCGCAAGTTGACAGATTCAGCAACGCATCCTAAGAGAAAAATGAAAATGATGCAAAGTAAATTTATTTTTTCTGTAAAATGTAAATAGTGATTGGACCACGTTCTTCGTAAACAAGATCCAACCATCCCAATATATTGCTCATAAAAGTTTTTTCATTGTCATGTCTTTTTTTGTACGCAATATATAACTTTGTGTTCTTATCCATCAATTCCTGAAGACTTGCCTCCAAATCAGAAAAGCTAGATTCATTGTACATGACATCTGACATAACAATATAATCCCAATGACGCCGAAATTTTCGAGGAATGTCATGTCCCCATACTAAAATATCAGAAGTTATGTTGTTGCTCATTGCAGACTTATTCTTTTCAACATTTTTTTCCATAAATTCAATCGCATCTTCTGTATCGGTCATTGACACAAGAGCACGTGGATATTTGCTAGCAATACTTATACCAACAATTCCACATCCGGAGCCTAGTTCTAAAACATTGATGTCTTTTCTATTGGAAAAGCTATAATGCCAATCATCAGAAAGAATCTTTTTTGAGAAAACTACGCCGGCATCCCACAAGTGCTTAGCAATACTGTTACCCATCTGTTCGAGAAACCAGAGACCATCGTTTGGTGACTTTTTTTCTGGGCCTTGGATATACCGCCATACCATATTAGGTAAAGTAGATTTCGGTGAAAAAGCTTCACTCCAAACTGGTAATACAGTATCGGCATTTATGTGTATAGAATCAACGATTGAATTCTGATTTTCTAAATGCAGCGTCAATTGAATTTGCTGGTGACTAGCAGGAAAATACAAAGTCGTTTCAGCCGCGTGACCATTCCCTATCCATGAAACACATTGCTTAGAAATTGTGATACGACTGTGAGATTGTTGTCTATCCAATGCTTCAACCCTTACGGTTGCATCTTGCGGATATGAAACTTCGCCCAGATCAGAAGTTATCGTAAAAACCACTCGTAAAGCGTATTTAAAGGATTCTTCGAGCTTTTCTTGGAGTCTTAAAATTCTAATATAATAGAAAGTCATTCAAGCGTCCAAATACTTTAAAAATCCTTGGAAAAATAAAGAAAAGGGGGTCTTACAGAAATTTTTTTAATGATCTATTAACGTTCAGTTTCCCTTTAAACCACATTCACCAATCAATGAAATAAACCACTAGCAATGAAATACAAGTTGGTTGAAAAATTTTTTTTTTCGCAATTTGAAAAACTAAAATTCTCTGAAATATCAGATTATCGCCGCAATATGAGAGAGGGTAAACTGATCGTAAAAGCAAAACAATTGAACTAAGTTGTTAATTCATGCAACCCGGTAGCAATCATCATGAAAATAATCTCTGAATTGTTGTAAGAAAAACGCATGGTAGCAAACTTAAGTCGCAAGCAGAGCAACGAGTCATAACTGATAATACGAATATTCACATAAGGAAATGAACTTTATAAACACTCAATTACAAATTTGAGGGCATAAGCAATTGCACTAACACTTTTTTACATGTTGGTTTATTATGTGTTTTGCTGACTTTCCTTTTGTTTGTTACTTTTTTGTTGTTACCAGCGCACCTAAACGAGAAAACGTGTATTGATCCCTTCACATTTTAACCTCACAATACAGAAAATGGAGAATCAGGTGTCCAGTTTTCTAATTGATTCTCCAATGGAATGGAAGACTTATATGAAAAGCTTGAGTGATGATAATCCCAGCTTTGGGGACGTAACAGTTAATTTGACGAAAATTAGCGTATCTTCAAAAAATGCAAAAAGCTACGCAGAAGAAATGTATAATTATGTAACTCAAGAGATGGTATTTATCAGTGAACGTAGTAGACTATTATTGCGCGCAAAAAGAAGGTTGTACAAAAATCAATCACTTATGAAAAAAACGTCTGTGTCAACCTCGAACACAGTAAAGATGGTATTTATGTCACTAGCAAAGCAAATTGAACAAATGCTCAAATTCTGTATGATGGTTTACAGCAAATTGTGCGAGGCGTTTGAAACAACGTTAAAGGTAGCGAAGGAGTTTCAAATTTGCGATTCTTCTCAAGAATGGTTTTTCCAATTCCAATTGGGTTATCATAGAAAACAGATGGAATTACAGATGCTTTCTTTTGTAGCCGAATGGCTTGTTTTAACTCAACATTATACAGATGCTCTGAATGACTCGGCAAAAACACTTTACGACATAATGGAAAGTAGCCATAAAGCGGCACAAAAAGTTTAAAAGCATATTCAAATGTCAAACAAAATTTTCTTCTTTTAAAGGTGCTATTCAATTCATGATTCCAACAGTTGCTGTGCAAATTAAACTATTATCATGAAACAAACCACGGTAAAGTTGGTTGTACTATTGTGTGACTCCTTTTTCAAACTCATCAAAGTACGATTTTCAATTAAATTTTAAACTTTCAATTGAAAGGGTTGCCTCAAAATTGACAAGCCCTTGGTCAACTTTCACTAACTGGTGCTGTTGATTTTCTTCCTATTTAGCAATCACGTTATATATACCGTGTATTTCATTTTGAGACTGAGAGTAGACTTCCCCAATATATTTTAGTAAAACTATCCTTCGAAGGTTTTGTTCATCAATGAATTAATGCTTTACTCATCAAAATATATTATGAAACAATCCTACTTGCGAAGTTCATTCTGTATTACGTATTTCCGTATCTCTTTTAATAAACTGGTTCGCATCGCCTTAATTATTCTAAATTTGATTGTTACCTGAAATGTAGAAGCCAATCTACAGCGCACAAGGACATGTATGTCCTTCGCTAAGCAGTAAGCTGGGGTCTTGCGTAGGCTTTAGCTCATGGTACAAAATTCGTACCTAAACCAAACACCTCTAATCCTTTATTATACAGAAACCATTGAAAAACCCATAGAAAGCTTGATTGAAGCTCATTGAAAGTATGTCAAGCTGTTTCGGAAGTAAAAAGAAGCCTATTTATCGGAAAATCGTAATTCTTGGTGATGGTAAGGATCTTGGTGAAAATTTTGTTTTTTCTTTCGTGATTTTCGCAGCTAAGCATTCTAACCGTAAATTATAGGTGCTGCTGGTAAAACCAGTTTGTTAAATGTATTTACTAAGGGTTATTTCCCTCAGGTATACGAGCCTACTATGTAAGTATCATTAATAGTGCAAAGCTGTAAACGGCGGAGCGGAAATGAGGTTACCGTCTGCAATATCAAGTATAACTCAATATGAAGCATCTTTTTTTGCAAACCTTTTATCTAACGGGTTAATTTGTGGAAATTTGTTTCATTTCTGAGGAAAACGAGAATGCCCGAGTGTGCTCTCCATACAGTCACACTCGTACAATTTCTCATGACCAAACGTCAAATTGCTTTTACTATGCTTGACCTGTTAAGGGTTTTCACCACTTCTTTACATGATTATCTTCTTGTACTTAAAAACTTTTTCCGTTATCTAACACCTAAAAATAGATTTGAAAACTACATTCATGATATCTTTGTCGATGGAAACAGTATAGAACTGTCTCTATGGGATACAGCTGGTCAAGAAGAGTATGATCAACTGCGTTCGTTATCATATTCAGATACACATGTTATTATGATCTGCTTTGCCGTGGATTCACGAGACTCATTAGAAAATGTAATCACAAAATGGCTTCCGGAAGTCTCTAGTAATTGCCCTGGTGTTAAATTGGTTCTTGTTGCTCTAAAATGTGATTTACGTGGAGCTGATGAGGAGCAAGTTGATCACAGTAAAATTATTGATTACGAGGAAGGACTGGCAGCGGCAAAAAAAATCAACGCTGTACGATATTTAGAATGCAGCGCTAAATTAAATCGTGGCGTAAATGAAGCTTTCACGGAAGCTGCACGCGTTGCCCTTGCCGCGCAACCAAGAGGTACAAAGGATGGTGCTGATGAATCCCATGGTACCGGATGTATCATTGCTTGAAAGCACTTTCTTTTGAAAGCGCCTAAAAGTCTTATTTCTAATGTTCGAAGTTTATTATTGTATATGACGTTAGTGTGGGTGTTGCGGTGGCCTTTGAATAGCGTTAACCTTTTTTCAATGGTTTGTACTTTTGACTTTTATCCCCTTTGCTGTTCTCAAGGTTTTAAATTTGACACTTGGGGATTCTGTCCGTTTCCAATGAGTTTATCTCCTTATTTCAGGTGTATTGTCTATCTTTCTTACCTTCCTACTTGAAACAGCAGGTATTTGTACAATCGTGAAAAAGAGTGTTTGCAGTGAACCTTACTTTCCTTCTTTTTTGAAACTTGTACACTTTGAGTTGTTCAATTCTCCTTCTGTTCGTGTAATCGTTGAGTTGCTAATCTAATCAATTAATCTACCCCTTTTCTTTTACGATAAGCATACTGTTGAGCAATAAGGATTAGTCTTTCGGTTGTAAGACATGGGTCTGAGTCAAATCCTACCGTTTTAGAAAGCACCTTAAATATTTATGTAATATGAAGTGTTACCCCTAAATATCGTAATTGAAGTTAAAAATTGTAAAAATTTAGACTACCCAATATGTTGTATTCGTGCATCCGTGCAACCCTAATTCAATTTGATCCATTTGAAAGTAAAACAAAATTTATTATGTCTTTATCCTTTAAATTAAAGATCCCAGTCATCCTCATCGTCTTGAACACGTCGATTGATCTAATTAAACAGTTAAACTCTGGACCATGTAATATAAACAGATGTTTTTTTTTGATATTTCTCTCCTCAGATGAATTTGAAATAAAAAAGGAGAGAAGGAATTAGTAAGGCACTTACCACAATTTTTGTTTCATTACGTTTGGAGACCTCACCAGAAATTTTTTCTAACAATTCGATAAGTTCGGGCTCTGAGATTTTATGAGATATCTGGCCCGTTTTGGCCATACGTAACAGGAGCTCTTCAACAGCTACACAAATTAGACACATGTTTACATTATTCGTAAACAGATATTAAATTATTATCCGCCGCAGAAAATGAAATCACACTTACCTTCAGCACGATCTTTTCGTACCAACGCTATACGACGAAGTCTGTCTCTTGCTGGGTGTTCCAAAATTTGAGAAAGCTTATGAAATTGTTAGTCGGATATGGACCATACACATCATAAACATACTAGATTTTGTCGCATTTCATCTTGTACCTCCTGTTGTTGCTGATTGCTTGATGGACCTGAAGCAATATTACTAGATTTGTTAATTCTTGTAAAAAAAATGGAGTATATAAATAAATTAGTTTCTAAATTCACTATCGGATTTCCTTTGTGTAATTTTAAAATGATTCATTAAATCTCGTCATTTACCAACATAATCCTTCAAGTGAATTCTAATAAAAAATTATAACTTTCAGTCGTAGAGTTTTGAAGTTTATATGCAAGTTTCGAAACTAAGAACATACCTAGGGGCAGAACCATGTTCAGCTTGAAGTTGTGCTAAACGAGCTTGTCTTATAGCTTGCAATTCTTCATCCATTATGAATAAGCCTAATTATTAAGCAAGAACTGATGCACAAATGTTTTTTAATTGAGACTTGTGTAATGCTCAAATTTGTGGTGTTGCAAAGGATTAACGATAGATTTGCGGTACTGCTATGGAATAATAGCAATTAACAAGCGCTAGCATAATCAATTGTGTCGAGAGGACCATATTGGTGAGTAATACTTTTTTTAACTTTCTTTTTCTAGTAGACATGTACTTATTACCCTTATCTTGACAAAGCAGTCTGCTATCACGAAGAAACCTGGTCAAAATCCAGTGTGTGACAGCAACACCTATTCATATAGCATAAGCGATTATTAGACGATTACTTCCAAATCATAGTCAACCCCAAAACTTATTGATGAAGAAGTATTTTCAACGTAAACAATTGGTATAGCTAAATTGTTCAACGAATTAATAATTGTTTGAAACATGTTGTTTAATACTCTTTAATACGATTTAATGAATCACTAGTGTTAGTTACATAACATTACGCTGCATATTTCGTTATTTATCACTACATGGCTTTAGTTATATCATTTGCTATAATTCACCTTTTTTATAAACTCAAGATTATCAAGTTTGAGCTCAAGATAAACCACCTTTCTTAGTTCAGTTGTAAGCTATGCAAGTCTTTTTTATTATCATTGCTACCATTATTTAAATATTCAGAGTAATTTGCGGGTAAACTTACCTACGTAAAATTATATACTGCTCACAATGAAAACTCACCGTAGTCTATCGTATCCTTAACACACTTTATGAACTTCGTAACTGACACCAAAGCGTCTTATGATACAAGTGTATGAACGCCGTAAATTACCTTGACATGATATGTCAGTACTAACGTTAGCTGTTAAAGGAATTTCTTTGTGTTTGACTTAACGCTAAACTAAGTTATATTATAATTTTTTATGCCTGATGTCTCAAATGTGCGTGTAAAACCAAACCAGCATCCTTATGAAAAAGAAGTAAACGGTAAATTAATGTCGCAAGAAGAAATATTATCTCAAAAGCTGGTGGCAGCAATTGAGAGACAGGCGGCTCTTGATGATAAATATGCTACTGAGGTACATAGAAACGAAGCATTGTCAGAAAGGATTAGAGAGCTGGAAGCAAAACTCTCAGCAAAAAAAAGTTTTGACGAGGAGTTAGTAAAGTTTCATAACCTTGAAGAGAAACTTCAGCTTACGGAAACGAAATGCCGTAACGCAGAAAGTGAGAAAAGCCGTGTGGAAAATGAACTAGAAGATTTAACTAGCTCGTTATTTGAAGAAGCTAATCGTATGGTTGCAAATGCAAGGAAGGAGACTGTTGCGTCTGAAAAGCGTGTTAACCAATTGAAAAAGCAACTTGTGGATGCAGAAACTCTTTTATCAAGCACCCAGCATCAACTGACGGAACTGAAGGATGTCATGCATTCCATGTCCGACTCACACGAACAAAATAATGCCTTGCATCCACCACTTTCAAGGACCACCTCTTTCGTTGCCGATAATGTATCTGTTGGTAGTTTTGCTTCATCAACTAGTGGACTTGACATTCTAACTGGAACGAGTGCTCGTGAATCTTTAGATGCTAAAGAAATTTCAAGTGATAAACATTTGAATATATCAGGAGAAAGGCCAGCTACATTTCCCAATCCAACTTTTATCGAGGGTTCCGACGAACGTCGATCAGCTTCAAGTCTCGGTCATCGCACAAATAACAATCAAAACCAGTTAATTCGATTTTCTACTCAGATTCGATCTAGCAGTACATCTCCTCCTAGATCCCCTTTAATTATTTCAGATTCCCCTTCGTCATCTATTATTCATAATCCCCACCCAACTCACCCTTCCGCCTCTGCCATGAATTATATGAATCCGTGTTTTCTTGAATTTCATGCCTTTTTTAATTATCCTATGAAGTTTGCGAGATCAAGAAGTGCATATTCAACATCAGCAAATTATTCTAACACTCCTCCACGTAACACTGTTACACCATCTACTGCAAGATCATCCACTCTATCGCAAAATCCTAGTTCTTCTTCTAACTCAATTCCTTTAATATCAAGAAATCTACGTGACTTCTCCTTTTTTAAACGTTGTTTAGAAGAAGACATTGAACCCACTTTACGGTTAGATCATGCTTCAGGTTTATCATGGCTAACACGTCGATCTGTGTTCACTGCTATATTAGAATCATCCTTGATCATCAACCCGCTTCATTCTACTTCCCTCCTATCGTCACAACCTTGCTCTTTATGTGGGTTTAACCGTACCCAGCCTTTACGACAATTCGAATTTCGTTCTCGACCTGATTCTACATCACATGCCTCTTGCACTTATTGTGTCGCTCGTCTTCGGAGTGTTTGTAATTTTGTTGCCTTTCTTCATCAAATATGCAAAGGGGTTTGGTCTTCCTGCTCTTTAGAAAAAGCTTGGGATGAGTGTTTGAAAAAGCGAGAAGCCATGTTTTTATCTCGTGTAGGACTTGCAAAAGAATTAGAAGGATAATTTCCTTGGCACGTTTCTTTTTTTAACATATTAAGTTTACGCGTTTGTCGACAGTTGAATTTTTGGTCTATTCAAAATCGTTAAGCAAAGGATTCTCGTATTTTTACTTTCTATCTTATGTACATGTACTAATTTAATAAATAGATAACTAAACTTCAATGTAAAAGTATATAAATAACAGATAAATATATTATTTAATTACCTTTTCAGAAGCTCTTGATTTACAAATTGATGAAAGGGCAGTCGATTTCCGACTACTCACCAAAATGTTTCATAGAGTACGCGAGTTTGACTCAAAGAGTTTTGTATTTTCATGCTATCTAACGAACAACAAGTCATATGATGAAAAAAGAAAAAATTCTCTTACTGTTTTCAAGTAGTTAAAAGAGACTCGACTGTAACTGCGAAAGGTTGTCTTCAGTCAATCAGTCTAATCCCGAATTTAAAAACAAACGCTAATATGTGTTATGGATGTAATTGTGTAAGTTCGAACTTTAATTTAGCATGTCCATTTAACTAGCACTTCAAAATTTGGTTCCATCAGACTGAAGCTACTACCAAAAAAGAGTAATTTTTTTTATTATTTTAGAATTCTTTTAAAAGAAAATAAAATTAAAAAAATAATACACTAGAAATCGACATCGTTGACATATCCTAATATTGAGACTCCCAGTGATTGCCTTTAACTTAACCTCTCCACTCCCATCTCCATTTAAACAGAAATCGGAATCAGAGAAATGTCGTTCTTTGGCCTTAAAAGATATTCTACTCCTATTTTAAAACCTATGCTTCCTTTTTTTCTAGGGGGTATGTATATTTTTCAACGATTTGAATTATTATTAACATGTCTTGACAGGAGCCATCGTATTCTATGGTACTGTAAAGCTTCGTGATGCTATGATGGATTGTACGTTTTTAATAGAAATAGAACAATTTTTTAACTCTATGTAGCTGCGGAGTATCGCAATGATCCTAGAAACCCAAAGGCTGGAAAGTACGGAAGTGATCATTAAGTTGATGACGAGTTCATGTCTTTCACTTCCTAAAATGTTTCAGCCCTTTTGATGTGATTTAATGGAAGTCAATGAAATTACACTGCTTGTTTTTGTAGCAGTTACAATTGATCAAAAGTTCTGTAATCAATCGAATTTATTTGTAGGAGATCAATCATTTAAATTAAAGTATTAAATGTATATTTAAATATGAACTTTTCAAATAAACAGAAGGAAAAAATGAATTTCCATGCTTTTTAGGAATACATGTGTTGCACGAAATAAATATTCACTTTGACTGAAAAGTTATGTACTTAGTCGTCATTTAATTCGCTCATTTTGTAATCTTTTAATTTACCTAGATAATTTGATAATCCTCAGAAAAAGTACCTCAAACATATTGTTCCTATTTTGTGTTTCCAATTAAGCAGATCTTTGGGCACGGATTTCAAAAGCTGTAAAATAACGTATTACAGAAGGTTTAGTATACACTTCTATATTGAAGCTGGTATTGTATTCTCTAGAACTGAGGCTTTTACTAAAAATAAAGCAGTATTAGCATTTTTCGTTTTCAATACTACTTCGCCATGTAGGCGATCGTTTTTTGCATTCACTCCAAAAAAGAATCATCGGAAAAACTATTGAAAGAGAATAGCAGTTCAATATGATTCTGTAAGTAAAATCCTGAACGTTCATAGAAAATCATTTTGGATTTGTTTGCTTTGTTTACAAAACAAATCACTTTGAAGTGATTCTCTTTGAGGATATGAAAAAATATGCTAGAATTCCACATTCTTCATAATGTAAACAAAACATTATTGCTTTTTGTATCAATAAATTTAATCCAAACCTCTTTTCTTTCCACTAGAAAACCACATGTCATTCATATTTTGTACTTTTCGGAAGAAAGTCAGAACAAGCTCCCACTCAGGTACTTCATGCTACAATGTAATGCACAAACAATTGAAGGGTAAAATATCTGTTGGAGCAAATGATTCCGTGACATTTCAGCCACATCACAAACGGCTTACTTCGGAATAAACAAATATTATTCTAACGGAAAAGAAAAAAAAAAATCCGCGTTCAGTAGAAGTCACTGCAAAAATATGAACCAACAAATTTGAATTCGCTTTGCTTACTAAATTTATTAAGTCTCATGTAAAGAAACAATCAACATCCACAGCCTTAAGGCAATCATGGTACAAACATTAAATAAAATATTCCACTCTTTTAGAAACGAGCATCTTAAAAAATTAGTTGACGAGGGAAGTAAACAAAGACATTGAAGTATTGCTTAGTAAAATAAAAAATTAGTCACATTACATTGTATATATCATGTATTCAAAACATCCTTCTACTCCAAATATAGCTCGTTGCAGCGCTCTATTTGCCTTCCTCTTTGATTTCTGTGATGATGCGATTCTAACAACCACAGTCATCTCTGTGAATTAGAATCTTAGCAAAATGACGGTTGTTGACATTAAGATTGGTAATAAATATCGTATAGGTAGAAAAATTGGTTCTGGCTCCTTTGGTCAAATTTACCTGGGATTAAATACGGTAAATGGAGAACAAGTTGCTGTGAAATTGGAGCCTTTAAAGGCTCGTCATCATCAGTTAGAATATGAGTAAGTAGTGCTTTAATATTTTTTTACTTAAGTATAAGTTGGATTTCTTTCGGAACTCCAATTTCTTCTTTATATCTATCAACCGTAGCTCGATGTTTTACAACCAAAAAGGAAAAGCAAAAGTTACTCCATTTGGTTATTTTTCTTTTTTCTTTCTAACATTTAGGTTTCGTGTGTATAATATTCTTAAAGGAAATATTGGCATACCCACAATTCGCTGGTTCGGTGTAACCAATAGTTATAATGCTATGGTCATGGATTTATTAGGCCCTTCTCTGGAAGATTTATTCTGCTATTGTGGAAGAAAGTTTACTCTTAAAACGGTTCTTTTACTTGCTGATCAACTCATCAGTCGCATTGAATATGTTCACTCCAAGTCATTCTTACATCGAGACATTAAGCCTGATAATTTTTTAATGAAGAAGCACAGCAATGTTGTTACGATGATTGACTTCGGATTGGCGAAAAAATACAGGGATTTTAAAACTCATGTTCATATTCCATATCGAGATAATAAGAATCTTACGGGAACGGCTCGATATGCTAGTATTAACACCCATATTGGTATTGAACAATCTCGCCGTGATGACCTCGAATCGTTAGGTTATGTTTTACTTTATTTTTGTCGCGGCAGTTTGCCCTGGCAAGGCTTACAAGCTGATACAAAGGAGCAAAAGTATCAACGGATACGTGATACCAAGATTGGCACTCCTTTGGAAGTCCTTTGCAAAGGTCTTCCCGAAGAGTTTATCACTTACATGTGTTACACTCGTCAGCTTTCGTTTACCGAGAAGCCAAACTATGCTTATTTGAGAAAGCTGTTTCGTGATTTACTTATTCGTAAAGGATACCAGTATGACTATGTTTTTGACTGGATGATATTAAAATACGTAAGTTTTGAAAAGAAAATGATAAGGTGATACGTTAGTTTAACCTTAACAAATGATTGAAAATTCGATTGACTAACTATTATTAGCAAAAGCGAGCTGCTGCTGCTGCCGCCGCTTCTGCTACAGCACCTCCACAGGTTACATCTCCTATGGTGTCACAAACTCAACCGGTTAATCCCATTACTCCTAATTATTCATCCATTCCCTTACCTGCTGAGCGGAATCCAAAGACTCCACAATCTTTCTCCACTAATATTGTTCAATGTGCTTCTCCCTCACCTCTTCCTCTCTCCTTTCGTTCTCCTGTTCCCAACAAAGATTATGAATACATTCCATCTTCGTTGCAACCTCAATACAGTGCTCAACTGAGGCGTGTTTTAGATGAAGAACCAGCTCCTTGATTTTTTGACTTTACTTTTCATCAATTCCTCTCTTACACTACGTCTTTTAGTCTTAAATTCCAAACCATCTGTTGACGTTTTAAAGTTCCACAAATATCTTTAATAATTCCTGGCTTTCTTTTTTGTCTATGGATGGCCGGATTGCTACACTAATACACTTTGAGGTTTAGCTATTGTTTTGAGCTATTCCATTTTGCCTAGAAGTTGAGTTTTAATGCCTTCTTTTTAAATAGACATATTGTGTAAACCTCATACATGCTTTACTGAAAAGACATAATTAGAGGACAAAATTTAAATCGTGCTGTTTGTTTATATTCAGCTCGTTCCGGTCAAGTTCTTGCCAAAGAATTGAGTCAGTCGTGCTATTCATTTCTAAATTTCTTCTTCCCAGAATTTTATTTTATTGTTTTCGTTCCCCATTGGTTCTTACATTCCGTTTTTATTCAAAACTGAAAAGTTTGTACCTCCATTGCTAGAAGTAATATACACAAGGAGCATGTTTCTTTTTTTACACTATCATTTGCGTGGCTCTAAACCAGTCTTTATTGCCTACCTTTGCAATAAAAGATATAATATCAATTGCATAAGAAATAATTCATTAATAAATGATAAATTTCATCGATTAAATAGATCGCTATTTTTCACACTGTATTATGGGCAAGTAGCGTAAAAAATATTAGCTCTGTTGGAGTTGACCGCTGGATCATCAAGTTTTACATACTATTTAATTTCGGCTGTAGCAAAGAAAAATATCCATCGATTTGCCATATTATCATATCTATTGCTTTCTGTGGTATTTTAACCACCGGTATTTCACTTCTACAAATGTAAACAAAGCACGTTGATTTGTTTACATTACAGTTGCCCCAGTAACACATTATGGATCAGCACCACAAAGAAAAATCATTCAAAATTGATGCTCAAATTCAATATTCTACAGGCTCAAGAAGGGATCTATACTTATTTTTACTAAACCCATAACTATCATCTCTGTTTCGTCTGCGGTAAAAAAAAAATTGTTTAGATTAATGTAAAAACAGAGCAAAATGAGATTTGTCACTTAGTACAACAATGTGTTACCTCTACACGCAACTCCTGAGTTGCGTCGCATGTTATTTGATGAGCTGACTTTGCGCACAAAACCAATACATAACAAAGAGATCTTAGGATTTGGAAGTTGCGCTACACCAAATACTTTTCATATTCGGTAAAGGGAAAGATTTTAAAAAAAGCTTCAGAATGGGATCAAGGTATGTACTAAATCTGATCAATCAATGTCTAACTAATCATTAGATTCGGTAGAAGAAAAGAACGCAATGGCGATATGTTGCCCTTGTATGAGTCTCAATCTCCTCAGCATTTAGACTCCTTGGAAAATGAAAATGATGAACGGATTTCAAAGTTAACTGGAAAAGTCAAGTCTTTGAAAGAGGTAAGATTTTTGCCATCATCAGGAAAAACATGCTAACTAATTTTAATAGCTTACTATGAATATTGGGACTGAGATAACGTCTTCTACTAAGTTGATGGAGTCAATGAACGACTCATTTGACTCGACCAAGTCACTTTTGAGCGGGACAATGACTCGATTAAAGAATGTTTCGAAGAATGGAGGAATTTCAATTTGGATGTGGCTCGCCTTCTTTTGCCTCGTTGCGCTTATCCTCGTTTTGGTAAGATTTTAGGCATTTTGCTTACTACCTTTACTCTTTTTTAGAGTTAGCATTTTTATGATTCATTTTATGGCGTGTATAATCTGTTAAAATTGTATACTTGAAGTTTCTTCATTCTCTTTTCTTCTAACATTTTCATTCTGATTATTTTAAACTTATTATCGATAGAAAAAAAACATTCATCCACCTTTGGTGTTTCCACACAAGTGGTTTGTCACGATAGGAACGCAAATCCTCAATTTTTGTTTTCCTAACGACTTTGTTTTTAACTTATTACATCCTGTTATTATAAGTTTCTATCTGTTATTCATGATACTAGCCCTTCACTCGTCGTCTTACCATTTTTGTAAATTGACGCAACTATTACATTTGAGTTTTATTCAAGTTTATCGGCATGCAGGTCATGTCTTTTGCATTTTCTATTCCCAAGCTTGAAGTATGGAATGTTTAAGTATGTGATACGAATCTTACTACTTAAATTTATTTGCTTATTACATTATTTCTGCGTCTAGTGTTCTTTTACTTCAATACTTGAAATAAAATTTTTTTTTTTTCTTTAAGAGTACAATCATGCTTCTATTCCTTTTCCTTTGTATTTTAAATGCATGTTATTTCGAGTTTCGACATATTGGGTAGGTTGCTGTTTAATAGTGTATTATGGGCACAATAATATTTACGTAAACCATCAGCGCTGTACACCTACCTATAGAAAGTTGTTTTAAGAAGATATTCGCTTTTTATATGTCTAACAGTATTTAATAACTAGTTTTCTTAAGCGGAAGTTTCGAAATTCGATCAGTAACCGTGAGTTTGTGTACAAAATGCTAGTATTGAAGATAGTTTTATTTTTATCTTTGGTGATATGGTTTAATTTAAAAAAGAGGACGGATAAGAAAAGAATTATTGTTCTCGTCCTAGGAGATATTGCAAGAAGCCCTAGAATGCAATATCATGCCGTTAGCTTCGCTAAACTTGGATGGAAGGTTGATTTGTTAGGCTATCAGCGTAAGTTATCTAAAATATTTGAATATTTTAATCTATACCACATTAGGTGTATTTGTTGTCACTAACACTGTCGTAGACCCCGGGTCATCTGTAGGACTTTTCGAAAGTCATGAAAACATTCGTTTTTATCCCATTCCTTCACTTCCTGCGTATCTTCAACCTAAGAACCGCCTTCAGTTTTTGTTTTTGGGACCATTGAAGGTTTTACATCAATTTCTTGCACTGAACTGGGCTCTTTTTGTTCGAAAACCTGCTTCATTCCTGTTCATTCAAAATCCTCCTTGCATCCCTGTTTTCTTCATTGCTCAATGTCTTCATATACTACGTGGTACAAAATTTATCATAGATTGGCATAACTTTGGATATTCAATACTTGCGTTGAAATTAGGGAAGCAGCATACCTTTGTTAAATTACTTAAAATTTATGAGAAATACATGGCCCGAGGAGCATATGCTCATTTGACTGTCTCTAAACGGATGAAAGATGTTTTACAAACTTGGGGAATGAAGTAAGTATAAATTTGCTTTTTGCTCAACTCTAACATTTTCAAGTCCTTGCTATGTATGTTATGATAGACCCCCCAACCACTTTACTCCCATTAAAAATGAACAGAAAAAGCAAATGTCTATCAAAAAAATACCTTGTGAGTACAATCCTTCTTCTACGAAGCTCTTAATTACTTCTACCTCTTGGACACCAGACGAGGATATTTACATTTTATGGGAGGCTCTTAATGAGTACGACAAAACTTTAGATACGCCCAAGCTTTTGGTGCTGATAACTGGAAAAGGCCCGATGAAGGAAGAATTTTCTCAGTACATTAAGAAGCATCCATTACACAAAGTTCGTTTTTGCATGCCTTGGCTCAGTATTGAAGATTATCCGCAGGTTATGGCCTGCGCAGATCTTGGTGTATGCTTGCATACTAGTTCAAGTGGACTTGACTTGCCTATGAAAGTTGTAGATTTGTTTGGCTGTGGTGTCCCTGTTATTGCGCTTTCTTATCCAACGATTTCTGAATTGGTACATGATGGCGAAAACGGGTTGATCGTTAACGATTCAAAAGCTCTATCGAAAAAAATGCAGGTATGAAAAAAGATTTTTTTACAAAAAAAACCTTGAATAGCGATTCCTACATAATTTATTGGCTTTTTCGTACGATAACTAACTGTTTTAGTATTTATTAACTCATGCTAATGAATTAAATTCATTGAAACTGGGTGCTCTCAAGGAATCTGAATATCGTTGGGATGATGAATGGAACAAGGTCATCCCTCCTATAGTTCAAGGTTCAAATTAAGTATTTAGATATTACATTCTCAAACCTGAATTCCTAATTACCTTTTTTTTAATAGAATAATCCAATCGTTGTTACACTATTTGACCGCATTATACATGCTTAACGAATACTTTAATAATTATTAGAACTCACCACCAAAATTTTCTTGCTATCTTCTGCACACTGCTCTGCCGTAACTCCCTCTTTTTGGGAACATCTCTTTTAGAAGATCAATTCTCATTTTTTAACTCAGTTTTTCTATTTTTGTTTCTTATTAATTTTTCATAATGTCTGCGGAAGAAAAAAACATTGTTAGGGTGTTTCGTGCTTGGAAGACAGCTCATCAATTAGTCCATGACAGGGTATGTATTTGATAATCTTTTTTCTTCAAACATATTAGAATTATTAACAACTATTATAACTTAGGGTTACGGCGTTTCTCAAGCTGAATTAGATTTGACGTTGGATCAATTCAAGGCCATGCATTGTGGCATGGGTCGTAATTTAGAGTATGTACATTTATTTAAATCCATCGTGATAATGGATTAAACAATCCGATTGATTATAGAAGCAAATTCTGTTGATATCTGCGTATATGTCCATAGACGCCGGTATTTATAAATCGGTTTACTCTTAATCTGCTTTCTAATTGATGAACATGCTTCTTCTAAACTTCCTTTATCAATTTTTTTTTAAAAACTGTTTTGCTAATGCGTTTAGTCGTACAACTTTGAGTTTTTACGCAAAACCTTCCAATGATTCAAATAAAGGCACAATCTATATCGAATTTGCAAAAGAGCCCTCCGTTGGTATTAAAGAAATGAGAACTTTTGTTCATACTTTAGGTGATCATAATCATAAAACTGGTATTCTAATTTATGCCAATTCCATGACCCCAAGTGCCGCTAAAATCATTGCTACTGTCACCGGCCAGTTTACCATTGAGACTTTCCAAGAAAGCGATTTGATTGTCAACATTACTCATCATGAGCTTGTTCCTAAACATATTCTTCTTTCACCGGATGAGAAAAAAGAACTTTTAGACCGCTACAAGTTACGTGAAACTCAATTACCCCGTATTCAACTAGCTGATCCTGTTGCTCGTTATCTTGGTTTAAAAAGGGGAGAAGTTGTGAAGATTGTCAGAAGAAGTGAAACTAGTGGCCGTTATAATAGCTACAGAATTTGTGCATAATTTTAATTGGTACATGTGGGCTAGAAATATCGCTTCAAAACTACCATCTCTTTCTTTTTCTTAAAAAATTTCAATTTGAACATAATAATTTAAAATTCAAATCGAATAAAGCAATGTCTATAGCTATTACAATGAGCTTAAATTTTTGGATTAGATAGTTTTTAGAACAATACTTTATTAGTGATTTATTCAATAAAACATCAAGGGTTGGCATTCACGTTTACTTTTTATTACCAAAAGTAGATAGTTTATAGTCAGTACTGCTTTGTATCAATATTTCATTAAGTTATCATAGCACAAACGACTGTTTAAACCGAAGACTAAAGCATCTTCTTCTTGCTGGTACTTATTTTAAGCAAGCTAAAAATAAGTTTTATTATAGGTATACTAGAAAATAGGCATACTCGAATCTAATAAAGTGTGAAGGTTGAAAAGTTTGGCGTTCGTTAAAGTTTTAAGGACATTATCAGAAGTTGAAGCAAAGGACAGCCACTCCTTTCAACTATCATCATCAGGAAACTCCCACAAGTAACAATCAACACAATTCGGTGTGTGTGAGCAATCTGGTAATTTTTCGTATGCATCTATAACATCATTCAAAACAGTTTGCATACGATGGTGGGTAATAGAAAGATGCCACCCTTTGTCCTTTACAACATCATATAAACATTCCTGTCCTGTATGACAAGTTGATTCCATCGCATAACCTCCGGCCCAGCATAATGAAGTTGGACCTGTGCATTTGCCCAAATATATTGGATCAGCATTGTGACCAAAATGCCATACTAAACTTTCTTCGTCCGGTAATCCTGGAGGCATTGGAAGATGAAGACGTCGGGCAGCCATTCGATCACCAGGTGCTTCAAAAGTGACTGTTGGAATTCCAAAAGAAAGTCCCATTAAAGCGGCAGTAGCGCCACCTAATGAGTGTCCAGTCAGCCAAATCTGTGCATCAGGGTATAATTCTTTAACACTATAAAAAATATCCAATGATGCAGAATAATACCTTGAGTCATCTTGCACTTCATCCTCAAGGCAAGTTTGACTACAGGTGTATGTATTTTTATAGCAACCACAAACCGTAGACCAAGCCCAGCTGACACGAGCGCAACAACAGGAAAAAAGTAAATTGTCATTAACGCGATCCTTCTGCGAGGTACCGCGTCCGATTCCGAAGATGGACGTACCTTTCATCGCAATAATTATAGTGGAATTGTCATCATTGGAAAAAACATGTCCACGTAGACCATCTTCCTCCCAACCAAATCCTTCAGGTGGAGTTATATTCCAATCAGGTCCTAAATCTAACCAGTCCCCGTCGAAAGGAATTTTTTGGTAAGCATTGTAGCTCATCTTTCCAAGGGAGTAAATCGTTTCTTTATCAGTAATATCAGGAATCACGATTGCTTCCTGTTCCCATAAATCAGCTGGTGAATTCGCTTCAGAATAAATTCCTTTCATAGACTTATATCTATAATCAGTCAACGCATCGCGAGACTGATCCTTCAAGTGAACGGAATATCCTTTCTTCATTTTCAACGGCAATTTTGATTCACTCTCTGCGTAAACACTTTTCTTGGCCACATCTAGTCGATAATATGATATACTGTCCTCATTGAGTCCGTAATGAAATACATGCTGTAATTTGACATTAACCTTATCAGGCACATTTTCCGAAGATTTGATAACACTTTCAAATACTCCTGTACAACTAATCCTAATGATGAAACAAAAAAGGAAGAAAAAGCGCCTCAAGAATAGCAATTGAGACATTGCATGAATAGTTTGCTTTCCTTTTGTTTAAAAGAGCAACCGAAAAACGTTATGCGAATCTAATCCTCAATTCTAATAAATACAATGGGATAATTCAATGATTATGCTTTATCAGCTCATGTACATGCTTAACTCGTTTATGTTGCTCATAAATAGATGTTTTAAGTTACTTAACGCCTTTGGTAAGCAATAATTAATACATTACACTGCAGTAAGTTACGCATCATAGCGTGGTGTTGTATGCTGATAATGTCGCTATTTGATATAATATCTAGGTAATGGACACTGTAATTTGTGAATTTAGGATGAATGTATGGCATACAGGTTTTGTGACATGTTCTTCATAACGATACCGGAGCCTTAGACTATAATAATGCTATGATTGTAAGATTTATTTATATTGTTCCTAAATACGGCAATGTTCCTTCTCAGAAAAGACTTTGCAAATGTAACATGTTTTGCTATGGAGGACAAGGTATGAATTAATCATCCTTCGCTTTATAGTAGCACATTAGGTGCTTTTTATTCCCATGCTTAGCGGTAACCTATTTAATGGCAATAATGAACGCTTGAAATTTAACTATATTAGCAGTATGCGCAGCTCTTGTTGTTTCCCTAAAAGAATAAAGTCATATATGGATATATTCTCCTACATACGCATACTGATAACGATATCAACGTAAACATTTTTAAAGTCAGTTGGAAGAATTTAGATGTCCAATCTGAATTTTCTGTTTTTAAAGTCACCAAGACCTTCCAAATACAAATGCAAATCAGCAGTTTTGTTCAGCGTCAGAACCTTAGTTAGCATGATCTTTATCGTTATTTTAGCGATAAACATTTTTTCAAAGAAGTGCTAGGTCTCGTAAATAAAAAATAAAGACACATTGCATTGCAAAGTTTGCTTAACACTATTGAAGTTGAATTTTTATGTCTAGTAAACACTGAACTCTGGTTTGTGAGTAAATTATTGTTTGTAATGGGGAAAAGAAATAAAAAGGTATGATACTTTGTTAATCGGCCTTCTTTTTTTTTTTTAACAAAGATAGGTGACTCAGGGCAAAAGGGCTTACAATGACAAAAGTGAAATTGTCTTAGAGTAAGTGTACAAAGGTGCTTTTTTACGGGGTTTAAAGCTTTATTGGGATATTTTTAAGAAATACATTGAAAAGATCATTATTGTAGGAAATAGTCAGCTAACATGCAGAAATAAACAATTCGAAGGTTACTATAAAAAGCAAAATTTATTTCGAGGAAAGCCAAATGATGAGTTTGATAGCTTTATGGAATATATGAGAAAGCCCTTACCAACTACATTTCGTATTTGTGGATATCGTCACCATGCTTTTGAACTAAAAAACCATTTTGAAAAATACTACGTACCAAGCCTTAAAAATGTCGTCCATGAGGGTCAAACTATTCCACCTCCAACAGTGCTGCCTTGGTACCCAGATGGTCTTGCATATATTGTCGATGCGCAAAAAGATGTTATTCGAAAGAGCCCGCCTCTTAAACGACTTCAGCGGTTTCTTGTAAGTGAAAATGAAGCTGGAAACATTAATCGTCAAGAAGCGGTTAGCATGCTTCCTCCTCTATTCTTAGACGTTGAGCCACATCATGTAATTCTGGATATGTGTGCTGCTCCGGGATCTAAGACTGCGCAGCTTATTGAAGCTGTTTATAAAAAAGCCAATATCAAGGATGCTGCTCATGACAGCAAAAATCTCAAGAGTGTTGAAGGTCTTGTAATTGCTAATGACGCTGATCCCAAACGAGCCCAAATGCTTGTTCACCAAATCAATCGTTTAAATTCCCCGAATATTTTGGTTGTTAATCACGATGCATCGACAATGCCCAATATCTATGTCAAAGGTTCATCTCCTTCTGACGGCTTAAATGTAATTGAAGAAAAAAAAATTTTAAAGTTTGACCGTATTTTAGCCGACGTGCCTTGTTCAGGAGATGGCACTTTCCGCAAAAATTTGTCTCTTTGGAGGGAATGGAGTGCCAATAGCGCCTTTAGCCTTCACCCTTTGCAATTGAGAATTTTGATCAGAGGATTGCAACTTTTAAAAGTGGGTGGTTGTTTGGTTTACTCAACATGCTCCATTAATCCCATAGAAAATGAAGCTGTTGTAACAGCTGCATTGAAGGCTACTGGTGGTGCAGTTTCTCTTGTTGATGTGTCTAAAAAACTACCCCTACTTAAGCGTGATCCCGGTCTTTTATCTTGGAAGGTTTTGGATGATTCTCTTAACGAATTTCAATCACCTGCTGAGAACACCAATGATAAGATCGAGTTAACCGAATCCATGTGGCCTCTTCCTGAGGAGGAAATGAGCAAACTCCACATAGAAAGATGGTAGGTTTATTTGCCTGGATGAGAACTTTGAAACTTTATCATTTTCTAATCTCTTAATAGTGCCAGACTATATCCCCATATGCAGAATACTGGTGGTTTTTTTGTGGCCGTACTCCAAAAAACTGATCCTATTAATTCCCGTTCGTTTGATCCCAAAAAGTATACTGCTAGTATGGAAATTCTACCACCCGAGAACAAGAGACAAAGGACGGAAAAGGGTGTTGACGAAGCTTCTAATTCTACATTAACTAAATCTGGCAACAGTTATTTTGATGAAGAGCCCTTCGTATACATTAATCCTGATGATACTAGCATCAAAACTATTGTGTAAGTTATATTACCATGGCAGGCAAACTAACCCATAGTGATTTTTATGGTATCGATCCTAGTTTTCCCCGTGATCAATTTTTTGTTAGAAATCAAAGCGGTATTCCCGTTAGATCAATTTATTTTGCATGTTCTTTGTTCAAAGAAATTATTGAAGCCAACACGAATCGTGTGAAATTCGTGCACGGCGGTGTTAGATTCTTTGTAAAGCAGGAAATCAGTCAACTGTTGAAAGATTTCTCGCTAAAAGCTAACAAAGATATTTGCAATTTTCGTATTCATAGTAACGGTGTCAATATCATTAGCCCTTTCTTAAACGAGAAGCATTTTTACGATGCTGGGTTAAAAGATTTAAAAATTTTGGTTAAAAACGAGTACCCACATGTTGAGCAGTTTTCTGAGAGCGGAATGTTAAAAAAGGAATTTGAAAAAATGCCTCTAGGATGTAACATCCTTAGAGTGGATGCTCAAACAAAAGATGGTGCACTCATGGATATGTTAATATTACAGCCTATCTGGCGAAGCCCTACGAGCTGTAATTTAATGCTTGCTAGAAAAGAGAAGCAGTAAGTCACGTTTAATGTTTTTTGTTACTAACTTTAAGAAATCTTTCGTTGGAATTATTTGGAATGGACGTGTAAAAATAATTAAACTTGACATAAACTATACATATAAATAAACAATGTTTCAACGCCTACGGAGTTTTCGATGACTCTCGGTAATTAATAGAAGCCCATTTTCTTGATTTTGGAGATCATTAGCAGGCGGGATAGCATCTACATTAGAAGTCAACTGAGCATAAAGCTTATGTTTCTCACGTTGAGCGTCTGGATCTATATATGAAACATGCTCTTGTGGAGATGTCGGAGTTTCTGGTTTTGTAACTGATGACTTCCAAACAGTATCAATCTTGTCGCCCGGTACTGTCACGGATCTCCGAGGAAATATGGTTGAATCTTTTGAATTAGAATTTAGTTGAATCAATGTATTAGACCTAATATGGTTGTTTTGGCGCTTTTTAACCGATAATAAGGAAGGAGAATTATGAGGCGTAGAATGTCCTATTGGCTGCTGAGCAAGAGAATTTTGTAATCGTGTATCTCTATCAGACGTTGGAAATACCATATTATTTTGGTTTGTAAATTTTTTTATTTCTTGATTTTCTTTCTTATCGATAGCCCATGGAGAAACTTGATCAATGAATTTTCCGCTTTGAATGATGTTCCATAACCAAGCTACTCCGACGACTCTAACGTTCCATTCTGTAGCATGTTGTATTTTAAATCTAGTTTTCATACTGAAAGGTTCATTTGTGTTTACCAACAAAATACTTCGTTGGACCCCAAGAAATTCATGCACAACTGCTCCCAAGATGGTGAGAGCCTTCTTCAAATGCGAAAGTTCTTCCCCCTTAAATCCAGTAAGATGAATGCTAAGACCATTAAAATAAGGAACCAGAGATGGACGAAAAAAAGGTTTTGCTAAGGCATGTTCATCGATTCCAAAGATTTTTTTGTAATAAAGACACCTTTCTATCCACCACTCATTAACTGTAGGAAATGAGAAGATGGGCAATTCATCGACAGGGAAATAATGAGGTATAACGACAAAATCAATGGTAGAAGACAAAAATTCAGAAATCTGGCCTCCATTATCGCTCAAACATTTATGAAGCCTGGAGACCTTAGTGTTTGGAAACTCGTAAAGATAAAAAGTCAAATTTTTAAAAAGTTTAGCTTCGTTTTCGATGTTGAGTTCCGTATCTAATTCGTTTTCTTCTAAGGGTTGAACAGTTTCGGGAGTGAAATCATCCAGTAGTACTGAATTTTCTTCAGAACGGCTGGAAAATTCAAATTTTCCATTATTAAGTTCTTCCCATAAAATACTTCTATCTCTCTTCTTTCCCCGTTTCATAATCACGGGTTCTAAATCCGCTTCCTCCGCCAATGCAGCCAAGGATTGACCAGACTTTTCTTTATTCTTGCTTATTTTTTGGTTTTCAGAATAAGACTTTGCCTCCGTAGTATTGGGATCTAGACGAACATACGCGCCAAGTCCAATTTTTTCGGCTGGCATATCCAATTGGAAATACTGCGGCTCAAGGACAGCATTCCTTTGTATACTTTGCCATAACCATTCAACGCAAACTACGTTGATTTTCCACTTTAATGCATATTCATATTTGCGACCCGATGAGGTGCCAGCTATTAAATGAGTTACGTCTCTAGTTAAGTCAGGGCAAAATGTACCACCATGCTTAAGCACATAATTTTCAATACGAGATCTCTCTGGTTGGCCAATGTTGGTAAGACAAACCCGGCATTTAAATAGAGTTGGTAGAAAGTGTTTATCGACGAGCAGGCCATCATCCAGATCTTCTCCCTGTACCCAGCTTTCATAAAGAACAGGTATCCATTCACTAGACATAATCTTTATGTCTGGTCTGGATTTTGCGGCAAACTATTGAAAAGAATGTCAGCATTTACTCTTGAAGGATAGTGTAATTTGTAAGATTTTACGACATACCTTGTATTTTGGAGTATCAAAATCGCCGGCTATAAGATGCGTGACATCCTTAGTAAAGTCTGATCTATAGGCAGCACCAAGTTTAGTTGCTTTTGTAGATATCTCGGTCTGTCAAGTTAGTAACACAAATAACAAAAAATGCGATTCGTCGTGCAAAAATCTTACCCTTTGCTTTAAATCGATACTGGTACAACATATCACGAAGCCTTTGAGTGGTTTAGAAGAACCCATTCTTTCACTACCGACATTTATGAGTTCTAGGTGAGTAGGTATAGGTAATTTACGAGTACAAACGCGTCCATCACCACTACATATTATTGTGAGGAAATGCAAAAATTGGTAATGTTTAAAAGGGAAAATAAAGAATGTTTAGAGAAAATCGACTTTCGAAGGTTAAGAGTAGATTGAAGCTAAAACCAAGTTGTTATATGCTACCGTGGTGGGTGCGAAGATTGACAAATGGAGAGTCATAAAAGGCCAAAATTAAATTTTAAGCATTTATTCGAAAAACTCGACTGTATTGGCAATGTACACGATGCTGTATAGCTGAGTAGCATCATTGGTTTGGGGGAAATTATGAACAAGCACCAAGAGCTGGCTATTATATTATTCCTCATTTAACCTGTATCATAATTATAAGATTTATTGAGTAAGAAGATAGTATATGGACACCACCTTTGTCCTATATTCTCTCGGTAAAAAATATCCTCTTATCCAGTTTAATATTTATATTGGATTTTAGTAACGCAAAGGGATATTGCCCTAAAGGGTTCATAGTTATATGGAATATAACATAATATTACAATTTAAATGTAAGATGAATTTATTGATAATCTGAGCATCCCATTATCTTTAATTTCAATTAAACCAAGTCTAACTTTAAGATTGTGTATGGCATTTCGTGTATACAAGTTTGTTTACCAGCAGTGGCAATTGCTCAAGCTTACCATTAAAGCAAATACTTTTAAAGCAAAAGTTTGATTTTACAAAAAAACCGTAAGTATTCCATTCTAAATTGCTTCTTTCGTATATCTATACTCTTGTCGCTGCAAGCCATACAAGACCTACTTGCTTGGTAAAATAGGGCAGCAGTACGTACTGTAAGTCACCTTTAACAAAACACCACTTGTTGAATAAAAAGTTCATTAATCGGCGAACCTATCGCCTATATTAGATTAAAGGTCTAAAAACAAAGCATTGAGGGAATAGGTACTATTTCCTCTTTTTTAAGTCACAATGGATACGAATTCTCCGAAATCTATTGATAAAGATGCAAATTCGACTGAGGTAGATGCAGCTGAGCAAGATGCTGCTTCAGTTAAAATCAATTCTACCCGTGCATCCCCCAATGGAAGTGACTTGCTGAATGATGATTCTGAAGCTGCTAAAATTACTACAAATGAAAAACAGAGTTCTCCCGTGGATTCCCATAACGAAAGTCCAAATGATACCACAATTAATAAAGGCGAAGATGGGAATGAAAACGAAGTCGATAATGTAAATAACAATGACAAAAAAGAAGATGAGGATAATGTTGAAGAAAACGAGGAAGAAGCTGATGCAAACGAAGAGGAAGAAGAGGATGAAGAAGATGATGAGGAAGACGAGGAAGATGAAGATGAATCAGGTGGCGGTAGAAGAAAAAGGGCTCGCCATGACCGCCGCAACCAATTCCTTGATATTGAAGCAGAAGTAGATGAGGACGAGGAAGAGCTTGAAGATGAGGAAGATGAAATTGGTCGTGAAGATGGTTTCATTGAAGAAGAAGTTGGAGCGGATTACGTCGGTGATGATCGTCGCCATCGTGAACTTGACCGTCAAAGACAGGAACTACAATCTGTTGATGCTGAACGCCTTGCTGAGGAGTATCGTGAAAAGTATGGTCGTAGCCAAACTGTTGTTGGAGATACAAGCAATGTTCCCCAACGTCTTCTACTTCCTTCAGTGAATGATCCCAATATTTGGGCTGTTCGCTGTAAAATTGGCAAAGAAAAGGATATTGTTTTTACCATAATGCGGAAAGCTATGGATTTGCAATATACTAGCTCTCCATTAGAAATCATTTCAGCATTTCAACGTGACTCGCTGGTCGGTTATATATACGTTGAAGCTCGAAAGCAATCACATGTTCTAGATGCACTTAATGGGGTTTTAAATGTTTATACAAATAACATGATTTTAGTTCCAATTAAGGAAATGCCGGATTTACTCAAAGTTCAAAAACAGGTTGTTGAACTGTTGCCTGGTGCATATGTGCGTATACGCCGTGGAAAGTACGCCGGTGATCTCGCTCAGGTTGACAACCTTTCAGAAAATGGTTTAACCGCACGTGTACGTATAGTTCCTCGTATTGATTATTCCGATGGGTTGAAACGAAAGAATTCTGCCACTCGTCCTCAAGCAAGACTCTTTAATGAAAGCGAAGCATTTAAAAGCAATCCTTCTAAGTTTTCTAAACGTGGTCCTAGACTTTTCCTCTTCAACAATGAAGAGTTCGAAGATGGATTTTTGGTAAAGGACATTCGTATTTCCTCACTGATAACTGAAGGAGTTAATCCTACACTTGACGAGGTATCCAAATTCAATCCTAATAATGAGGATTTGGATCTCAGCTCTTTGGCTCTCAGCGTCAAAGGGGGCCATGCTGAATTTCAGCCTGGAGATCATGTCGAGGTATATGTTGGTGAGCAGACTGGAGTAAGTGGTGTTGTTGAAAATGTTCGAGGTAGCGTTATTACCATGGTATCCTCTGATGGTTTACGGTTAGATGTACCATCTCGGGGCCTGAGGAAAAGGTTTAGACATGGTGATTATGTAAAAGTTATAGCAGGAAAGTACAAGGATGACACCGGTATGGTTGTCCGCATTTCAAAGGACGAAGTTACTTTTTTGAGTGATACTCTTATGACTGAGTTGACTGTATTTTCTCGTGATTTAGGCGAAGCTAGTTCTGCACAAGCTGTTAACTCTGCATATGAATTACATGATTTAGTGCAGCTGGATGTTAACACGGTTGCCTGCATTTTTTCTGTCGATCGTGATACGTACAAAGTTATTGATCAGAATGGAGGGGTTAGAACGGTTCTTGCTTCTCAAATTACCATGCGCCATTCCAATCGCCGAGGTGTGGCTACAGATAGAAATGGGGCTGAAATTCGGATTGGCGACAAAGTAAAAGAGGTTGGAGGAGAGGGAAAGCAGGGAACGATCTTGCACATATACAGAGCTTTTGTTTTCTTGCATAACAGAGATATCGCAGAGAATAATGGTGTATTTTCCGCTCGCAGTCGTAACGTAGCAACAATTGCGGCAAAGGGTGCCCGTATTTCAGCAGATTTGACGAAAATGAATCCAGCTTTATCCAATGGGCCGGCTTTGCCTCCGGTTGCTAACTTGAAAAGAACGATTGGACGTGACAAAGCTATTGGCGCTACTGTACGCATCCGCAGAGGTCCTATGAAAGGATTACTTGGCGTTATTAAGGATACTACTGATGCAAATGCACGTGTTGAGTTACATACGGGAAACAAAATGGTTACAATTCCTAAAGAAAACCTGCTATATACTACTAAGACTGGTGAATTGATTAGCTATACCGAATTTATTGAGCGTTCTAGAGGAATAAGACCTGGTAGTATCAGCACCGCTGATGGACCAAATGTACCAAACTGGGCCCAAGGAGCCCGTACGCCTGCTGTTGCAAATGGTTCACGCACTCCAGCTTGGAATACTGGAAGTCGCACACCTGCGTGGAATTCTGGTTCAAAGACACCTGCGTGGAATTCTGGAAGTCGCACCCCAGCGTGGAACTCTGGGAATAAAACTCCTGCTTGGAATGCTGGCAGTAGAACACCTGCTTGGAATTCCGGAAATAAAACTCCTGCATGGAATGTTGGCAACAAAACCCCTGCTTGGAATAGTGGTGCTAAAACGCCTGCATGGAATGCTGGTAATAAAACTCCGTCCTGGAACAATGGTACTAAGACTCCAGCTTGGAATGCTAATCAGACACCTATGGTTGCTAATGGCACTAACACCTCATGGGGACAAACCCCTGCATACGGGGGATTCAGTGAAACTAACTGGGATACCGAAGATAATTCAAAGCCCTATACTGCTCCTACACCTGGTGCGTGGGCTGCTCCCACACCAGGTGGTTGGGATGATGAAGAAGGAGATTCACCCAAATATGTACCTCCTTCTCCTTAATTTAAAATCAAATTTTTGAAAATATCGACAGATAGTTTTGTTAAAATTGTTAAGACATATTCTAATTAACGTAATCTTGTTAATAATATTAAAATGATACGCACTTTACCAAAATGCATATATGTATATTTAAAAAAACTGAATCTCATAAAAGCATACATTAAATATTTGTAACTTTAACATAAACATACTTATAACATCGATGGCATGCCATCATCATCCTGAACTTTAGACCACTTCTGATTTATTTTATTAAGAATAGATTCAGGCACGGCGACATGACTAGAGTGTAGGTCTTGATGGTAAATAGGCCTAGGCAAATTTCTAATAACAGGAGCCTTCGGGTTATGACTATGAGATTGGCCCTCAACTTTAGTTAAATTGTCAAGTTCATCCTGATCTTCATCAGAACTTTCAGAAGATGCTTCCTTTTGATCGACTACAACTTTTTTTCCTGAAAGACTAATCGACAATACCTTCTTTTTTTTCTTTTCCTTTTTAGCCATGGCCTTTTGCATTCTAACAAGATTTAAAGCTTTCTCAGCTGGAGATGCCCAAGTATCAGAAGCTAGCGAAGTAGGATCAAAATCAGCAGCTTCGTCGATAATACGAGTTCGTTGAGCAGAGGTTCTATCAAAATTTAATAAGACATTTTTTCTTTCTTCAGCCTCCTGAGCTTTTTGCTCTAGTTGTTTAGGATCGAGAAAAATTGAATGCAAGGAGGAATTTTGCAACCTTTGAAAATTATTTTTACTAGAAACGGTTTTGCTTTTTCGTTTTTGATTGGCAGCTTGCTTTAAGCGGCTTCCCTCATGCTTCAACTCTTGAATTAATTCCAACTGTTGAGCTTTGCTAATGACAGGATTATCACAAAAGGTGCTAATTAAGATTAGTAAAAACTTGTTAATAAGATATAGTAGTAATATTACTTACCAAGGCCCAATCCCCTCAACAATGCAAATTATTTTTCCACAATTCAAACAATTGGGAGCCGCCTCATTAAGCGGATGCTTACGTCCTTGACAATTGCAGACTCTTCTTTCTGCTTTATTTATATTTTGAGATATCTCTATTTGACGTATAGCTTTTTCGATGTCGGCGAGACCTTCAATTCTGTTAGAAGAAGAGTTATTATGTTTTACACTTTTCTTTTCCGGAATAAGGTCAGAAGTCATTACGCCTGGAGAGACATTTTTCGTAGTTTTGCTAGATTTTTCATGTGATGAAATATTGTTTGATTGTGATTTATTCCTCGAAGCAGGATTGACTTTATACATTTCTTCATCATATCCTTTTTGCTTATTGTTAGCGATATAGAAACTTGGATGAGAAGATGTGGCAGTATTTTTTTGCCGAATATTATTATTTGGTGTCACATTCTTCTTGTTTTTCATGATCGATGGAGAATTACCAGAATGCGTAGAGTGAAATCTTTTTTGATTGAAGTCACTAATGAATTCTATAGTCTCAGCAGAATCCCCCAGTAAAGAAATCCAATAATCTTTTGCGGCTTCGGAAGAATCGACTGCTAAAGCAGTGCTTGTTATCATTGCGGCACTCTCATCGTCGACTGGCAAAATTTTCAGTACGTTCTCCTTCGTCCATTTTTCCATGTCTAACTTTCTAAAAGAATTCGTAGTTTAACGATTTCGAATAAAGTCTTTGAATAAAGAATCCCCAAGTAAAAAATACTATTGAATTATTTAAATGAGTTCAAGAAGTTCGTACAAATAAAATTTTATATGCTTTATGTAAATTTTCCAAAACAATATCAAGTTGGTAGTGTAATAGTATTCGCGATTCTAGGGTATGCAAATTTGCTACAGGGCAATGGGTGCTGAGAGGTGGATTGCCCAGCTCTAATCACAGCCTACTTGTCCTAAACAACCTAATGGGTGGAACAATAAATGCTGCTATAAAACAAAAATTTGAAAATGAAATATTCGACTTAGCTTGTTTCGGTGAAAATCAAGTGTTACTGGGTTTTTCAAACGGCAGAGTTAGTAGCTATCAATATGATGTCGCACAAATAAGTTTGGTCGAGCAATGGAGTACCAAAAGACATAAAAAAAGCTGCAGAAATATTTCAGTAAATGAATCAGGTACCGAATTCATTTCTGTAGGTTCAGATGGTGTTTTAAAAATCGCCGATACCTCAACGGGGAGAGTGAGTTCAAAATGGATAGTGGATAAGAATAAGGAGATTTCTCCTTATAGTGTGGTTCAATGGATTGAGAATGATATGGTCTTTGCTACAGGTGATGATAATGGTTGTGTTTCTGTTTGGGATAAGCGCACCGAGGGAGGCATTATCCATACCCATAATGATCATATTGACTATATATCTTCTATTAGCCCATTTGAAGAACGATACTTCGTTGCTACTAGTGGTGATGGAGTTTTGTCAGTAATCGATGCTCGTAATTTCAAAAAACCAATATTGAGTGAAGAACAAGACGAAGAAATGACCTGTGGAGCTTTTACACGGGATCAGCATTCAAAAAAGAAATTTGCTGTTGGTACTGCCAGTGGAGTTATAACTTTATTTACAAAGGGTGATTGGGGGGATCATACCGATCGCATTTTATCGCCAATTCGGTCCCATGATTTTTCAATAGAAACAATAACTCGTGCTGATTCTGACAGTCTGTATGTTGGCGGAAGCGACGGATGTATACGTTTGTTACACATTCTTCCAAACAAATACGAAAGAATTATAGGGCAACACTCTTCGCGATCAACCGTAGACGCTGTGGATGTTACTACCGAAGGCAATTTTTTAGTTTCCTGTAGTGGAACCGAACTAGCTTTCTGGCCGGTTGATCAGAAGGAAGGAGATGAGTCATCCTCCTCTGATAATTTAGATAGTGATGAAGATTCCAGCAGCGACTCTGAATTCTCGAGTCCTAAGAAAAAGAAAAAGGTGGGAAATCAAGGGAAAAAGCCTTTAGGAACTGACTTTTTTGACGGTTTATAATTCAAAACAGCTTTGATATCTATAAAATTGCACAATCATTATTAAAATTAATTGTCTGTATATTTAAAAATAAAAGCGATCTTCCTAAATTAACTAAACTAAACATCTTCATTAGAGAAAAGAAACATTGTGCTTCGAAAACTTAAAATGAATTCACTAACACTAACACTAAAACTACAAAACCTTTGAACCCCACAAGTTTGGTAGTGATTAATACCTTACAATTAATAAATAAAAGCCTGACTCAGTCTATGCTTTTTAATTCTTTCAAGTCGAAAAGTGACTCATACCAAGGTGTGTGAGTGGGGGAGGCTTTCGTCGTCTATAATAGTAACGAAACTGTTAGAAGCGAAGCAAATAAATAAAATACTATAGGTTTGGCTCGTACAGAAGAGGTACCAGAAGTGGTTGATGCAGATAACACAGTAGGAGCATAGTTTGAAACGGCACTAGGGTTGTTCACGGTTGTTCCATTCCAGCAGTATTGTTCAAAACAAGAAGAGCATTGACTAGGAGTAGACATATTTTTGCGCTCCAAGGAACGTTGTATCATGGCGCATGCCAAACAGACTGCAAATGAATCGCTGTTGTTTTGAGTAGCCGATAGAGCAGCATTTTCAAGAATGCCACTGGACAAAGTGTCATTCATAGACATGGTAAACGTGGAAATATTGGAATAGTAAACCCAAGGATAATTGGGGAAATAAACAAGAAGAGGAGGTGTATTGTTATCTACGGTATGATTACCTGCAGTAGTGTTTCTGCCGTCACATCCAAAGAATGTTGGATGAGTGTTCAGTCCCAAGGAAATGATTGTGTCCTCATCAGGGATATACGGGAAACCTCGAACATCAACACTTTTATTGGCGTTATAAGTTATAATCCTTTCATATGTAGTAACAATAGAAGAGCCATCAGGCCAACCATTAGAATCATCATAAGTTGCGTCAACAGCAAATATAACGTCAACAAATCTTTGAGGATGTAACAAAGGCCAAATAGGAATGTTCTCATCGTCTTCACCACCATCTACTAAATCAATAGTATCGAATCGCTCAAAAGGGTTTTTGACGGTGGTGTTTGTAGTCGTGAAATTCTGATAAGGATTGGGGTAAGGAGCGATGTCATTTTGATCCTCAGAAAGTTTTTCAAATACTTTATGAATAATATCATAGAGAGTACTATTTGACGTTACTTCCTGACTCCATTCTAACAGAAACGTGTTGAACAATGTAGCTGAAGTACCCATAACAAAACCGGCATTATCATAGTTACGAATGCACTTATGGTCTGGTGGAACACCATTCTTTAAATGGGTACCGACGTATTCCATAGGGAGAAAAGCTTTAATACCATTGTCCCAAGTACCAAACTCGTATGGAGTAAATTCGAATATACTGGTGTTGGCAGGGATAGCTTTTTCCTCTTCCAAACGACTGTCAGATATAATGATGGGATAAGGATAGTCGGCATTTTGGAACCAAGTTTGGTTTCTAATGCTAGAAAATGTGATATTTGGACCACCTTGGGTAGCATCGACAAGCTTACGAGATAAAGCGCGTCCCCAAAGATCGGTCAAAGAAGTATCGAATCCTGCATCTTTCTTTTGATCAATCTCATCATCCAGGTCGTCATAATAAGCAAGATTTTCGACAACATTGTCACCATGAGGAGCAAAGACACTATGTTCCAAATTCCAAACGTTGTCACGTAGATAAGTAATATTGGCAAAGTTATTAACAGCTACGGAACCGACCAGCCATGAACCACCAGAAAGACCAGCGATATACATGGCGGATTGAAGAATTCCAGCAAGTGAAGAACCATTGCCATTTCGAGAATCGAAAGCATTTAAAACACCTCCTCCGTGGACCATAGCGCGGAGTCCACCGCCAGAAAATGCAAGTCCTAAACGAGGGCCATCTGAATCATTAATCACAGAGTTTACATCTACGTCCAAACCAGTGTTGGAAATAAAGGACCTCATTTGTGTATTGATTTTGGGGATACGTTTATCAATGAAACTTTGCTCGCCTGAACTTATTCCGTCAGAAGCAGGTCGTAGCATATAGTCACTAGGACAAGTTACATTATAAGGCGCGTATGATCCAACACTGTCGCGCTTGGAAAGCGAAATCGCCAAAGCCTCTCGTTTTTGCATTAATGAAAGAGGCGTGTCATGCATGCCCGGTCTCATTAAGTCAGATTCCCCAAACTCATACGGATCCGACATTTGCTCGCGACAAGGCGGGTACGCCAAGGCCGGCAGGATCTGGAGCAGAGCGAGTATTCCAAAACAATTAAATAACATTGTCTTTTTTTTTTATAGTTAAACCGTCTTTAGGTCAATAAATTTGGGAAATTATGCCAAAATCTACACACCGCTTTGCTTGAACTCAGAGATTAGAAGGCCGTTACAAAAACGCGCTCAAAACAAACGATGGAATCAACGACTGTCTCTCTAGACCCACAAAAGTTTAGAAAATTGACTATACCCTCAAACAATTTTCTTGTGAACGAAAACAACACAACAACGGAATATTTGTAAACGGATGGTGAAACAAATTAAACCAAAAGCGCCCTACTACGTAAAAATTTTAAAACTCCTTATAGCTGAAATTCACCCGTATTCCAACGCAGCTCTTACTGTATCACTGTATCTGCTTACCGTGCTGTTATTTCTGCTCCGGTATATGAGGATCTGATTATTGTAATTTGTGTCTAAATAAATGACAAGTTAGTATCCAAAGTTATTGATTTTTATTAAAAAGCATAGCGTCTCAATGTTAAGATAAACACTGGATTTTGCTCTTGAATTTGGCGAAACGCTTGACAATTCCATGGTTTATAAAATTTTCTGTTTGCGGTATTGCGGAATCAAATGCGAAACCATTTACCATTTCTGTTCATCGGCAAACGTCGCATCGTAACCGAAAACCTGGGATTCATCTGCTTTATGTTTCATACAAATGACTTGCAGTTTTGCAATTTCATTCAACAAATTCATGAATTCCTATTCTTTTTCTTTTATTCCAATTAAATACAAGCTCATGCCTAGTCTCCAAGCAAATCCCCCCTTACACTTTCTTACCCTAAAAGTTAGTAGTAGCTAAAGTAGCGACTTGTGCGATAATTTTAATATTGGGAAAAGGCAAGTTGAAAGTGATTCAGCCTATATATATATGTATATATATGTAAGCAGAGACACATATGTCTATCTTTGACAGATTTTTTAGATTCCCATTTTGTAGATCAAAAAAGGTCCATTTACATCCCCATGATGTAAATGCCCTTCCGTTCTATGCGAAAAGAGACCGAGACTGTCGGTCCTTTAAATATCGCTTAATATGTAAAGTTGTTGTGTAAATCTATATTTTGAGCAGTCGCTGAGACGCAAGCCTTTACGTTGAATTTGTTGCTCATCTTCTGGTCAACTATGACTGCTTTAAAGTTCACATTGGGATGAATGTTGCTAAGCTATATATCTAAAATCCTTAACGACGGAAACATTTGCAGGTTAAGTATAGGAGAATGTAGCGTTCAACCGGGCTGGTTATTTCAACTGCGCCGCCCTCGGATATTAAGTGTGCCTCTTCGAAACCGGACCTTTCTAAGGAACTTGCAGATTGTCCTTGACTATTATTTAACACACATTACTGGCATCAAATTAGTCGCATTACATTACAACTGGCCGCATTTTACATAATTGATTAAAATATGAATCACAATGTTTATTTATTAACTTCCTTCAATCTTTGGAGTCATGGTGTATATAAAATATCATCAATCTCTCTCAGTAACTCTTTTTTTCCTCATAGTTTCATGTTTGTAAAGTCGCTACATCTAATGACATCACAACATATCTTCAAGTGTCTTTCTTCTTGTAATTATGCTCTTTCAATTCTACATAATATATGTTTAGCCAGTTTTCTTTATTTATCAAAATGTTATTATCATACACACATACTTACTTCTGTTCGATTAGATTTTTGTAAATCGCATGCGCATACCTATATCAAAAGCAAAGCCTCAACTTAAAGTTAACTCGGATCCCATTTCGTTTAGACTTAAAGCATAAAATGCACACTTGCTAAATAATTTTGCAAAACACGTAACTCACAGTCATCGGATTAGAAAGTAAAGCCCGAGGCCGAGCAAAACCCGCGCAACTACTACAATTTTTTTCTCCCATTACTCGTTGTGATGTATTCTATACTGTCTCATCTACATCCCCACTACTTCATTGATTAAATTGCGTACAGTTGATATAATTTGTAAATGATCGTATAATCTGTTTTACGTTAACTAAATTTTTTCATTTCTACATCTCCTTCCTCATCCTAATTAATGAATTATAGGCTGTATGTTAAAGTTCACTATTCCTTGTTCAAGTATAGCAAACCTTTAAAAATCAAATTTTATCATACAAAATATATACATATAAATAATAATTTTTTGAATCAAACAAAACAAAAAAATTACAGTCAACTTATTTATATAGACAAACAACATTCTTATTACAACCAAGAATTAAAAAAATGACTTATTTTCGCAACTATATATAACAGCAACTCTCATAAACAACTAGAACACGTCCAATTTGGAGCCGTCAACAAAACTGAATTACAGCAAACGAAAGCTCACAATAGAAAATGAACAAAAAACATTCCGAAGAGAGGGTAAATTAGAATAAAATACTTTCGGAAGATAACAAAATAGTCTCCCTAATTAGAGCGGAGTGAACGTTCAGTTTAATAATCCGTTAACAAAAACCCATATCGCGTAATTGGATTGATTCACATATATGGCTAGGTTTGATTTATGCTAAGACAGCAGACATTGTATAGATTTTTTTTAAAAACTTTTTTCCAGGCATAAGCATTGCCCTCTATCTTTTGCTTGTGAGCAACAGATATGTCGTATAAATACTGAAGAGAGAAAAGTTTGCATGCGCCTTTCCTTAAATGCCTTCACCAAGACGGCAAGTAGGATTGTAGACAATATCATCATTAGCAGCGCTGTCATCATAAAGACCGCTCCAGCAGTAGTTATAGTAGCATTGTTGGCACTCGGGGCTAGCAGTGATGTTGTTACGCTCCAAAGTACGCTTAACAACGGCACAGGCAAAACATTGACCAAAGTAGGTGTCATTGTCAACGGTAGAGGAAATAAGGCCGTTGGTAAGAAGTTGTTGAATCATGTCTTCAGTGTAGTAGGTGCGATCAGTGGAAATGTTAGTGAAGTAGTTGTAAGGAACGTTGGGAAGATAGATAACCAAAGGAGGAGTGTCACGGGTAACAGTGTGGTTACCAGCAGTGGTGTTACGACCATCACAACCAAAGAAGACAGGGCGATCGTTGAAGTGAAGACTGACAAAGGATTGTTGGCTAGGAACGTAGGGGAAACCCTTAACATTGGTGTTTCCGGCAGCTTGGGCAGCAACGACACGCTCATAAGTTTGGACAAGAGAGTTACCGTTGGGCCAGAGCCATTCACTGTCATCACCATTGTCAACGGCAACGATAACATCGACATCACGACCCTTTTGCAACAAAGGCCACAAAGGAATCTTCTCACCAGTAAGGAAGGTATCAACTAAGTTAAGGGAAGAGCTGGAACCCAAGTTGTTGGCAGCATCAGAATTAGCACTCTCAACACCTTGGAAGGGGTTGGGAATGGAGATGATTTGTTGACCGTTTTCAGAAAAGTTACCTTTCAAGTATTGTTGGATGATACGACCGTTCTTGGTAGAAGAGTCATTGAAGTTACGCATTATCTTGTTGAAGTAAGTAGAAGAAGCACCCATCATGAAACCAAAGTTGTCATAGTTGATAACGCAAGAACCATTGCTGCTAGCACCATTGTTTAAGGTAGTACCCAAGTATTCGGTAGGAATAAAGGAGTTGATTCCATGGTCAAAGGTACCGAAAACGTTGGGGGAAGCTTCAAAGAAAGTAGTGTTAACATTGCTAATATCCTCACCATAGTTTTGGGTAGCAAAGGTAATGATGGGGTAAGGGAAGTTGGCATTGCGGTACCATTCTTGGGAAGTAATACTAGACAAAGAGACATTAGGGAAACCATAAGTAGTGTCACCAAGGGTACGAGAAATCACACGTCCCCAGTAATCGGAAAGACTGATGTTAAAGCCAGCATTGGCCTTTTCGGCAACTTCATTCATAATAGAACTGTAGAAATGAGCGTTGAAAACAATAGCACTCTTGGGATACATCAAAGGGTGGTTGAAAGCCCAAAGTTTGCTAAAGTCGTTAATGGTACTGAAATTGTTGAGAGCAATGCCACCAACAGTCCAGGCACTACCATCAGTACCAACGAGATAGTCAGAGGCTTGAAGGAGACCAGTCAAAACAGTGTGGTTGTCGTGACGAGCATCCATGGCAGAGAGGGCACCAGAACCCAAAATCATGGCACGTAAACCACCACCGGACAAGGCAATACCGATAGAAGGACCTTCAGAGCCAGAAAGAGTATCGGCATTCAAACCAGGCAAGTTGGCGTTACGAAGGAAGTCCTTCATGGCAGTGTTGGTAATAGTAGAACGAGTGCTCAAGTATTCAGACTCGGCGCTAGGAATCTCATTGCTGGAGAGACTCTCGACAATGTTATCAGAGGGACAGTCCACATAATAAGGAGCGTAACTGGGTCCCTCTTGCTTAGTGCTATGCTTCTTGGCACGCTTGAAGACCTTGACAGAACCATCGTCTTCAGCAGCGGGAAGAGCAAGGGCAGAAAGGCAGGATGCCAAAAAGAGCATCCACAGGCTTAATCCGCGGAAAAGCATTTTGAATATTTAAACTAAAATGTTGAGAATAGATATGCAAAGATGTATGCAAATTAAATCCCCAAATGAACGTTCAAAGTTGGGAGTGGGACGGAAAGGGTATATAAGAAAAAAAATTTAATAAACGTCACACGAGTGTATTACTTTCCGAATGACACCCAATCAAGATCTCGGACTGATACTATTCCGTAAGTCGGAGAGGAAAAAGTGGTAAAGTAACAAAAACCTAGAATTTGCAAATAGTGGACGAAAACACAAACCCCACAATAGATAGAACTAAAGAAGGCAGGAAAACGGGACTAAAAACAAAATGAAAGAACCTGGCAAACGAAGTTTAATGCAAAGGTTCAAAATGAATAAAATCTTTTCCCTAAAGGATAAATAATAAATATTCAAAAGGAAGATGTAGGAAAGTGCTAAAAGTACAACGATTTAAAAAGTCCACGACGACCTTTTTTTGTTTGAGTGAGTAATAAGAAAGAGAAAATTAAAAAGGAATAACGACGAGAAAACCGGAAATCGCACCAAAGGATACACTAGGAAAGAAAAGTGTGATGATGATACGAGAAATTATGATGAAGGAATGAGGGAATCACTGAAAAAAGAAATTAAGCCAAATCACAGTGTTGGATCGTAAAATATGTTTTTGGATTCAACTAATGCGAAAACGCTCTCTAACCGAAAGAGTGTTAGTGTTTTCTTTTTTGGGGTATTTTTCAAAGAGCTAAGAAAAAGGGAGCAATCACAAGAAAGGAAAATGCAAAATTCCTCGCTTGGATGGATTAAGATTTAAATAAAAGTAAGGAAGATGATTAGGGATTCCAAAAAACGGAATTTTTTGTTTTGAAACAATGAACAGATCAAGGAAAGTTGTTTGATTGCGATGGTGGTGAAAATGCCTGTGCACCAGCACCACTTATATACCTGGGACCAGTCGCTCGGAACAAGGTTTCAGTGCATACAGTCTATAATTTTACATGGATTATACAAAGAAAAATAAAATAAATCATTTTATGTATTTTATTTTCAAGTTTTTGATTCTCATTTTTTTGACTTCAACTTGCATCTACCCCACAATCTTGACAGAATCCATGTCTGGGGCCCCGTGAGTACCGGCAACTGACCCTCTAAAAATTAGGAAGCAACTGCAACATTGGTCCAGAGCTGCGACGATGTATCCAAGCAACTGGAGTAATAGTGGGATAGAGTTATCATCAAAATAACGCTGCCCACAAGAAAGGATGGGATGTTTGTCTACTGGCAAAAGGTACACTGGGGAAAAATACAAACACTCTACTCACCGTTTAAACCCTTCTATACTACCGCTGGTCAGACAAGCTTCTAATTTTTTTACGGATTCTGTTGTAAATTGTTAGAATTCTTGTTTTTTCTTCGTTGTTCGTCAGTTTAACCCCGCCAAAACCCAAAAAAAAGTGTTTGAAACACTATTCTAAAGGTGTTCGCCCCTCACCATTCCGGTAAGAAATCAGGCAAGTATCCGCTCAAAAGTTTGGCGGGGAAGAAGGAAAAGAGCCTAAAGTCGGACGAACAAATGCGGGGTGGTGTAGAGGAACGCAGTCTAGAACAATGGAGGAACACATGCGCAGTGCAAAAATGTCTACCGCAAGAGCAAGAAAATTTTCGCACCAATTATTAGTTAAATGAGGAGCATCACATGAAAAAGTGGGACATATCCAATCACCTCTCAGTATTTTGTTCACTTTGCTCCCCTCGTTTTCCCATAGTGTGGAGAACATTCATGAAAACCAAACCTTCCGCCAATCAAATTACGGTTTGAAAAATTCTACGTTTCTATTCGCCGTCATTCGGAACAAGCGAGCTTCCACCTTTTACGTTGACATCATTGAAAAATGGAGATAATGGGGTTAAGGAAAGTGTGGGGCTAACCTTCCAAGTTACCTTTCCCTCCATGACGTGGAGTACATTTAGGCTCGTAAACTAACGTGCGTACGTTGGACTAGCTATGCTGCACGCTATTTGTCAAAAAAGGATTTGCAGCATGCGAGCGAAAGTCAACGAAGACGTGTATGCGAGGAAACCGGTGTGGAACAGTGTTCTAGGACTATACCTGAACAAAATTGTGGGGCAAGTTTATTTTCGCTTTTGCTAATGCCCTTTTTTTTTGGCAATTGCCTTGAGTAATGGACATTCAGTGTACTTTGTTTTATTTACAAGCTTAGGAAAAGCGAGCTGGTTAGGAGCACTAGTAAACACAAAGCACACTTTTAATTAAGCAATGTTATAAGTAATTAAAGTCTGTATATATTAAATATTTTCAAAGACAACTACTAATTCATTTTCAAATTATCTCTTTTCACATTTCTTTGTAAGAGCATACTGTGCGATGTTTTCGAGGGAAATTTATTGATTCTTTTTACTAGTGAGACTCTATCATTACGAAAAATATATAATAAACATTTCCTTTTTATTAAGTTCACGTATAAATTGTTTCTACTTTTATAATTAGCATCTCGTTTGACAAACAGTAATCATTGAAAACCACACAATACTTCATCTTATATGCAGGTGCGATTGACCACCATCGTAACAGCCAACCCTGCACAGCGAATATGCTCAAAGAAAAATAAGTTAACTTTCTTTTACTTTTTAATTTACTAAGATTATGGATTGCAAGGTTTCTAGCTTGTTGCAATCGGTATGAATAGCCAAAAACTATTAAGAATTCATACAAACCGATCTATTTTCGCCGAATACTATAAACGCTACTGCAGGTAAGTAAAAAAGTAAATAAATGTTATTTCAATAATTGGTCTCTCCTTTATATCTTTTCTTCAAAAAAAACAAAAAAATAAAAAAGAAAGAAAGAAAAGAAGAAAAAAAGCATGAGCCATTATGTTTATTCGTTTTACAAAATGCAATTGCCATTAAATAATATTTATGAATTATTAAGCACGGTAAGAATGAAAAAAACTTTATTGAAGTTAAAAAAAAAAAAAAAAAAACAATACAATAAAATAAAATAAAATATATATGAAAACACTTATAAATTATTAATTATTATTTTTTTTATATAGACAATAAATTTGGTCTATTCAACTTTTTAATTTATATTATTCCAATATCACCGACACATACTATCATTTAACAGACGGTTTGCAAATAGCATGTCTATTTACCAAAGATTCAAAATATCACTATCAAGTCAATAAGTATATCTTGTAAAACCGGGAAAATTCAAAATACTGTTAGCAATCATCAAACCAAAAAAAAAGCAAAACAAGTTGTATTGTAATAAAAAGAATAACACTAAAGAACCAGTTTGGGAACATGAAACTTTTCAATTTTTTATGTACTATGTACAATAGATAACCAATAAATACAAAAAACAAAACAAAACTGAAAACTCGGGGTATTTAAAAATTATTTTAAACTTTTAGACCTTTTTATTAACCGAGTATATGCAGCTGCGATTAAAATCTCTATTGCACAATGGTTCCGAGTAACTGGAACTTTTGTCCATGTTCCACGTTTGCCCCTCGTTGCTGCATCTAAAAGAAATGAAGGAGTTGGATTTTTAATGACTTTATTCACTTCACGGTAATTCAATCTGGGGATAATTGTAATATCTCCAGAATATTTCTGGGTGATTACAGATTGAAGCTTCGTGAATAATACCGAAAAAATGCCTAGTTCTGCAAACAAACGAAATGTCAAGCTAACTTCCTGAGCAGCCAAATCAATTGCCTTCTTACAACAGCGCTCAACCCAATTATGAGATGTTGGATCCATAATAAACGGAACGATGTGAAAGTTGACTTGTGATACGATAAAATGATTAACATGGAACAGCTCCGTTAGTTTAGCATGCGGAATGTCATTATCAACAGATCCGTCCATCCATAACGGAGCATCTGTTACACAAAATGCCGATACTTCTCTTGTTAAAGGGTCTCTTTCCCACAAAGTAGCTCGTTTGAATAAAAAGGGAACAGAGCACGTTGCGACACTAAAAGGGCTTATTAGAATGGCGAACTTAAGGCACTGATAAATAAACTTACACCGCACTCCACACTAAAACATTTGGAGCAGTAATGTAGTTAAGTAAACTGGGCATCTCAAACAGGCTTCCACAAGACACAGTAACATTTAAAATATATCCTGAACGATCATATGCCTCTTGGAAAGTGAAATCTCCAATAAGCAGCTTCATTACCCTTTCCAAATGGCTGATATCCAAGACACAGCCTCTAGTGAAATACTGTTTGACAGACTGTATAACTGATGGTGGTGCTGCATTGGGATCAGTAAAGACACTGAGATCACCTGTATGAAATTGTCTAAGCAAAATCTCCTGCTCTTCTTTATTTCGGACTGCTGCCGCGCACGCAACAATTGCACCAGCAGATGAACCACAGATAATTTTAGGTACCAAACCTTGTTCATGCAAAGACTGTAAAACACCAATATGTGTCATACCAAACGTTCCACCACCACTTAAGATCAATGCTGTATTGCCAGTCGTAAGTTTTAAACGAGAAAATTCAGTAATCTTTTCATCCAACGAAAGATCAGGCGTTTCCTCTAAATACGTCAAGCACATCAAAACCTCTTGAATGAACTCATCTATCAATTTTTTTGTCCCTGAATGTGCATAATTATATAATCTACTATTATCCATATTTGCAAAGTCTCTTGCAACTGAATTTCGTAAAAGTCCAAGCAAAAGTCTCGTATTTTTAGACAATCGATGTCTTCGCAGTTCATGCAGCCGACTCTCGACTAAAACATAGTCGTACTCATCTGACTCCTTTTGCTCTCTCCATTGATATTTTCCTGGTTCCATTAGTAATAAAACCAAGTAAAATCTTACCTTCTATGACATCTAATTTTTCCGCAGCTTCAAGCCATGTTTCATAGCTTGAAGCATATTCCATCTGTAGTTTAATTTCATTTTTAGACATTTACATCGATTATTGACAAAAATTATCCAACGACGTCCTCTAAATGTGAAACTTAACTAGTTGTAGGGAAAGGGAAGATGATCATATGGTAAGGTAAAATATAGTTCGATACATGTGTCTTTCCATATAAAATGTAGGAATTAGAATAAAACAATTTCCTTTAGATATACTGTTAAAAAATAATCTTTCATTAATATCATTATACAATGAAAATGAATCAATCTATCCGTTTCACGTCAATTTCAACTTCCATATTACGACAGACCTTCTACGTTCTTGGAATTTATGATACAATTATACTCAAAGTATTATATTTGTGTAATTATTTTATGTAGAGAACGGCCATTGCGATCGTGGTCTTCCTACTTGATTTTATTTGCTTGTAAAAAAATCCCAACATTGTACTGTTTACTCGCATGAAGGCGGCCAACCTACCCGTTTTATTTTTAAATCATGTTCGGTATGTCATTTTAACGACATTATATATAATATATTTTCAATTTTAATTCAAAAGAGAAGTAAGAAGTAAACACCAGTTTTCTGGGTTCATCCTTTAGTTTGAATTGTTTCGCTGGCAAATGGGTAAAGCTTTCTCTTACTCCACTGTTGGTTGTTCTTTGTTAAAAAAAAATTTGATGAGTTTAGAATAAACTTGTTGATTTCTGAAAACAAAAGAATTTAATACCAACAACTATGTGCAAGGATCAGTCTTTCGTATCCTAGTTTTGAAGGCTCCGTTGTTGAAAATTTCATAAACAATCGTTGAAGGGTTTCGGAATGCACGAGGAAGGAATGTTAATCCAATAGCGTTATTACATTGCTAAGCTGTACAATATCCCCTATGTTCTCGTACTTATTTAACCAAAAAAAGTTCTTTCATGAAAACTAATATCTTATTAATGAAGTACTCACTCCAAGAAAAAAGATAGTCTGCGTAGCTAAGCATGCTGCAAACTATTTTTTTTATTGATACGAATTGTTTTCAAAAAGCTCATAACCTATTGGCGAGCTCTACCATAATGTTAAAATATTTGCGAAAATCACATAGAAAGTAATAAAAATGCTTTGGCAGAGATAGATACATTGAAACTTCAATGCAGGAGGATCTTAATTTGAATTTCATGTTTTTTTGGGAAAAAACCAACAGCTCCTTGAAACGAGACGAGAAGAAGCCTTGAGGTTTGAAAATGATAACCCTTTAATGATAATGAGTTGAATTGTTTATATACAAATTGATTTTTCAGGAAATTCAGAATCACTGGCGAAGGCGACTCCTTTTTCCAAATCAAAGTTGAATTCGGGCTCTGTCCTTTCAGAGGGACGGATGCTAATTATGTTGTTGAACATTAATAAGCATCCACACAGTTGAAAGATACTGTAAACGTTGGATGCGGCGACAATTATAAAGAAAAACTTTTGCGTGTTGAGGCTGCAAGAGATAACGTTTCGTGCATTCAGGATTTCGCATAACATATATGGGTTCATTGAGAAATAGATTATAGTGCAGGACCTTAAGCACATACTGAAGAAGGCATCAATCGTGGACCAGAGGAGTACGAGATGCTCCCAAGATAATTTTTTCTTTACATTAGTTAATTTTAAACTTGCATTCAATCATTTGATGATTCTTACCTTCCAAGCAAAGAAAATGCCAATGGCTCCAAAGAGCATGGTTTCGATTCCCCATATCATTACATTTTTCCATCCTTTAAGCAGGCAATAGAGTAATGAGAGGTTCATGCCGACAATGGCAGCAAAGATAAATAAACATGGCAATTTAATATATTCAATTGACTTTACGAATTTGCCGATTTCACTTATGCACGACATTTTTTTTTCTTAATTATTTAAACTGGTTTTTTTTTGGGTTATTGTAATATGTTAATGCTCAGTTTAGTTTAGCTTGCTCTCAATATATAAGTAATTAAAATGTAAACAAATTTCCATCTAAACAAAGGCACGAAACATAAACAAATGTTTTCATTAGCTGACATTAATTAAAAATAACGCTCATCGACATCCACTGCAGAAAATGGACAAAATCATGAAAACATGAGTGGCCGCTTATGCGAAAATTAAAAAGCCTAGAAATATGAGACTTTGCTGATTATTACTTTATTTTTAAATTGATAGTATACATGATTTAAACCAGCCTTTCCACAAAGCTTGGTCATATTGTTTAAAAGTTCACATTTGCAGAAATTTATTATTTATCTACTTTTCCTAAACATTTGGATATATGTTTATTATGTCTTTGTAAACTATAATTCCAGACATACATAGCAACTTAAATATCCCTTTATAACTTTTTTTTCGAAAAAAAATAAAAAAATAAATAAATGCATTTGTTTACATGCGTATTCGATTTAATCAAAACAAATGAGCGCAGTGATTTCTTTTGTTTTTTTTTTTGGCTATTTTCATTATCTCACGGTAACGTCATATAGCTCACTTCATCAAACAACCTTAAAGCTGTTAAGCGAGAACTGGTACTCTTCAGAAAATAGTTTCATCATTTCTTCTTCCCCTTACAACCTCACCAACACCTTCATCTGTTAAGGCCTCATTAATACTTACAAAAAGGTGTTTATGAAGAAGTTTATTTGATAGATAATGAGCCATGCTTCAAAGAATTATAACGCGCAGTTAACTGCTGCTGCTGCGTCCACCGCACTTCACGGAACGAAAAAAATTTACAATAGTAATGAAAATGATAGAGCCGTAAACTCGTTTTTGGGAAATAGAACTTCTTATGGAGAGGCAGTCAATGGCTCACCTCAATATGATTACATGCGCTCTCGGATGTCTACGTTAGGAAGTGCCAATCAACCGATGGCTCCTCCTAGTCTGCGAAATCGTAGTTCTGTGTATTTGCCTACACCAGCAGGCCCTCCCCAAATTCCTGTAAATACTGGAAAGCGCTATACGCTTACTTCTTCCTCAGCAAATTATATGACAAAGTCAGAAAGGCAGATGAGGCCTCCAAAGTCCTATGACTTTCCACCATCTCAACAAGTTAGGCCGAGTACCTCGCGCTCACCATCTTACGCTTCTTATAATTCAGAGGAAGTTAATTTTCAATCTTATCAGGATCCTCGATTGCTTCCTCGTACTTCTCAAATGTACATGCCAGATAACAACTATTCTCCTGCAGTAAAAAGCCCTGCTGCTCAAAGAAGATCCAGCAGTTATATGGTACCTGCTAATTCTCGTGGGTCACCTGCTAATTATAATACTCCTTATTATCCTACTGCAATCCCTCCCCCAATCGAAGAATATAGTCCTTCCGTTAGCCTTCCCACATCTCCAGTTGCTGAAGAATCGTATAACAATGTTCAACGTTCTTCTACTGTTAGAAATAATACCACTCAAAAGTCGGTACTCAAAAAACCAAGCAGAAAAATGTCACCTGCTTATACATCTAGCTACAGACAAAATAGTCCTTCATCTCAAGTTCCCCCAGTTAGCAAAAAACACGTCATTATTTATGAGAACAAGGAAGGATCGTCTTCCTCTGAATCTGTTTACGAAGACGTCTTTGAAGATTTTGATCCCTCGGGGTCAAATCAGGCGTCTTTGAGGTCGACGTCGACTATCCATTACACTCCTTCGTCTAAAAGAATATCTGTTATTCCGCCTAATACTAGTAACATTGGTTCACGAGTAGTTAGCAGGTCTGGGCAGAATAACAACCAACCTGCCCAACCTGGACAGTACAATCAGCAGTCGCAACCTGTACAGTCCTATCAATCAGGGCAATCTACCCAACATTTTCAACCGGTTCAACCTATACAGCCAGTACAATCAACTCAATACTACCAACCCAGCTCACCGGTGCAGCCCGTTCAGAATGGCGTACCAGCTCCACCTATGCAGCCAGTTCAATCAACGCAGTATTATCAGCCAAGTTCGCCAGTACAACCTGTACAGAATGTTAAACCCGCTCAACCAGCACAACCTTCATTAGAAGACGCTGCCAAAAGACGTGTCGAGGAAATGTTACGTCAAATGGACATTACACCTACCGCTTCTAGCACCACTGCTAACAATGCCTATGCTTCTGCAGAACCTCACCCTAGTGCTTTCCCTGATGACATGAATTCTGTTTTCTCAGATAGCAGCTTTGAACGTGAGCGTGATAGTGGTAGGGGAAGAAGCACGAATCTATTTTCCAAGTTTAAATCCGGTCGCTCTAGGTCAAAAGCTTCTGGTGAAGCCCCTTACAGTTATCCTGCACCTCCTGTTCCCTCTGTCAATAATGCTGGGGCTCGTCTTACTTTACGCGATAGTGGTGCCGCTCCTGAAGCAACTTATAGTCTTCGACAACCATCCAATCACGCGTACTCCGAGGGACGTTCCTATACATTTACAGGAGGGCAGCCACCGTCTGTGCCAACAATGCCTTATGGAAGTAGGTTTGCAAACGACAGTGATAGTATGATGGGCAGTACTGCTGACTTTTCGTCGAAAAAGAAGGGCGGTAAATTTAAAGCATTTAAGAAATTTTTTAAAATGCGTTTCTGAAGTAATAATGCCTAAATACTGAAATTTTCGTCAATAAATTTCCCGAAAATCTCAGCTAACTATTATTCATCTCATTTCACCTACTGTTTCTACTCGTTTTTTCTTGGAAAAACATACGCGCCTAGATATTATTTATAGTATTTACCTAAATTATACTCCGCTCCTTTTCAAGACACGAAAATGGTACGGGAGTTGCCATTTAACCATATTTATCTTTAATATATACTTTTTGACCTGTTAGATCATATAATACTAGAAAGAGTAGTGATTTGCTTTATTAATGTTATTTCTTAACGAAGAAATAGAAACGGTTTGTTGCTTGTTCGATGGTCTGTATCCGCAAGATTTTCAAGATACTTAGTAGATTCAGTTAACTCCTGCAGCGAAGGTTCCTTGTCTTCCCAATCCATTAGTGTCTCTTTGAGTATGATCTTATCAGTGTAGTTTTGGAAATATTTAACCAAATATCCTAGATGTGCAGCATTTTCATCTGAAAGCTTTACATTATCGAGGGCAGCTAGGGTCTCCTTCTCATCAGGGTACCCATTTTCAATACTTGAAAGTCCTTCCATAAGAGATATTTCTGAGTCTTCGTCACTTAAAAAGAATGTTTCGCGATCGCACGAGGAAGGATTGCTGTCATCTCTGGAATTTAAATGGGTATGTTCATAAAAATTTTCATTTTGCTTTTGATTTAGGGACCATGATTCAATGCATTCTTCTAGTTTTAAACTATCATACAAGTTTTTCGACTTGCATTGTGGATATTTATTTCCTTTCTTTCTCATTCTGCTTACATCCTCGTTTGATTTATATTTTTTAGTTAAAGCAGTTTTTGTATCTTTGTTTCCCTGCATATAAGATATCCTTGCACATTTAGTTGACAGTGGATATCGTTTAGCACTTTTAGAATTTCTATAGAGCACGACAGAACGGCAAGAAGTTTCATGTTCATTTTTCCCGTTTGTTCTCATTTCCTTAAAGAATAGATTTTCACGGAATTCATTTTCTGACGATGGCTGCCGGCTGGATTGGGCATTAATAACATTTCCTTTTTGTGGGTTTTCCATGGCAACACGAGCAGCAAGATGAGAAGTTTGCGATGACTTAAAGCAACTCTTAGCTTCTAATGAATCTTTAAGAATCATCTTATTGAAATTGTTAAAAGTAAACGTGGTAGTTGTAAATGGTAAAAAGTAGTAACATTCATAACATAAAAGTAAACAAACACTGTTTACTTATCATGTGCCAACAAAAGTATTTTAAAAAACATCACAACTAAACAATATTAGCTAGAACACCACCAATACAATGCTGAGCACGAGGTAAGTGAATAAATTTTATTCGAACATTAAATAATTAAATTAAAACTGATGTATTATTAAAATTTTTACTCACTATATTGGCACGCTTAAAGGAATTCAATACGTGAATATTAATAACTCAACACAGCGAACAATGCCACTTTAAGATTTTGTTAAAAATATTGAACCAACTAGCTCATAAGGAAACCAATCAAACGAAACGCCTGAATGCAACTAACCCACAGTAAGTTAACTCAAAACCGTTTTATAGAATGAAATGGTTTATACTGGATGAACAAAAGCAGAATAAAATCATTTCTATGGCACAGCCTTTTTTTTGTTTAGTAGATATGCTTTCTGAATTACCTCCCACACAACAGCAATACCCAATTTGAAAAAGAGAGACAGGAAAATGTATAAACATAAATGTTATTTATCCTCATTCGTTGAACTCGCCTCCTCGTCTTCGCCCTCATCATCAGAACGACTGTCAGTAGCTTCTTCTCCAGAAAAAACACGATAAGCGACCTTTACAATCATACCAAACCATATGTAAATTAACAATTGTAAAGTAAAGAGGAGGATGATAAATGCTATATATATAGGTTTGTTAAAAATATAACCATTGGGAACGTCTAGGTGAAAGCCACCAATGATTTCAGGAGCATTAGTTACAACAACACGCAAAATTTTGGAAAAAAGATAATGCCTAGAATACACCCAGCTAGCCACGAAAATACCGAAAAGATAATCACAAATTTTCCCAAACCCAAGGTACTTTAACATCTTACCACCGGAAAGAATGTAATCAGAGAGATCAAATATATACAAAATGGCATTTCCGACACGCAAAAAGTTAAATCCATAACTCAAAATAATCAATGCACAAGTGACTATATGGTGAGCAAACATTTGCCAATGATCGGCCCTTCTTTGTTCTAAATGAAGGACAAGGATTTGTTGAAGCCAGAACCCTAGCTGAATCAAATAGTAAGCTTTGAACAAAGGACTCATGTAATACTGAGGATAATCTTCAAAAAGTTTCTCCTCATTGCTCCAGTAGTTACTACTGCGATATATATATAGACCCAGGAACCAAAAACAAAGGTAGTAAAAAAAACTGTAGCCTTGTTCACAAAATCGTATTATCACCTTGCGATTACGAACTCCCCAATTTAATACGAAGGGCCGGAATACGTAGTCCATGACAATGACACGAAACGCCGTGAACACTATAACCCAAAATATGGGAAAGCAGGCATCTTTTGGGCCTTTACCGTAAGAGCCATCGGGTTGTTTATATGAAAGAAAAATAAATGGCTCCGCATAGGGCCGTAAGGAAGGAGAAAGCAAACAGGCGAAACAAATCGCTATAATAGAAAGGCAAATTTCTTTTTGCCAGACAAGCAGAAACAGTGGGGCTTGCACTAATTTTGTTCCATCCTTTGCAACAAAATTGCTGGGATCTTCAAGAGTTCTGGTAATGGGGACTTTTCGGGAGATGCTTGTTTTTCTGTTTGAAAGGTTACGAATGTAGGAGCGATCGTTTGTCAAAGAAGATGAAGACATATGATGTTTTTCATCAGCTTTTCGGTTACTCATTATAGAAGAGTGGCTTTGGGAATAGTAAAGAAAATCTTAGTACACCAAGGAGTCTATGAGCGTTAGCGAAAAGCTTTTAAAAAAATAAAAAAATGAGATTTTCAAAAACATAAAATAGAGCATTTTTTTAACAGACAGATCCATGTGGCAAATTGCTAGAAGCCTAGAGAAATAGCACGTTAAGGCTCATCAATTTTCAACAATGGATTAAAATTTTAGTTTAAGTTCAGCCGTTAATCAATTAAGTAATGACAAACAATAAACAGAGCAACGTTTAAACATAATAAGCCCAAAGAGAAAAATAATATAACTTACGTCGTATACAAAATGAAAGGGTATTCAGTTATGTATAAATCTCCTAGCAAAAATCGTTTTGGATAGTTGAATTGAATGTTTTCAACTTTTAAATAGTTTACAATAACTTCTGAACTTGAATGGATACAAGTCGCCTAGATTTTCAATCTTGACTATCGAGTGATAGGTTTTGGCCAAATAGACGATGTCTAAAGGCCCAACAATTCAAGAATTTTCCTGGAATACTATAGCAACTGTTTTCAACGAATCCAACCGAATTGTAAGTAATTTCTTCCAAAAGTCGGAAACCAGTAATAGATAGTATTATTCTAAAAAAATCCTCAATTAGTAAACCTCTACTACTTGTTTCGATTCCGAAAGATCGTGTTGTGCTAATGGTAAGATTTATCCGCACAAGACTGCGTTATTTACCGTATACACTAAAAGTACTATCATTAATCAACGTAAATAAAAGAAAAACGAAAAACTAATTAAAAGTGAACAAATATTTATTAAGTTTTATTTTTAGCTTCTTCTACGTGCTTCTCTTTAATGGTATACTACTGGAAAAAATTTTTTGTGCTTATGAATTAGGCAGTTAAAGTGTAAATAAAATATGTTTACTCGTTTGCAGTGGGCAAAGTCTAATATTCTAAAAATGTTTATATCTAACTTAATTCAGCCACGTTCGACAAATACACACCTATATGTAGATATTTAGATATATAAGTTAATACCAATTGAGTTATTGCTCTTTTAAGTCCTAGGCATTACTAGAATAATGGTAAAACGTTTCATCATCTAACGTCTGTTTCTAATTCTTCATTTTAGTACCTTGTCCGAAATATTATATAGAAAAATCATATTTGTCATACTGCTTTTTTTTTAATTACTGAACATTGGAGTATCGAAATTTGACAAAATTTAAAAAAAAAAGTAAAAATAAAGTAAACAAATACTAACACAGATTTCTTTTATTATCCATGCATGCTAGGATAAAAAAATGGTATATACACTTGTTTTTAATTATTGAAACAAGTCAGATAAGTTTAAAAGTTTTTGTTAGTCATCCAGTCTCCTCCTAATTCATTTATTTACGTTTTGATGAAATTCCTATACGGCATAAACCGATACATACACAGACTAATTGTATGTACGAGAACTTATAGTAAAAAAAGAATTGAATTACAAGTTTTTAATATAGGTTCTCGTACATATACCAAATATTCCAGCTTTTGAATTTATCAGCATAGAGACAAACACGACTTGTTTTTATTTCATTAAATTGAATAATGTAAATGCCGTTTTCTAATACCTTAATCATTATAGGCTGCAATTACTGTTGCAAAGACCGATTGCACTAATGTTAAGGCAACTTGTCACTTAAAGAAAATGGAAACGCTGCAAGTCGAAGTTTTCTTTCTATTTGATTTTACTAGCATTATGGCAGGTTTCAAAGTCCCTTCGTGGATAACGTATAAATCCTTTTGGATTGCTGTCTCCTCTTCTGTAACGACAGCATGCGTAATCCTTGGAACGTTGGAGTTTCGTAAACATCGCTCAATTCGTCGCTTACAGTCGATGATTGTTCCTGAAGCTGGTAAAAGTATTCAACTTTCTTCTTCTGGTGTACCTATAGAAATTTATGATGCTGGGGAAGAGGATGAAGGAATAAGCAAAGGCGTTCCGTACGATGAAAATCTGATACGTGAACAGCTGGCTCGAAATTATGCATTTTTTGGAGAAGACGGTATGGAGCGTCTGCGCAACTCTTTTGTTATCGTCGTAGGCTGTGGTGGTGTTGGAAGCTGGGTGATTAATATGCTTGCACGCTCTGGTGTGCAAAAAATTAGAATTGTCGATTTTGATCAAGTATCTCTTAGTAGCCTAAATCGTCATTCCATAGCCACGTTGCAAGATGTTGGTACTCCAAAGACTCTTGCTATAAAAAAGGCGATTAAAAAATTTGCCCCTTGGATTGAAGTAGATGCTCGTAACGCACTTTTCAATCCCGACTCCGCCGACGATCTTTTGTCTGGCAATCCTGATTTTGTAATCGACGCTATAGATAACATCCAAACTAAAGTTGATTTATTAAGTTATTGCTACAACCACAAACTTCCCGTAATTGCTTCTACCGGGTCTGCATGCAAATCTGATCCGACTCGTGTTAACATAGCAGATATATCAGCTACTTCTGAAGATCCTTTATCAAGAGCTACTCGTCGTAGGTTGCGTCTCCTTGGTATTATGGAAGGTATTCCTGTCGTATTTTCTACTGAAAAACCAGATCCTAGAAAAGCAAGTTTGTTACCTCTCTCTGAGGAAGAGTTTGAAAAAGGAGACGTTGATGAGTTGAGTGCTTTACCCGAATTCCGTGCTCGTATTCTTCCTGTAATAGGACCTATGCCTGGTATTTTTGGACTTACAATTGCTACTTATGTTTTGACTTCTATTGCTAAATACCCTATGGATCCCATTTCTACCATGACGCGTCCTCGCTTATACGAAGAGGCTGTTAAACGTTTACATGCTGAAGCTCGCAAAGCTGGAGTAAACCTAGATAAAACTTTTAATGCATCTGAGATGTCATATATCATTGAGGAGGTTTACGTTGGTAGAAGCGCTCTTCCCCCGCATGAGTCTCAAAAAGTCACTGTTGTTCGATGGAACCCACAATTACCTTTTGATCACACCAATCTTGTAGCTATGACACGGAACGAAGCTCGCTATCATGAAGATAATGTCTTAGCAAAGAATGTGGATCCTTCTACAGTATATGGCAAGGATGTAATTGAGGTTGTTCACAGTTTTCTAAGGCGATTACGAATGTGGGAAATGCTTTATTGAAAAACTTGTCACTATAATTGAGTTTATTCTTCTGATAGAATTTGTTTTCAGAGCAGTACAAATAGGTAATTTAAGCCTTTGCTGACTGCATGTATTATAAATAGATAAATAAACAAACAAATAAATAAATATATATATATATATGAAATTGCCATTTGCTCAAACATGTAAAACATCCACCATACATTTGTCTTAAAAAATTATTATATAACGTGCTTCGTTCAACCTCCTTCTTTGACTTTTTCGTATAAGCACTACTTCTACTATGTCCACACAGTTTGCGTATATAGCTAAAGTTAAGTTTCATGTCTGATTCAAGACAAAATTCCCAACGGGAAGATAATTATTCTCGGGATAGACGATCTAGGTTTACGGAGGATTCGTATAGTAGAAGAGATTCACAGCGGTCGGGCAATGAGGCACCCCGAGAATCAAGATATTATCGCAAAGAAGAACACCTTCAAGAGCGTTCTCGAAGTCGAAGTCCTGCTAGAGATTCAAGATGGAAATCTTCTTCATCAGGTTTTGCCCCAGCGCATCCGCCAATCGAAGAACCGACAAACAATGGAGCTGAGGCAGCAGCTGCTGCCGCCAGACGGATCGCCGAATCATTACAAAGTACAAAAGCAACGTCCAGCAGGACTTCATATGATCATTCAGAAGGGATAACCTCAACGACATCTGCGTCACCTCCAAGTGCACCTGCTCCTCCACTTCCTCCAAGTTCTGAGGGACCCGCAGTTGATATTCCTCCGTCTATGGCCGATATTACTAGCAAGGTTATAGAAGGGGACGGTGTCTTTATGCAGGATGTTGAAATTAACAATGTGCGTAATCGCTACATTTTGGTGCGTGCCTCAACCCTTTCTGAGATCGAGAATAAAAGTGGCGTGCAATTATTTTCCAAAGGACGATATTATCCAAATAAAGCTTTAGCTACTGACAAGGATCCTCCACTCTATCTCCACATAGTATCGCATAACAGGAAAGATCTAACGGTTGCCCTGCAGGAAATTGAATCTTGGATTAATAAAGACATGGGTCCTTTAATCGACGAGCGAAGATTTCGCCGCCGAGAAGATAATGAAAGGAATAACTCTAACTCGCCTCGTAATTTTTCAACGCATGGCAATGGTAATGGGGAAAACGGTCAACCGCGACGAAAGTGGCTAGAAGAAAAAGTATATATTAATTTAACTCCAAGTCGTGGATTTCATTTACGTCAAGCAATTGTTGGCCCACAGGGAGCATATGTAAAGCATATACAACAGGAAACTCGCACCCGTGTTCAGATTAAAGGGCAAGGTTCTGCTTTCATAGAGCCATCGACAAACCGCGAATCAGACGAACCTATACATTTGTGCATCATGAGTCACGATCCTAATGCCATCCAAAGAGCTAAGGTTTTATGCGAGGATTTAATAGCCAGTGTCCACCAACAGTATAAAGCTTGGAAGTCACAACCAAAAGATCGTGATCAAAATCAAGGAAATCGTGCCTACAATCCACCAAACCGGAATCAGGCATTCTCCGCACGAGACTCACGACAAGAAAAAACTCAACCAACTAATGCTTCCCCTGCACCATTAGTAACACCATCGTTACCCGTACCATCTATTCCAGCTGTTCCAGGAATGGAAGCTATGGCAATGCCTCCTGGTGTCACTTCATCTATTGCAGTACCGACGACTTCTTCTATGCCTTTACAGGGTATGCCTACTATGTTTGGTGCTCCTGGAGTTAGTGCTCCTGGTACAGAAGCACCAGGGACTGGTACGCCTGGTTTAACTACTCCAGGAGTAGATCCGTACGCAGCTTATGGAGGATACAATGCGTATGTACAATATTATCAACAGCAAATTTATGCTCAAATGCATGGTGTCAGCGGTGATCAATCGCACCCACAGTAGATAGCGTTTGAGCATTACTAAAAAGAATGTTTATTGTTGATCATTAAAATACTATTTTTGGTTGCTTAATGTTCTGAAACCTTGATTGTGCTTATTAAAGTACATTCTACTGTCTTAGTTGTAAAAAAAAAACACTATATTTAAATAGTGACCATTTTTTGAGGGCATACAATTATTAAATTATAGTTTACTTTCTAATTGATTTAAAGGAATTTGTCGAGGTAAATTCTATCACTTAAGACGTGGTTGATTTAATGAACTTTTTAAAAAAAACATATTTAAATAATTAGTGGTATTATCTTGTATCAATCTTTTATCCTAACAAACAAAAAGCAACCGACTTGTGAAACCGCTAATAAGATTGAGATTTTATCTCAACTAGTCAAGCAAAGAAATATACACATCAGGAAAAATAATATTAAACAATAAAAAATAAGAAAAAGTACCAGTCAGTTTATGGAGCATTTTCACGAGCCTGAGCACGAACTCGTTTTTCGTACTCGACTTTATCCTTTCTAAACGAGGTTAATTATATTTGATGGTTGTGGAAACAGTAGTTATGATACTTACTTGAACATTGTATATGCTTCTGTTTGAGCGGGAGAGGCAATATTAGGATCATCTAAAAGATCCTGAATACCCAGCAAAATCTAGAAATGGTTAAAACCTGGAGATTAAGAAATTGATTTGAATTCTTACCTGCTTAATTGTAATTGCCGGTTTCCAGCCTTCTTCTTCATTAAGTATTGAGAGACAAACGGTGCCAGAAGGATAAACGTTTGGATGAAATAACGGTGGAGTAAACCTACCTGTACAAAAGCATTAGCAAAAAATCGTAGTTATATGCTTACATTTGGGGGGACGAGTTGGATATTCTGTGATTGCAGTTAGTAAATGTTTTGTAAATAATAAAACGAAAAGCCGTGAACTTTTGATTAGCTAAAAGGAAATGCATATCGACATGTTTTATCGTGAGGATAAAGCTAAAATTCAGTTTGAACAAAAAAGTAGTGAATGTCTAAACAAAATTCCAAGCTAAGGAGCGCAAATTAAAGGCTTTGAAGAAAAATATCTGATATTCATTTGGAATACATACCTTCAGGAAAAGCCATTGTGAGTTTGTATAAACCGCCTTCCCAAGACGTTTTCGGTTTTCCGGGAATTCCAACCTTCCAATTCATTAAATCGAGTCCTCCATCAGATGATTTACAAGGTTTTGCATAGAATCCCTAAGTAAGAGAAGTTGTTAGTGATTTCTTCAAGTTTACTAAAATTTACATACAAATGGATGATCTCTTCTCCATTGTTTCCTTTCTTCTTGCAAACGCGTTTTACAAAGAGATGACATGCTATTTTCTGATTATTTTTTTCTATAGTTTTCTATTTTGTACGTCCTTGGGAGTCCGAAATGTAAAATCGGGGTATGGTTAGTAGCGGCAGCGTTCATTATGGTATATAAAAGATAAAAAGTAGGGGCAAGCGAGACAGAATGGGATACAAGGGCATCGTCTATAATTATAGCTAAAAATTGTATTTTAATTTGTATTTTTTGTAATTTTATTTCTCATTGTTTTACTTAAAATGAATGCGAATTAGAGAAAACTTCAACGAAATGTCAAAATAAGCTCAGCAAAATATACAATTTTAGGGAAAGCGATCAGCAACTTATTCTCCGTTGTAGATTCTTTTTCTTCATAAATTCCAACAATGTAACTGCCAATTGATTTTTCTCTAGATGCTAATAAATTGAAACTAATGAATATAATAACACAGGTTTTGATAAATTGTAAACTCTTACTCAAAAAAAGAATGTTAAAACTAATTTAACCTTTTTATAAAGGCTCATGGCGTTAAAGAGGATAGTAAAAATTCTACAATTTTTTAATTTAATGTCACAATTGTCTTGCGAATATAATTCTATTAATTTTCGCTAACTGCTGTTTTAGTACTATTACTTTCAATATGCCTTATATGCAACTTTAATTCATGAAGAATGCAATATTTTTGCAATCTTTCTTGTACTGAGCGCTTTTTATCATTTAGTACTCATTATTTAATTTTTCAGTAAAGGGCAATAAATAAATTTGTAGAAGATGCAATGTAATCTCCTCTATCCTTTTGCTCATATGTTTATGAGTATACCTAGTCTAGAAAGGCTTGTATTTAAAATATTATTCAATAAAAATTCACAATTTTTACGACATGTGCTACCATTCACTTAACTTCCTGATTATAAAATTGGTTCGTTTATACTAATTACTTAAGTACCTTTAACTAAACAAAATGCCTATATATATATTAATTTACAATGAGTGTCAGATAAGTCACTATGTCCGAGTGGTTAAGGAGTTAGACTCGAATTCCTACATTCGTGGCATCTAATGGGCTCTGCCCGCGCAGGTTCAAATCCTGCTGGTGACGGTATTTGTGCGCGGTAGGAGAGTGGAACTCCGACGGGCTCATAACCCGTAGGTCCCAGGATCGAAACCTGGCCGCGCAACTATTTTTTTAATTTATGCTGCATAATTGATGAAAAGCAGATGCTGTTCCATATAACCAATTCTTACACATACAACGACCGATTTTGTTTTTCGACTAACTCATTTTAAGAATTACATGTCGTTTATAGTTATAAGACGTCCATTTACTTATACGCTGTAAAGTGTTTTTCCAGTAAAGAAGCACTGACTGTTAATTAATCGAATAATTAACTAATATTTACGTCTACATTATACGAACTCTCATTAAATAAAATATACACTACTTTCAAGTAACTGGATCCTTTTGCAATTTTTTTTTTAGCTCAAAGCAAGTTTCCTAAACCGGTCGTTTATTCACTAACATCTAAGCTTTCTTACCAACCTCGGTAACAGTAAGAGCTATAATCAATTAGTAAAACATTTAAATTAACAACAATATTTTCCTGAACATAAGACAACAAGCAATCAGGATGTTTACAAACTTACCAGGAGGAAGTGATTGACGAAGCTTCTCGGCTTTCTTTGCATCAGCAACAACCAAAGTGTAAAGATATCTGGAGCAACGAAGCTTGAACTTAACAGCTTTGTTTTGGTTCTTCTTCACGCGAGCAGAGGTTGCATCGCCTCTATGGGCAAGCTGTAAAAAGAGCTTGATATCGGTAACCTGACGAGGCTAATACTAAGTCAGTAAATGTTACAACAATTTAAAAGCATGCACATACCATTTTTGGACGACTCTCGTAACTTGCTGTGCACAGGTAGGATTTCCGTAGGTAAAAGTTGTCGGTGATATCGTGACTGCTTTTTTGGGGTTCTCCAAACTCTTCCCATTAGAGCGACATTTTGAGTATTATACGCTGCTTTCATTTACTTTCATTATTACTAACGTTAATGTTTTGTTTAATACTACTATACTTTGCACATTTGCGACTAATAAAGCTTAAAAATTGCATATTCATTTGGCGGGGTACGCCTTGGCAATGATAGCTCAAACAAATTCCACATATTTTGATATTTCAGTTCAAACTTTTTGATAGATTAGACAATAAGAAATATATCAATTTATGTTCGCTGTCTTCATTATGTGTATAAACAATGTCTAAAGTATTATTTTATGTTAATGATTAATAGTTTCAAACTATTGAGAAATAATTCAAAAAAATAAAAAGAAAAAAAGAACAAGAACAAATTGAGATAGCAAAACCATAGTATCTTGCTCATTTAAAGTTTAGCCCTAGAGAATATCAATGCCCTCTGGGCCTTGAGACAAGTGTGCAAACAATTTAAAAATTGAACCAAAGTTTTGCTTACTAATTATTGCAAAAGGCGGTCATGTCCGAATATTATATGGGTAAAACAAAAGAAAGAAGTTAAAGTATTAAGAATGTCACAACAGTGTCAGTTATGTCAAAAACACCGATCAATTTAACGCAAGGGGTAAGTGAACGAAAAACAACAAAAACAATATTGGAGACAAGATGGAAAAGTATGCCACGGACAATTCAAATAATTACAGCACGCCGCATGAAAATGCCTCATAATCTGTTTCAAAGCGTTTGACTCCGGTATAATGAAAAGCTACACCAACAATGATAGCTATATGCCATATTTGGTGACTATTGCCAATGATATCGAATTTTCCAGGAAGAAATCTTTCTGGTATGTGCAACCCGTAAAAAAGCACTCCAATGATGTAACTGAAAATGGATTTGAAAACTGGATCCAAATACTTAACCGTGCGCCGAGTGCCCTTAATGTAAAACATTGTTATCATGGGTATTAAACCACTACAGGCTAGCCCCACAAAGAAGAAGATCTTAACAGAACGATATTTGTACTCATTAAACCACTTTTTCCAAGGGGTATAAATACCAATGAGGCCCAGGGTACCGGTGAAAGCGATAAATATAAATCTTAACGGACCTTGGCATACGAATGCATGGTATTCGACAGATATAATAGAAGCAGCTATCAGTGCCGAAATGCCAACATAATCCATGCAAGCAGCACAACGCATGTGCTTGTAGTTAGAAAGACTTGAAAATGTATGCCAAATAACCGAACATCCCAAACACTTCATTGCAGAAAGTAAGAAGAAAATACGGACTATACGATTGGAGACGTTAGAAGAAACCCAGGATGAGGAAGAAGGATAAAAGTAGGCTAAGACGGCGAAAAACACAATAAAAGCAGAAAGATGTGTCCATATATTGAAAGTTTCATTGTGCCAAGAAAGGATGGATCGAAAGCATTTTCGTTTACTCGTGTAAAAACGATATCCTCTAATGATATAGGGATTGTTATGCCACTGAACTGGCAATTCTTCTAGTGTGATTAATCGTTGTGCGCCCAATTTGGCGGCGTGCTCAACAACGTCTTTGATGTCGGTCATCAAAGTCTCCACATTGTTTTTGGATTTCTCAGCATAATCCTCTAAATCACGTAGATGATGCTCTAAGAACGTCAAGGCCTTTTGCGCTTTGGCGGGAAACGTATCACAGGCACTTAAAACATCATTGTATGTTTCTTCGATTCGACGAAGGATAAACGAAACCTGGGTCTTTCCTAGGATGGTAGTTCCAAGAAAGGAAGCTTGAAGATTTGCCAAGAACTGGTAAGTTGCAGCAGCCGCATCTTTCCGGTTTGGCAAACCCAACTCTTCAAGCCTTTTCATCCGATGATTAAGGCGTGTCAAAAAAAGGTCAAGCTTTAAAACAATAAATTCTTCTAAAACATCATCTTCCTCATCTCTCACTTGGTAGGATGAATGTCTGCGACTAAGCAATCGCTTTTTAAACCCTTCGGTTTCCGTCGAAGAGAACGTTTTGACGGTCGACATTGAGCAATATTTCTAATTGTTCTTAATAAAATAAACAATACCTAGATTTGTAATTTCAACAAAATATCAAACAAACGAATTTTCAATTGCAATGGTCAAAACGATTCCCTTTTTAAGAATTTCCAAGTTCCTCTTATAGTTGGTACCTGCTAAAATGCCAACGTAACGTGGGAAGCGAGCTACATATATGAATTTAGCAAATCTTGTTGGGTACGGTAAACTAGGTAACGGAATTATCACTAAAGGGCGGAAACGACTTCCGCGATAAAGTGTAATAGCGGATACTAAGCTTTTGCATAGAGGTTATCTTGAATTGCGTTGTAAAAGAGTTTTCGCTTATTAGAAGTAATAGAAGTGGCTACCAATATGCAAAATTGTTGCTAGTAAAACGTAAATAAAAGCTTATGAATTCTGATACAGTAGCGAATTCACATCAGAAACAGTGTCTCGCCCCAACTAGTGGTATGAAAGGTTCATGAAAATTTTGGGTATGGGAGATTTGTTACGAACTTTAAGGCGGCATTATTGGCGGAAAGAGGATCAAGGTGGCAGGCAGCCTTTTGCCGGATAGCAATTGAATATTCAGACAATTATTACATAGATAAAATTGGGTTAATAAAAGTCCCCAAAAAATGAGATATCCAATCTAGTAGTAGTAAGTGCGTAAACGCAAGATCTACCGTTTAAACAAATCATTAGTCATAAAACAGAAAATACTTGGTAAAAAACAAGTTGCCAATCATCACATTTTGCCTCATTACTTTTATCCTTTTTTGGCTTTCTTATCCACCGTAGCATCGTAGTTTTCTCGCGACCTCATTGCCGACTGAGGATCAGAATTTGTTCTCATAAGATCACTTTTATTATGAGAAGTCGTTGAGTCATGTAAAGAACGCTTAACTCCAATAAGTCCAATGTTTTCTTTTCTTTCGTTAATAATCGATTCAGAGTCACGTATCATAGAGTTGTTAGAAACCGGGCTTGTTTGGCTAGATTGCTTAATTATAGGTAAAACCGATGCCCTCTGTACAGGTAATGATTTAGAATGATCGATTATTGAGGTTTTCCTAATAGAAGGGCTGTCGAGACGAGGATTAAAGTTGTTCGTGAAGGGAGCTGAAACAACTCCTTCGGCTGCGGCTGCGGCCCGTGCACTAATAAACTTTGGAGAAGGTGTACCAGTATTTGGCTTAAGTGGGTCGAAAAGCGTTTTTGGGGAAGTGTCAGTCACAGCATTGCCAACGGAATCACTGGTATTTTGTGGAACAGCGACAGGATAGGTGTGGCTTCTCTGCACTGGTTTAGCTGAATTGTGTGAACCTTTATCTTTGTTATTTATTTGAGTGCCAGCTTTTTCAGAATGGTGGTTATTAGCAGCAGGATGGGCTGTGTCCTCTGCTACTGCTAAATGAGCAATTATATCATCCTCTACAAAAATATTGTCTAGCTCTTCGTCTGCATACATTTCAATTTCTCTTGTCTGTTCGTCATTTAATTCTGCAGCTCTACGAGGAGCTAATTGTTCTCCCTTGTTAACCAGAGGTTGATTGTTAACAGTCCTCGTGCTATTTAATGTTTTCTGTTTTTTTATGAAAGACTCTCTCGCTGCAGGATCTGTTTTACGGAACAAGTCACCGCTATCAAAGTGATAAGTGGGTGGTTTCATTTTTCCAACTTCTCTAAGATAGTATTTGTCATACATGCAATTTCCTAAACTGTTTCCAAAATTTCGTAGAGCGCGTTTTAAGGCATCTGTAGTGCCCTCTTTCTTGCATTTCTCAAACGCTGAAGCCTTTCCACGGCAATTATCAATAGAACCGTATCCAATATCTTCATGATAGGCACCATCTTTGATTGTCACGCGAACAATCACGCTCAAGCCAAGACTGATACGTCCATTTTCCTTATTTTCGTCCATAAAGTCAACATTAATGCTGCGTATCGACGAAGACCACCCATTAAATCCAAAAATTTCGTTCGCAAGCTCAATTGCTTTCCAAGACTCAATATAACTGACTGAAAAACCCCCAGGACCTGACCTTCTTGAAACGTACTCAGGTCCAAGCTTTCGAGTTAGGGAGCTTTGAAGAAAGTTAAACTCTTCATGAGAATACGCTGTGTTAAAATGGCCCTGGTCTTCTGATGCTACATGCTGTTTTTGCTCAAAAGACATCCCTTCTAGCTTATATGAAGCAGTATATTAGCTGTGTGCACATGGACAGGTACCAAGTAATAAAGAAAGATAAGGTAGCATAGCGAGTAACCACTTAATGAAAATAAAGATCTTACAAATCATCAGTAATGAATATTACTTAAAGAATGTAGATACAAAAATAAAAACAAAATTTTATTTGAATTAAAGGATTTTCGTAATTACTAATCAATTAATCCCTTGGTCCAATCGAATTTTTCAAAACGACTGCGAAACATATCTTCGCGTGGATCTTTTTTACCTGTCCAAGAACCTTTCCTTCTGATTACTTCAGGAGGAAGGTTTAGCATACTGGCAAATACCTGCCTAGGAACTTGATCGTGCCTCCCCCATGCCTTCTCGTCTTCCACGACATGCCCGTAGCCACCATCAATACTGAACCAAACATGAAAATAACCCAATTCTAATCATTAGTAAAATAAATGATTACGATTTTCCAAACATACCCTTAACCATCATTTTTCGAAAAGCCCATTTTCCATACTTCTTCGAACCTTCTAATGTATCAATAATTTTTCGATGTTGAGACCACTCCTCGTCAGAAGTAGACAAAGCTTCACGGAAGTAAGCAGGTGCAAGTGAGAGGATCCTTTTAGAGACTGGAATACACTCAATAGCTGTGTGCATATATCTTTGTGGTGAAGGCGCGTTTTCATAAAAAATAACACCAAGATTCATGGAATCAAACATTAGGGCGATGCATTTCATAAAATTCTAAAAAGGTTTGTTAGTTATTTCCTTTTACTATATTAACATACTCTGATTTCATCCCATTCATCCTCATCACAGCTGAGGGTATTTATCCGATGTCCTGTAGGAACAATTAAACAATGATATTTAGCTAATTCGGGTTGAGTTGGTAAAGAAACATAAGCACGATGACTTAAAGATATTACTGGTGCCAAAGGTTGTGTTTCATAATTTAGGCAAAGAGGACAAGTGTCCAAAACATGATTAATTTTTTTAAGATCCCCACCACTACTAATTTGAGCTAGACTGACGTCTCCGCGCTTCATTCGATTAGAAAGTTTCCCTGCATTTTCGTCCAAATAATCCAGATTGTTAGAATAAGTTTTATCCTTTGCAATCTGCTTTGCGTATTCATAATTCTGGCCGTATTTCCGTTGTTTATTCAACAATTTTTCTTCCTGTACCATCTCATCAATAGTAGGATCGTCGAAGTTTCTTTTTTTTGATGGTATGGTTGCTTGCGAATTAGAATTTTCCGAAGGGTGTAAAGAGTTTTCGAAGTCATCACAAGCTTTCTGATATTCCCTTTCTAAAGACTCATAGTTAGGATCCTTTTTAAGTTGAGCACGTAACAAATCAGCTTTTAATCTATTCAAATCGCTTTCAGTGGGAGTATCTTTATTTACAGAAGGGTCAGGTATTACTTTGTAGTATGTAGCGCCATTACCAGAATCTTTTCTAGTCTTAAATTCATCAGCACATCGTTTTTCATATAATTCGCCAGTAGGAACTTCTTTCTGAACTTTTCGAGTTCGTTTTCGAAGCTCTAACTCATCTCTTTCTTCCAAGGCAAAATCAAATTCTTTCAATGAACCATAACGTTCCAGAGCTACTTCTTCAACGGGGCGTCGTTGGTCTTGAGCCATGTCAAATACGCGTTTGAGCTTCATCATACGCCATCGAGAGCCATTATCACCAATTTTGTAATTAATTCCTGACTCATTAATTTCGGTTTCAAGCTGTTCTATATCTTTATGTTCTGTACTCGTCGAACTCTCATTCTGTAATGTTGCACCAACAAAAATTTCACCAGGCTTATTGGACTTTCGGTCAATAGGTTCTCTTTGTATACGCGAACCGAACGTACCAAAATCCAAACCTTGCAATGAATTAGTAAAGTCATTATTCTGTGGATTGTCTTTGGAGGATGGCATGGAAGAAGCAGAAGCGAATTTGGAGTCAAAGTATTCATTTTCAACAGGAAGTTTCTTTACCTCCAATGGCTCTTTACTAAATCTTTCATGCCTACTTCGGTCACCTGCTTCTCTAGAGCTTGGCCTTTCACTGCGATCATGTCGTCCATGCTTGCTCTCACGATGCCTAGAGTGGTGGTGACGATGCCTTCTAGAGTGATTTGTTTCTCTGTCAGTTTCATTGAATTTGTGAGTACTGGTCCTATTTGTAAGCTTTTCCTTTTCCATAATGGACGTTATTTTAATATTAATTCATGAAATAAATAATTTTTAACAATAATTAGAGGCAAAATGGTGGGAAAAAGGAAATAATGTTTTTATTGTAACTTAACGATGGTAGTAGTACATTCGTTAAGTCAAGTGGTTCAGGCACTATGCAGATCTAAACAAGCAACGCAAATGATAGTTTTGCCAGGAGTTTAGTTTAGACAATGATCAGAATTCTCTTTTAAATTAAAAAAAATTGTAAAATATTGCGTTGAAATGGAAAGAAAAGAAAGTGAAACAATTAAGTTTGAAAGAAGGAGTATCGGCCTTTGCAGTATTCCACATTGACAGTGAAAGGCGATACAATAACTTTAGGATTCCAAAATATATACCACTAACTTCAAACAAAAACCTTTTAAATAACGCAAGGACTTTAGTAGTACTAAATTACCCATTGTTTATTTGAACTTCATTACAAATAAGTTGGAAAGAATAATAAAATACCTCGCGCTAACTACTGTATAGTGTGTCTTGCGCTAGTGTACAATGAGTTTATGATACTAGCAAAGCTACACAACAGCCACAGAAAAAAAAGCATTGTTTGTTTCCAAACTGTGACGATTTTTTATACCTGTATTTCCAGTGTAATTGGATCATTGCAATTATATTTTCTTTAGCAAAGTACTAAAGAAGTCTGTTTATCGCCTTTAATAGCATACAAGTTCAATCAATTATAGCTGTTAGGCCATCTAGGAAATATAAACAAAGGAAAGACCAAATTTTCATTCATATTTATAGCTATGACTAGTTAATGCATGAATAATTAAATTTAACAAAATTAAAAATAAAAAAGCTCTAATAAATGTGAGATTTCAGCTCTTCATGGATACGTGCAGTATTTATATATGACTAGACAGTGAGTTGTAGTGAGAAGTGAATAAGCGAGATATAGTGATGATCAATCTCATTTCGCTAGCAAAACATAATTGGAGTAACAGCAGCAAACGATTTATAAGTTGCGTTAAATCTCACCTAAATTCCAAACACGCGTGTTGAACTTACACATTCGCATTTTTTGCCATTTGCTTCATTTTTTCATTTGTTTTTTACATGAGCATATGAATGATTTAAAACCTAATGCCGAATTCATCGTACTATGACGACGATGGCGGTTCTTTTGAAGCGGCATCATATCCTTTTCAATTCGACGGTAGTCGTCGATTTCCCAATGATTTGCATCCAACGATGTTTGAGGGGGAGGAATCTAATCAAAATGGAGGCTCTGTGCTAATAGATCAAGCCTTTCAGGATATACAAAATCCTAACGTGAATTCAAACATGCATTTGGAAAATCAGTTCCAACACTTTCACGAGCCAAACAAGGAGTCAGGTGCTTTCGGTTCGTACAAAAATGATGATGTTGCTAAAGAAATAGAATCTAGTAAAAATCAGGAAACCGATGCAAAAAGCGAACAGGCACCTTTCACTGAAGACGCATCTTCATCTAATTATGCGCATCATAGAAGTGCTGATTCCCAAACAAAATCTGCGTTACCCCCAAATGTTCCTGCAAGTTCATCGCCATTACCTCCTATGTCAATTGCTATGAACATTGCTCGGAAAAGATCATGGCCTGCCAGTTTGGCTATTGAACGTGACAACACCGCTGACGCCCTCTTTTCTACTGAAGATGGTAGGGAAGAGCAATTTAATTTGGAAGGTGTCAAAACAAAATCAGGAAGAAAAGTGCATCGCCCTAATCATTTCGATCCCCTTGTAAAATTACCTACTAGACGACGTGGCCCAGGTCGTCGACCTGTGGTCGCATTAGCTATGAAATGTTCGGTTTGTCAACGACTTCAATCTCCACCAAAAAATCGCATCGTTTTCTGTGATGGTTGTAACACTCCATTCCATCAACTTTGTCATGAACCCTATATTTCTGATGAACTTTTAGATTCCCCCAATGGAGAATGGTTTTGTGATGATTGCATTAGGAGAAAAAAGCAAGCGCCTCTCGTAACTGGAACTACGGCACGAGAACTAAATCTGTCTTCGGAAGAGAAAAAGTCTTATCTTTTAAGTCTTCCGATCTCCCAACTGGTTGACATCCTATTATTCTGTGAGCAATTACATCCCGACATCCCGTTCTATAGTCCTAAAACTTCCACTATTGTCCAAGAGCTCCAAAGCAAAAGGTCTGCCTTTACAGCTACTATGAATGAACCTGTAACGGGAGATCAGTATCTAAGTCTAAATAATGGAACAGAATCACAATCGAAAACAACCAAGCATTCGACGTCCTTACCTTCGACCGAACCAGTTGAAGTGGATAAGCAATACATGGAGAGTGAAAAAATTCCTACCATAGATGAATACTTACAAGAATATAGCAATGAAGATGAAATAGTTTTACAAGTTTTAGAATCTTTCCCTGCTGCTGTTTCTTTTTCTACTATCACTAACACTATTCAAGCGTAAGTTTTCTATATATTTTCCTGACATCGTCAATTACTAATATTCTAGTAAATACTCGAATAGAAAAATTAAAAATTCGAACATAACTCGAAGCTTAAACAGACTGGTCCGTAAAAACCGTGTTTTACGTGATGCGAGGGGTAGCAGCTATGAACTGAACAGAACGTTTGATGCCGATCGACCATCAGTGCGCCCTGACATATCTATAACCGGCCCCATTCCTATCGATTGGATGCTGTATACGCCTCACACAGAGGATTTAACCGAAAACTTTTGTACTTATTATATGTTCGACGAAACTCCAATTGTTCTTAGTAGTATTTAACGAGTATCTTACATTCTGCATTGTTTGTTGAAGGGTATAACAACATTAATGATTTCAATTTATTCCAAGATTTAAAAAAATTATTAAAAAGTAAAGGTAGAGGATATTATAACTATACAGTCAGTAGCAAAAGGTTCTTGAATATGTTTAAAGACGGAGTTGTAAAGAATAAATAATTTTGAGTAATTCATGTAAATAAATAACAGATTTATGTTGTCCAAAATTTACGGTCCTAAAAATAAATTAAACCAGATCTTCAATATCTTGTAAACTTTGTTGGGAGAAATACTGGGATGATTTTTTTGCAACTCGCTTTGACCTGCGCAGTGACCTAGTTTCTTTTGTAGTTGAATGGAATGCGACAGGTGGCTTCTGATCTACATCAATATCAGCGGCTGGTTCTTTTTTCAAAGGTTCATTCATGTGTGATATACTATCAACAGGGTCCAAGTCCTCAAGTTTTATAAGTGATTTATCTTCGATGCTTTGGTAATACAAATCATCTGTAGGAAGGGAGAGTGGAGATAGAGGAGGTGACTCAGAAGCAGGTCTTTTTTTGACTCTTTTAATCGTTTTGACTTTTCTCTTAGTTATTGTGATGCCACTTTTTTCTTTAAAGGCGCTAGGACACAAGCCCTTAGAAGATAAAGTACACATATCACAGCGCCTTCCTCTTGGTAAACAGATTGTTTGCCCAAAACCGACAAGTGTATGGTTCAGCTCAAACCATAATTCCTTAGGCAGCCAGCTTTGCAAAGCAGCTCTAGTCTGTTCTTCAGTTTTCGTATTACACCAATGAAGAAGATTACATATACGATGTACGTGAACATCTACTCCAATTCCAACAGTTTTATTCCATGCAATACTCATACATAGATATCCCATTTTAGGCCCCACACCTGGGAGAGTCATTAGGTCTTCTACGGTGTCCGGAATATCTCCTTGGAACTTTTCTGATAAAATACGTGCCATTTGTTTCAAATAAATGGTTTTTCGGTTATGAAAACCAACTTTCTCGATTAGTTTATTTAGAGAAACTTCATCAATATTTTGGATATCTTCTAAACAAAGTCCTCCAGCTAATTTTTCTTTTAAGTTTCGCATGGTAGGACCCAGTACTATATCTTTTGTTTGGCTAGAAAGCATCAATGCCACCAGTGTTTGAAATCGAAATTTTTTTGGATCATTACGTTCTCCTAATGTATGACAACCCTGAACGTCTACAGGCGCTACGACCTTGGCTTTCATTTTACAAATTTCATCGTAAACCTCCCTCCAGTTCTCAGGAGGAGTTCCGTAGTCTTTACTCATTGCTTAACAAATACAAATTTGTCTGCAGTCTTGGCTAAAGATTTTATTTTCTTCAACAACTCATTTACTGAACTTTAGCGATATTACATCCAAGAAACAACGCAGGTGAGCGCAAAAATATTAAAATTTATAAGTGATTTGTTTTGAATACAATGCGGTAATAGTCTGACTTGGAGTTTCTCAATTTTATAAAAGAAATAATTTTTTAACTAAGCCATATATATGCCAAGGCGAAATTCTCCTACGCATTAAGAAACAAACACTCATTATATTTTACTGCTTCTTTTTCAAAAAGTCAGCTTAAGAATCATCAGAATGCTATGGGAGACATTACTTTAGGTCCTCCATCATACAGAAGGGAGGAAAGTAGAGTTTAAAAAAAAAACAAAAATTAGATTAATTAAAGATCACGAATTGCTAGTATTATGGAAACAAATGATTTTTACAGCAGTACTACAGCTATAGGGCAAATTATCCTGTAAGACAGTATTATTAATTTACTTTTGCTATAAAACAATATCCATACTAAAGAGGTAAATCAATATTAGCTTCGATGAACTCTTCCACATCACAAAGTTTCGGTACTTTATCTATAGCTTATGCGTACAAACACCGTAAAGCCCGTAGTAGGTAGTATCTGTTTGGAATTGGAGAAGGCCCCCTTATAGCTTGTGGTAGCCACCTTGCCTGCATTTTTGTCCCTTCATCACGATCAGCTCTAATTTCATGGACAACGAAATAGTCGCATTATGCGGCTTCTTCGTAGCCATTGCTTTAGTGCTATCATGTATTTCTATCATTACTCATTTGAAAAATTACAAAAAACCAGTCTTACAGCGTTCTGTGGTGCGAATTTTGATGATGTTCGTAAAATTGAAATTCTTTGACTGATATAGAAATGTACTAATGCTTTGCTAGGATTGTAATTTACTCTTCTGTATCGTTTTTATCGGTATACAATGAAAAAATTGGAAGTATTTTCGAACCGTTTCGTGAAATTTACGAGGTAGGTTTTTCTCATTTAGCCGTTGCCATTGAATGAAGTACCTTCCTTGGCAATCAATATATTGCAGATTTGTTTTAAAATGCTTGAAAAGGGGTTGACTGAAAGAGTGGTTTGGCTGTTATGAGTTGTACTATGTTGGTTTACTAGTTTAGTTAGTTAATGAGGCGTAATTGAGGTTTTAATGGAATAATTTCTAACAATAAATTAGGCATTCGCTTTGTATTGCTTTTTCTGTTTATTAATTGATTATCTTGGCGGAGAACGGGCTGCAGTTATTAGTTTGCATGGACATCTGCCTCGTCCTAGGTTATGGCCCTTGAATTATTTGCAAGATGATATTGACCTAAGTGATCCTTACACCTTCCTTTCTATAAAACGTGGGATTTTACAATACACTTGGCTTAAACCATTTCTGGTGATTGCCGTGCTGTTAACAAAAGTCACCGGAGTCTACGACAGAGAAGATCAACCTGTTTATGCTTCTGCAGACCTTTGGATAGGTCTTGTTTATAACATTTCAATTACGCTTTCTTTATATTCACTAACAACTTTTTGGGTTTGCTTGCATGAAGAGCTCGCTCCTTTTCGCCCTTTCCCAAAATTCCTTTCCGTTAAAGCTATTATATTTGCCTCTTACTGGCAGCAAACCGTTCTTTCCATTACAAACTGGCTGGGACTTTTAAATGGAACAGGCTGGATTTACTCCTTACTAAATCAGAACGTTCTCATGTGTTTAGAAATGCCCTTTTTTGCCCTCTCACATTGGTACGCTTTTCGAATCGAGGATTACGATACACCCACATGGCTGTCTTGTGCAAGACTACCGCTCCTTAAAGCCTTTAAAGACGTAATCGGGTTGAAAGACGTCTGGTGCGATAGTTTGCAAACTCTACATGGAGATCGTTATGTATATCAAAATTTTGAGCCTGGGGAGAACTTAATACCTTCAAGAAACGATGGAAGGATTAATAGAACAAGTCATGGTCTTCGGTACAGTCAGGGAGGTCAATCGAAATACTGGATTTCTCGATATGATCAATCTCGAGTGCGTCTCATTAACAATAGTCAAAACTCTCCACAATCAAATAAGTCCTACTTTTCTATCCCAGGGATGTCAACTTCACATTTCGAAAATGGGCTCCAATTTGAAATAGACGATGAAATGGAACCATTATACAATCAAGCGAAACAGATGCGTTATGGTGATTATAATTATCCAGTTCTTCTAGTGAACAATACTCATGCATCTTCTTCATATACATAAAAGTCACTAGAACCTAGTAGCAAAAGAACTTAATGTATTGCTGAATGGCATTGCATTGGACCGTTTGGTTTTTGGCATTTGATTCTGAGCTGCCAAAACAATTTCATTCAGATTTGTCTCTAAGACAAGACCACCAGATACTACCTCAGCAAGAATAGCATGTATTTCTTGGAATTTAAAAACCTATATTGTGTTAGATCTTTCTAATTCGCTTTCAAACAGATGGCTTTCAACTCTTCTAATTATTTCTTCCTTCAATATCCTTTTTTTTTGGCGTATACACTTGTATTTGGATAATTATTACTAACACCTCCTCTTTTTTTTCATTGGAGATTGCGAATCATCGACAATGAGACTCTACTTCCAGTTCTATGCATAATTTCTTTCTTGAAGGCGATGAGAAGTAAAGGAATTAGGAATTAAACTCTTGTAGTTCCTAAGTTCAATAAATGATAAAAATAAATGTTATGCTCTTTTGATAATCGAATATTGGACAAACATTAATGTTTCTTGTAAGGCCAAATTTCCAAACATTCGAAACCAAATAAGAAAAAAACAAATTAAATAAAAAAAAACGGAATCAATGGTTTCAAACATATAGCAGTAGGATAATGGGAAGATAAACGAGTAGTGAAATGTACTTACCAAATCAAGCTCGCAAACATTATTAAAGCATCGATCTAATGCTTCAACAAATACCTTTAATAGTTAGAAATTGGAAAGTAACTAATTTCAACTTACTTGAATGAGATCGAGAATTCCTAGTTCACTTTCACCTTCATCTACTACAAAAACGAAGTAGAGAGTAGCGTACTGGCGATAAATTATTCTATTTTTACCTGCAATTAAATTACTTTCCAAAAAATTACAAGCGGTTGGGGGCCTAGTGGATACAGCTGCATATATATCTCCTATTAACTTTTGTTGAATGGATTCATCAATTGGAGTGTAAAACTTTGTGAGACGAGGTTTCCCTTTATTGTTAAATATAAAAACAGCGTAAATCATGACAATAGAAAGGGAAAGCTGGCAGAACCCAAATATGCAGTGCTTGGTAAACGGCAAGCTGAAGTTTAAGTTGAATATACGTTAATAGTAGTTTGGAAGAACCAGGATCGACAAATTTCTTTCAATGCCTTAGTTAATTTGCTATATTTAAGATTTTCATGGTTTTATATTTATTGAGTATATTATTTATCCACTATTGAACCAAAGATCTGTTACTGAAATTCATAATGTCTAGTAAACAATTTTTGCCATGCCTTCAATGATCTCTATAACGAACTACTTTGTATACAATTTAGGAATAGAAAAATAGGAAAAAACATTTGTCTTCCACCAATTTTTGAATTGATGGTTATGAAATATTCAAATAGCTACATAGTATGTGACATCTCAGTAATAAGTAGACACATACTAATAGTTATATGAGGTGATCCCACTATTCAGTTACTATAGGTATATATTGGTAGCTTTTTTTTGATTAATATACTAATTAAGTGAATATTTGCATAATATGATTAGCAATGAACGCTGCCTTGCTATATGGGAGGCACTTGTTTTAATCAACACTACTATAGATGATAGTAAAGCGAAATTCCAATTACGTACGATTAGACAGTACGTGCCTAAGTGTTTTTCTATGAAAATAGAACTAATCATTTCTTCATACAATGTAAGCTGATTTAAACGGAAGAATTTAAGTATTGCAAGTAAGTTGCTAGAATATTAGACAGCCTAAAACTTGATAAAGCGAATATTGACGAAGCTAAGGCTCGTGGACTACTGTTGCAATCACCACTTTACTGGTAACGAGATTAAATAGAATTTGATATCCCATTTTTTTAAACCGAAAACAAATTGTATTAACATATTCCATCTTGCTTAACACCTTCAAATAACTCCCTTTCTTCTCGTATTAAACATTTTTACGAAACGTGTTACAATAGTCGTACAGTTCCTACGACTACGATATTGGCATATAACAAATAGCGCTACCAGACAATCAATAAGTCATTAGCATGAAAAATAATTGCCACGTAACTAAACTCGCTACTTCTCATTAACCAACGTCTTCTAGTAGTTGTCGATGAGTTTGTATTGATGCCTCCTGTTTCAAAAAATACTCGCACTTCATCAAAGACTGTTAAGAAACCCTATGACCCACCTCAGGGGAGCTCAAGGCCCTTTTTTACGGTCTTGAAACGGGCATTTTCATCTGTTTTGCACCCATTCACCAGTGGTCTAGACGAGAAAGCTTCAGGAACGGCTAGCAAGGATAGAAAGAGTGGAAGAGCAGGTACAAAAAGCCTGCTTACTCCAGAGTTAACACCTCATTATTTAGGAAAATCTCCGTAAGTTGACATTTTTGTCGTGAAACATATTAACATTAAATAGAAGAATTATTCGCGTTAGTAATCGGAGCCATGTTAGAACAATTGATGGAATAGAGGAAAAAGTTCATACGAATACATTTGAACCTAGGAAGCCAAAGCAAAAGCAAGATTATACTAATTCCCCAACGCTTTTTAAACGCCATGACGAGTTGTCGTTAAAATCACTTAATTCGCTTCATCCTTCTTCTGCTTTATCCAAAAAGTTGGGCAGCACTTCTCAACATCAAATTGCAACTCCCAAATCCTCTGCTTCATTGCTCAATATCCTTCGGTCACTTCACGATGAGCAGAAAAATACCTTAAATATATCAAGTGTAAAACAAGATCGTATTACCGAAGCTAATCCTACTTGTGAGAAGCGCAAGCCTTCTAGAAGTCCCAGTCCTATGCTTTCCAAAAAGAAATCTGTTGCTCGTGCCTCTGAAAACGAGCCCTCAGCTAAGCAGAACAAAAGCTTTTCTGGAAATGATTCCCATAAGAGTCTTACCGACATTAGAGATAAGGAGAATGGCGAAACAGAGGTCTCAGCAAAAAATCACGTTCCTCACCGCTCCTCTCGGCGACGTCGTAGACACCAGCGGCTTATCCCTATCATTTATGAAACTCTTGAACAGATGGATTTAAGGAAGCCTGTATTAGTCAATGCAGAAGTTCAGACAGATTCCAACCCCGGTAATACAATGTTTATTGATAAGCAAGATATTTATCACCGGTTAAGTACACCCACTTCGCGTAAGCGTCAGACTCTCGAGAAAGGTCATATTAAGGCTTTTTCTGCAGTTGATGAGGATTTGGATGAAATCTTTGCTTGCGAAGATGACGTTCATTACACCGCATTACCCAAACAAAATCCAAAATCTGAGCGTATATTAGAACCTATAATAGCATCTCCCAAGGATAATACAAGTGACAAGGGTTTATTGACGAAGTCCGCCCCTACCTTTGAAGAGCTTCAAGCCTCTATTACCCCTAAGCCTGTAAAGACTTCTCCGAATGATACGGCACTTACTCTCGCGAACGCTGAGGATAATAAAACCTTTGAACATCAGCCATTGTCAAAGGATACAGAAGCGCCCAAAAGCCAATTTTCCTCATCGCCGACAAAAGAATCTACAACTAGAAAGTCCGAAGTTGAACCGCCATCACCTTCTAAGGAAATCAAATCTTCTCACTTTTCAGTACCCGAATTTAAGTTTGAACCGAAGACTGAAGCTACCACGGACAAAAAATTAAATGTACCCAAATTTGAGTTTAAGCCAACTGCTACTGCTGATGTGCAAACTAATCGTTTGAAGGAGAATGAGCCCAAGCCAACGTTCTTTGCACAATTACCGTCAAAGACTCAAGAGACGCCAAGTATAACTGAGAACAAGCCTTCATTTTTTTCTCAATTAAGTCCAAAACGAGAAGAAACAGAAAAGAAGGACAACGCTCCGTCTGCTCCTGCTTCAACTTCTGGTTTCAGCTTTGGAGGATTCGCACCTAAAACCCTTGAAGAGAAGGAAGAAACGAAAGCTCCTACGTTCAATTTCTCTTTAAACAATGCTTCTAGTACACAAGACACAACAAAACCTACGCTACAATTTAATTTTGGAAGTAGTTTTGGAAAGCCAACAAGCAATATTTTCAATGACAAAAAAACTTCTGAAAATGGTCTAGCTAGTTCTACTGTTGCTTCTGAGTCAAAACCGTCAGCTCCCGAATCAAAACCGTCCTCGGGTTTTGGAAATACCGCAGGCTCATCACCCTTTTCATTCAATTTGACCAAGGAGTCCAAAGAAGTCCCACCTACAAATTCCTTTTCTTTTGCTAAAAAAGGGAAAGATGAAGCGAATGACAGTTTGTCAGCTAAAGCTTCTACTCCATTTTCGTTTGCAAAACCTAATACTGAAAATGTAACAACAACTGCTCCTCAGTTTTCATTTAATTTTACCAAGCCAAATACGGATGCCAAAACCAATTTGCTACCTGAAAAAACTTTTAATGAAGAAGCCGTAAAGCAAAAGGAAACTGAAAAAGAGGTCCCTCCAACAGGTCCAAAAGCTTCTGAAATAAAGGATTCAGTATCTTCTAATAACGCTGTGCCCTCTTCAACCTTTAATTTTGTATCTCCCTTTGCTGCTGTATCTGAAAAAACAAATGAGAATAACATTCCTAACGATACAACGAAGACGAATGGCAATGCTACTAAGAGAACTTTGGAACAAACGGAGGATGCAAAGCCTTTTGCTTTCTCCTTCGGTTCCACTACAGAACAGGCAAACAAAAAAGCCTCAACGTCAAATGAAACTACGAAGCCTCAATTGGATACATCTTCTAAAACTGATGGAGTAACTGCTAATGCGCCGTTTAGTTTTGCATCAGCTTTTAATGCACCTAAACCCTCGACTAATACTGCTGATGGCAAAGATTCTGCTTCGAATCTTACCACTCCTTCACCTGCTTTTTCATTTGGAAACAATAGTGGTGTTAAAGCATCCAGTAACAACAATCCCTCTACAAATTCGTCTACGGCACCGTTTTCTTTTGGTACATCAAATAAACCGGCATTTAGCTTTGGGTCTGCAACTTCAAAGACTACCTCTGAAGGAACCGCTCCAGCTGCTTCTGCTTCTGCTCCTGCTCCCACTACGTCTGCATTTTCTTTTGGAGCATCAAATTCTAGTATGAATAAGGAAGAGAACACTCCCATGGCTAAGGATGCTGGAGATACGGCACCTGCGTCTGGCTTTAAGTCTGGGTTTTCGTTCGGTGCTAACAATTCGCCTCAGCCTGCTTCTATGTTTGGTACATCGACGCCGGCCCCGTCTTCCGCGTTTGCGTTTGGCAACCAGTCAGGCACGAACCCAGCAGCTCCTGCAGGGTTTGGAGGGATTACTAATACTGCCACTAATAACCCTCCTAGTACAGGTTTTACATTCACTCCATCAAATGCTGGATCAACTGCGGCTCCTATGTTTGGCGCTGGAAACACTCCCAACCCATCCGGGTCCATCAATAATGCATCACAAGCATTCGCCTTCGGGTCAGGAGAACCTAGTAATCCAGCTAGTAATCCACCTAGTACCGGATTTTCGTTCGGTGCGGCTACTCCGTCTGCCTTTAATGCAAGTGCCTCACAATCACCAGCGCCCAATGGTATTCAATTCAATTTGGGCTCTTCTAACTCACAAACAAATGCGCCCCCGGGCCGTAAAATTGCTGTGCCCCGAAGTCGAAGAAAACGTTAAATTAATATTATGACATGTTGACAAGACAATATGACAAAACATTGCGGTTGGGTATATGATAGTTTAGATAGACTTTGTCCTTTAAATTAATTGCTAAGGAATAATTATTACATTTTTGTTTACACATACGGACGCTTTTATTCTTATTATATAAATTAAAGTACGAGCTTTTTGTAAAGGAGGTCTAACCAAGTTACCCATGAGACACAAAACCCAATTTCCATTATACATATGAAACCCTAATATAATCTAGTATCTAAAAAATTCAAAACCTAACCAAACACTTATCATTTGAAAATTTCTCCCTTTCACGTATTCACCTATTTGCGCTTAGATTTCGATTTTTTTGTAGACTTTTTGTTGCTAAGTCTATCATTCTTTGTCTTCTTGTATGCTCGGGGCACCTCTTCCTTTTCCATTTGCTTTTTTCTTTTAGCTAAAGACTTTTTATCTTTCGCTTCGGAGGCTATAATGTTAGCAAACATATTTTTTTATTTCAATGTCACATACCTTTAGAAGCTTGTTTATCTTTTTCGGATTGAAACCAGGTACGTGCTGGACGAGAACGAATTTCATCACCATATTTCATAATGTTTTCGCCTTTCTTTAAATCGCGTTCGGCAATTTTTAGCTACATTTGTTAGAAAAAAAATTTATATACTTATAAAAACAACATACTTCTCGTTCTTGTTTTTCTTCATCTAGCACTTTCTGAACAACAGGTTCCAATTCCTCAATTTCTTTACCAAACTTTTCAACTTTGTTAAAATCCAGATTACGGTTGACCAATTTTGTGTTTTGCGCTGAAGAATTTTTGAATACACCTTTAAGAACTTTGCGATCGCCCTCACCGGCTAATGTAATAGCTCTACCACTCCTGCCAGCACGAGCAGTACGACCAACACGATGAAGATAAACTTCGTGAGTAGCTGGAGCTTCGTAATTTATTACGACCTCAATGCCTTTGATATCAATACCACGAGATGCAACATCTGTAGCCAACAAATAGTTACATTTTCCATCACGAAAGTCTTCCAAAGCACGGACACGCTGTTCTTGCGACAATGAACCGTGGATTTCGGTAGCGTTTAAGGATAAAAGGCCAAATATGACTCGCATCTTGTGAGCAAAAGCTTTGCTCCTGAAGAAGATAATAGTTCTTCTATGAAATAATTCCTTGCAGAGATAGATAAGCATAGCTGGGCGAAGTAACTCACGTTGTGGTCGAACACGGACAAATTCCTGAGTTAAAAGTTTGGCGGTAGTTTTCTTATTATCGACAAAAACTCGTACTGGCCGATTTAAAGATAAACGAATTAAATCATCTACTTTATCAGTCATAGTGGCCGAAAAAAGCATCGTTTGTCTAGACTTTGGACAAGCTTGAATAATTTCATTCAGTTCATCAGCAAAACCATCTTCCAGCATACGATCGGCTTCATCCATTACCATAATCTCAATGTTTTCCACAGTGAATCCTTGTGAATTGCGCATATGATCAATAAAACGACCCGGGGTGGCGATGACAATGTCAGGACGTTTACGAAGTTCCTGCTCTTGTAACTTGAGGGACAAACCACCGATACACAGACAAACCATAATGTCAGTAAAAGAGGCAATTTTCGTAGCAACGCTATGACATTGCATAGCAAGCTCACGAGTAGGACAAAGGATCAATACTCTTGTAGTAGGGACCTTTTTGGGACGGTAGAGCAAACGCTCCAAAATAGGAACAATGAAAGCCGCTGTCTTACCACTACCAGTAACTGCAGCACCAACGATATCTTTACCTAAAAGTGCAAGTGGTATTGTCTTGTCTTGAATCTGAGTTGGCACTTCAAAACCAAGATTAGAAAGGCCCTTTAAGATAGGGCGTGACAAATTCATAGATTGGAAAGACGAATGTGTAGTGGTCATCATAGATTTTTCTTTATCACCTTCAGCAAAGAAAGCATTTTTCTTAGCAATTTCCTCTTCATCTTCTTCGCTGTCGGAGGAACCAGCAGCAGAATCGGAATTGAAATCCTGAGTAGAAATATTGGCAAAAGAAGGAACAGGCTCAGTAATATCATCTTCCTCTTCGCTTTCACTTTCATCTTGGGAAGACTCGTCTTCATTTTCAGCAATTGCGCCTGCACCGAATCCATCAATTGCTAAGTCTTCATCATCTGAATCGATATTTTCCTGCTCAGGCTCTTGAAGTTCCTCTTCAGAGGGAAAAGAAGAAGGGAATTCATCATCGTCTGGTTTACGGTTTCGAGATATAATGGCATCGAGATCCACTGTATTAGAAGCACGGTTTGATTCTGTTTTACTACCCATGTCAAAATCCCAATTCATATCAGTCGCTGAGGATAAATCTTTGTTGACATCAGCTTCGAATAGAAATTCTCCATTGAAATCGGAATCCTTTGCCGGGGTGGCCTTTTTCGATTTTTTTTTCAACTCCACATTGGAAGGCATTTCTTCATCTACGGCATCGGCATCGTAATCGTCGTAATGAATATCATCTTCAGAGTCATCAATAGTGAGGATGAAATCATCTTGGACTTTCATTTTCCTAATCCGGTGATTTTGTGCAATTGGCACAAATTTCAAAATTGATGTTTTCGCTAACCTTGGCCATCCCAAGGAAATCATCCCCTCAATTCGAAAGTACTGCGTATTCCAAAGCATTCCGTTAATCAAACATTAGCATGTTAGCAATACTACACTACGCTATAGTACATTACGTTGCATACCACTATATGTCATATGTTGGAATACTAGCTAAGATCTATTTATTGATCATCACGGGTAACTATCCGTTTATATGTATAAATAATCTTTGATAGCAACTAGTCGGAAATATTATGAATAGAGTTCCAACTGAACCTCGTTCCTCAGTTCAGTTATAAGCTATATTAGTGATAGGTAACATTATAATCTAGTTAATACAATACCTATGCTCAGTTGCTACTTATATTACCTGTTTGTTGCAATATAATAAGTCACAAGGAAAATCACCGCAGTTCTACGTATCCTTAAATCAGATAACAAAATGCGTAGCTTACACTAAATTCTACAACGTGTTATAACCCATTATACACTAAAATTTTTTAATAAAGCACTATGGAGATATGCGTTAAGTCGATCTTCTGATAAGCATCGTGGATCAATGAGCTAATGATTTATTAAGCAATAGTGCTAGCGACTTTTCCCTCGCTACATATACAACAGGAGACTCAGTGTAATAGTAGATACACTAACAGTACTGATGATAAGGAGTTTGCTGTGTCATATGTCGAGTCAGTGAATCATAACGCTACTCTTCGCAGACTTGGCGTTTCTTGTCAATCCCGAGAGAATACTAGGATTTAGCTGGAATACCCATAGCGGGTTGTTGTGCAACACCCAGAGTAAACAAACTCGGTTTCTTGTCGGCAAGTTGTTATTGTCTAGAGCGTATAGTGTCGTTAAGTGGGTCATGAAGATTTCCATGTAGCCGTTCCATTTCCACATGGCCAAAACAAAGACTTTTTTAGCTTCATAGTTTCGTTTGATTTGCTATGTTTAGCATATCTAGCAAATTTTGATGAACAATTTAACAATCGACTGACCGTTTCCTCACGAGGCATAACGAGAGGATGGATTGATATGGAATGGGCAAATTGGTCAAACATTGTCACACTTCATTACACTCGGAGCTAGTGATTTTGTTTTATGCAAAGAACAGATTTTGCATTTCCATCGATCACCTTAGGCCTTTAAAAAGTCATAGGACTCATGGTCATTACTGTCTACTTAATTTTTCACTAAGAGAAAACAAAAACTATTTAATCATTGTTTATTTACCTATTGAGGGTTTTTCAGCTAATCACATGTGTATATCCCACGGTACATCGGTAAGTGTAAATGAATACGCCGACGATCACTATAGGGAAATGTAACGTTCCATGAGTCCCTTGAGTTAATAGAAGCTTGAATTGTATTTCGTTTCGTTTCATTTCTTTAAATACTTAATGCTTTTTAGTTCAACATTAAGTAGTGTGAATTGACGGGAAAAATGATTATTTAGGCATTTAAGAGTGACAATCAGTTTTACGGTCATTTTTTCACTTCTTGTTTGTGTTGCTACATCGTCATTGATTTCGGAAACTGTTGATAGTTACTGAACATAGGGAGGGGATGTCATGACATCTAGTATCTTACCAGAATTTATATGTAGCCGAAGCCCAATTCCGTGGTAAAAGCCTTTTACTCAAGCCATTGTGTCCGGTACACACTTCTATTTACACAACTACGCAGGTGCAAGTAGCTGGGATTGTTTAAATAAAACATTCGTTTTCTATCTTCATATATACATATACATATATATATTTACATACTCACAAGATCATCATACATATTATATCCTTCTTCAATATCTTTTTAGGATTGCTCTCATTGTTGATACATAACTTTTCTACACATCATATCACTTTTTCTTTAGAAAGAAGCAAATTTTACTCGAAAGGACAAGATCGTATTCAACTTTAACTTCGCTAACTTGCATTCTTGTCTTGTATCTATTCATTCGATAGTCAAAGAGATTTGGCAAATTACTTTTCGGTGTCCGATTTAGATTTGGAATTTGAGCATGATTAATATTGTCTATATAGCTTAAAGCATATTATCATCATTCAACGTTTTGGCTTTTTGAAGGAAAGTTTTAGGTGTTATCTCATTAACCATTTTTTTGTTTTTGTTTTATTTTGTGTTTTTTTTGTTGCTACTTTGGAAATTTCTCTTATAATTATAACCTCATTTATCCGATTTTACTTTACCTTATAATGTTGCTGTTCAAGTTTAATTTCACTACAGCTTTTTTATTTACGATCCTCGCTTTTGCTCAAGCCCGCTCTCACTCTTCCTCCTCCTCTTCCACCTCCAAGTCGAGTGCAAGTCATCATTCAAGTATTAATTCCACCTCGGCAACCTCTGTCTATGATTTCTCCTCCTTAACTACGCCCATCGTTCCAACAAATGGCGTCGCTCAAGAACCCACATTATATGAGTCTTCCCGAGGGTTGTCTTGCCCGGGTTATCAAGCCCGAAACATCTCTGAATACTCGTACGGTGTCTTGGCAATTTTGGAGCTGGCTGGAGATGCTTGCTACGCATACGGTACTGATTACCCCTATTTATTATTGAACGTTTCCTATGATACTGAAGAACGCGTTCACATATCAATTTCCGACTTAAACCAAACGCAATTCCAGCTCAGTAATCGCCGGGATGTTTGGGATGCTCCCTTATTCTATCGTAGTTCCAATTTTTCTGGAAATCTGCAATACAATTTTTCATTCAACACAGACCCCTTTGAATTTTGGATTACAAGGATTGCGGACGATCAAGTCTTGTTCGATACTCGTGGAAACCCTTTGATTTTTGAGGACCAATACATTGAATTGACTACTAATATGGTTGAGGATTATAATGTGTATGGTCTCTCTGGAAGTCAACAGTCTTTCCGTTTAGGAAATAACTTGACTAAAACTTTTTGGGCAACAGGTTATAGCGATTCACCAGAGGCTAATATGTATGGCTCACATCCTTTCTATATGGAGCAACGCTATATTCCCATAGGAACTACCAATACCTATACTTCTGCCTCTCATGGAGTCCTTATGCTAAGTTCAAATGGAATGGAGGTACTTTTGAGAAGTACTTACATTAAATATAGAATGATTGGGGGCATCATTGATTTATTTGTATACTCAGGAAGTACGGTTAGCCCAAAATATACTATTCAACAGTACGTTCAATCGATTGGTACTCCAACTATGCAGCCCTACTGGTCCTTGGGTTTTCAAATGTCCCGATGGGGCTACAAAACGCTATCGGATCTTATTAATATGCGCAGCTACCTTAATGCTTCTAATATTCCTACCGAAGGCTTTTGGAATGATATAGATTACATGAGTGAATTTCGGACTTTTACTGTTAACAGTACCGCATTCCCACCTAACCAGACTTTAGATTTCTTTCGCTCTTTAGATGAATCTCATCAGCATTATGTACCAGTCCTTGATCCTGCAATATATGCAGCAAATCCTAATAAATCTGCTGATAGAACTTACTATCCTTATTATAGTGGTTTTGAAGACAATATTTTTATAAAAAATCCTAATGGGTCTGCTTATGTTGGTATGGCTTGGCCAGGCTTTGTTGTATATCCCGATTTTACGAATCCGGCGGTTCTTCAATACTGGAAGCAAGGAATACTTAATTTATCTACTGCTTTTGGCTCTAATTATTCATATGACTTACCATTTAGCGGCCTTTGTTTAGACATGAATGAACCAACTTCTTTTTGTATCGGTTCATGTGGGTCCGACCTTTTGAAACTGAATCCAGTTCATCCACCATTTTCTCTGCCAGGAGATGTTGATAATAAAGTTTACAGTTATCCCGAGGATTTTAATGCTACCAATACGACTGAGTACAAGTCTGTTTCTCGGGCTTCACAGAGTCAATATAAAGCCACTGCAACTTCTGAAAAATCACATGAAACACCTTCAAGTGAATCTCTTATTAACGGAAAGCCGGAGTTTAGTATCAACTATCCTCCTTATGCCTTAGACACAGATACTGAGACTCACGACTTGGCTCAATTTGGCGTTAGTCCTAATGCAACAATGCACGGCAATACATTAAGATATAATTTGTTCAACACATATGGCTACTCAGAAAGCAAGATCTCTTTTGAGGCACTTAATTCAATTCAGCCAAACATTAGGCCTTTCCTTTTGAGCCGCTCAACCTTTGTTGGTTCTGGACGATATGCCGCACATTGGCTTGGTGATAATAAATCACAATGGTCCGATATGGTTTCCTCTATTTCGAGTATACTTACTTTTAATTTATTGGGAATACCAATGGTTGGAGCAGATGTTTGTGGGTATAATGGTAATACCGATGAAGAGCTTTGTGCGCGTTGGATGGCTTTAGGAGCTTTTCTTCCATTTTATAGAAATCATAATAGTCTAGGTTCCATTCCACAAGAGCCGTTCAGATGGGCTTCTGTCGCTGAGGCATCTAGAAGCGCTATCGAAATACGCTACAGTTTATTGCCGTATTGGTACACTTTAATGCATACAGCTTCTGTCGATGGTACACCTATGGTGCGTCCTTTGTTCTTTGAATTCCCAAAACAAATCTCACTAGCAAGTGTGGATAAGCAGTTTATGATTGGAACTGCATTGCTGATATCCCCAGCGTTAGAACCAAACACGACATATATTCAAGGTATCATTCCTGGAGATAATGATACTATTTGGTACGATTGGTATAATCATTCGGTAATAAACCATGATTACGATGAAAATATTACTATGAGTGCACCACTTGGGTATGTCAATATTGCCGTTCGTGGAGGAAATATCATTCCCTTACAGCAACCCGGTTATACTACATATGAGTCGCGCAATAATCCTTATAGCTTGCTTATAGCTATGGATAATAATGGGTTTGCTAGTGGTAGTTTATATATTGATGACGGAATTTCGATGCAAACAAACTCATCTCTCTCTGTCAAACTAAATTCTAATTCAAATACGATTACGTGCGTAGTATCAGGAACCATGGTTTCGTCCCCATCTTTGGCCAACATTACAATCCTTGGTCTTTCAAACCCACCAAATACTATACTATTTAATGGTCAGCAATTAAGCGATTATCAATATTCAGACCAGACTCTTTCGTTAACAAATCTACTAGATTTGACAGTCGACGGTGCCTTTTCTAAAAACTGGACTGTAACATGGTCATAGTTCAATTTTTTTGTTATGTTTAACTTATAAGCTTGGGATTGCGCCCTCGTTTTGTTTATGATTTTAGAATCTCAAGTAATGGTGTTCATTAGAGTTTAACTTCTTAACTAGTTAGTGTTGAATTATATTTTTAATAAAAAGCTGCTGCTTGCTTTTATGCTGTTCTTTTTTATTGCTTTAAGATTTATAAATGATTTTAGAATACACGCAACGGGCATAGCAACAAGTGAAAATTAGGAGTACACTCAAATCTTGAAAAATTTTCTTGCTCTAATAAAATTTTTGACAAGTGTGCAATTGAATTATTATTTAATTGTTTTGACAGGTAAGGAGTATTGTATATAGCAAATACTGTGAAAGACAAATTCAAAAATTCTGAAAAGGCGTACTACCGATATATGATATGGTTTAGCTTTTTTTTTTTTAAATAAAAATATCATATCATGCTATGCCTTTAATGCTAGAAGCTCATAAATGTTTGATTTCGCTACCTCGAGTCTCGGTAAATGCAGCGAGCAAAAGCAGTATCAACACCAAAAAATTACAACAATCTCATAACCAAGTAATTGTAAAGGTTTCAAGGTTCGAATTACCAGGTTTATGAGGATACTAGACAAATAGAGGAATTTTGTTTGATATGAATCAATTTCCTAATCAACCTGGGAATTTCGGGCAAAACTATTACAAACCAGTTCAAGGTTCTATTCCTGCTAATTCAGAGGCGACAAATTTTCAACAAAATAACAGCAGAGAAAATAAGAGTGAATGTGAATTAAGGCAAAATTCTATTGCTGCATCTATGTCTGCATATCCGAATGGGATGTATGCAGGAGCGGAGAATCATAACGTTGAAAATCATGAAAATTATACAATGGTTGGTCACGATCATATGGAGGAGGTGTATGGAGACGATTTAGTAAATGAACCAAGGATAGCTTACTCTTCGGACATTGTAGCAACATTTGACGGAAAAGATTTTGGAAGCAACCTTCATGTCGATGACACCTTGGATCAGCAATGGGCTCACTTTGCTGGTAAACAACAGCATCCTCTTGAACCTCGTGAAATTCCTTTTCCTGTGACGGATCCACTGAACTCTAAAATCGAAATGAAACAATTTACTAATATAGCTGCTGTTTTACGATATAGAGGTGTACACAGCGCTAAGAAAACTGCATTTATTATTCTAGATAATAAAGGAAAAGAATTTACGTCTATCACATGGGAAAAACTAGCATCCCGAGCAGAAAAAGTTGCTCAAGTAATTCGCGATAAGAGTGGCCTTTTTAGAAGTGACCGGGTAGTTCTCATGTACAGGGACTGTGAAGCGATTGATTTCGTCGTCTCACTTTTTGGTTGCTTTATTGCTGGTGTCGTTGCTGTACCTATCAATCGTTTCGACGATTACAACGAGCTAAGTTCAATATTGACAACTACTAGTGCTCGACTTGCTCTTACCACTGATGCTAATTTAAAAGCCTTTCAACGAGATTTAAATGCTAAAAAGTTACACTGGCCAAAAAATGTTGAATGGTGGAAGACAAACGAATTTGGTGGATTCCACCTTAAGAAAAAGGCGGAAATGCCACCTTTACAGGTACCTGACCTTGCCTACATTGAATTTTCTCGGTCACCAATTGGTGAATTGCACGGAGTAGTAATTTCACATCGTACAATACTTCATCAAATGAATTGTCTTGCTGCTATTCATGCCACGGCTCCAGCTTATGAATCTGATAAACTAGACTATTTATCTATTGATCGTGAGTACACTGAAGGTCTTAGTAAATCCGGTTTATTCCTTACATATCTCGATTTACGTCAAGCTATCGGATTGATTTTGGGTGTCCTGCATACAGTCTTTTCTGGATACACGACTGTTTGGTGTCCTCAAAATGCCGTGTTTGTGCCAGGCTTATGGGCAAACCTTGCTACGCGCTATCGTGCATCGTTTATGCTTACTGACTATGCCGGTTTGAAGACTATCGCTTACAATTATCAAAATGATCCTAAAGCAACACTTGGGTTTAGTAAAAAACATTCAGTAGATTTATCTTCTTTACGAATGTGCATGGTTGATTGCTTAAACGTTGATTGTGAATTTCAAGAGATTGTTTCCGATCGTTGGTTAAAACCTCTTGGAAATCAAAATCCACGCGCAACATTCGTACCTTTGTTATGCCTTCCAGAACATGGAGGAATGGTAATTTCAATGAAAGACTGGATTGGTGGTGAAGAATTCATGTCTCCCAAAGGATTTAAGAGTCCAAGGACTCCGGAAAATGAGATTTCAGAGGTTCTATTAGAAAAAGAAGCTTTAAAGTTGAATGAAGTAGTGGTGTTGGCTGAAGATGACAAAGCACGTCGCCAATCCAAGCACCCAAACACCATACGTGTAGGAGCGTTTTGGTACCCTTTTGTTGATGCTACTCTCGCAATTGTTGACCCAGAGACTCAAGTCCTTTGCTTGCCTAACATAGTTGGCGAAATTTGGGTTGACTCGCCATCACTCTCGGGTGGGTTTTTTGCTCTTCCTAAACAAACTGAAGCAATTTTTCATGCTAGGACCAGCTTTATTTCCTCTGATACTTTTCAACCGATCCCATCTAACCAAGAGTTTTTAAGGACTGGTTTGCTTGGATTTATTCGCAAGGGTAAAGTATATGTTCTTGGTCTTTACGAGGATCGTCTTCAACAAAAAGTTGAGTGGGTTGATAATGGCAAACAGGATACTATATTCTTTCATCATTATACGTCCCATCTAGTAAACACTATCATGAGAAAGGTGTCCAAAGTTTTTGACTGTTCTGCTTTTGATATCTTCGTAAATAGCGAGCATTTACCTGTTGTTCTGCTAGAAAGCCCTGCAGCGAACATACCAACTGAAGCTAATGGTAACCAAGTTGTAATCAATTATGGATTGCTTGATCTTATTACTACGGAATGTGTCGAATGTCTTTTGGAAGATCATCAAGTTCGTGTCTACTGTGTTCTGATTTGTGCCCCTTTTACTCTACCCAGAGTAACAAAAAATGGTCGCCAAGAAATTGGTAACATGATGTGTAGGAGAGCGTTTGAGCATGGTACGCTTCCATTTCTTTATGTTAAATTTGCAGTAGAGCGAGCTGTTCTTAATTTACCAGTCGGTGAGGATGCTATAGACGGTATTTGGTCTAGCTATGCTAGCGGTATTCGACAGAATTTACTCTCTGATCAAGAACTTCAATACAGCGGGTTTATAGACCGCTCTTTACGATATGATGCAAAAACATCGGTGGATATCTCTTCTTGTCATACAATGCTTCAATTATTGCAATTACGAGTAGCAAAGAACGCAGAAGATATTGCCTATATTACTATAGATGGTCGTGGTCGAGAAGGAAAAAACATTACTTGGAGGAAATTTGATCAAAGAGTTGCAACTATTATTCGATATTTGCAAAAGAAAAAGTATATAAAGCCTGGTAGGGTGGTTGTTTTAATGTACACTCACTCAGAAGATTTTGTTTATGCTTTATATGCTTGCTTTTATTTAGGCTTGATTCCTATTCCCGTACCCCCATTGGATCACATGAGGCTTTCAGAAGACGTACCCGCGTTTTTGTTTTTAATAAAGCATTATTATGTTAGTGCCGTATTGGTCAATTCCGAAGCTGACACAGCTCTTCGTGCTAAAACCACATCTCAACATTTGAAGCAGTCGGCTATGGCTGCCAAAGTAGTACTGCCTTCTTTTATCGTGACTTCAAAAATTAGTAAGCAAACGAAAAGCATCAAGGAGTTGAATGTAAAGTTAGATCCGATATGTTTAGACCCTGCCTTCCCTGCTCTCGTTTGGGCTTTTTGGTCTCCTGATCATCGTTTAACTTTGACGGCATACAATCATCAAACGTTACTTTCTATATGCCAAATACACAAAGAAACATGCCAAATGACCCACAAACGGCCTCTGTTGGGACATGTCAGGAGTATGAGTGGTATTGGCTTTTTTCATACATGTTTAATGGGAGTCTTTTTGGGAACAACCACCTACCTTCTTTCACCCGTTGATTTTGCCAACAACCCTTTACTTTTATTCCAAATCATATCCAAATATAAGATTAAAGACACTTACGCTACTTTTCAAACTCTTAATTACATTCAAAACCAACAACCGACTAAATGGCCAAATCTGTCATGTCTTGAAAATTTAATGATTCCTCACGACGGTCGCATAAGTGCGTTCTATATCGCTAGTTTACAGAAGTACTTTGTGAAACATGGTCTGAGTCCTTATGCTTTCAGCACTGTGTATAGTAATTGTTTGAATCCGTTCATATCTACAAGATCATATATGGGTGCAATTCCTACACCTCAATTACTCGATTTGCGAGCTTTAAGGCATGGTTTAATACAACCATGCGAGTCAGCAGACAAGCCATATGCACTTCCTTTATTGGATTCTGGAATGGTTCCAGTTTCTACTCAGCTTGCAATAGTTAATCCTGATACTCGTGAACTATGCAGAGTTGGCGAGTATGGTGAAATCTGGATGCGCTCGAGTGCAAATGCTATCTCTTTTTTCCAATCAACAGATCCAGTAGATATGATGAGATTTAATGCTACTAACTCTGATGGATTTCTTGGTAACGGATATGTTCGTACTGGTGATTTGGGCTTTCTCCAAATCACTTCACATTCCATGGGACCCAACGCACCGGTTGTTGACATGCAACTTCTCTATGTATTAGGGCCCATTGGAGAGACTTTTGAAGTCAACGGTTTAAGTCATTTTCCTTCTGACATTGAGGACACCATTGAACGTTCTCATCCTCGAATCGCTCGTGGAGGAACTGCAGTTTTTCAGTCTGCTGGAAGAGTTGTTGTCGTTATTGAGGCTCTAGGTCAGGATTTTTTGGCAGCCATTGTTCCAGTAGTGATCAACAGTATCCTCGATGAGCATCAAATTATTGCCGATGTCGTAGCGTTTACTTCGCGTGGTAATTTCCCCCGTTCACGGCTTCGAGAAAAGCAAAGGGGTAAAATCCTTGCTTCTTGGGTTACCGGCAGACTTCGCACTACTCAAGTATTTTACATTAGGGGTTCTGGAGAAGGCGAGTTTCAATCTTCTTACGTGCCCGACTATAACCCAAGCTTACGATCCACTCCATCTGTTAGTTCTCGGTCTACTTTACCACAGCGAGTATTTTAAGATAGGTGGATATCGATCTGCCCTATCTCCTTATTCCTCGTTTCCTGGTATCATTTATATTTGGAAAATCAACTCTCTTTCCGTTGTTGTATCTTTGTGTTTTGATTCCTATTGCATCTCTGTTTGTTTGCTTATTTGATAAACAAGCAGAGCAAACTTTCTTTCATAATAATTTTTGGTATTAAAACCTATATTTTTATTTATTTGACTGCGTTAATATTCGCGTTTTGCATCTTTTTCTGTTAAAAAGTTCTCCGGATTTTTGAATAGCGTGTTGCTCTCCTTAATTTATATTTTTTGGTAGACTAAAAGAAATAATGACCTTGATATACTTTACTTACTTTAAGTCCATTTATCATTTTAAAATTGAGTATTACTCCCATATGTCAAACATTGTGCGTAATGCATCATTTCTTTCACTTACTGTTTAAATGCATTAGAATCTCATTATTCTTAGCTTGTCAGTTTACAAGCTTTGGATTGAAAACGCATTATAAGGTATCGGTATCTACGTTTCAAGTAATAATGAAAGATGCATTTTCATATCGTATAAAGATTCCAAATACAACCAAACATTATAAAAATACGACATTGAAAATTAGCAGCAAATGAAAGTAAAAGTATTGTACTACAGAGCATTGACGGTATTCTTTGTTAAGCATCAAGGCTAGTAATGTTTTAACTCCTTAATTTCTTATACCGAAATTGTATAAAAAACTCATTATTGTAATTAATTAGCAAAGAATATTCCTCGTTATAAAGTAGTAAACATACTTTGGCTTACATTTTTAATCAAACCAAAAACCATTGACGTTGAAAAACGAAGAATGGGGAAAAAGGGAAAAAAATCTGGATACGCTGATTGGGAAGATGATTTAGGTGAAGATATCAGCGGTCAAAACGAATACTTGGACAATACGTCTCAAGATTCTCCTCAAAATGATGAATTGGCTGAGAAGTCTGAAAACTTGGCTGTTTCCTCAGAGAAAACCACGTCAAAGAAAAAGAAAGGGAAAAAGAACAAAGGAAACAAAAACCAGGTTTCTGATGACGAGTCCCAAGAGCTCGAATCTCCTCAAGGTCCCAAAGAATTAACGGCGGTGACTGAATTGGATGATGATGAGTTTGACTACAAACCCAAGAAAGGCAAAAAAGGAAAGAAGTCAAAGAAGGTTGAGGAAGATGATGAACCTCAGGAAATTGAATCTCCTCAAGGACCTAAAGAGCTGACGGCGGTAACTGAATTGGATGATGATGAGTTTGACTACAAACCCAAGAAAGGCAAAAAAGGTAAAAAGGCTCAAAACAATAATGAGTCGGAAGCTGCTGCTCCTCCTGAAATTCCTGAAGTTCGTGTAAAAACTAAAAAGGAAAAGGAACGTGAGAAAAAAGAGCGCGAAAAACTTCGTAAAAAACAGCAACAGGCTAAGAAGAAAGGTAGTACGGGCGAGGATACTTTGGCTTCTTCTGAAGTTAGCTCTGAGGTCGATATTTCTACGCCGGCAGAAAATGATTCGTCTGCCAAAGGAAAACAGGCAGCTGGATCGAAGCGTAAAGGACCTAATGTAACAGCTCTGCAAAAGATGTTGGAGGAAAAAAGGGCCAGAGAGGAGGAAGAACAGAGAATACGTGAAGAAGAGGCACGGATAGCAGAGGAAGAAAAACGACTTGCCGAAGTGGAAGAAGCCAGAAAGGAAGAAGCTAGACTCAAAAAGAAAGAGAAGGAAAGGAAAAAGAAAGAAGAGATGAAGGCTCAAGGAAAATACCTTAGTAAAAAGCAGAAGGAACAACAGGCTCTGGCTCAACGTCGTCTTCAACAGATGTTGGAATCTGGTGTTCGGGTTGCGGGTCTCTCAAATGGTGAGAAAAAGCAAAAACCTGTTTACACTAATAAGAAGAAGTCTAATAGAAGTGGTACTTCTTCCATCTCTTCATCTGGCATATTAGAATCCTCCCCTGCCACTTCAATCTCGGTTGATGAACCACAAAAGGATTCTAAAGATGATTCTGAAAAAGTGGAAAAAGAGACAGAGGTTGAACGTAAAGAGGAAAATGAAGCTGAAGCTGAAGCTGTCTTTGATGATTGGGAAGCAGCATTGGAGGAACCTGAGGTTGCGGAAAATAATGAAGTGGTGACCGAGAAGAAAGAGACAGATATAAAGTCTGACGCTGTTGAACATTCTATTAAGGACAAGGAGGACTCCAAAACCGACAAGGTAGATGATATTCCACAAGCCGCACCTGCTGAATCGAATGTATCTGAGTCTGATCTTCGTTCACCAATTTGTTGTATTTTGGGTCATGTTGATACTGGCAAAACTAAATTGCTTGATAATCTTCGTCGTAGTAATGTACAAGAGGGCGAAGCTGGTGGTATTACTCAACAAATTGGTGCCACTTATTTTCCTATTGAGTCAATTAAGCAAAAAACGAAAGTTGTCAATAAGAAAGGCAAACTACAATACAATATACCTGGTCTGCTCATCATTGATACACCTGGTCACGAATCGTTTACCAACCTTCGTTCTCGTGGTACTTCACTCTGCAACATTGCCATTTTAGTGATTGATATTATGCATGGTTTAGAGCCTCAAACAATCGAGTCAATTCGACTACTACGCGATCAAAAGACACCATTCGTTGTTGCTTTGAATAAAGTTGATCGTCTTTACGGTTGGCATTCCATAAAGGACAACGCAATCCAAGATTCACTGTCTAAACAGAAGAAGGCTATCCAGAGGGAATTCAGAGATCGTGTTGAAAGTATTATCTTACAATTAAACGAACAAGGTTTAAACGCCGCATTGTACTTCGAAAATAAAAATTTGGGTCGTTACGTTTCTCTTGTTCCAACTTCTGCACAGAGCGGTGAGGGTGTTCCTGATTTAGTTGCTCTTTTAATTTCGTTAACGCAGACTCGTATGTCAGACCGTATCAAATACATTACTACTCTCGAATGTACCGTGTTGGAGGTTAAAGTCATTGAGGGCCTTGGTGCTACTATTGATGTTATTTTGTCAAACGGTGTCCTACACGAAGGTGATCGAATTGTTCTTTGTGGAATGGGTGGACCTATCATTACGACCGTTCGAGCTCTTCTGACACCTCAACCTTTAAAGGAAATGAGAGTTAAATCAGCTTATGTTCATCATAAAGAAATTAAAGCCGCAATGGGTGTAAAAATTTGTGCTAATGACCTTGAAAAGGCTGTAGCAGGATCTCGTTTGTTAGTCGTCGGACCTGATGACGATGAAGAAGATTTGGCAGAAGAGATCATGGAAGACCTTGAAAATCTTCTGGGAAGAATTGATACATCTGGTATTGGTGTTTCTGTTCAAGCTTCAACATTAGGATCCTTAGAAGCACTACTTGAGTTCCTCAAACAAATGAAAATTCCCGTTGCTTCAGTCAACATTGGTCCAGTGTACAAAAAGGATGTAATGCGCTGTGCTACTATGCTGGAGAAAGCTAAGGAATATGCATTGATGTTATGCTTTGATGTAAAAGTAGACCGAGATGCTGAAGACTTGGCTGAACAGCTTGGTGTCAAAATATTTTCTGCTAATGTCATCTATCATTTGTTTGATGCGTTCACGGCTCACCAAAAGAAGATCCTTGAGCAGAAACGTGAAGAAAGTTCTGATGTTGCAGTGTTTCCTTGTGTATTGAAGACAGTTGCTGCTTTCAACAAACGAGACCCTATCATTCTTGGTGTTGATGTTGTTGAAGGTGTTCTTCGTATAAATACCCCTATTGTTGCTGTGAAGCAGCTTCCCAATGGAGAACCTCAAATCATCGAACTAGGTCGTGTCGCAAGCCTTGAAATGAATCATAAGCCTGTAGATAAAGTTAAGAAAGGTCAAGCAGGTGCAGGAGTGGCAATGAAGCTTGAATCGTCTGGCTCTCAAATACTTTTTGGCCGTCAAGTTACAGAAAGTGATGCTCTTTATTCTCACATCACTCGTCAAAGTATCGATTCTTTGAAAGACCCTGCTTTCAGAGACGAGGTTTCTCGCGATGAATGGCAATTGATTATTCAACTGAAGAAATTATTTGGTATTATTTAAGTCTTTTTTGGGTTTCTTCCATGTTGGATGTGAAGTTGAACTTTGAAATAATTTTAATTTCATTACGTATGTAGATATTAATGTTGGAAAATTCTGCTTCGTCAAAATATTGAATTTGTAAATTCATTGAATAAAGTGATAGTTAAACTTATAGCGAAATGGTTAAGTTTTTGAAACATGTGATTTTTGATTGTTGCATAAAAGCCTAAAACGATAAAGGTTGCTTAAAAATTACTTCGCAAAATAAGAAAAACGTAGATTATTTCATCTTGCTTTAAATATCAAAAGAAAGTTATATGAAGGTGAATACTAAAGTCAAAAAATCTATCACTAGTCTTTCTCCGCTTTAAAAAAGTGGTCAGTAATTGTAGTATAGAGACTATAAGGAAGTTTTTTAAAGTCAAAAAATAACCATAATCCAAGACTGCAGTAGAACGTTTAAGAATCGTAAATAAAGGATTTAGCCAACCAATCTAAGGCTATCGCGGCGGCCACAAGATACCCGGTGTTAGAGTTCCTCTTAAACCATCTAAAGCAATCTTTGGGATCATCCAAGTCAACCTTGTATATCATACTGCTTAGTCTATAAGCAGCACCGGCGACTCCCAATGTATAAAAAACAGGACCTTGACCGTTCATGATCCCTGCCGTTGCAAGAGTAGCTATTTGTAATGCAGCAAGTCCACATAACACAGGTTTGGTATTATCGCCAAATCGAAGAGCCGTTGAGTAAATATTAGCTTTGACATCATCTCTTTTATCTTGATGAGCATAAATGGTATCATACAATACGATCCAAGAAATCGTACTTAAATACAATGGAGCTACAACGCTCCAATTCATACATGCTTCACCAGCAAGCGCCGGCCAACCCATAACTGCACCATATCCAAAGGTTAAGCCTAATACTACTTGAGGATAATAAGTGATACGCTTCATGGCTGGGTATATGCACACTGGAACAAGTGAAGCAACACCTAGTTTAATTGTGTAAGGGTTCAATTGTAGCAAAATACCAAGACTAGCAGTTAGCTGAACAGATAAAAGGGAAATAGCTTGACGGACTGAAAGCTTTCCACTAGCCAGAGGTCTGGATTTGCTTCTTTCCACCTTCGCATCTAATTCACGATCCCACAAATCGTTGATGACACAGCCAGCACTTCTCATAAGAAATGATCCAACACCAAACAGTGCAAGCATTTTCGTTACATTGACAAGGCTGCTATCGTATGCATAAGCGGCCATAAGAATTGACCATGTACATGGACTATATAATAGATAAGTACCTGTGGGGGAACCAGCACGTGAAATTTCAGCGTAGTATTGCCATCTTTTAGAAAATAAATCCTTCCAAGATTTTTTGCTAGGAGAAATCAGGTTGGGGGTTACAGAGTTTGACGAATTTGTTCTCAGCTGTAAAGGCTTGATTTTAACCGCTTGAAATATTGCGACAGCACTCCAGCTTGGTGTTCTAAGAAAGTATCTAGCCGGTGACGCTATAGGCTTAATTATCATTGTTTAACCTAGATTTGTTGTAGTGACACGTTGAGGAAGTAGTGCCATTTCCATATCATACCAGATGTGCTTTGGACGTTTGATAGCAGGAAGACTGAAACTTTTACGATTAACATCACATTAAATTATAAGCAAAAAGACATAGATGTAATTTTATTTAGCATAGTAAATTACACAGTTTACGACAAACTATCTATTTACATGCTAATCTCAAAATACCGAAACCAGCGAATTCTTTATTTTTGTTAAAATAAAGTCTCGCTTACTTCTCAAGTAACGATTAGTAACGCTACAGTTGTTACCCACATTCCTTGTTGACTTTAAACAAGTACGTAGGAAACAATTAAAGAAATTACAGTAATTTTGAGTTGTTAATTTTAGAACCAAGAACGGATTAGATGGTTATATCCGATAGAGCTGCTGCTGCATCCTGGTGGAATTTTAGTTGATTTTTTATAATACTACGAAGCAAATCGGTATTGTAATCCTTATTGAGGATTTGTTCGTAAAGTATTTTAGCATGTTCAATGGCACCGTTTAATTCATCCTCAGCCGAACGAACGGCTGATTTACAGTGCTCAAGATTTTCAGGTTTTGCGGACTCAACATCCAACTTGGCCATTTCCAACTGAAGACGCTTGTCTTGTACGTCAGCCTTGACCCTATGAGCTTCCGCAAAACGAGGATAAAGGACTGCACGAACTTGTTCACAAAAGTTCTTGCTAATAGCTGAATCGCGCTCCCCTTGTAAATTTCCAACTGCGTACAGGTTAGGAAAAGCATAAAAAACAGTCTACATCTTTTTTTGGTATGCCTGAACAAATTGCAAACAAAATTTTTCCTAATAAAAATAACAACAAGGCAATTAAAACCAAAAAAAATTTTGACTTACCTTTTTCCTCTAAAACGGAGATTTGACCAAAGGCACTTGATAGAGGATTTCCAGCCCCCATCTTAGTCGTAGCTTCTGAAGCAGCACGGGAAATAGCATTGTAAAGAGTTCTTGAGGGCTTCGCGGCTGCCTCTTTTTCTTCTAAATTTTTTCCCACTGAAGCTAAAGGCGTTTGTTCTAAGGGAGTCAAATTTCCGAGATTTCTAACCTGCATTTAACAAATAGTTAGCATCTCAATAAAACATTCAACCATTCGCTTTGTGACCCAGTGCACTTTATATGATATCTTGACGATGATTTGATAAAGTTTAAGTATTCTTACCTTTCCCGAAACGGTTTTACCAAAATCCGTAATAGAATCGCGGAAATTTGTAGGATAATCGTATCCATCAACTTCTACGGTTTCAACAATAGGTAAAACAAGATTGTATGCTTCTTTCAAGCTATCAACTTGTTGTTCCAATTCCACATAATCCTCCGGAAGAGATAACTATTGAAAAAATGTTAATTCGTGTGCATTTTATTTTATCGTACTTCCTCGACTCTTGATCCAATTTTTGTACGCAAATAATGAGTGGTTTTCTAACATAAACTGTTAATAAGATATTCTTGTTTATCGGAATGAATAAATCAACTAAAACGATCACTTTAAAAATAAAATCACGGCTGCGGGTAATAAAAACGCAAATACTAACTGAAGATTTAAACAGCAATACAATATAACAAATGCATCTTACCTTAGCGAAGGGCGTGATTGAAGAAACTGTAGCATTAAACTGCCCAGTGATGTGAGTTTTGAAAGTCTCCATTGTTGTTGGCTCTAGGTAAAACAGAGATGTTATCGTATCCAACTCTACCAAAAATCAACGAGCACCATGATTTTAAATTACTTTGAGTTATACAAAATATAACTTACTGAAAACGTAGTACTATCATTTACACCTTTATATATCTTGTTTACCAATGTCGAATACATACATAAAAAACGCAAATACTTCTTCTTAGAGAAAATCCTACATTAAAACAGTTAAAAATAAAGAGAAGGAGATAGATCTAAAAATTCGACTAAATCAAGTAAATGTGGTTCATCAGATTAATCATTTTTGAAGTTGACATAATATAAAGTATTGAATTGATTTAGTTTCGTATGAGATAGTTTACCACATAAACCTTTGAAGAGCATTTGGCTCGGATGGCCATATAAATGTTCGAAATAAAAATATATACAAGGTGACAGAATTAATGACCATATGCAAAGCATATTCCATTAAACATTCCCTCCCCGACGGAAGAGGAAGATGAAAACGCCAGAAAAGGAAGGGTAAAAGGAAATACCGAAATTCTACTAAAGGTGCCGGTACCAATGTAAGGATTGTTGTTGAAATCAGTAAAAAGAACGTGAGCGAGGTCATTTGCAATTTGGATATATCCAAAAAAAAGTAGTATAAAATTAAATAAGAAAATGGGCCTAAATATTTTAACCACCAAATTCGAAAAAGTCTGTTGAAAACGTAAAATAAATAATGCCTGTTGTCTGCTAAAATAAATGGATGGAAAATTCTAAACGTTAGTTAAATTAAACAATACCAATTTAGCACGTACGTATTAAAATGCGCTATCAACAAAAGCACAGAAACGATCAAAAAAGATTTTTTAGAAAAGACTGCGGACAAAAGTTTGGAGCGTCGAGAATGGGACATTAGATATTTTATAATATAAGAGGGAAAAGAAAAGAAAAAGAAAAACCACAGAAAGTAATTTATTTGAGATAAATGAATGCTTGCTTGATGATGAGATTTGTCGCCTAAGACAATACTGCCATTCCAAAGCAAAAATGCAAGGAAGGAACAAAATACTGCACCATAGGATAGAATTGGGCACGAAAATCTTCTTAAATTTTTAAGAAAAACCCCTAAGAATGAAATTATAGTAAGAAGAACATCAGCAAAAGTTGCTTCAGCTAAGTGGGGATTGAAGAAAGACATATTGCTAGCAAAATATGTAACTGCAATAAAGACCATCCAAACGATATTTGTCTGTCGAAACCATAGAGAAAAAAAACAAGACACAGAGCTTGAAAAAGCAGACTTTCGGAGAGCAAAGTCATAAGCAAGAAGGACGAAAAAAGTACTACCAATATCAGTGTAGTATAAAAATGAGAAAAACCATAAAGGAGGTAATGACGATAACGTATAAGCGAAATAGGTAACAACATCTCCTTTCCTATTATTCAAAAGAGAAACGATATCGTTTATAAGCCATGGCAGTCCAATTACGCCTACAAGCCAGTTTATTAACCTCAGAGATACATTGCTGCAGCCTATAAATGGGCTGAGTGCGACTGAAACCAAGTATAAACCAGGAGGTGTAGTAATCGCCGGATCCCAATCCCAATCTTTTCTACAAAAGCGTTGAGCTTGTGCAATATGGAATATTTCATCCAAGTAAGGATTAGGAACATAGTATTGTATAGCTAGAAGACCTGTAAAAGCTAGAAAAATCCATAGTATTAGAATTATAGCTTTTCCAAGAAACATTGTCTGTGTTTTGGGTCTTTAATGAAAGTTTATAATAAACGAATAAAGAAAATCAGGTTTTGATAAAGGGCGCACCTTTTACAAACAGCTTTTTATGTTCGCTTGTTTTAGACCCTATAACACAATTTCCAAAACAAACGATCAACTTTTCGAAAGGTGTGAATTAAATTTCGCTGAGGTTGTTGGCAGGAAGTTTGGAATTCAAATGCTTACAATATAGCAAGAGTGGGAGAACAATGTTTTTACATCAAATTAATTGAATTTCATGATTTTATTATTAGTTATCTAGAGAAAGATAGCATTCTAAAAACCATTCAACATTATGCACACTTAAGTACGAAATGTGACGAGTCTGTTTTTTATATTTAGGCTGCTAATTGCATCATTTTTTTTTAAAAGAACTGATAACATTGAATTTCATTTAAATTTTAATACTTGATAAATTTCATAGTAATGTGGTCTAACATTATCATGTACATGAAGGCAATTAAGCGGTAATACTAACTAATTAATGAAATCTGCCTGAGGCTTTTTAACTTAATATTGGCACACAAAATTACTCGATATACTGATTACCACCAATATGAAACTAAACAATCGTCTTCCTATTGCTTGTAAGTGTAACATCTAACGTATTGTTTTTATAAAACTATTTAGACGTAGTGCTCTAAAACAAACACGATAATACATTATTAAGTAACGTATATAGAATACGCAGAGAAGCAGTTGTTATTAAAAATACTAATAACTTTCAATGTCACCGTTTAAAATTGTAAAATTGTTTTCTATAGCAATTCAAAATCTCTGAATGAGGAATATCAATGTTTTGGGTTCATGAAAGTGGTTTCATTACGCCGCATTTATAGTAGTGAGATATACAAATTGCCAACCACACGCCTTCACATGGATACCTTGTATTACTATTATTTCGTAAGCCATCTAGCTGCAGCATTATTTGTTGATTTACCTATAACTGAATGGCTTGGAGGCTCTTTAAGCTGTCTTTCTGGTTTGCGACGCTTTTATTTATCTACATATGAAGACCCTATTCTTTTAATCCCTGCGCCTTGGAAAACTGCATTGTTTTCTTCAGAACTTTTCTTTCAAGTTCCTTTTTTTATTTGGGTTTCTCTACGCTTACGAAAGAAAGCGAGGGATCCAGTTTTATGGGTTGCAATTCTCATATACGGGGTGCATGCTTTTACTACGACATGGTGCTGCATGTTCGAGTTATTTGCTGAAAAAAAATGGATGATAATGAGTTTTTATTTTCCTTATTTGGCCATTCCTTTATGGATGGCAATTGATATGGGTGGCCGATTAGTCAAGTCGTGTCATGCTGCCAAATCAGGTCCTTCCTCTACCATAACCTCAAAGAGTGATTAAGAAAACACAAAAATGAATAATTTAACACCAGAAAATATTCGTCAAACGATTTTAGCAACTCCTTTTCTATTAAATCGAATACGCACAGAGTTTCCTCAACTAGCTGCTGTCCTTAATGATCCCAATGCGTTTGCTACTACATGGCAGTCCATTAATGCTTCTCAATTATTGCAGATTCCTTCTTCTACATATTCGATGGGAATGCCTTCATTTTCTGTACGTTTAATTTCGCATAATAGCGCCCGTATAAACTGCTGAGTCCAATAATTTAGTTTTAATGGACACAATAAATAAAGGGCTTTCGAAGGTGATTTACTAACATTTTTGTAGGAAGATGACCTCTTTGATGTTGAAGTCCAACGACGTATTGAAGAGCAGATTCGTCAAAATGCCGTGACCGAGAATATGCAATCGGCAATAGAAAACCATCCTGAAGTGTTTGGTCAAGTTTATATGCTTTTTGTAAACGTTGAGATTAACGGTCATAAGGTGAAAGCATTTGTGGATTCTGGTGCTCAAGCTACCATTTTGTCTGCTGATTGCGCTGAAAAGTGCGGTCTTACCAGGCTTCTTGACACTAGATTTCAAGGTGTCGCTAAGGGCGTAGGAATGGCTAAAATATTAGGTTGTGTTCACAGTGCACCTTTAAAGATTGGCGATTTATATCTTCCATGTCGATTTACTGTTATTGAAGGTCGGGATGTTGATATGCTACTTGGTCTTGATATGTTACGCCGTTATCAAGCTTGTATAGATTTAGAAAATAACGTTCTTCGGATTCATGGAAAAGAAATTCCTTTTCTTGGAGAATCTGAAATTCCAAAATTGCTGGCTAATGTGGAGCCATCTGCAAATGCACACGGTTTAGGTATTGAACCTGCAAGTAAGGCGAGCGCTTCTTCACCTAATCCACAAAGTGGCACTCGTCTTGGTACCAAAGAAAGCGTAGCACCCAACAATGAGGGATCTTCCAATCCCCCTTCCTTGGTAAATCCTCCCACTGACCCCGGTTTGAACTCCAAAATTGCACAGCTAGTCAGTATGGGATTTGATCCATTAGAGGCTGCGCAGGCGTTAGACGCTGCGAATGGAGATTTAGATGTAGCTGCTTCTTTTCTCCTTTAACGACTTAATTCGATTTCGGGGAGATTGGATATACATAATCAATGATTTTAGTCATGATAAAAATTAGGGAAATGATTATTTTCAAGATCGGTCCTGTTCTACTATTGTAGACGAATTCTTTCAAATTAATGTGTTTTATATCATTTTTTATGTGTTTTGTATCAGAAAGTAAAAATTCTATATATATGCGTAATTGCTTAATCAAACTGAGTTTTATATTTCAAGATTAGTTTTTTCAAGTATTTGTTATTTTAATTTTACGTTCACAAAAAATGAATGTTATTTATTTTAATACTTAGAAACTTTTATGGTTTCATTGGTTTGACGTACGTAGGATGAAGTTTTCTTACAACCAAATTTAATCTTATTCCCTACTTCATGTTTAAAGTAGATTGGGACTTAGGTCCAGTAAGTAAAAGCGCATCAGACCAAACGAAAGAATCTAGAAAAGAAAAAAAAAGAAAGAAAGGTGAGAGAAAGAATGTAGGAGATAAAGGCGAAAAGCTCAACGAAAAAGTTTTAAAAAAGGCAAAGTCGGTTACCACAAACAATTCCCTGAAAAGCGAGATTAAAAAAGAAAAATCAGTCCCTTCTATTAAAGAGAAAAACAAGGGGGATGCTAAGCATACTAAGTTAACGTCTCTTCAACAAAAAATGAAAGATAAACTAGATGGTGCCAATTTTCGATGGATAAATGAACAATTGTACACTACGGAAAGTGACAAAGCTGTACAAATGTTCAAGGAAAATCCAGATTTGTTTGATATTTATCACGCTGGTTTTCGATATCAAGTTGAAGGTTGGCCGGAAAATCCTGTTGATATTTTCATTCAACATTTAAAGATCAGATTTGAGCATTCAAACGCAAAGAAGAAAAACAATATTGTAATTGCTGACCTCGGTTGCGGAGAAGCTAAAATAGCTTCTACATTTAGAAAATCACGTTCTTTGCAAGTGCACAGCTTTGACCTTGTTGCTCCCAATGAACATGTGGTAGCCTGTGATATTGCGAATGTTCCAATGGCTGACGAAACTGTCGATATTGCTGTATTTTGTTTAAGTCTTATGGGCACCAATTGGCAATCTTTTTTGAAAGAAGCTTATCGTATTCTTAAAGTCGGTGGTTTACTTTGGGTTGCTGAAATCAAAAGCAGATTCTCTGATAAGAGTGGAGAAGTTTTTGCTAAAGAACTTCCAAAATTAGGCTTTGAAACTAAGTCCATTCAGCTTCAAAACAAAATGTTTACTCTGTTTGAGTTCAAAAAAGTACCTGTACACGGGAAATGTGAAGAACTCCCTCCCATATTAAGTGCTTGCATTTACAAAAGAAGATAAACAAGGTATTGTTTAGGAAAGAACTGGTCTTTCGGTATAAGAAGGTTTGGGGCTCTTGTATAATAGGTTTTGTTTTAAATTTTGGGATAATATAATATTAAACGTTTACTCTTTGTCAATCGGAAGACGGACTAACGGAAGAACGATAGGTTTATCAATATCGCATGAGAAAATAGGTTATATATTTCAGAAATAACTGTTTCGTTAGAGCTGTGAATATTCGCAAAAGCAAGCAAGAGTCACAGGCTGTGTCTAATCGTTGATAATGAAAAATATAGCTATACCAAAGACCCAAATGCTACATTCTAATTGATGGAGTAATCTATTGGCTGGCTTGTCATATCAAATCATTCATCATTTATTTTGATAGTGCATGGGTTAGACTTTGAGTAATTATTAGATTTTTTTTTAGAATATTAACTTGTGCTATATTAGCATCCTATATTTGATATGTACCTCTAACTTGTAAGTCAAAATTCACATTGAAACAAAAAGCAAAATTCGTTTATTTTTGAAGACAACATTACGAGTATCTTGTGAATCGATAAAACATTTGAATTTAATCCATCGCGGTCAAAGAATAGAAAGAATTTTCCATCCAGTATATTAGTAATTATTAATTATAGGTAGCTCCAGCAACTTATTCATGTAGCACACATATTTAGTTGCCTTAAAGGATGAAACAATGACCAAATGCTTCATTTTTTTTAGCGCTTACAAACTTACAAAGTCAATTTTTTAAAATTGCGTGAACTCTTCTTTCGCGAAGCGAAGGCTGGAGACTACAAATGATATTCATTGAGCACGAACACGACTTTGGTTTAAAAAATGGTACATGAAAATTATTACCAGAATGGGAAATGAGTAGCGTACTAAAACATTTGTTTGTCAACAATACTTGAATTAAGTAACGTTGTGAGTACTTTAAAACGCATTTAAATTGCAGCTATGAATTTTGCAAGGAGGGAAATGATCATTTTTAAATTGTTCAATCATATTACGTTTGGTATACCGATTCGACGTTTGTTTTATCTTCTTCCTTGTAATGAATATTATGCCTTAGTATGTTTGTTAAATAATGTCAGCAATACTGCACTACGATATGACAACTACGTTGCGTATCACTATATGTCACATGTTCAACATCATATCATAGATATCCGTTGATAACTATTTAGAAAGATTGTAAATAGAGCTACTGCTGAACCTCGTTTCTGAGTTCAATTATGAGCTATATTAGTGATAGGTAACATTATAACCCAGTTAATACAATACCTATACTCAGTTGCTACTCAAACAACCTGTTTATTGTAATATAAAAGATCACAAGGAAAACTCGCCGCAGTTCTACGTATCCTTAAATCAGATACCAAACTGCGTAGCTGACAGTTTAACGTATATTAAGGTTTATAATAATAGCTCATTAACGACTTATTACGAGGCAAAACCATGAAAAGTGGAATGAAAACGAAAAAAAAGACTTTGCCAAGAGCCCGCTATTTTGTCAGTAGTTCATTGTTGAATTTGAGAGGTAAAAATGAAAATAAGTGACAAATTACTTCACCCGGATTGGAAGGAAAAAGTTACTTACAGTTATGAATTTTTTCCTCCAAAAACGAGCACTGGTGTCCAAAATCTTTACAATCGTATAGATCGCATGAAGACTTGGGGTCGTCCCATGTTTGTCGATGTGACTTGGGGTGCTGGTGGTACTTCTTCAGAACTGACTCCTGGAATCGTTAATGTAATTCAAACAGATTTTGAAGTGGATACTTGCATGCATTTGACTTGTACGAACATGTCCACAGAAATGATTGACGCAGCTTTGAAACGGGCTCATGAAACAGGGTGTCGTAACATATTGGCCCTTAGAGGTGATCCTGTTAAAGATACAGACTGGACTGAAGGCGAAAGTGGATTCCGGTATGCTTCAGACTTAGTTAGATATATTCGCACACATTATAATGATGAATTCTGTATTGGTGTAGCTGGCTATCCAGAAGGATATTCACCAGATGATGACATTGATGAAAGCATAAAGCATCTGAAATTAAAAGTCGATGAAGGTGCTGATTTTATCGTTACTCAAATGTTTTATGATGTAGACAATTTTATCGCATGGGTCGATAAAGTGCGTGCAGCAGGAATAAATATCCCTATATTTCCGGGCATTATGCCTATTCAGGCATGGGATTCCTTTATTCGGAGAGCGAAATGGAGCGGTGTTAAAATTCCCCAGCATTTTATGGATACTCTAGTCCCAGTTAAAGACGATGATGAAGGAGTCCGTGAGCGTGGTGTTGAGCTCATAGTCGAAATGTGCCGTAAGCTTATAGCTAGTGGCATTACGAGACTTCATTTTTACACTATGAATTTAGAAAAGGCCGTTAAAATGATTATTGAACGATTAGGTTTATTAGATGAAAACTTGGCTCCTATAGTGGATACTAATAACGTCGAGTTAACCAATGCTTCCAGTCAAGATCGTCGGATAAATGAAGGTGTACGGCCCATTTTCTGGCGCACTCGTAATGAAAGTTATGTCTCGCGTACTGATCAGTGGGACGAATTACCGCATGGTCGTTGGGGTGACTCTCGTAGCCCTGCTTTTGGCGAATTTGATGCTATTAGATATGGTCTTCGTATGTCTCCCAAGGAGATCACAACATCGTGGGGGTCTCCTAAATCTTACTCGGAAATCGGCGATTTGTTTGCCAGGTACTGTGAAAAAAAGATTAGCTCCCTCCCTTGGAGTGATCTTCCCATATCCGATGAAGCCGACTTGATTCGGGATCAACTTCTAAGTATGAATAGAAACGCTTTCCTTACTATAAATTCTCAACCTGCTCTTAACGGCGAAAAGAGTTCACATCCTGTTTTTGGATGGGGACCACCTAATGGTTATGTTTTCCAAAAACCATACGTTGAGTTTTTCGTTCACCCCTCACTCTTGAATGAACTCAAAGAAACCGTTAAAAAGCTTAATTCAGTTTCCTACTTTGTTACAAACAAGAATGGAGACTTGGATACCAACTCACAATATGAGATTCCAAATGCGGTTACATGGGGTGTTTTCCCTAATCGTGAGATTATCCAACCTACTATTGTCGAGTCAACCTCTTTTCTTGCTTGGAAAGATGAAGCCTATTCATTGGGCATGGAATGGGCTAATGCATATAGCCCTGATTCAATTTCTCGTAAACTTTTGGTTTCTATGATGAAGGAATGGTTCCTTTGTGTCATAGTTGATAACGATTTTCAAAATGGGCAATCTTTGTTTGATGTTTTTAACAAAATGAGATCTTTAAAAGACATCCATCCTGAGCTATATTATGCAAATGCATCATAAGCTGCTAATAGAAGGATGTTATCGTACAAATTTTTTTTGGTACGTTAGGTTTTTTTTGGGGCTTTCCTTTTATGACATTTAAGATATCAATCTTTAATACTCTCTTTCAACAGCATGGTTTAAATATTTTTTGGGATTTTATAATATACATTCCTATCTTTTCTTTATAGACTTCTAATTCCTCAAAGCATTGACTTTCAACAGTCAACATTCTCTCATTAGTTGTTTCATATGAATGTTAACATACTTGATATTTATTTGCATTCCAATTGTTTCTTTTTTTTAAAAATGAGATATACGTCTATAATTAGATTTCCGATTTTTCCGCGTAACGTTTAACATTTTTTAATTTTCTATTTTGTTCCTGTGAAAACAATCTATTGTAGAATTGATAAACGACATTCAAAACAATAACCAATAAATTAACAAATTTTGGTAACTGGCCGATTGCACTCAACACCATCATTTACTAAGTATCGCTTGACTTATTTAAGTTACTTATAGCGCGTCACAAATAGATTTCCGTATACTACCAAAAACCTTTGCTACACTAAAGGAATCGATTTGAAACAACGAAGACAAGGAATTATCCATTTCCTTCTTTAAAAATCCAGAATGATCGTGGATACATTTACGAATCGTGGCAGTACCTTCTTCAGCAAGCTATCGACGGTGTTGTTTTTTTTATGTGCTGTTATTACTTTTCAAGGCGTAATTCAGCGTAGAGAAGTGGAGTTAGATACTCCTGTATATGTACATTATGCCAAATAGTAAGTAGTTTTATATTCTAGGTTTTGTAAATGATAGGTTCGGTTAAACTCATATATATGTTGAACTTGAGGCATAGTTGAAAAGCCATTTGATAGTGAGTGCCCTACCTTATATCCTTGTCTATTATGATACTGTCTTTTTGTTCGTTTTTAAGTTGAGAAATTACCATTTAGTATTAACACTAGTATAGCAGAAGTGCACGATTCTATCACGCTTTTCGCAATGTCCGTCAGCAGTATGCCCAAGTCAAATTCAACATGGACGCTGACCTTTCTGAATTGTGGGATTGGAACACAAAGCACGTAGTGGTGTACTTGGTCGCATCTTATTCCACGGAGAAACATGTAAGTAATTACAGTTTGTAATGCATGATTGCTAGTTATATGATTTTCGGCGTATTAACCTTTTAAAGGAGAAAAACCAGGTTGTGGTTTGGGACAAAATATTGTCATCTCCTGAAGAATCCAAAATGTTTATGAAGGATACGCTTTCAAACATACAGGCACATCCTTTCAATGAGTATAGCAATCAATTCGAGGGAAAGAATGCAACTTATACATTACATTGGACAGTGTCCCCAAAAATGGGATTCTTAAGCTGGGGAGCAGGACCAGGATCGTATGAAATTCCTTTTCATAAGATTATAACACAGCCGAAATGAGAAAAAAAGGTTTAGATTCCATCTTTGTTGGAAAACGGTACTTACATTATGAAAACTTGACAAGCATGAAGGAAGTTTCTTTCCTTGCAAAACTTTTTACTATAATCATTTATACATCGTCTTCGTAACTCAAACGCATACCGTCATATCGTTTAATTGAATGTACCAACATGATGCATTTACTCATGATTAGGTCAGAGGTGAAGTACTTTGATGAATTTATCTACTAGCGTCAGAGGCTTGTAATTGATTGAATTATACTTAAAGAAAGCTAATGGCATAAAAAAAGGTACAAACCTATTTTTTTCACATCCTTTGGTTAGATTTTTACGTTCTTTTGTTTGTAGTAAGTAGTGTGACACTGAAAAAAGTATTTTCAACGTTTGTCACAGAGAGATAGATAGATTTTAAAAAAAATTAGCTCAACACATAATTAATGGTGTGATATCTTGTTGATAAATAGATTGGCTGTACATGATGAATGATTCACAAGTGCAACTTTTCCAGCTATACAACTACTCCGTATATTCCAACGGAACAATCAGTAACTTTACTAATTGCTACTTGATTAATGATGAACACACACCCATCATTGAAAGTGATGGAATGATTTACAATGGGCAGAGTTGTGATAGTCCTGTGAAGTCGCTTGCATCTCATGGGGCTGTTGGGATTGTAACGGCATGTTTTTGCTTTTTTCTAATTCCTCTGTTACTAGTTAACATTGCGAAATATTGGAAAGGGAAGCCGCCGCTTTTGAAAAGGCGTATGGAGTTTATTTGGATAACGTTGCTGATTCTGGCATTAGCGGTGGGAGGATTTGCGTATATAGATGTGGACCGAAATCTAGTACAAGGGGCAGCGATGAAAATATTCTCCTTTACATTCCAAACAGCTCTTCCCATTAGCATTGCCATCATTTGGCATGTTATAAGCACATATGGTTTTGCTCTATATCGACAAAGGATTGTAGTAGGAAAGCATGCAGCGCATTTTTCCCTTGATCACTGGATATTTGTGGTGGAATATTATGCGCCGATTGTATTCTACGTTTTTAACCTTATGGGGTTCTTTCTGGCCGCACTTCATCCATGGACCAAAGTTGTACGGGGAGATGGAAATGCAGCAACAGACGGTCGATTCAAGGCATCCTCGGTCCTTCTGGCAATTGCGTGGGTCTTTGCATGCGCCATGTTTATTGTTTATTCGTTTGTTTACAAGTTGGACAGACGAGGAAGATGGGTGGGGATGGTGATCATGATGATATCGATTCTTCCACGCATTGTGTATCAATTTTTAGAGACATGGAGTTTTACCCTGAATGCTAGTAACGTTAGCGTTAATGCGGGACTGGTATTTGGGTTAGGATTTTGTCCTCCATTAATCTTGGCATATACGGTTTGTATATATGGCTGGGCAGTTCCCAGCATAGCGGAACTTGAGAAGGAAGCGATTCATGAGGAATGTAGACAACGCAAGAGGAGAACAACTATTTCTAGGGATAATTCAACACGTTCGACTTGGGGGATTGGAAGCGAACATGACATGCAATGCCTTCCACCATCGTATGAGACGATGGGACCATGCGAGAAGGAAATGAAAGAAGAAACGAACGAAGTTGAGATAGCGTCAATAGAATCGGGTGAGGTACGGGAGTGAGATTCTGAGATTTGAAGGAAAGAAAAATTTAGGTGATTTTACATTTATTTTTTTTATCTTATTTTATGTAATTATTATTTTTATTAATTTTTTTTTTTTTTTTTTTTAATATATTTTATTTATTTATTTTTAATTTATCTTTTCTATTTATTATTTTTTTTATTGTTGTATTCTATTATAGGTATAATAACTTTATTAAACGGCTTTTCCAAGTTAGGATAATAATCATCAAGAAATTGCTCGATCTTTTGTAATATTACTAATATTAGGAAATATTCATTTGCTTAGTATCTATTATAGTAGTTTAGTTTCAATTGGAAACTACTGTTAAACGCATATCTTTACCAGCAGCATTATATATATTGCCCAACAACATAAATATTGTTGTGTCGTTCCTCGTAATCCCATGGAAGCGGGTATTATTTATTTCAAACATCGTAAAACCGTTACAATCGTTGTATATAAATGATATCGAACGATCGTTGAAATGAGAGTTAACTGCGGCAAACCAACTTATAATATCGTTGGCTATATCGCATTTAATAGTAATAAAATCCTAGTAAAAGAATCTAAGTAGCAAACTTTTTCAAAGGTATTCTTATATATGAGTTTTACTGTTATTTGTAATTGAAACTATTTCCTCAGCTCACATGTGGTTCCATTTCCAAAATTTTAAAATAGTTGTTATCAACGGGGTATTTATTTAAATAAATGGATAGTCATCGAGAATGATCAATCAACAAATCTAACGAATACTCCAACATACGACATATAGTGTGATTGATACATAAACCCCAATTGAACAATAGCGTAGTGAAGTATTTCCGATAGCTAAACAAATATAGCAAAATAGAGTTTAGAGTAGTCAAAGTAGTATAGGGTCGTATAGCGAGACCGTTGTAACCGAATAAGGAGGTTAGAGAGTGTGAAATTAAGGAAGCGAGTGCGATGGACTTTAACTAGGCAAAAACCCAAACCCACCTACCTACCCACAAAGACAAAAGGAACGATAACAACCCCCACTTGGTCCTATAAGGCCTAATTAAAAGAAAAAATGGGGGACCAAGCCAAAGGGGAGGGGGGGGGGCTGCAAAGAAGAGAGAAAAGGAGAAGAGAAATTGAAGAAGGGTAAGGAAGGCAAGGAAAGAGATGGAGAGAAATGAATCGATCAGAAGATGTTATGGAAGAAACGAGGAGGAGTCATTTTTCCGCCTCTATTCTAATCAATGTTAACACAACGTGTAAGCATTCAGCCGATGAACATTTCTCAGTCAGGATGTATATGCATCATACCTTGAAGAGAATGGGATGTTGAGACAGTGGTAGGGATGTTTGAGGCAATGAGAAGCGGCAGTATGCTTGCAGTGGAATGTTTGACCAGGGTGTTTTTACAAAGGGATGTTTGGGAGAAAAGGGGGAAAAGGAGAAAGAAAACACTGGATCTTGTGAATCATTCTACATTGTACGTATGAAAAGGCGCGTTTTTCTTTTCTTTTCTTTTATTTTAAATGTTGTCTCTTGTTTATCTTTTCACTTTTCTCTTCTTTTGTGGCGTTTCTTCTCTCTTATTCTTTTCCCCAACGCTTCTATCGCACCTATTCCATTCACCCGTAAATGGTAATGTGAGCTCTGCTAGCAAAAGAAGGTTTTATCAGAGTTGAAGCATGTGCTCGCACGATGAAAGCAAAAATCCTTCACCCAGCATGTGACCTGGTGCTTATCGACTAACGAACGCTAACGAGACGTGTGAGCCAAGTTGGACAGGAGGGAGCGAGAAGGAGAGAAGGGATAGAAAGAAAGGAGACACACAAACATACAAACAATGAGAGAAAAAGAAAAAAAAGGAAATATAAAGTGAGATTGTAAGTGTAAATTCCCAATACAAAAAATGAAATGAATGCAACCCAAAAAAAAAAAAACGAAAAAAAAACAAAAAACCCCTATTCTCATAACCATGTCAATACCAAGCTCATTCTTCCTCATAACACATTTCTTACTAATATACTTTTCTTACTTGGATTAATTAAACATACCAACCAACTCACTTTTCCATCTATTCCTCATTCATCTGCAATTTCCACTTTACTCAAACAAACTCCCCTCCCTACTCGTATTCTCTTCTTGTCTCTGTGTTTGACTCCTTCAAGCGCTAGCGCTCGCTCTAGCGACGGCATAATTTTATTTCCACATCCGAGCTAAAAAACCTCGGATCAATTGATTTTCATCAAGGACCGATGTCATTTCAAACTGCGCCCAATAAATCACGTACTTTTAACCTTCGGAGCCTTACCTAACGAATCATCTAGGAATTCATCTTCCATTGCGTCATTCACGCACATCTAGACAAGATAAGGTGAAGACCACGAGTCGGGTATGTCTTCCGAATGTGCATGGCTCTGACAACAACATCAGATAAGTAAATATGTGCTTGCCGGATTGCCGGAGGACTTTCGATACGAAAAAGTAAGGCACTTGAATAAATCCAAGAGAATGGGTCCCCCACTTGGGACTTTTTTCCAGCTGTAAAATGAGTACTTGGGAAAGGGAAAGAAGAGTGGACGGGAGAGAGAGGAAGAATAACAATGGAGAAGAAAAATAGATAAATCAATAAAAGTAATAAGATAAAAAAAAAGGTCTAAAACATTTTTTAAAAACAATTTCCAAACCCTCTATAATCTAGGTCAACTCTTGTAAACAAAGTAAACTTATTCTTTACTGTGTGTGATGTAGTCGATTCCAGCTCATATTGTGACGCATCTTCTTTCTCTATCGTCTGCCCCGGTTTGTCTCCCGTCGTTTCGTATTTTTCTCCGCGGTCCTCCTTTGCTCGGCCATGCCTAATTACCTTTTCCTTCCTTTTGCCAACGCAAGTCAAGTGAAGTTAGCTCTAGCTGCCCGAGCTTCTTGTTGACCATCGGCCGTTTGACCCCTTTGCCCACGTTCCCACGTCTATTTGGACCACGCGTTAACGTAAATGATTCCTTGAGCCCCCACTCGGTACTGCCAAGATGGATTTCCTTTCTTTTTTGATCAGTATATGATCTTGAAAACGTACAAGGGGGATCCCGGGGGCCACACGCAACTTTTTGTGCTCGTTGTTTTTCTTTTTCTTTTTTTTTTAATTGTTGTTTATCACACATGTCAGTGTCCCCCTTAATCTTTCCTAGTCCTTTCCGAACTAGACACTTTAAGCGCAGCGCAGGGTGGTAAACAGCATAGCATGGTTTACGCATGACCTAGGTACGGCAGTTGAAGGCCAAGACAAAGAAATGAAGCGTAAAGGGGTCCGGGGGATGGATGGGTCAAAGGTAAAGAAAGGGCATGCGTTGAGAAGGAAGGGTGGAGAGAAAAGAGAAATGCAATGAAAAACTTTTCAAAATATTAAAAATTAATGAAATACTAACTTTTCTTCACTTATAAGTGTCACTTGCTTTATTTGGAAATTTTCTATTGCATGCATTTTCCGTATGCATACAATTTCCCTCTCTTGTCGAAATGCCTCGAGTTTTTTTCATCTCATCTCATGTCTCTTCTCTATACTCTAATCTCTTTTAAACGCCCTACAACACTCTCCTCATTCTCTTCCCATTTCTCGGTTGACTTTATCTTACATTCTCTACCTTGCCTTGGCTCCATTCATCATCCCAGCAGCAAAACTTTCTCCTTCACCCAAGCCATATGCAGCATTGTCTTTTTCTTTCCTCGGCCTTTCCGTCATCCATTCTCCCGCCATGTCCTTTTTGCCCGTTGACTTTGCCTTTCAATTGATTTTTGACTATTATTATGATTCTTATGACTTTAATGATTTCCTCTTAATACCTCAACTCATTCTGCCTACAATGCGCCTCTTTGCTCGATCCGACATCGGACTTTTGCATCCATTTTCTCTAACCACTGACGACTCACTGGGGAATACTGATGCGCATCGCTCTTCCAAGTGTCGTCAGTTATGATCAGTTTGCGTGGATTTAGCCTATTCATAGGAAAAAAATATCATGGCAAATCGGTCTCCGAATCTCTTCCATCAAGACATAATGAAAGGATAAAGAAATGTTTTTTTTTCTTGTCTTTTCTGCGTGTGAAGTGTTTGTGGGGTTTTCACTTTGCACTTTAGTAATTTCTGTACCTTTTTTTTTTTTGCAAATGACTCCATTCTATTCTATTCTTTGCTTCCTTTCTTTCTTTGCCTTACTGCTACATTTGCCGTGCTCTATCTACTCTCACACACTACACTTTTTCCATCATTTTACAATCGCTTGTTATCACTACTCTCTCTGTCTCTCTCTCGTAGCTCTCTTGCTTTTCTACACCCTCTATCCCTTCCAATCCATCACTCTCCCTTTGATGCCATTTTTGGAGAAAACCGAATCGTCCATTTTGACTATATCACATGTTTATTCGCCTCCTACCATTATCACGTTTGATGGCTTCAAACGCTTACTCCGAATGCATGTTCCTTTTTATACTCTAAGCTTTGACACGTTTTCTACTCACACCAACTTTTTCCCCCGTCACACTTTTCCTATATTTATAGCGCGGGTCAGCTTGCACTTCGTAAAGCAGCTCTCTCTTAGTATTTAAATAAATATTCACTGTGCACACACACTTACACCATCTTATACTCGGTAAAAGTTCATCTCCTATCAATTCAAGCACACTTATATATCAATTGATTGATTCCCCTAATTGATTTGTTTATTTGAATTCATTTATAACTACATCTGCATTCACATTCATATCCACGTTTATAATTTTTAGAAACCTTGTTATCTTTTTTTTAGTGTTTTCTTTCTTGATCAAGATCTCTTTGGGCTCTTTTTTATTTTCCTTTTTTTCTTTCTTCTCTTCACTTAAAAAATTTATCTTGTTTATTTATCTCTTTTCTCTGTCTCCTTTTTTTTTTTGTTCTTCTTCATTGCTGCTGTCTACTTCTTTTCTAGTCTAGTTTCTACCTTAGATTTCGTACACTTTTGTCATTGCGCTATCAACCCTGTGCAAACGTCTTGTTGACTTGATTTTCAGACTCTTCTGGAATTGAAATTTTCATCATCCTCCTGTTTCATACCTCTCTCCTTGCTTGTTCGTCGAGATTACGGGATCTACTTTTACTCATAGAATTCTCATTCACTTCACTTTTACAACTTGATATTTATCTTATTTTTTTTCCCTTTCTTATTATACTATACTGTGGTATTCCTTCTCCTTTACTTCGTCGCAGTTTCCTTCTATTTCCTCTACCGGGCTTCGTTTGAATTCCACATTGACTTTGTTGTTTTTGCTGATTTTCTTCGCAAATCCATCCCATCTCCCATACTCAATTTTTTTCTTCTTCTTTATCCTTAGACTCGTTGGTGTCCATATTTGCTTGTTCACGTGAACGTAACCTTGTCCTCATCTACCGTAATCGGGTTTTTTTGGTGGTATTGTTATTATCGTGCTACTCTGTAAGGAGGTGTTTGCTCTTGCTACTTGTTTCTCCACTACCACGTTTTTTGTCTTCCCGATCTCCATCCCCCCACTTTGTCCCGATACAAATATCAACATTATCCCAGTTCCACAGTCAACCGCTTTCCCCATCTACGTACACACACTTCACATTCAACGAAAACTGAGCTTGGGCCATTTGAAACGTTAGCCGTGCCCGTTTAGCTTTGAAATCTTTGCTTTTGTTTGTTGGTTGTGTTGTCAGTCGGCTGTTGGCAGTTTGCTTTGCCAACCTCCTCTTCTGTTGTGTGGTTTCTCCAAATACATCTCATTGTCTCGCATCTCTCCTTCATAACTGTTCTCCTTCGGTTTGTCGTATTGTTTTGTTCTTCTTGTCCGTTTCTGTTGGCATTTGAAACGAAATAAATTGCTCATTTGAGAAGATCGATCGACTTTCCATTCGTCCCATCTCCCTTTCAATTTTTCTCCCTTTTTTTCCTTTAAATTCGTCTTCAGTGCTCTTCTTGTTTAACCCAAAGTCTAACGATACGAATAGAATTAAATTGAATCAATCGACTCGAATTGGAATTCGTTTTGTTTTTGTCTCTCCACTTTTCTAGTCTTCGTATTCTCGACTTTATCTTTTATTTCTCTTTATCCAAGTGTTTTCCCTAGCCTTGTTTGCATTGTCTGCCTTTGTTGTTGATATTTTTCCTTATCTGTTTTGATCGTTTTATCCTTTTTTTTTAATTTTTTTATTACCTACTATCTTTCCCTATTTCCATTTTTGCCTCAAATATAGAACCTCGGTTTACCCGTCTTCTTGATTCAACCAATTTTTTTCTTTTTCCGAATTATTTTGTTCCTTATTTTGGATTTTTCTGGTTTGCATCGGTTCGGATCGACATTGGTATTTCTTCTCCTTGTCTACACACTTTTCTTGAACTTGGTTTTATTCAACATTTTATAGTCGTAATTGATTTATTAATTAATCAATTTCATACTTTGCTTTCTCCACATTTCCGAGATCTTGGATCCATTCTCCCTCGTCATCGATCTCCCCTAAAATTCTAAAGCCGTCTGCTTGATTTTATCGTCTTTAGGAACCTTTCACCTTCAAACCTTTTTTTTTATCTATTTTACTTTCAATCGTTTGATATCCGTTGGTTGTTTGTTAGTCGGCCGTGCCTGAGCGATATTTTACGTTAACTTGCTCATTTTCCTTATTTGTTACTATTTTTTTTCGTTAATATTCCCCTTCTTTTTCTAATTTTTTGTTAATTTTTATACAATGTCTTCATACGCTCTTCCGTCAATGCAACCCACTCCTACTTCTTCCATACCTCTTCGACAGATGTCGCAGCCGACAACCTCGGCACCTTCTAATAGTGCTTCGTCTACCCCTTACTCTCCTCAACAAGTCCCCCTTACTCACAATTCTTATCCTCTTTCAACTCCTTCTTCCTTTCAACATGGTCAGACACGTTTACCCCCGATCAATTGTCTAGCCGAACCTTTCAATCGTCCCCAGCCTTGGCACTCAAACTCCGCTGCACCTGCTTCCTCTTCTCCTACTTCTGCTACTTTATCAACGGCGGCCCATCCAGTCCATACCAATGCAGCTCAAGTCGCCGGTTCCTCTTCTTCCTATGTGTATTCGGTACCGCCTACGAACTCTACTACTTCTCAAGCTTCAGCTAAGCATTCCGCGGTACCACACCGGTCTTCTCAATTCCAGTCAACCACTTTGACTCCTTCGACCACTGATTCTTCTTCAACGGATGTTTCTTCCAGTGATTCGGTATCGACATCTGCCTCTAGCTCAAATGCTAGTAATACTGTCTCTGTCACATCTCCTGCTTCTAGTTCTGCTACTCCTTTACCAAATCAACCATCACAGCAACAATTTTTGGTTTCTAAAAATGATGCGTTTACCACGTTTGTTCATTCAGTTCATAACACTCCAATGCAACAATCCATGTACGTTCCTCAGCAACAAACCTCTCATAGTTCGGGTGCCTCCTATCAGAATGAATCGGCAAATCCCCCTGTGCAATCACCTATGCAGTATTCCTACTCACAGGGTCAGCCCTTTTCGTATCCTCAGCACAAAAACCAAAGTTTTAGTGCTTCTCCAATAGATCCTTCTATGAGTTATGTTTATCGCGCTCCAGAGTCATTTTCTTCCATCAATGCTAACGTTCCTTATGGACGAAATGAGTATTTGCGTCGTGTTACTTCTTTAGTTCCTAATCAACCCGAATACACTGGTCCTTACACCCGGAATCCCGAGTTACGTACAAGTCATAAACTTGCCGAACGCAAACGTCGTAAAGAAATCAAAGAACTTTTTGATGACTTGAAAGATGCTTTGCCTCTTGATAAAAGTACAAAGTCTTCCAAATGGGGCTTACTTACTCGTGCAATTCAATACATCGAACAATTAAAGTCAGAGCAAGTTGCCTTGGAGGCATACGTCAAAAGTTTGGAGGAGAACATGCAATCTAATAAGGAGGTGACTAAGGGAACGTAGAGTATCTGAATTTTTTAACTATTTTTTTTCGATATTTTGTTTTGTTTGAAACGAACAACATCAAGACTCATCGCATAATTCATATATACTCTGGACTGATAGGCATTCATGCTTTCCATCTTTGAGTTATATTGGATATCAAATTTCTATACTGCTATTATCAAAGTTATGTTGCTATTTATTTTGGATCCTAGTTTATTTTATGCCACCTTTTGGAGTGGGAGAATTTTATGACTTGCTAAATCTGTTAATTACGGGTATTAATTACCTATAGATTCATTGGGAAGAAATTATTTATTGATAATTTCATATCTTTATCTGTATTCAACTACAATAACTTTGTTTTAGTCAGTCTTTTGTTGACTAGGCTTCCATAAATCCCAACAATATTTCATATTTCAATCATTTTTTACTGTCTTTTTGTTATTACTTTTTATAATTTTGTTATATATTTTTTTATTTTATTTTATTTTTCTTCTCTCTTAACACCCTTTGCTGGACTGTTGGAATTTTTTTTTGGTTATTTATGAGTAGCTTGATTTTTTTTCCATTAAATTATTTTCGTTGTTTCTCTGTAGTGGAAATTTGAATCTTGAGCTCCTTCGCCTATGATGTTTCAACTCTCGGGGCAATGTTTTATGAGAATTTTTTATACTAAGGTTCATCGTTCATCAATGGCGAATGCTATTACAAAAAAATTAGAAAAAAAATTGATGATGTGTTTTATAATGAAAGGTGTTTATTTGATGACAATTCGTTGTAGATTGCTCTATTATTATAATTAAAAAAAATAGAAAATTAGCCTAAATGAACTAATGTTAAGTATTCGATCATAAAAAAACGAAGCTCAAAGAAAGTTTAAAAGTTTTGGATTATTTGCAAGCTCATAGTTTGATTTAAATGAATATACACCTACACTTTGGTGTCATTTTTTTGTATAATCTTGTATTAGCACTCCTGAAACTAAAAAAAAAAATAAAATATAGAAGGATAAAGGATTGGCATAGTAAAGCATACATACAAAAACATTTTGCTCACATTAACATTAATTATAAGAACCATAAATAATAGCTACAGACAAGCTCGTATAACCCTAAAAGAAACAGAAAGGAAAATTATTGTGGTAGATTTTGGTTTACCAATCCACATTTTCCAATGAAAGTAGGCCTTGTTTCTTTCGGCGCCAAGCCCAACGATCTAGCCATACATTCATCTTTTCACGAGACCGTTGACTACCCACATTTACAGTTGGGATAATATGTCCAATGTTCATCGACAGACAAAACATAGTTAAATCATAAAAGCTCGAGTGTTCACTGTAAGGGGCTACAAAAGCTGCCACTTTGTCGGTGCTTCCTCTAATCGCTCTTAAATCGTATTCCACAAATTTCGGTGGTCTGGAAATTATCGAGTCTAAGCTACTGCTAAGTTGTGCACGATTTTCCAAGGGTTGAAATGTCCAGCCAGTAACTTTGTACCCTATGATCTTATCAAAGGAACTATTGTATTGTTCCAAATAGTCAAGAAGCGAATTCGGATGTATTCCCATCATAGTGACCATATGTACGGAAGCTTGCGTAGGATCATCCGTTAATAAATCTATTAAATCTTGATTTTCAAGTTGTTTAATAATATGCATTTTTCGAGGAACCACATAAATCCGTGAAGAAAGAGATTTTGCAATAGCAACGGCTACTTTTTCTTTCCCGATGCTATAAGTGCTAACTACTACCAAAAGCCTAGAATCTGTTGACTTCTTGATAGATATTGCTTTGTCGGCGCAAGCTTGAACAACATCCGCTTGGGGTGGAAAAGTATATTTAGGATTCAAGTATGTAGTGTCCAAATAAACTTTATGAATGGTCTTCTCTCGTAAAACAGGATGCATAACGTGATCCTTAGAAGCGCGGAAATCTCCACAGTGAAGAACACGTCTTGTTTGATTACTCTGAAGCGTTTCAAAAACAAACATAGCTGATCCTGGACAATGATTAGCATCCAAAACATATACAGTAATACCCATTATATTATATGGTTGATTTAGTTTGAGACGCTTCACATATTGTTCATCAACATGCATGACATTTATTAAAAGATTTCCTGTTACTTCTGAACAGTAAATAGGACCGTGCTTCCATTTTGGAGTTAAACCGCCATAGTGATCAGAATGAAAGTGTGACAAAAAATAAGCTTCAACACCATCAATGGCACCGTAAGCAAATGCGTCAACGGCAAAAGGAATATTATAAGGCATTAATTTATAGAAAGGAACAACAGACCGAACATTAATTTGCTTTCCAGGTAAAGGTAATAACGCCTGTTTACAGGAATCAGATATTGGGAATGTACTCGAATTCGAAGGATCGGCTTTAACGACAGAGTCTTTCTTCAGCTTTTTTGAAACAGCTTCCGTTGTTCTCCCGTCTAGGCAGTCATTGACATGTATATTGGCATCGACAGTTAAAGACTCCAAAGTTATTCCACATATTGGACAAAGAAGCAATTCAGACATGGTTGACTCCTCGTTTTTAACCAGCTCATTTTTTAAAGGTTCTAAGATGTTAGCATCCCCAAAAGATTGCCATTGAGGAGACTCACCCACTTCAGAAGTGAAACTTGGATCATTGAATTGTAATAAGACTTCCTGTGAGAATTTCTCATTTTTTATTTGGGAACTTGAAATTGCATTTTTTACTGTAGAGGGCTTGGTGGTGGAATCAGTTTTTTCAACAGAAACAGCTTCATTACCCCACATGTTTTTGCCATTATTAGATTTTTTAAAAAAATCTAAAATAGACGATGACTTTCGTTTACTCATTTCAGTGAACGTAAACAAAGGCAAAATTATTAGTTTTTTGTTTTTTGGTGTATAAGCAACAACAGTAAGTGATTGAATTCTTTTAAAGGAAGTTATTTCAAAAGTTGTAAAGTTTCGTTTAGCTTAATAATGAAAGCTATTATTCGAGGAAAGACACGATAAATCCGCAAGAATCGCTTAAAAGAAGTCTTGAAGTTAAGGAAACGGCGAGTAGACGTCAAGAGCGACTTTTTCTAATGTACAATGTGTATGAGAAGTCGTAGAATATTAGGTATGCCTTTGAAAGATCAAAACGAAAAAACAAAGGAAACAGATTTAGAAACTTTACCTCTAACTATAAATTTCAAAGTATTAAAAAGTGTTATGGATGAATTATTATGTGACGCTGGATGATCCAAAATTGGTCGGTCAGGATCTGGTCTAAAATGTAAAAAAAAGAAGTATACCTAAGGAAGGGTAATAACTGAAAATTGAAGTAATGAAAAAAAAAGAAAAAAACACCTTAAAAAAAAAGCATCGATTATTCACGAAAATGCGTTTTATTTACAAAAAACTTCGATTTGGAGAAGCTAGTGAGAAATATACTTTCACTGCAGCTTAGCGTTCCTTAATGATTTTAATTTTTTTTCCTTTTACTTTCTTAATGGCCTACAATGGCAATAAGGCCTGTTACTGAAAAGCCTTGCAATTGCACAGTTCAAGGCAAAACACTTAAAAAAAACCCTCTTGGCAAGCATAAAGTAGTCTTCGCTCAAGCTCCTTAAAACAAATCATCAACATGCGAAGGAGTTTTAAGACAAACAGTTAGAAACAGGTGGTAATAATTATAAAAATCAACTTCTACGGTAAAAACGATTTCCTTTTTCCTTTAATAAAAGTTTTCGCGATTTGACGTGTCGTTCCTTTAACATATCTCGGTCATCACTTAAAGGCATGTCCTCACTGTTGATACAATAAGGTCTGTCAGCTAGAAAAGGATTTCGCTTTCTTTTTCTAATTGTATTGTTCCTTTGCAAAGGTGGAAGACATTTGTGGATTACAAAACTGTTAGAAGAAGTATTTTTACTTAGACCAGCGACAAAAGAATATGGAGGTGGAGCTTTATAAATTGATGTAAACCCGTCAATTTCGCATTCTTCTAGTCGAAGATTTTTATTAAAGTAGTAAGGATCAGCATCCGATTCTCTGATTATCTCAAATTGCTCCATTACCAATTGGTACTGCGAATTGGAGTTACAAGCACATGTAAATAATATAAGAACAGGCAGAGAGGGAAGTTACTTATAATGTAAACAAACATTAGCGACCACGAGGTGAAAAAGATACAAATAAGAACGTCAATATTTCTATGACATTATACAATAAATATTATTTTAAATGAATAAAATAGATGAACTATAAAACAGTTTTTTTTTTCACATTTGGTCTAAGAACCGTAATGTTGAAGAACGGTTGCAATTTTATTAACATAATTAGGAAGATTGTTTGCTTTTCCATACTCTGGCAAAAAAGTAATGTATCCTTCACATTGATCGATTGAAGCATTCAATCGTTCTTGTATCACCATATCAGCAACAACTGTATCAACCTGTTCCTCAGAAAGTTTAAAGTGTTTTGCAAGTATAGATGTAGAAGAAACTTCAAAAAACTCTGAAAGAAAAAGGATATTCGTTTCCAAAAAATGTCGACCATCCTCTATCAATCTATTCATATGAATTACTTGGTGAGGAAGTAGAAAAGGCAACAGAAAGGCTCCGTCCTCTTTTCCGATAAACTTTCTTTTAAGGTACTTTTCGACTAGAGAATAAAACGGGATTTCTCGGACGGATGGTTGGAGAGAGATTTCTTGGAGGAACTGCAAAACAATAGGAGAAGGAATCGCTAGAAGTAAACATTGAGCTACTGAACACAAGTTCTCTCTATAAATTAGTTCATTTCCAGGTACTTTATATTGAAGTACCCGATAGTAACATTTCGCAGCTTCTAGGAATTGTCCTGTTTCATCGAGAGCGCGAGCATTGCAAAGTTGAAGTTCCATTAGCAATTGATCATTACTAACTTTAAATGCCAATGGTATACTTGTCCTTACGGTTAAAATTGCTTTTTCAGCTTTTCCTAACTTTAAATAAGCATCTCCTAAACGAATTCTTAATAACAAGAGTTGCTCTAGGTCGTTTTCAAAATGACCATGTTTTTCGACAGCTTCCAATGAAGAACATAAAAGCTCAAAATTTTGCTCAGCTTCATAAATAGTGGCTAATTGTAAACAACAGGAAACCAAATATTCTGAAGGTGCCTCCTCTAACGACTGTACTGGAACATATAATTCAGATATTAACTCTTTCCGTAACTCAAGAGACGAAATGCTAACTGCAACATCAAGTAAAGAAAACAAAACGTCGTTCCGTTTTGCAAAGTTGTTGCTGCCGCAACAAATATTTAAACATCTCTTCGCTTGCTCAAATAGCTCTTTTTCATTTGTATAATGCAAAGCTAATGCTTCTCGAAACTGTGCCACCGGCATATTCCCTTCCAGGAAATAATGAACTACTTCTTCCATTTTGATGGTTTATTGGGAGAAATAATTCAGTGGTGGGAGTGAATGGCTTTTCTTCATTGAATGTGAGTTTGGTAAGAGTAGCAAAATCAAAGTTTCGCACCTCTAGCTTAATGGCAATCAACTAATTAAAGTATCGTAATTTAATAATTGGAAGAAGAATATGATTTAAATACATTATTCTTTCAAATTTACGCAAACATAAATTTAAAGAGTTAAGAAATGCGTAAAGTAACTTTGCCGCCATTTTTCTCTAGAATTGTACATATTATACATCTCGATTTGTTTATAAATAAAAAAGTTGACGATGTCAACTGTATTCATTAATGATGTTTTAATTAATTTAAATGCTAGAATTATACCGACATTATTTACTTTTGCTTTCTTCAGCTGTCGTGTTTGTTAAGTTTTAAAATTGATGTTGATAATGGGAACAGTAGAAAAGTGCACATTTATGAAATAGGTTCAACTATTTTAAAATAATCTAATTAGGGGTCTTCTCTGCAATACGGGAAGATGTCTTACCTCTCAGGATCAACTATGTAGATATGCATACTTTTTCTTCATATCTAAGATCGATTATATTACGGAAATTATGAGATACATAAAAATTGAATATAAAAGTTTACATTTATTGAAACGTAAAAGTAACAGCTTCTGTTAGCAAATTAGTCAGTACAACAAGAAAGTTTACCCTACATTCGATTTCCAACTCTGAAAGCAAAAATATTCAAGTGGCTTTAAGCACCATTTTTACTAATTCCTCTACTACCTTTTTTACACTCTTTAATGGAATGTTAAAAAATACGAACAGTCTTACAGTAACTACAGCGCAAATTGAAATAACAAAGAAGGGCTTATTTATTTTTCAGTTGAAAGGAAAGATAACTGAGTTTAATAGAAGAAACCAAGAATCTTTCCACCAGCGTCCTTAGCACGAGCTTCGTTGTGGGACATGATACCGCGAGAGGTGGTCAAAACAATGACACCGACTTGACGAGAGGGCAAAAGTTGGTTGACCCACTTCTCAATATCCTTAAGCTTAACGTTGAAACGGGGAGAGATAACACCGCACTTGTTAATACGACCATTCAACTGGATAACAATTTTGCCAGAACGGTGGTCGTCAATTTCCGTGAATTCGTCAATGTAGCCATGCTTTTGCATGACAGTCAAAAACTTGACGATAACCTTAGAGGAAGGACGGATGAGCACTTGGCGACGTCCACGGCGCTCAGCGTTGACGATATTGTTTAAACAATCAGCGAGAACAGATTGACGAACCATTTCTGCAAATTGCTGCTGGTATGAGAGAAGTTTTGTTTCGGCATAGGAGCATGTTTGTTCTCAAAAAAAGCAGTCACATGTCTACGAACATAACGTACTTTAGGGCATAATATGTATATTTCCTTATATTTTGAATGGTCATTAGATAAAATTCGGTCAAGAAAAATACAATTTGATGTAATTAAATGAATGAAAGAAGAAAACAAAAATTTTCTTCGTCTTTTTATTCTGTGAGCGATTTACTTTCTTGAAATGCAAAACTAATGAAGAGTTACAGCTACATCCTTACGTTTATATTTTAACAAATATATTGACATTTTCGTAAAATTTCACAAAACAAAAATAGCGTAGATTATGAAGTTGTCGGTTAATAATTTACTTTTAAAGTCATGACATTGTAAACAACCAATTTAGTTTGCAAAATTATAACATATGGAGTAAACCACTAAGAGGGCTCATCACTTTATTATTACTTGAGCTTTCATAATGCAGTTTTGTCCTACTTGTGGAAATCACTTAATTGTCGCGGTTGACGAGGAAGGAAGGAATGCGTTCGACTGTAGAACATGTCCTTATCATTTTCCAATTTCTACTTTTCTCTACAGTCGTCACGAATTTGCCCAAAAGGAAGTTGACGATGTATTAGGTGGAGAAGAAGCTTTTGAATCTAATCAGCAAACCGAAGTCACTTGTGAAAACACAAAATGTGACAATAATCGTGCTTACTTCTTCCAACTTCAAATTCGTAGTGCAGATGAACCTATGAGTACCTTTTATCGTTGTACCAAATGCAAATTTCAATGGCGTGAGAATTAGTTTATCTATTTTTTGGTTTGTTAGATTTTTTGCTATCGATGGTGGACAGTGAATAAACTGCTTGTGTTTATCCTTGTGTCTTCAATGTTTCGTGTAAATATATCTTATTTTTACTTTATTGTTCATCACTTTATAATATGGGTTTTGCTTGGAACGTCAGACTTAGTTCACAACTTGGGTATAGGTATTAGGGTCAATATGATTTATTTAACCACCATTATTTTTTAAGTAGACTTTCGTTGATGTTTTTAATTGATTAAACTATTTTCTATCTTTACTCTAACTAGTTCGTATCGTAAGAAAAATCATAAAGTAAATGCATTATCAACTATAAGTAATTAAACAATAACAGATTTAAAACCAAAGCCCTATTTCGTCGAAATTAAGACCAATTCTATTACGAGGTGCAAACCAAACAGACAATATTAATTATTAAAGATGTACCCGCATCTCAACCATTAAGGAAAATTTTACAAAACCGTTTTACAACCGTTCCCACATTTGAAGCTTCATGGTTACTGGTTCGCCAGAGTTATCTTGGCTCATATGCTTTAATCGACTTTGACCAGTCCATTGGCGAATCTGGGAGGATTTGGCTTTCAACCACTCCTTGCTGTGCTCTAGAAAAGGAAGAGAACCACTAACTTGTTGAGCCGATGATTGAGAAATGAACTTGTCCTCCGCATCAGTAATTGCAATAATACGTTTGGTGCAACGACAAAGCATTCCCAAGGTCAGCAATTTTTTATCACCGATAACGTAAATACGTCCAATGGAATTTTGATATGCCTCTAAATATGCCAAAGCTCCTTTAAAATTAGGAGTGTAATGAACGTTTTCAGAATAGGTATCGGGTTCTTGTCCATCAGTAACGACCAAAGACAAAACCTTAGGCCCAAATATTCTTTTGTATTCATTGAACATTTGCAAGTCACTGACTACAACATTAATTCCTCCCTTGAAAGAGCGAGACATGATTTTTGAGATAAGATCGTGCTCTACGTTATTAAGAGACGTTTGAGCAGATGTTGTATTCACCTTCTTGGTGGGAACGATGAGGGAAATATGTTTGGAGATAATTGGCCAATCCTCTCTCGAGAAAAAGTCAATAAAGTCTGCAGCAGGCTCGACATAGGCATGAGGAGCAGGAATTTGGTGGGCTGCTGGATGAAACAATACCTGTGCATCTTTACATGCACGAACCAACGTGGTAGAGGTTTCAGTAGATAAAACTGTGTCGTACTTTCCCAAAAGGTGAAGAGTGGGAAGATCAAGTTTGGTAGCATGAACAGCACCATCCATGAGAAGAGGACGGAAGTATCCACTAAAGAACAATGCAAACCGGAAAGGCGGTTGTGAGAAATATTCCTGGTATTTGGGTATAGTAACTAAAGCGGCCAAGTTAGCAGCCAAATTCGTACCCTGAGAGAAGCCAAGAATGCCATCAAAGGGACCGTGCTCTTTAATGTAACTGGCCAAGTACTCAAAAGCTTTGGTAGGCTCAAGTTGTTTGGTATCAGCATATTCGTTAATTCTCCACCATCCGCGACGATGAGATGCCGGACTACTAGAAAAAACGGTAGAAAGGGCGTCAAAGCCAGAGCCGTTCAATTCATCTTTAGCTTTATCTAATTCAATAGGACCAGTTGGGAAGTAGAAGTCTACACTATCAGCCATACGCTCGCGAAGAGCACGAAGCTTCACAGAAAAAAGTTCACCAGACTCGGCGTAACCGTGAATACAAAGAATCTTGGATTTTGTAGCAGACTTCATTTTGAGAATGTTGAGGAGTGAGAGTGTATCTAGTCAATGAAACAGAGAATTAAGAAAAAACTGTAACGAGACTTGTTAGAAGGTAAGAAAATGGCAAAAGTTGATTTATAAAACGCTTTTCAGTAGATCTTTCAGCGAAACAAACGAATCCACCCAATCTATTTCTTCTATACTCCTTATTAGAGCGCGTTTTCTTCCTATATATAGTAGTAGGCAAAAGAAATCTATTGAATTCTAAAAGACAAAGAAAACAAAGCCCTTTTATAATCAAATCTTCCACTGAATAAGCGAACAAATGGTTCGATCCCACCCAACAAAAAACTAGGAGGAGGACAACAATCAACTGATAGCCTTTGTACTATAATTTCTCTTAGTGCAATTAACGATAAAAATAATGCACTAGAACGAAAACTAACGAAACGAGTTGAGTGCTTAAACTGTTGATCTTAACTGGCATATCCCCCTTAAAAAGGAGTTGCTGAACAAAACCAGGCAAGGAATACTTAAATTAGCGAAATCTTTTACTCATTCAAATAACTCTTCAACTGTCATCGCAGCAGTTAAAGCATTCAAATCTCATAGTCTTTGAAGGCAACTTAGTAGTGTATCACGCTATAAAGTAATTACAGCTTAGTAAATACGAGATTCTTTGGAATACAAAGGCGTGGGTTGTCGACTTTTGCAAGTAGCGGTAGTATCATATGAATCGCAATAGCAACAAAACCTAGAACAAGCAAGCGGAAGAAATGTCAAAAACTGTGTTAGCAATGGAAAGACGGTTTTGAACAAGGCTAGCGAATGGTCAAAAAATGTCCTTCATGAGACCAAAATAAAATTTCTTTTGTACCCAAGTAAGAACGACAAAATTAGTACCAATTTGAGACTTTGTAAATATTGAACATGCGCACTTGCAAATCCTTCCCACGCTCAGTGGCTGTCTTTTTCCATTTTGAAAGAATTAATGTCGATCTTATCAAGAGCAGTCAATTCATCTCGTTAAGCAACCGATTATGGTATGGCCAGGCTTAGACAATTGGGCCGTTGCTTCTGTTGCAATGTTCAACCCGATATTGCTGATTGTGATAATAAATGCAACATTAAAAGTTGCCTACGGTAATAAGCTGCTTATATTTCGCCCCTTATTAATTGACTCCTATGTTTTCCCTCTTTTTTCTTTTCTCTTTCTTACGTCCATATTACATTGATTAAAACTTTGGCACCGTATCTGACAATAAAAGTGCATCGTTAATAGATTACTAACTATGATAGAGCTTTTTAGCATCTTATTAAGCCATTGGTTTACTTTTTGCTTAGTGCCTCTTTACTTTAGTGGCTTTCTGTTTACTGACTGCGTATATAGCCATAAAGTTCATTTATTAGTTTTTAGATAAATAAAAAAATCAAACTTATACCAGTGTACTCAACCGATACAAAAGTGAATAATTAGAGAAAAAGTTTCAATGAAAAATTTTTGAAACTTTTGACCACAAAAGATTGAAGCGCAGAAAATGCGTTAGGACAACATGTTCACACATTATCCAGTTAATTAGAAATTGTAATTCTTCACGATTGATGGGAAGATAACTCTCACATGTTTTACTCCACACGAGCTTGAGCAGATTCGGCAACGTTTTCCTCTTGCTCACTAGCAACAGATTCCGGTGAAGAACCTACTACTTCAGTAGATTCAGCGGCATTATTCAATGCAGCAGCTTCCATTGCCGAACGTTCAGCTTCTACCGATGCACCATCAACAGTTTCGGATGCGCCGTTGAATTCATCAGCTTCCATTGCCAAGCGTTCAGCTTCCACTGAAGCAGCTGCAACACTTTCAGAACTGCTTGAGGCAGCAGCTTCCGATGATGAGCGTTCGGCTGCCTCAGAAGCGGCTTTCTCAGCAGCTTCGCGTGCCTCTTGTTCCGCTTTTTGCTGGGCAGCCAATTTATATCCAGCCTCTACCCGTTGGTCCCAAGAGGGATAATAGTCATTCAAATTTTTGTTAAGAGGAGTATCACCTTCCGACTTTTTTGCGGTGTCTTCGGAGTAAACAAATGGGTGAGGTGCAGCTTTTTCGAAATATGTTTCACCCGCGTCAGAGGAAAACTTGTAATCGGATAAATTGTCAAGATAAGTATTGCAATGGAAGTTCCAAGATCCCTTTAATTCTAAAGCACGACAAGATGATTTTGTCAACGTTGTCATATACGTAAATGGGCTGTAAAGACGGTAAACCAAGAACATCAATGCCATGATTATCACACTCAATGCTTTGTAAGCAGTGCGATTTCCAAATACTGCATTACCAAGGAAAGACCAAGATACACCTAGAGCAGCTATTCCAAAATACAAAGCAGGAAGATAATGGTAAAGGAAAACACGATCAGTTTCCAAAATGTAAGGAGCCCAATGCAGTAACCATGCTACAACAAATTTCCCAATGTTGTAATTATAATGAAAAGCAGAAGGCCCAAAATCGTTATAGCCCAAATTCCAACGTGCTAAACAAAAAATTTGAACGATGACAAAGAATGCAACTAAAGAAATTACCGAATACCAAACAAATGGGTTACCCATAAAAAAGACTTGAAGATGCTGCTCGTAGAAAAAGCGAAGAGGACCAAGCAAAAGTGGCCAAGTTAAAGCGCTGCTTTCATAAACATGTCCGTCACCCATTTTTCGGTCCTTCAACCACATAAGCTTGTTATGCTCAACAAAGCTTTCCAAAAAACCGGGCTTACGATAAGTAATTTTTCTAGAATCACTGGGAAGCCCATCATGATAATTGCTTTCGATAAACCACGTGGTACTGCGCTCGACGCAGTTGCGACAACATGTAACCTCACGTTGATAATCTCCCCAGTCTGGAAAGCGACGATGAGAGGACATTAATTCACAGTTAGCGAAAACATGGATTAATCTAAACTTTGTGTTCAATGTCTCAACCGTTCCATTGCTAGTGGCATGTTTAGACTTCTTCTCAAGAATCTGAATACGGAACAAATCATTTGCGTCCCCTTCAAATCCGAATCCACCATAGGCGGAGGCCTCAAGTTGCCAATCGTTGTTGCTAACTATGGGCTTGTGTTCATGAGAGTGTAAAGCCCTTCCAGTCATAACATGACGCAAGCGTACAACACTTCCGTCTTTTAAAAGTTCAATGTTAGAACGGTTATTGTCCTGAGAATGTTCATGTTCAATGATCCATAAAGCATTTTGATTTGGTTCATCCACCAGGGATATAATTTGTTGCTCCGTACCTTCTGGATAAAGGAGTTCACTAGAATGCAAATACCCGTGCTCAGGGATGGCATTTCTTATTGTAACCAAAGATCCGTAAGCCACGTCAGCAAATTGGTCATCAAATCTATTGCCAGCCAAAGCATGTCTGTGCTCGGGTGGTAAGAAAGCATCAGCAACGCTGGCTTTATAGGCAATATGTGAATGGACAGCAAATACAGCAAGATAAACCGTAATAGGAACACCAATTAAATAGAAAATATACGAGAACAAGTGTTTCACAATACGATACATGGGAACGCTAAGATCACCAAGCAAATTCCAAAGGTGAAAGGCTGCAAGTATCAACAACCAACCAAACGTAAACATGGCAGAGAGTTTTGTACTTAAAGCAAGACCAAGAGCAACTCCCGTGGAGAGTAAACTAGTGTGCCATCTAAGACTAAAAGGGCGTTTTTGCTGTGCCTCATAAACAGACCAGTAAAACGCAGTCAAAGACATGAAATACAATGCAGGAATTTCAATCATAATGTATCTACTCATCGTGATCAAACCATTATCAAAGATAACAAATAATGCGGCAAGCGAAGCCGCTGTTTTAGACTTTGTTGGAAAATAAACTGTTCCGTACATTAAGGGTACAAGGAGAGATCCAAGTAAACATGTGAATAGACGCATAGAGTAAGCAACATCTGTAAAAGGATATTGCTGACCAGGCTCATCCAATGTGTTCAGTTCATATTTGTTCCCAGTTAGAGCAGCAACCAAACTGAAGAGAAGTTTACCTAAAGGAGGGTAGACATCCATCAGCAGTTTATTGTTCACATAGTCAACGGCATAATTGTAATATCTTAACTCCTCGAAAACGACCTTTGCCGGGTTCATCAGTCGTTGAGCACGAACACAAAAAGCCACAACGGTTAAGAAAATAACTACAACATAATCCAAAAATGAAAATCGCTTACGAGGGCGAGAAAGCTTTACATCACGTTGGATTCTATGCTTCTCCTTGGGATCCTGAAAAGTGGATTGTTTATCCATCGCAGCCTCAAACGATCTTGTACAGAAAAAAGTACCTTTATAGTTAAATACTAGGTAAGAATTTCTATAATTGAAGAAGGATCAAAGATACTGAATTTAAGGCAATACGAAGGTTTCGTGAAGTTGAGAAAGTGTTCGCAGCAATGTGTAAACCAAGTCCATTTTCAAGTAACACGATAACATTTGCGACCCAGTTTTACCAAAATGCTTATGCTCTATTATTATCATCAATGTAAACCTCTCTTCTCTTTCGTCGACAAATTCCTTTTTTTTTCCTCTATCTGTGTTGGGGACTAAAAAATTTCATTGATTTCAATCAAACGTCTAATCATTCATGTAATTGTGCTTTTCATATAAACTACCCATTTTGGCTTGTCCCATCTATAAAATAATTCAAAGCATTATAAAATTTATTATTTTTTACTTTTTTAATCATTGTAGCTTTGATTTGCCTATATTTCGAAACGTATTCCGTGAAATGCAATAGGAAGCACCACTAGCAATTGTAGTACATCCAACAATGTAACTAATACAGTTAGTAAAAATAATGCACTTGAAACGCCAGTCAAGAGGAAGAGATGGGAAGAAAACATGTCTTTAGATTGGGGCTAAAAGGTCAACGTAAAGATATTTACTTTCTTAAAGTTCAGGGAGACTAGACTTACAATAAAGGGCTTTTGGCAAAAGAGGCATCAAAAGGAAGTATGGGCTCTGTAATCAAAAGTCCGAGTAACAGCAGTTGTAAAGCTGTATTCCACTAATTGTTTACACAAGTCAGTAGATAATAAACCATTACGACATACCTTGCTTATTCTGGTAGGTTTTAATTCAGTAGTTGGTATCGCAAAATCGAAAAATCGTCTAAAAGTTTTAGGTGCTGGCAACGATTTATAACGAAGATATGAGACAGCCGAGACGAGCAACACATCCCTTCCAATAATCAAGCTAGCAAGAGTTACTAGATAAGGTTAGATATTACTAATAAACACAAAAAGCATACATGGCATAGTCTCACGCACCGCTAAACATATTGTCAAACAAGTCATTAACGTTTTATCGGCTAACGGATCAAGTACTGTCCCAGCAATGCTGCCTAAATCAAACTTTCGAGCTATATACCCATCAACCAAATCCGTAAATCCAGCATATAAAAAAAAGCAAGCAGCAGCTTTAGTATAATCATAAATGTAAAGATAAGCAATTAATGGAGCTGAAAGGAGCCTTGAGAATGTCAGCAAGTTTGGCAAGGTAAAAATATTCTCACGCAAAGGCCTTTGAATAGGCTTACTGTTATTACTTTTTGTCACAGTGTTTAAAACACGAGAAGAGGTGTGAAATCCACGAACCTCGCCCATTGACTTGTTCAATTTGGCAGCAGGAACGTGTTTGGATAGAGCCCAGCGCACACCTTCCCATACATTATCAGAAACGTGCTTCGCAGAATATTTAGGGCTATTGTCTCCTTGGAAGATACCAGTACGTACTAAAATACTAGTCCAACCGTAATTATTCGCACCACGAATATCACTTTCGGGGTTATCACCAACCATGAAAATTTCCTTGGGAGGATTGGTGATTCCTAAAGTTTTATGCTTCTTCATTAAAATGTTTTTAGCATAATCATAAGTCAGCTTATGAGGTTTTCCATATTTCGTATTTCTTAAGTCCTTTCCAGTAAGTTCTTTAAAAACACTTTCACAGCAAATTGCAAAAGCTCCTTGACCTAAGCGGGGAAGAGGATACTCATTAGGCCAAATTAAATCCGCACTATAAAAGCTGTTAGCATTCACTCATAGTATTCGAGTACAGCTTGCAAAAATATTTTTACACAAAAGATACTTTCCAAGAAATAACTTACTTAGAAAAGTAAATATCGGGACCTTCATTTGCTGTCTTCGAAACTGTTCCTAAAACACCATTCTTCGACTGGCCCAATTCCATCACCAATTGAAGATCCAAACCAAGTCGGACAGGATCGACATAAGTGAAAACTGCTTCAATGGGTCTAGTAACGTCAAAGTCTTTTGCATCTTTAATATCTTCTTCGTTAAAAGATGTGAAAGGCCAAAATGGAGTTCCTAACTTTGCGATGACATCGAGTTCATTGATAACACTTTTAAACCCATACTTTTCAGCAGTTTCACGGACGCTGTTGTCTTTTCCTCCAAGAACCAAGACGTGCTTATACTTATCCGCAAGAGCGCGAAAGGGGGTATGTGATTGACAAAAATCATCCTCTGTTAAACTTACGCTCAATGTCTTGGAAAGACGCTGAGCTCTAACACTCTCATGCATACCACCTCCATTCGTTAACAGAATAAAAGGTATATTATTTTTTTGCAAAAATTTCAAACTTACAAGTTAGTTTGAAAATGGTAGTTCATAGTTAAGCTTACGTCTTCGTTCCTTCTTTCAAACCTCTTCCTCCTCTAATTAAAACTCCATCAATACTGCTTTGGTTAGTTTCAAAAATCGATCATTAATTACTGTATTACTCAAATGCGAAACAAACATCTGCAATAGGGCTTTTAGTAGACGATTCGGTCGTAAACTTTCGAAACGTTGAACGCCCTAACTGCCTGGCAGCCAAATGCCAAGATCTATAATTGATAGTATGTAGCATTTATTAAAGCCGATAAATGAAGAATCAACAATGTAAGAAGTAAAAAATTAAGAGGTTTGTGCGGTTACGTGGTATGACAACTTAAGGATGACGGTGGGCGGGTATGAAAACCAGACCCGCATTTCCTAAGTTAAAATCCAGCTTTGTTTAGTGTATTGGACTTTTTATAATAAAGAATATTTGTATTCTCAATTAGTTGGAGAAAGTCTACAACACCTGGTTTATTTACATCTTATTTATTTCACGAGTTGTAGAAGCAAATTAACTAATAGATTTCGGCGTCCTACGAAGCTTAAATAAAATAAAGTAAAAATTAACAAAATTAAAAAAAGTTCTATGAAATCTACCGGCGTTTATTTGTGGGAGTTGCTCCCCAAGCGCTCTGAGTAGCAGCACGTTTTCTTCGTTCGATTTCCTCTTGAGAGATTTCTACCCCGTTTTGGACGTCAAACAAATCAGTCCGTTGACTAACCAATCTTTTCATATTTGCAGCAACGTTCACGTTCTCTAAATTTAAAGTTGATTTCCTAGATTCTTCAACTTTGCGCTGTTCCTGCCAGCGAGGGTCAAGTAATTTTAGACGCATATGCTCTTCTAGTTCTGTAGCGGGAACCAATTCACCTGAGAAAGGCGATATCTCCATCGGAACTTTGGGCTGGAAAGCTAAACAGGGTCAGTAAAGTTACAATAAGGAATATAAACTTACCCTTTGGTACTGGCTTTTGTACCTTCGGCTGAGTAGTGGTAGACAAAACGGGAGAAGCTTGTGCGGCAGGAGAAACTGAAGTAGTTGAAGAAATACCTCCTTTTTCTGGAGAAGCAAGTGATGGAGGAAGAGAAACACCAAATTCTTGTTTTTTAGGCGCACTTATGGGCTCCCAAGGCTCCGCTGTAGGAGGAGCTTCCTCAATAGTGTAATTTTGGTCAGGCATGGTAAACATGGCAGACTTTTGTTCTAAAGTAGCAGTTTGTAAATCCGCTAAATTCGTAGGTTTAGCTAATTTTGCATGTTCATCGGACTTTGTGAATTGAATCACTTCAACAACGACAAAATCGTTCCAATCAATTTGTGCATATTCCACTAAGACAAGTTAGTTCCAATTCAAATGGTAAATGAAGAATATTGGACTTCCTGAACCAGTTTTTGCATCTCAATATACACTTACACTTCTCTTTTTCGGCTTCTTCCTTTTGTTTTTTCTTTTGGCTCTCCATATGCGATTGCCACCTTACACGCGGCTGAATTTTAGAAAGTAAGCTATAAGGGTCTCTCACATTTTCACGAAGCTCCTGTTCTGGCGAAGAAATGGGCTCTCTAATTAGAGAAGTATATTGTTGAACTATACGCATAAAGTAAGGGTACAATGCATTATTTGGCTTTAAAAAATCAAATTGAGTGTTATTCCACTCTTTTTGAGAAAGACTCACTAAGAAAGAAGAACCACGAACTGCCGCATATCGCGCAGTTAAACGGAGCACGTCTCTAGATTCACGGTTAATTAGCAACTTCAAAGAAGAAGGAAATAATAGTTGAGATGATACTTACAAATCTAGTGATGAAATAGAAGGAAGTGGTTCTGAAAACAAGTACGGTGAGGGAGCAGGAATAGTTGCCTCTATAGGTTTTTGAATGGGACGAGCCAAAGTGGATGTTTTTTGGGTTGACAAGCCTGTGGCATGACTCTTCAATTTTCCCTCCCTCGCTTCAGTTAATTTGTGCTGATAATATGGGTGGTAGGGGTCATTAGCATGCAAGAAAGCAAACTTAGTATTTGCCTGTTCATTCTGGCGAATTTTTTCTTCAAAAGCTGGGCCATTTCTGGCAACGTAACTAGCAGATTTATCAATTATTTCTAAGCTACGTTAGCAGGCGCGTCTATTGTACTAATTACTATGACTCACCTCGAATTGCTGGAGGAGGTAAAATTACCCCTGCAGGGACCGATGAACTTTGATCAGTGATGCTTTTTTGGTGTTCTGTTTCATTATTTGTCGTATTTCTGTCTTGGAATTCCATTAAAGAACTCATATGTGAGACTTATGCAGAAAAAGGTAGTGGTGGAAGGACACTTGTCGCACAAGGCAGATGAAGCGATGGACAAGCGAAAAGAAAGGACTATTGAAATTCAATAGAAGTTTATAAAAGTTTAGGGCGACCTTGCTGCTCTAAACAGTTGTTGCCTAGGGCATCCGTAATCCACTGCGGATGGACAAATAACATCAAAACGGTTGATAGCAACAATTATCCTTACAATTTAGAATTTAAAAGATAGTTATAGTGCAAGTTTTTTTGCAAGCTACATTATACATTTATTTATCGGTAGAAGGTTTATCTGCATTCGTTGCTTTGCCTTTATTTCTACACACTAAGACGCGTAACATGTTTACCCTCTACCAGTACTTTATCGGAGAATAAGGAAAGGATATCCAGGTAGTTTCTCAAGATGCAGTTAAACCGGAAGCAGTTAAAGAATCTTCATAACTATAAATATAGTGCGATTGATAACTCACTTCTTTCAAAATATATTTTGAAGCCGTACTGGTGGAATCAACTTTTGAAGGTGATTCCCATGTCTATGGCGTATGATCTACACCCGTTTGCTTGCTTATTCTTACTAACTCTTTACTTAGACCTAATTTGATTACTTTGATCGGGCTTGGATTCGTTGTTATCAATATCCTTACTATGCTTGTGTACAAGTATCATTATGAGATGGATGCTTTCCCATCATGGGTGTATGCTTCTTGGGCGATTGGCCTTTTTCTTTACCAAAGTTTTGACGCTATTGATGGCTCGCAAGCGCGTCGTACTGGCACATCATCTCCATTAGGTCAATTATTTGACCATGGAGTAGACGCCATCAATACGAGCTTTGAAGTTTTACTGACGATTGAACTGCTGCAACTAGATATGTTTAGCTCAATCCTTACTCAATTTGCCAGCTTATTATACTTTTACATCTCTACTTGGGAAGAATACCATACGGGTACTTTGTACCTTTCATACTTCTCGGGTCCTGTCGAAGGAATTGTAATGGTTATTGGACTATTTGCCCTTACAGCTATTAAGGGTGATTCTTTCTGGCTCAAGCTACATCCCACTCCCGAGTCATGGGGATTTGTACGTTCCTTTCTGCCATACTACACATATGGATCATGCTTGTACAACTTTATGGCATTTGCCCTGCTATTGAATGTCTTACAAAGTTTACGAAATGCTCTTCAAGCCGTCCAAAAGAACAACGGAAGTGTGATTAAAGCATTGAGTGGTATCCTTCCCTATTTCCTCCAATGGATGGCTGTCTTTTCACTCTATGCCAAGTATCCTGCTTTCTTTGAACATCATTTCCTCACTATTTTTTGCTTGAACGCTTTTATCTTTGCTTATTCGGTTGGAGTGGTAATTGTTTCTCACATTACCGAATCTCCCTTCCCATACTGGAATGTGCTTATTCTTCCATTCTTGGTGGATGCCGTGGACGCCTATACTTTTGGCGTATTAAAAAACGTTCAGACGGAATACTTTTTTTGCTACGTTGGAATTTGCATTGGTGTTTACGGCAACTTTGTTGCACATGTCATTGCCATGATTACGGAAGAGTACGGCATTAAATGTTTGACTATTCCATCCAAACCAGAGTCCAAGAAGAATTGAACTAGATGATGATGGTTTGGACAGAATAGAGATGAGAACAAAAGGGTCCAGAGAGATTTTGTCATTGATAACCTTTCGGTCGATCTTTTGTTCTGCAATGTATCTAACGGATCAGAAGTATCAAAATGATCCATTTCCTAGTAGACAGGTTTTTTTCGGTTGTGTGTTTTCTGCCAACAATATGTTACTTTTGTTTGTTTTCCTGCTGTAGTAATAAAAGTTGGTTTTTTTACCAGAACATAATAATGAACAAGTATTTCACTTGCGACTTCGTTCACTAAATGATCCAGCCTTTCGTATCCTTTTAACTAACTGTATATACTGATGAACAAATGGTCCATTTGTCTTCTACACTGCAAACTTGCTTTTCACCGTGGAATACCGGGGCTGCACTAACTAAGATGACTGGTTCCACATGTGCAGACCGGAGCACTTTTCGACAACCTTCTTTTAATTAAGGTTCTTATGGCAGTTCGTAACGATTTAACAATTTCAATAAATAGCCATCGTCCTGTCCCATTGCTTCTTTGGGCATTGGTAGAGTTTGCCCTTTTAAGGCAATCTTTTGCTACATAAAGGTGACTCAAGTTTACGCTGCGATTTTACTACTTTTCTAGCATATGATCTACAAAAGGTCAGCGAAATTTTTCTTTGACTAGGAAAATGGATTGAGGTCATCTTCGGCAAGGCAAGCTGATATTTAATTTAATTGTTCATATCGGCAACATTTCGTAATTAGTTGAAGGGTATGAAAAACGGTTCTACGGTTATCTAGATGTGTTTATTCACTGTTTCAGCATAATATCACTTCCGTTACGTGCGGGGCACTTCGTCATGCAAATTGGTGGTTATATAGTATATATAGAGAGACAAGGCCAGCATTATTAAATCGTCTTCAAGCTCCCTTTTTCCGCTACACTCATAACTTTTACGAAATAGCGAAACGAAAACGAGACATAACGTAACGAAACGAAACGTTTACTAGTATATTCTTGGTTTATTTATTTTGTATTTAAACCAGTTGAAGCATAGTAGCGTATAAAGTGTTAATTTTTTCGCATTGAAGGGAATTTTGATATTAATATTTTGAGATTTTAGAGACACATAGATTTATTTCTTTAATCCTTTACTCACACTTGCACTTCCCCACCACCTAAAACAAGTCATTTTATATTCTTAGATCATAAATTTCGGGAATATTTGATTTAACTATCCAACTTATATTTAATTTTATTTTAAGGCTTTATTCTCTTTTTTTTACCTTTTTCTTATTATTCTAAAATATGGATAAGCACTTTATCAACGATCCTGAAGTCCTCGTCCTTGATGGCCTTAAATCCTTGGCCGACATGAACAAAACTTTAACTGTTCATGAAGAGGGAAAATTCATCTATTTCCATGACTACAACAAAAAGAATGTCAGTGTCATTTCCGGCGGTGGTGCTGGTCATGAACCCACTCATTCTTCGTTCGTGGGCAAGGGTATGCTTACTGCCGCCGTCTCAGGCTCCATTTTTGCTTCTCCTTCGTCAAAGCAAATTTATACCGGTATTAAGCAAGTCGAATCTGAGGCTGGCACCTTGGTAATTTGCAAAAACTACACCGGTGACATCCTTCACTTTGGTATGGCCTTGGAGAAGCAAAGAACGGCTGGTAAGAAGGCTGAACTTATTGCCGTTGCAGATGACGTATCAGTAGGTCGTAAGAAGAGCGGTAAGGTCGGACGTCGTGGTTTGTCTGGTACTGTTCTTGTTCACAAAATCGCTGGTGCAGCTGCCGCCAGAGGGTTACCTTTGGAAGCCGTTACGACCATTGCTAAGGCTGCTATTGACAATTTGGTTAGTATCGGTGCTTCACTCGCTCACGTTCACGTCCCTGGTCATGAGCCAATTGCAAAAGAAGATGAAATGAAACATGATGAAATGGAACTTGGAATGGGTATTCACAATGAACCTGGATGCAAGCGTATTTCCCCTATTCCCTCTATTGATGACCTAATCGCTCAGATGCTTAAGCAAATGTTGGATCAATCCGACAAGGACCGTGCCTATGTAAAGATTGAGGGTGACGATGAAGTAGTCTTACTTATGAATAACCTTGGTGGTCTTTCCATGCTTGAATTCAGTGCCATTAGCCACAAGGTGAAGGAAGCATTGGCTAAAGAATACAAAATCAACCCCGTTCGCATCTTTGCCGGTCCATTTACCACCAGTTTGAATGGCTTGGGTTTCGGTATCACTTTGCTCCGTACCACTGACCGCGTCAAAGTCGAGGGCGAAGAATACTCTTTGGTTGATTTGATTGACCAACCTGTTGAAGCTATCGGATGGCCTTTGTGTCAACCCTCTGACTTGAAGTCCAAAAACAAGATTGGCAATGTCAGCATCGAGGAGGGTCAGAAGGATGTCAAGTCTCCCGTTACTGTCGATAAGGAGAAGGTTCGTCAGGCGATTGTCAATTCGATGGAGAATCTCATCAAAGCAGAGCCTAAAATTACAAAGTTCGATACGATGGCTGGTGATGGTGACTGTGGTACTACTTTGAAGCGTGGTGCTGAAGGTGTTTTGAAGTTTGTTAAATCCGACAAATTCTCTGACGATCCTATTCGTATTGTTCGTGATATCGCAGATGTTATTGAAGACAATATGGATGGTACATCTGGTGCTTTGTACGCCATTTTCTTCCATGGCTTTGCGAAGGGCATGAAAGACACCTTGGAGAAGAGCAAGGACATTTCATCTAAGACATGGGCTGCTGGTTTGAAGGTTGCTCTTGATACTCTTTTCAAGTATACTCCCGCTCGTCCTGGTGACAGCACTATGTGTGATGCTCTTGTTCCATTTGTCGAAACATTTGTTAAAACTAATGATCTTAATGCTGCCGTAGAGGAGGCTCGTAAAGGTGCTGATGCTACTGCAGATATGCAAGCCAAACTTGGACGTGCTGTCTACGTTGGTGATGATGTTAAAGTTCCCGATGCCGGCGCTCTTGGTGTCGTTGCAATTGTCGAAGGATTTACGAAATAATTGGATACGAAATTTTTTTGGGATTGTAGAATTGGTATGATCTTAAAAACTATTTACGAGCACGAATAACAATTATATTTTCATTATGCATGCATTAATTATTGCTTACTTATCTTTGCATCTGTATTTGTATATTCATGCATTATAATAAGTAATTTTTTAATTAAAACAGTTGAGAAAGGACGAGTGTAGATATTGTATGAACACGCTGCTGTAATAAATAAAAGAACGACAGAAATTGTATGGGAATATTAGACACAGGCATTAAAGAAGAAACAATACACTTTATTCAGAAATGGTCCCTCCTAGATAAGGGCAAACCATTTTTGAATTAAACCCAATTGGACAAGAATTGTTAAATAGACTGTGCATATTATTCAAATTTTTTTTTCTGAATCTCGTTAGAGCTTTTTAATAAGGTCTTTACAGTACTTTATTTGCTCTTCATCAGACATGAATTCGCAATTTCTGATAGCTGTACAAATGAGGACCGTAGTAGAAAGATTTTCAGAATTGACCCAAACGCGACCATTCATTCCAACAGCAATTTCGAAAGGAATGTAGCTTCCTAGGGTCTGTAAAAGTGTATTTTTAGGAAGGATCAACTTCCTACAATGAGATAAAGATAAACCTGTTATCATATAACCGTTTTTAAGTTCACCATATCCTGCAGCTTTCCCTGTGGTAGCATCGAAACATTCTAACTCCGGTTCCATATCACGATCAGCGAGTGATACTCGAGCATACACAAGGCTTCCAACATTTAAATTGGGCCTACTTTTACGAGTCACATTTTCAAAAGCCAATGCATTCAATTGAGCAATATGAGCTGACCCAATATCTACTCGATAACCTTCCGCAAATCTAGAAATAATTTGCCCAATAACTTGATCATTTGTAGCAGGAATATATCTTTTTGTCCGTGAGTCTATCAACATAGCATTTTTTCCAGTTTGATGCAACCTCCCAGCTTTTGAGACCACTATTTCTTCTTCACGGTCTTTCTTTTGAAAGACTAAACCAGGACCTAAACGAATTGATCCATCCTGACTAATTATGGAGTCTGGTATCCGCTCACCAGGAAAGTAATAAGATAACAGACCTTTTTCTTCAACTTCAGCCATTTGGTTAACAGAAGAAAATTAGCTATTTGGGGTTTGATTTTTCGCGAGTTATACACTATAATTCGAGGATTAATGTCTTGGACGGTAAGTGTGTCTAAACTAATACTGTAAATCTCGTTAATTTTATAAATCACATTAGCCCAGACTGTGAAAAATAACGCAAACGTACATTGTGCTATAATGCTGTTTACGAGGATTTTCTGTATGTATGTCGTTAATAGGGATATCGAATTTAATCACATCGTAAGCAGACGTAGTTGTATTTGTATCATCTCAGTACGCGCTCTCATCTAACAAATGCACATAGTAAACACATGTTTGGATGACACTTACTCATCATTCCACGTTCATAAAAGGGATAGAGGGTTCTGCTGAAGGAGAGATAGAAGATGTAAGGCAAACTACTGTTTTTGATCCTCCGTTTTACGGACATCCGATGTTGGTTCCACCGTCGCCATCTTTGACTACGATGTTTCGAACGAGGTCTACAACGCCTGATGAAGAGGGAACTGCCATTGCAGAAATTGATCAACAAGATTGGGATATAATGGTAAAAGTTCCTACTTATGAGTATTACGGGTTCGTGATGTATTTGGTGTCAATGTTGGGGTTCGGCGTGTATATTGTTTGGGCTCTGACGCCTGCGCCTGTTCTCAAATTTTTTGAGATTCATTATTATCTATCTCGTTGGTGGGCTCTAGCTATTCCTACTTGGTTATTTGTTCTTGTTATTTACATTCACGTTGTGCTAAACGCTTACAATACCGAAGTATTGACTAAGCCATTTAGCAGCTTAGAATGTATCGTTGATCAATACGCACTCGTTGGTGAAGAAGATGGTGCTGCTCATGGTCGAGTTGTTGATCTTCGCCTATGTGATGTGAATAAACAACAACTGGAAGAAACTTAAAAAAGACTAAAAGCAGCTAAGTGATATCAGAATTCATTTTCTCCTTAAAAATCTTCATTATTTAAGGGACTTATTATCTATTGATGTCGTCGACCCATACAGATTTACTTTTAAATCCTGGTTTCCTTAAGTTTCACAATCAAAAAGTATATGTAAATGTATAATATTATAAGAAGGTTGATTAATGCTCTAGTCCTACTACTCCAACCTGCATACTCAAGATTAGATGTTTTTTATATTCCGCTAATAATATACCTAAGAGTTGTTCGTAAACAAAATGTTTTCAGACAAATAATTAGCTATACGAACAAAACACACCAAAACAAGTAAATGAATAGAAGAGAAGTAAAAACAGTATATCTCTTTTTAATAGTTTGACGAGAGTCGTTATTCCCAGTCATCATCGTCTTCATCATCGTCATCAACTTTTCTATTTGCTTCATCCTTCACCTCAAGAGAACTTTGAGAAGCTTCTATATTACTGGAAGATGATACTTTATTTTCCTCTTCTTCTTTAACTTCTCCATCAACCTCTCCATCATGGCTTGCGGGTTGAGTTTCAATTTGTAAGCCTTTTGAAACTGCTGACTCCAAATCATTGACGGTTTCATCTATCACTTCAGCTGCTGAATTATTCTCAGTAGTATCTTCTTCACTTGATTGCTTTTTTTCATCATTAACCTGTTCATTGTCACTTTCTTCTTCATCACTTCTTTCATCTCCCCAACTAAAAATTTCTTCTTCATCGTTTCCTGATTGAATTGCCTTTATCGGCTGTACAACCTCTTTATGCCAAAAAAATCGTTTCCAAAAATCATCATAAGAAACTTCAGAAGGTACTAAAGATTCCATCTGTTTCCTTAAATCAGGATATTCTTCCAAAAGTAAAGAGATCTCTTCAGTTTTCCCATCAATGGAAATTTCTTTTTCCCAGCTTTCAAACGTGATCCCATGAGAGGGTTCAGAGATAATTTGGGTAAAAGTATTTTCGTTTTGAACAAGTTCCAACAACTGTCTCTCGTGGCGATTTAAGAAAACAGACGAAGAGGCTTCGTGTGTAGGAGTCGATACATCGTCTTCTTTGGGTGATATCTGCAATGCTTGATCCAAAAAACCATTCACTGTAGATCCGAAGCCACTCCAGAAACTTCCTGCTGTTTCTTCTACTTTTCGCAAGTTTTCCATAGCAGAATTAACAGGTATATTTTCTTCAAGCTGTGATTTTAATTGCTGCATTCCACTTGAGGCTTTTCCCTTTGTATCATCAAGAAAGTTTTCACTCTTTGAACGGTTAGTAACAATGCCATTATTCGCAATCAACACACCTTTTCTTTCATTGAGTTCCAAAACAAACCAAACTTTCCATTCGTCAGATTCTGTATAAAATGTCAGTAAATTCCGCGCCGTAAATCATCATAAAGGATAAATTACATTTAGAGCCGAACCCATTTCTTCTTTCAGTTTTTCGTATCCCTCTTCATCATCTTCTTCTGTAGTGGTTGTAGGTGCCATATAATCGTACAAATCCATTTTGAATAGTTTAAAAGAAAACTTATGTACTTAGTTGTTAGAATAAGCTCACATGTGTTTGGTAGCAAACAAGCTATATATGTTGTACTTGGCAGCAAGTGAAGATATTGTATAGCCTACCGAATAGTGACACGATTATGCTCGTATTCTGACTATGGACACTTATACTAACTTAGTATACTTCCAATAATACTTTTTAATGAAAAAGGCATTACACAATCCACTACAGCTTATTTTCGTCCAAAAAACAAATTCTAAGTTTTTGAAGTAAAGCAATTTTAAAATATACACAACACCATAAAATTTCACCACTTTGCACTTCGACTTAATCAAATGAGATGTTTTAATAAATAGAATACTTTTAAAACTATATATAAAAAAGCTGCTACTCACAAACTCAGGTAAGTATAAACACTAAGATAAAAGAACGATTGTATTTATAATAAAAGGAATTAGTACCCAATGCTATAAAATTTGATAAACATACAGGGTCTTTATGATTAACTACCAATTATTGTCAGTTCCACAAAGCCATTAGCAGAAGTAAGCAATACAAAGATAACAAAGCACCAGTTAACTAGGTGTTGACATACAACTTTGTTAATGGCTATAGAGTCACGATTCTGGTAGATAAAGTAAAATGCACTTTATATCAGGTCTATTTTGGAGACATAATACCATTTTAATCATACTCAAGACGTTCAACAATGAAAGAGAAACACTCATTTCAAGATAGCAGAAACAGCTCGAGAAGCTATCAAAATGATAACGCCATCAGACCACATTAATAATCATGAGAAAACATTTTGGGTTTCCAAATAACCCTTTAGATTAAGGTCATGAAACAATGAGAGCATCGAGTCAGACTTGCGTATACTTCGACATAAATAAAATACTAAGTAAAGCTTAAAAATGAAAGTACAGGCAATTTTAAAACACTTTAAAGTTCATCGGCCTCATCATCGAAGTAATCATCATCCTCTTCATCAGCATCACCAGCTCCTTCGGAATACAACTTTTGGGTAATAGGATGAACAACGGCATCGAGTTTTTGACGCTGATCTTCAAATTCTTCCTTGCTGGCATCTTCTCCGTGGATTTCAAGCCATTCAGCAACATCTTCGACAGCGTCCAAAACAGCTTGCTTATCTTCGGGATCAACCTTACCACCTAATTGCTCATCATCGTCAAATTGACCTTTCAAAGAATAGGCGTAGTTTTCAAGAGTATTACGAGCTTCAATACGCTCCTTCAAAATCTTATCTTCTTCAGCGAATTCTTCGGCCTCCTTAACCATGCGCTCGATATCTTCCTCAGACAAACGACCTTTGTCATTCTTGATAACAAGCTTCTCAGGCTTACCCTTACCAGACTTGTCGACGGCTGAAACAGTCAAAACACCATTGGCATCGACTTCAAACGTGACTTCAATTTGGGGAACACCACGAGGGGCAGGAGGAATACCACGAAGGTCAAATTTTCCAAGAAGGTTGTTGTCCTTAGTAAGAGTACGTTCACCTTCATAGACTTGAATTAAAACAGTATTTTGATTGTCAACCGCAGTAGAGAAAATTTGCGACTTACGAGTAGGAATAGGAGTGTTACGACCGATAAGTTTAGTCATAACACCACCGGTAGTCTCAATACCTAAAGTAAGAGGGATAACGTCCAAGAGGACAATGTTATCACTTCCTTCCTCGCCAGATAAAACGCCGGCTTGAACAGCAGCACCATAGGCAACAGCCTCATCGGGATTGATACCCTTAGAAGCCTTCTTACCAAAGAAGCTCTCCAAAAGTTCTTGAACCTTAGGGATACGAGTAGAACCACCGACAAGAACGATATCATCAATCTCGGATTTCTTGAGGTTGGAGTCCTTTAATACTTGCTCAACAGGCTTCAAAGTCTTCTTGAAGAGATCCATGTTAATCTCCTCGAACTTAGCACGGGATAAAGTTTCAGAAAAGTCTTGACCGTTAAAGAAAGATTCAATCTCGATACGAACAGACTTTTGGGAGGACAAAGTACGCTTGGCTTTTTCAACTTCACGCTTGAGTTTTCCCATAGCCTTAAGATCCTTAGTAACATCGACATTGTTCTTGCGGTTGTAAGTACGGGCTAAGTAGTTGATAACACGGTTGTCAAAGTCCTCACCACCGAGATGGGTATCACCTGAAGTAGCCAAAACTTCGAAAACACCATTGTCAATAGACAAAAGAGAAACGTCAAAAGTACCACCACCTAAATCATAAACAACAATATGCTTCTCTGTATCAGTTTTGTCTAATCCGTAGGCAATAGCAGCCGCAGTAGGCTCATTGACGATACGAATAACATTCAAGCCGGCAATAGTACCAGCATCCTTGGTAGCCTGACGCTGAGCGTCATTGAAGTAGGCGGGGACAGTAACAACAGCGTGAGTGACAGGCTTTCCGAGGTAAGCTTCAGCAGTTTGCTTCATTTTACTAAGAATCATGGCTGAAATTTCTTCAGGGGTAAACTTTTTCTTCTTACCACCTACATTAACCTCAACCAAAGGACGGTTCTTGTCATTTACAATATGGAAAGGAAAAGATTTAATATCCTTGGCCATTGTCTTTTCGTCAAACTTACGTCCAATAAGACGCTTGATGTCAAAAATGGTGTTTTCAGGATTGGAAGGAGCTTGGTTCTTAGCGGCCTCACCAACCAAACGTTCGTCTTCAGTAAAGGCCACATATGAGGGTGTAATACGATTACCCTGATCGTTGGCAATAATTTCTACACGACCATTTTTCATAACGGCAACGCAAGAGTATGTTGTACCAAGATCAATACCAATAACTGTTCCATATGATTCTGTAGAGTTATCATCACCACTAGCAAAAGCCATAGGTAGGAGGAATAAAGCTACAAAGTAGCTTAAAATGCTAAATAGCTGGAACTTCTTCATTTTCAATAAACAAGAATTTGAAGATTACCAACTTATAAATGCTTATATGTGTAGTTCAATTACAAGAGATCGTAGGCACAAGCCAATTCCCAATTATTGAAAACAACCTGTTAAGTAAATAGTAAACGGGTTTTAATAGTTTTTGATTAAGATTTACCAAACTAGAATAGTTGGTTTTGGATGAGTTTAATAGCGTACCAGAAATCAGCTAAGTAACGAGAGGAGCAGTCACGTCGTTAATACTAGTACTTTCCAGAAGAATGCAGTTGAAGCTCATCAACACAACAATTCTATAGTGAGTTCTGTACATTTCGATAAGTCCTATTGCGCCACCACCTTACGTTTTCATAGCAATGAATGTAAACAATGAAAATCGAAATTGGTAAATTCTGAAATGAATAATTGTGAAAAGAACAAAAGCAGTGAAGGTGGGAAATCTTTATTTTGATATTGTGTTATATAGAGTTATTTCACTATATTCCCAAATGAAAGAGAAAAAAAAAAAAAAAAAAATTATATATATATTTGATAATGGCCTATAAATAGCTGTTTTAACTACAAATATAATGGAAAAACGCTAAAATATATAGCTAATAATTAAAATTGGCTTCAACTGTCCGATAGTGTCGCATTGGTTGAATTGTAAAAGTCATGGTTAAATAAAGTATAACATACTTGCAAAAGGCATCATCTCAAATACGATCATGTTTAGACTAAATAATATTTTGCGTTCACTTTCCAAATTAATCCATTAAGAGAAAATTATGTAGCTAAAAATAATTAAAGGGTTTGTCTTTTTTTATCAATCAGCAAAAGATGATAGATCATCACTTGTATCATTGCTCACCATTTTAACATCTCAAAATGGTATAGTCCTTACATCTGTTTACTATTATTGTTGCGACGCCGAAAATTTTGCCATAATATTTTAGATCTCCCACTGACACCAAACCTCAGACCTTAACGACACCTACCCTTCCCTTGGCACAATTTTTAATTAAAGCACGAAGATGTCTGCCAAGTCAATTAGAGAGGTATAAGCTTGTTAAATATTAAAATTTTATTTTCTTCGCATTTTGCTAACGGCATTTAGTATGATGGTAAGGCTGTTTTGGCCTATTGGTTGAACAGATCGCCTAGCATCTCGAAAGAGGAATATAAGACTGTTTCTGCCACTCCTGCGGTGCAACTTGCTCAAATTCAGTTTCCTCTCCCTACCTTGGTGATCCCTGCAGAATCTACTACTTACAGAGAAGTTGTCGAAGACGTTTTCGCCAAGGTAGAGCAAGAACACCCTTGGGTCAAGGAAACCAAGTTGGTTGCTAAACCTGATCAACTTATTAAACGTCGTGGTAAAAGCGGTCTTTTGAAGTTGAATGCCACTTGGGATGAAGCCAAGGAATGGATCAGAGAACGTGCAGGAAAAAATCAAAAAGTTCAGCATGCTGTAGGATATTTAACTACTTTCCTGGTTGAGCCTTTTGTTCCCCATCCTCCCAACACTGAGTATTATATCAATATTAACTCAGTTCGTGAAGGTGATTGGATATTGTTTTGCAACGAAGGTGGTGTTGATGTTGGCGACGTTGACGCTAAGGCTAGGAAGCTATTGGTACCTGTTCGCCTTAGCGAGTTCCCATCTCGTGCAACCATTGCTTCCACTCTTCTATCTGATATTCCCGTTGAACAACATGAATCCCTTGTTGATTTCATCATTCGCCTTTATTCAGTGTATGTGGATTGCCAGTTTACCTACTTGGAAATCAATCCCTTGGTTGTTATCCCCACTGCCAAAGGTGCCGATGTCTTTTACTTGGATTTGGCCGCCAAGCTTGATCAAACCGCAGAGTTTGAGTGTGGTGCCAAATGGGCAGTCGCTCGTGCTCCTGAGTCTCTCGGCATTAAAACATCTGGTGAAGAATCTGGAGCTATTAATGCTGATCATGGACCTCCAATGGTCTTCCCTGCTCCATTTGGTCGTGAACTGAGTAAAGAAGAAGCTTATGTACAAGGACTTGATGCCAAGACTGGTGCTTCTCTTAAGCTCACTATCTTGAATGCCGAAGGCCGTGTTTGGAACTTGGTGGCTGGTGGTGGTGCCTCAGTTGTTTATGCTGATGCTGTTGCTGTTAATGGTGCTGCCGATGAGTTGGCTAACTACGGTGAATATAGTGGTGCTCCTACTGACGGCCAAACTTATGAATATGCCAAGACTGTGCTCGACTTGATGACTCGTGGTGAACCTCGCGCTGATGGTAAAGTATTGTTCATTGGTGGTGGTATTGCCAACTTTACCTCACCTGCTGTCACATTCCGTGCCATTGCTCGCGCCTTGGGTGACTACAAAGACAAATTGCACGCACATAAAGTCTCCATCTGGGTTCGTCGTGCCGGACCTAATTATCAAGAAGGTCTTCGTGTGATCCGCGAGGCTGGCAAAAAGTTCGATCTTCCATTGAAGGTGTACGGACCAGAGTGCCACATCAGTGGTATTGTACCTATGGGTTTGGGTAAGGCACCTGTGGAAGCTGAATGGCAGATGGCTTAAATAATTAGAGTTAGTGCTTCAGTAGTTTTTTGTGTATGGTAATAAATCTCTGCAATATTAGTCATGCAAAACGTATACGTATAGAGGTGACGGTTCATTAGTGCAAGGGGAGTGAATTGAGTAATTAAAAAAAGCTGTGGACTACTAGTACAGTGGAGATAGAAGTTAAGATTGAAGTGAAAAAGAATGTAAAAGGATGATTTATTATCCAACGAGTGAGTAAAAAGAGAGGTTGGCAAAACAATCAGTATATTTAAAAGAAAAATACAAAGGATAAGCTATTATTGATGAATAGAGAGAATGAAATGTATAACGGAATTTTGTTGAGGACTATACGGTAGTATGGGTAACTATGGGATCATAAATGCATGCTTAAATACTCATAAAGACTGAGAAGTAACATTCGTAATGTTTTGAAAAGGGCATCCATCATATACTAGAAAACAATAATTACAAAAAGTCATCAAACTCCATTAGATGCTGGTATATCCACCATCAACGATTAAGTTGGTACCGGAAGCGTATGAAGCAGCATCACTAGCAAGATAAAGATAAGCGGAAGCAATCTCTTTAGCCAAACCATTACGCTCGAAAGGAGTATAAGGCTCCCATTCCTTGTGGAACTTACCACCAGTCATGTCACTAGTAGTGTAACCGGGAGAAACGCAGTTGACGCGAGCAAATTTGCGCCATTCGACTGCCAAACTCTTGATGAGTTGAATGACACCGGCCTTGGAAGTGTTGTAAGCACATTGTTGTTGAGGAACGTTAACAACAACACCAGACATGGAAGCAGTAGCTACAAGGCTGCCATGGCCTTGCTTTTGGAAGATGGGGCCAGCATTGTGAGCGACGTTGAAGACACCGAGCAAGTTGACGTTTATTTCATTAGCAAATTCTTCGTAAGTCATGTCAATGGCGGACTTGCCAGTGCAAATACCGTTGTTGGGCACAACGATATCAATAGTATCAAAGACCTTTTGAATCTCAGCAAAGGCATGTTCTACCTCTTTAGGAATAGTGACATCGCACTTGCATGTATAAGTCTTGACACCATTAGCCTGGGCAATTTCCTTTGCAGCCTTTTCGCCAGGAGTGGTGTTATAGACGATAAAGGCATTGGCGCCAGCTTCAGCAAACACTGAGCAGATAGCGTGACCAATACCACGGGCACCGCCAAAGACGACAGCATTTTTTCCCTTTAATGAAAGGAGATCTAAGATATTGCGAGACTCGTAATTATGAGCAGGAGCGACCATTTTGTAGTAATAAAAATTCAATCAAAGTTTTATTAAGATTTTTTGAATGTTTTCTTCCAATTGGGACCGATAAACACAATGGACAGAGAAGAGAGAACTAAACTACTGTTTATAAAATTCCTTGCAATTGAGGAAAGAAATGTCAGCGTTAAGTGAATTACAAAATAAGCAGGATTTCAGCGCCATTTTATAATATTTTTGGAGAGTCGTGACGTTGGGAAAAAGCTCTTTTTATTTTTTATTTTGTTTTTCAGGTAGTGTTCTGGCTCCCGCGCACAACGACCAGTTCGTCAAAAACTGACAAAATTCCTTCCTGCAACATTACGATAACATTTAATTAACATTTTGCTGTATCACATTACATAACACTAACGTCAATTAGCGGATCGAAAAAAGGTCTGATACAAGGACCAGCTTTGGGTGTATGGAATTGCGTCATCTTTTGGTGTAGCATTTTGAAGATCGGCAATACACTGCTGTATAGAGTTGAGTATACGGGGCCAAGAGATGTGCAAAGCGCCGTCTATCGTACTACCGTATAATTCCAGTATGGAAGAAGCAAAGACATTGGAATAAGGTAATAAAGACATCCCAGCTTGAAACAAAACAATTGAATGTGATGCTTGCACGAAGCAGAAATCGTTGAATTGGTGTTGACGTGGAAGTGTACAAAAGAGGATAAATAACAAGTGGTAAACTTCAAATCACAAGCTTAGGTTTGATGAAACAAGGAGGGATGAGATGAAAAGCAATATACTATAAACATAACAGTTGGGAAACCAATTATATAATACTTAATACAAATACAGATTCTACAACAAATAAACAAAAAAAAATTTTTAATTAGTTTCAAAAACGCTAATTCATACAGGTGACTAGTTACTTGATCAGTTTCACTACTTTGCTTATTAGACTAATTAGATTCAAGGTGTTTAAGTAGCATTTTTATTTACTGGAGATGGTTGTCTTACTTTCACAAAGATTATATTATATTTTAACTTTCTTTCAAACTTTTCCTTTGCATTGATTGGGAAGTAATACCTTGTCTCTTCCAAACGGAGAGAGCTAATCATCCATCTGTCTTTGTTTTGTAATTCAATTAATGATTGATTTATCTTTCTCCCTTTTTCTTTCTTTCATTCTGCGATGACGCTACACTACACTATAGCGGATCGTTTTGATGGAAATTTTCGTGTATACGTAGATTGTAATGAGTCTACGGAGTCTAGTCGACTAAATTAATTAGAAAGCTGTGTTTTGCTTTGTGACGGTAGCTTTTAAGTGATATTGATTATTCATCATAACAGAAACCGAATGTTGCTATGGTATCACTTGAACGGTATGAGTTCAGATTGCACTCTAATAAAAAAGGGGAGACTTTGCTAAGTATGTTTAGATAGATGATACACATTTGATGCCATAGCTGGTAAGGTGGATTATCCCTATTTAGAATGAAGGTTCAAAATCCATTTTTTATAATGAACGGTTATATCCAGCTATTGAGTAGCATCGATTTTGTTCGTTGAAAAAAATACATATCAATTTTTGGTATTTTGGTGCTTGATTATTTTTTTATTAGCTGAATTTTTTGTTATTTGGAATTTATTGTTTTCTGTTTGCTTTACTTGCCTGCTAAAGTTCATTCACAGCAGCCGGTTGTGAAGTAAATTGGAAAAGAAACTGAAAAGAATTTCATTGCTTTTTTATTTATGATGTATGCAATGCACTCGATTTGTAAGCAATTCTGTGTTTGTATTCTTTGTTTGGCTGAAGCTCTAGTTAAGCCATATTGTTGGGCCTAAGTAAATTAAATTTTCAAAAAAAAATTAATAGGCTGTAACTAAATAAAGAGAAAATAAAGAAAATAGATAATAAAAAATATGAAAACAGTTTAACTAAAAATATAGACAGTAGTCTTATGATACTTTATAGAATCTTGTGATATTTTTTTGTATTTACCCTTTTTTTTATTTACACTTGGCTTCTTTCAACAATCCACTCGTTTCAACTGCTTTGCTCGACGCACTCATTACAAAATCCTACAAATTCCCATGTAACCGGAGCCGCATGAGGAGACTTTCAAAAATGTTTTATCTTTGTTTTCTGTCCTCACGGCAATCTGCATTTGTTATTTATTGCTGTGTTAAATATCCATATTTTTCGTCATCCGGCAAAGATCCTCCAACTCGCCTAACAGTGAGGTACTTGTGACCTTGGTTAAAACAAACTTTGACTGTTTTTCTACACTCGGTCCAACAATTTCACATTATAGTTGACACGATTCTACGACATGGCTAACGTGCGTCGCTATTGTACTTGTAAATTTTGTCTGACCAGCTCTTCTTTTCAAAATACATGGCCAAAATGGGTTCCAATAGCTAACTGATTAGTCACCATTTTATGAACAGAATCCAAGTGGCTTTATCAGAAACGCTTTAAAAACCAAAGAGAGTAATTAAAACAAAAAAAATTCAACATAGCATACTTCATGAGGGAGAATGGCTGGTCATTGAGACTTTTCCTTTTCCCTCAACTTCTGTTTATACAATGTTTTAGTATGAGATTCCTGGGCGAATCATTGCCTGCTTGATTCGAGAATAATGCGTGAGCTGTTCGCTATGTTCAATTCTGTTATACATCGCAATATGTCAAATGTTTTATTTCTCTATTCACTGTACATAAATGATACAGGATAGGTTCATCATTGCTTATAGTCAGCTGGATATTATTCATTGATATATAATGAGAGCCTAACAGAACCAGTATTATTCAATTTGGAAATGAACGATCTCAGTGTCAAAATATTCATCACCTTCATAGAAAAATATCCCAAAACAATCGCTAACTTACACTACCTGGGTACCGCGATATAGATAAGTAAATTACAAGGAAAATTCACCACAGCTTAAGGCATCATTAAAACCGGATTACAATTTCATGGTTAATATAAACGCTTAATTCTCTTTCAGTAGTGCGGTTGAATTCTCACTAAAACAGATTAACGAACTCTTCAATATTGCTCCCAATCATCCGACACACGGATTTACTCTAATCTACGATTGTTGATTACTTATTGCAGTTTGCACAGTTTTGGGATTTAGCTATTTTTCATTCTGCCTAATTATCACGCCTTACTGTATCGACGTTTCTTTGTTGATCTTTAACAACTGTCCTTATTTTTTGGTTTTTCGCGGATTTTTTTAATTAGATATACAGTTAACACTTCATTTGTCGGTGTCTTTGTTTTCTTTAATTGTATTTGTATATTTAATTGTTAATTCTTGTTTTGGAAGATTTTATACTTTTTTATTGGTTATACAGCAATATACTTTTTTGAAACTTGATTTTTTGGATATCCCGGAAGTTTTTTTTCTGCTTTTTTTTTTCTTTGGTTTTGTTAGGTCGTAGAAGCTTCACTATCTTTTTACCTAGAAATGGCTGCTAAACACGTAAAATACATGGCTTGTCTATTCGATATGGATGTATGTTTATTTTTCACACCACATTACCTCTTATGAAAGCTTTTGCATTAACAATCACTCTTTTTACAGGGTCTACTTGTCGACAGTGAAACTATTTATACAAAGACGACCAGTATGTAAATAATATATCTGTGCTTATATTTAGCACAAAACTACAATGTTTTCTAATCTTTATTTTTTTTATAGATCTTATATTGGACAGGTATGGCAAGGATCCTCTTCCTATTTCTGTTAAGGCTCAAATGATGGGTATGTTATATAAAGCTAGCGAAGAGATATTTTAAAATGCTTTCAAAATTGCAGGTCTAACTTGCGATACGTAGGGAGACCGGGTTCCGCAGCTGCCAAGGTTGTTATAGATTGGTCCAACATTCCTATGACTCCTCAACAATTCGTTGATGAACAACAGGTTATTCGGGTACGTACTTATACGCTACATTTATTTCCATTTCAACTAACTTTCTGAAAGGCAAAGTTTTGGTCGTCTTTGAAGCCTATGCCTGGGGCTGAATCTTTGATTAATAACCTCTCCAATCATGGAATTGATATCGGGGTATGTACTCATCCCTACGCTATAATAAAAGTGTGCTAACAGCATCACCAGCTTGCTACTTCCTCTAATACCGCAAATTATAATATGAAGACAGCCCATCTTAAACATATTTTTGAGAAATTTGGTAAAAATGTTATTACAGGTGATAATCCTAGTATTGCACCTGGTCGTGGCAAACCTTTTCCAGACATTTGGCTGAAGGTGTTGAATTTAATAAATGAAAGTAGGAAGCAGCGAGGTTTGAAGGCACTTACACCAAGCCAATGCATTGCCTTTGAAGACAGTATTCCCGGTGTCAAAAGTGCAAAGGCTGCAGGAATGCATGTCATTTGGGTTCCAGATGCTGCCATCAAAAACTTGGTAGGGGATCAGCTGAATGAGATTGTTGATTCTCAATGTGAGACGTTACCGAGTCTTTCAGAGTTTGATATAAACAAATATCTTAACATAAATTCAAAGCAGGCCTAGAGGTTATATCCGCTAACTTTTTTTTGGTTCATTCAATTTTTTTTGGCAAAAAACCTCATATCTTTTAATAAAATTAAAAAATTGAAGTATAAATAAAGTTCTACTGTTTCAATGAAAACCTTGAACTGACTCACATAGCATAAATAACTTATGAGTAAAGGGAAAAAGCGAAATCTAAAAAAAAAAAAATAATAACATTTCTCTGAATTCCAAAATCATACATTGTAATTTTTTTCCTTCTTTGCAAATGCCCTTGAAAAGTCAAGAAGCACCGCAGGGATTAAACGAAAGAGACTTATTCAGAAATTCAACTTCTCACTTTTGTAAAGCATATATCATAGAGACAGGATTAAAATAAAAAAGGACTAAAACAAGTAAAAAAAGAAGGAAAAGGAAACAGGTATAAAAGGAATCGCGATTCTTTAAAGGTGCAAAAGATTTAGGGGCTATAAGAAGATATATATATACTCACAGTATACTTTTTGAGGGTCAAATGACATTAAAAACCGCTGATTGCGGCCTGAAGCGAAAAAAAATAATTCACGAAACAGTTAGAGTACACTGACATGTTCAATGAGATACACTAGCAATTGCAGCTGCTTTCATTCTCGTTAGGCTGAATGCTAACGTCAATCATTTGAGTGCTTTGTGTTTCCACATTCTCCATGCCTGGTAACATTTGTGCAATTTTCCTAAACAACAGTTTTACATTGTGACCCGCTTTAGCACTAGTTTCCATGTGCATTATTTTTAATTCTTTTGCCTTTTTTTCTCCTTCTTCTTGAGTCACTTGCCTAAACCACCGTTAGCATAAGAACCATCAAAAACCAAAATATAGCTTTGGAATTATGAATGAAGAGATGTCGCATTGTAAATGCTGAATCTCTGTTAGCTGGAGTGTCATACCTTTTATCAGCCAAGTCCGTTTTATTACCAACGAGAACAATTATAACGTCGTCTCCCCGCTCAGCACGAACATCTTCAATCCATTTCTCAGTATTTACAAAAGAGTTATGGTCTATAAGTAGTTAGCAGATATTCGAAAATAAAGTCTGAGTAAAAATATATGGCAAAATTACTGTGCCACTATTACTTACTAGTGATATCGTAAACAATAATAGCAACAGAAGAATCCCTAATATACGAAGGAATTAAAGAACGGAAACGTTCTTGACCAGCAGTATCCCATAGTTGAAGACGAACCGTTCGATCTTCCAAATACATAGTCTTGCTTAGAAAGTCTATACCAATAGTAGCCTTGGACCCTGTTAGTAAAGAAGTTTTAATTATAGTTACTTACTTGATAAGTATTATCAAACTGATCGTACATAAATCGTGTAATTAACGATGTTTTGCCAACTGACTGCTCACCGAGAAAAACCAACTTAAATTTACGCAAAGAAAACGAGTAATTTTCTGACATTATGACAAAAAGTTTTGACTTCTAAATATACACAGACAAAAGTAATTTAGATACAGACGGAATTGCTTATTGATGATCAAAAAGCACCGTACTTAATAGTGGTAGTAGTGAGTAAAGACTATCGTGCTACAGTGAGATCCCGCCGCATATCCTTAATATACTTTCGCTTGTTTTACTTTTCATTCGCTTTTACGAAGTTTAATCTCGGTAAAGTAATTCTATAACAAACAACTTTTTCGCTGAAAAAGAAATCATGAACTCTCACCGTTCTTAAATTACTAAGCATTCCTAAAGATGGGTTCTTTTTCTTTGAGTTGTTGATAGTGATAGGTTTTTGGGTGTTAAAAAACATACAGCTGTAACAACAGTTTGTTTACTACTCATAGTTTTATACACAACATTTCAAGGAATGACAACTGGGATAAAAACGCGCCACATCGCATGGGAAGGAGGAGTCATCGAGATTTGATTATCATTAAACTATATAATACAAGAAATCTCTCGATTGGAATGGCCTAATTTTTGCTGAGAGTAGCTAAGTTTACAAAAAAATATTGGACACGCTGGGGATTGAACCCAGGACGACTCGCATGCAAAGCGAGCATGCTACCACTGCATCACATGCCCAAACATTGAAGGCTTCAGCATATTAGTAAAGTATAAGGTAATTTTTTTGTTTAGTAGCTGATGAAAGAAGGAAAATGGAAAGTAGTTAAACCATAGAACAAGCTTGAAATTCAACATAATGGCTTTATTCCATTTGAAATTTTATTAGAATGTTTCATAATCTACGCATCCTGTCTGCTACCAAGTTCAAGATTGGCAGACTGCACCAAACTGTTCGAAAAATGTATGTTTGTTAACTTGAATAAAACTAGCTGTTAAACGAGTCAGATTTAAGCAAAATATAAGCTTTACAGGAAAATATACTCGAGTTAATTTAGCAAACTCGGTCATTTCATTAATGATACAATTAGCTACGGAACAGCCAAGTCAAATTTTATACTTAATGTCAACAATAACAGGTTAGTTAGTGGGTTTTAATTTAATAATTTTCGAAATCAATAAAAGAGTAAATAGTATGGCTTTTCAAGCTTAGATTCTTTTAAAAATAAATTTTTTTTTTATTTGTATCCTTATTGCAATATGACGAAAAGTTCAAGAAAGATAAGAGAATTAAAAACTAAGTTATTTCATAATTATTAGCTGCTGTTTGGAATAAAAAATCTCGGAATTTAATGATAAGATGAAAAAGAATTTAAAAAGTAAATATGTAGTTATATATCCTATAAAAAATTTGGTTCAAACGATTAATTTAGATTATTTAGAATCTTTAAAAAGATAATGGGGTTAAAAACAAAAGAACTTGATTTTAGATTCAATTTAGAAATTTTTTTGTAAAGTGTCTTGATGTATTTCAATTTTTAGATGTGTAGCGCCATTTCATTTCACTCATGTTTTTAAAAGAGAAAAAAATTTACCTAGTTTATTAAGATATACAATTCATTCAGTTCCTTTTATCTTCTTCTATAATTCATTGTTTATTTACTTATTTATTTTCTCCAATGTCAAATTTATAGCACTTTAAATATCGCAAAATTTCAATATTATACGTTACAGCTCACAACTTTGTGTCTAAGCCCTCCGACTAATGTAGCTTACACTGCCTCTCCTTTCCCCATTTTCGACAAAATTAAATGAAAAATCCAATTTTTTGGCGATTCTTCCTTTTACTTATTTATTAAACACCAATTATTTCAAAAGGAAATTTTAAATTGTCTTTCCTTAGTGACGCTTGTTCAATAAGCCCCAAAGTTAGCAACCTTTACTTCATCGTACCATTATTGGCAGCCCAGGCATCGTTTATTTATATATTTTTATACAAAGCATTAGAAATTAACTTCGTATTGCATTTCTTTATTACGATTTTATTATAGGAGACGAAGTACGTATGAACGATGGAGTTTAGCACGAGCAGTTTCATTTTTGATGATGATACACCACCGAAGTGCCCTTTGGCAACAAAAGCTAGCTTTATCTTTTCAGTGTATATTATCATAGGCCTCATCATTTCTTACCTGTTACAAATCTTTCGCATTGTTCGTCTCGGAAGTTCGCAAGGCTTAAGTTTTTCTTACCTTATTTTGGGTTACATAGGTGTTCTTAATGCGTTCTCAAATGTCATTGCTCTACAAATTAGCCCTTTAACTGAATGCTGTCAAAATTACTATTCCAAAAAGCAATGCTTTGCTAACACAACCGGTTTAATTCAAGTGGGTTCTCAGGTACTTATTATGGGTTGTGTTCTTATGGCTTTCTGGATGTTTCTCCCTCGACCTATTCACTTTGTTGCAGCAGATGACGAAAATGGTTTACCAATCCCTGAGCCTTTAAGTGTAACGAAAAGTCGTAAATGGCGAAAAGCATCTTATGGGCTACTTGGTGTATTTACTTGGGGATTGTTTATCATCTGTCTATCCGCAACCGTCCTTAGTTCGAACTTTGCTTGGGCAGCATTCCTTGGATTTAGCGCTTCATTCTGCGCGGTCGTTCAGTATGTTCCTCAAATCATAAAAACTATACGCCATCAAAGCCATGGTGCCCTTAGTATCCCAATGATGATGATGCAAACTCCGGGTGGATTTTTGATCGGATATTTACTATCCAGGTTGCCCGGTACTAATTGGACTACGTACATGATGTATATTGTCAGCGCATGCCTTCAAGGATTGTTATTAATGCTTTGCATGTTTTATTTGCACAAAGAAAAAAGTAGAAGAAAGAGGGAGGAATTGCAGGCCACTTTACAGGAAGAAGAAAGTCAGCGAGCTGTACGAATTTTGGAAGCCGAAACTGGTCCCGAATAATAACATTTTCTTTATGTTTTCACGTCCCTTATCTATTTGTTTACCGAAAAAATTCCTAATATTTGTTTCATTCAGTTAGTAAGGTTTACTCTTCAAAAATTTTTTCCGCACATTAGAATTGGATTGCGTGATGTTATACGTTTTGCTTTTAAATCCATGAACCACTGGTATTTATTTTATTTTTTCCCACTTGATGAATTTCAGCACTCTTAGTCAGATTCTAGTATTCCCTTTCCCACATTGCTATAGATTTGCTTATTTGTTACTTAATCTAATCTGTTTATTTTATGTAGAATAACATTGAAAACGCTGTTTCGCTTCTCAATTACCAAGAATATGGTGTGAATTAATGCCTCTACCAAACATCCTTGACTTGGCCATAAGTCTCTATATAATGTATCAGTAATGAACTCGTTTGTTATTTAATTTCCATATTAAACACTGTTAGACGATTAGCTAAATCTGCCTTTTCGATATTTACTACCTTACCCCAACTTATATCTGATTCACGATAGACATAGCTGTATTCAGTCCACTAACCCCTAAGAAGAGGACATGGGGAATCACAATATTAATGCTGAAGAAATAGCTTTATACGATAGACAGATTAGGCTCTGGGGCTTTAATGCTCAACAAGCGTAAGTTGGCTGAATTTACGCATGATAGCTGGGTTCTGACAAAATTATAGACTAAAGCAATCCCGCGTCCTATTAATAACTGCTTCTCCATTAGCGAATGAAATAGCGAAAAACCTGGTATTATCTGGAATAGGAAAACTTTGTGTATTAGATTCAATGACTGTTTATGAAAAGGATGTCGAGGAGCAATTTTTTATAGAAGCTTCAGACATTGGCCAGCTCCGCGCTAATGTCTTCAAGAAAAAGTTACATGAATTAAACCCTTTAGTAGAAATTGATACAGATACGTCTCTGATATCTGAAATTGACGAAGGAAAAATCTCAAAGTTCAGCATGGTTATTGCGACGCAACTTGATTATGAAGAGTTCTGCCGAATAAACGAATTAACCCGAATTTGTAATGCCAGTTTCTACGCAACTAGCTGTTTTGGTCTTTATGGGTTCGCTTTTTGTGATTTGATTAACCACAATTTTGCAATGTAAGTCTTGTCTAAGTGATCTTCAATTTCAACACCTTTGCTTACATTTTTAGTGATCGAGTCGTTGATAATACTAAAGTAGAAGAGGATATGTTTATTGTTCAAAAACCCATGAAGGAAGCCTTTCAAAGCATATTGGGCGAAACACTAAAACCCAGGTTAGCAAAAAAGATTCCTACATTATATCCAGCGATGTTATGTAAGTCATTAACTGAGTTCAATAAGGTTAAATATGATGAAGTTGGTAAATTTTTACAGTTGCTAATTGTTAATTTAGCTTTATTAAAAAGTAAAAAATCAGATCCTGACTCGATTCGACAAGTTTGCATCGAGCAAAAGCTGAACGAGAAAACAGTACTAAATGGAGAATTTTTATCGTAAGTAAACGGAATTACTTTGACTACTTGATCACTTTTTTACTAATTTTATTTAGAAAATTTTCTTCCAATATCAGCTTTCAATGGACTCCGGTTATGTCCGTTGTTGGCGGGGTTGTTTCACAAGATGCATTGAATTCAATTAGCAAGAAGCAGTTCCCCATTGATAATTTCTGGATTTTTGATGCCGAATCAGGCCTTGCTCCAATTTATCGTTTGTAACACCACCTATGCCCAGATATTCTATACCGCAAGGGTATTCTGTTATTTAGCATCATTCTATGAAAAAAATTTGGAGAATTTGTCTTTTGCGAAATTAAAAAAAATAAACCGCCCTTATCATGTTATTAATTGATACAATTATTTACAATAGTATTGCAAATAAAATTAAGTCTTATATTCAGCAATATCACTTACTTTATCCTATATTTATTATATCTATAACAGCTTTTTATCCTAAAATTGTCAAACGCTTCCTTTACTTCGAATGAAAAGACTAAGATACTCGACTGCCATTAAAAAAATAATAGTGAGACTTAAGCGATTTTATGGCAGAAATGTTGAATTCGTTAAAGACAGCAGTCACAATTTTGTATACTCAACTCTTAAATTGCAACCTCAGCTTCCTTGTATATATGGTTTGTAATTATGGTTACTTGTTAATAACAATCAAAGTTATTTAATTTAAAGATTGCTAATGTTCTTAAAATAGCTTATACAGGTAAGCATAATTTAAAAACAGAAGTTCCTGTAGCTTTACTACTAACAATCATTGTGATGATAAAACGACGAAAACAGCTGAATTCCTCATGTTGAATTCGTTATATTATTTTTTAAGTTTCAGCCTTGTCTGATCATGATTTTTTTTACTTCTTTTTTCTTTATTTTTTTGTTATTTTTTCTGACGTTTTTAGAGTTGAATCCTAATTTTTTAAAAAGTTGTATTTTAATATATTTCCCATAAGGTAAGTTAAAAATTTTAGGTTGCTTTTCAAGTTTAAGGATGATACCTAAGACGCAACGGGCGGACTAAATGGGTTACTACAATGCTTCAACTGTACAATGAAGTTGTAACTCACATGTTGTTATCGTGTCTTACTGAAATACTTGATTAGCATTAAATTTTGTCTTTTTTTTTTTTGTTTGTATCTAAAGTATTAACTAAGATTTTAGATTTTACATAGTTACTATTGTGCTACATTTTTGGTTCAGTAAATCTCAAATAGACCGTTTTAATAGATAGCAACTTGCCATGATGAGCCATTTTATATTTTGTATTCACACTGTCTGAATTTCTTGAAGATATACTGAAACTCTGAGCAAAGCCTGATTATTCATTCGTTTCTTACATTTGGTAGTCAACAATATTGTTATATTCCTTCTCATAGTTAATACGTCTATTTAAATCCAAGTATGCTACTAAGAAAATCCTGGATATAGTAACATAAGATCAAGTCGATACCATAATTTATAATTTGATACAAAGAAATATGATTTAAAGTACTTTGAATCTAAATATAAGAAGTTGATAACATATACAATTTTTATAGATATCGTATGACAAATCACTATGTTAACCTATTAATCTAAAACCAACAATCATTGCGATACTAAAACAGACTCATTTTGACAATTATAATAGTCAACATCTAACCACCAACCTTGACTAAAATAGACGTCTAAAACGCTTCAGGTGATACCCCTTCATGAACAGCACCATTAGCTCCTCCATTTTCAACAGCTGTAATGATACCTGCACGAATAACCCAATCACCAAAGTGTTCACCATCTTCACGCTCCAAGGCGTAACGCTTGATAAGCGGACGCAACAAATTGAGGATTTCTTTTTCTTGAACGGAAGAGCGATATAGCTTGTTTAATCTCTGACCGTAAAATCCTCCACCAAGCATTAGATTGTAAGTATTTGGTGCCTTACCGACACACGCAATTTCAGCAACCCATGGACGAGAGCATCCATTTGGACAACCAGTCATACGCATAACAATACTATCTTTCTGAAGACCAGCTTCGTAAACAATTTCTTCTACTTTCGTAATCAACTTGGGAAGATAACGTTCACTTTCAGCCATGGCTAAACCACAAGTAGGGAGAGCAACGCAGGCTGCAGAAGAAAGACGTAAGCCAGAGAATGCATTATTATCAAGTTTATATTTGGCCATATGCTCATTAATCCAACCGAGCTCATTTTCAGCAACATTAAATAAGATGACATGCTGGTTGGCAGTCAAACGGAATTCAGCCTCAGATTTTTCAGTATATAGACGTTCTGCGAGTTCACGCAAACCGGTCTTAAACTGTAAAATACCATTGTTCTCAATACGACCGTTTTCAACAAATATAGAACGCCAGTATTTGTTTTTCTCTGTCTTGTGCCAGCCTTCGAAGTCATCGTGGTTTTTAATGAATTGGGGATGATCACGTGCCTCTTCAAATTTGTAACCCAAAACCTCCTCGACCTTCTCGACGAAGGTAGAAACACCAAGAGTATCAACGGTATACTTAAGACGAGCGTGCTTACGATTTTCACGATCACCGTTATCACGCTGGACAATCAAAATAGCTTTAACCACCTCCATAATCTTATCAGTTAGAACATAGCCAACAACTGTAGCCAAACGAGGATATGTTTTCTTGTTGTTATGGGTTGTGCCCATACCACCACCAATACCAACATTGAAACCTAGGACTTTGTCATTTTCAATGATGGCGATTAAAGCAACATCATTGGTATAAACATCGACATCATTGTAAGGGGGAGCAGCCACACCAACCTTGAATTTTCTGGGCAGATATGTAGGACCATATAAAGGCTCGACATCCTGAACGGCCTCACCGGCAACCTTTCTCTTTTCGACAGTTTCGGGGTCCTCGATCCAAATTTCATGATAAGAGGATGTAGTAGGAAGCAATTCATTACTGATTTGCTTAGATACAGCAAACAGTTGATCGTGAATTGTTTCATTGTTGGGAGTCGACGAACAAGTGACATTACGAGCAACATCACCACAAGCACCAAGAGTAGTAAGGAAAACTTTAACGATGTTACGAATGGTATTACGCAAATTCTTCTTCAAAACACCATGCCATTGGAACGTTTGACGAGTCGTAATCTTAAGGGTGTGATTACCCCATTTCGTAGAAATATCATCCATAGCAATCCATTGTTCTGGTGTACAGACACCAGCAGGCATTCTGGCGCGAATCATGAAACCATAAGCAGGTTCCAAACCTTGTTTTTTACGCTCATCACGAATGTCACGATCATCTTGCATATAAATACCATGGAATTTGGTAAGTTGACAGTCACTTTCGGCCAAAGCACCAGTACTTTCATCGGCCAATCCTTCAAAAATGGTACCACGCAAAAAGTTCGAAGCTTGTTTAATGTCTTCATTAGTGATAGGCTTAGGTTCATCAATATCAATTTCGACATTGTCCAATCCAAGAGCTTTCCAAAGCTCAGGCTCCCAAAGGTTATATGCTGTTTCCCATCCATCTGGATCCTGGTCATTACCAAGTCCTAAGGTTACCAATGGAGCAGCACCCAATTCAACAAAGCGAGCATCTAATTGCTTACCTGGGCGGTTATAATAAATTTTATCTTCCTTACGAGGCCAATATTCATAATCGCCAAAACCAAATACACCATACTTCAATTCGCTCAAGTTAAGATCTGCACCTTTGATTGCTTCCCAAAACTCACGTCCATTTTGAGGAAACTCACCTTGACCAGCTGTACTAACCAAGACTACGACATTCTTCTCATTGCCTAACTCCTCGATAGGGAAATCATCCATGGCCATAATCTTACACTTGGATCCTCTTGCAGAAGCCCGGTTTTGAAGTCTCTTCGCAACGTTTTCAGCTGTACCTCCGTCTGAAGCGAAAAGAATGGTAAGAGGAGGACCAGACAAACCTTCAATTAATTTGTTGAGAGCATTGCGTGAGTCAACGTTTTGTTGATGACGGACTTCCGCACCAAATGATTGAGTAAGAGTACGAGCTAAACTTGGCACACGAAGCGTTAGTTGAGTCAAGTAGTTATCCCTTTCCAAAAAGGTCTTGAGCTCTCGGCGAATACGTTCGGAATCAAGTTTGAAATCTGAATATTCTCCGTCCTCTAAAGCAGGAGTCCATCTATACAAAGGCCAATAACCGATGTCAACGGCTTTCTTGGTTTCCTGTAACACAGTAATGGCATCATCGTCAGCACTGTGATAGGGAAGGTATGCCAAAACAACCGAGGGGCCCTTAAATTTATCTGCTTCTAAAAGTGCCGAGATTAGTTGGGTGTATGAACTATACAACGCAGTAGAGGCGACATATGCATTGCCAAAGTTCATGGCATACAATCCAATATCCTTCTTTCTGGAAGAGGATCGGACGGCTTCACGAGTAGAGTAAGGCTGGGTGTCAACAATCAATAAATTGACGTTCTTTTCCAAGCAAAGTACTTGATGAAGAGCAGAATTACCCAAGTCATATGCCCAAGCATCGGAACCGATAATCCAATGTGAAACGTTGGTAAAAAATTCAGATCGATCTAAAAGTGATTTGATAGGAGCAGATGAATCCTTCTTAAGTTCAGAGATGACCAACTCAGGGTCAACAGGAGACTCCAGGTTATCAACGGAAACAATCCAATTCGAAAGAACTTCTAATGATTCAGAAGAGACAGAAGAATTCTTTTCTTTCAATAAAGTAGCAACCTCATCACAGAAAGCGCGACGCTGATTTTCATACTCTAAAACCGAACCCAAAGCAAACTGAGGAGATATGATGAGACGAGATGGAATGTTTTGTTTCGTAGCTGATGAAGCGGGATCGTTAACAATGTTAAGACGAGACTTAAAGACTCTATGAAGAAGTTTATGATAAGCTTCCTCAATAGACGGAGGTGTAGGAACAAACACTTGAGAAACACCATCGGTAAAATCGCAAACGAGAGATGGCTTTAAAGCGCCTGAAAGATTATCACGAACAGCTTTAATAATCTCTGTGGCTTGCTCTGAAGAACTCAATCCGTATCTTACGGCAAACAGCTCAATTGAAGATCCGGAAGCGACGAAAGAAGATAAAACGTCAAGGTAAAGCGGATCCCATTTACGAGGAAGACTGGTAATGGGTTCCAAAACAGTCAAGCGCTTAGTAGAAGTAGGAAGCACTTCTTGCAATTTAGAGGGCAACCAAGGGCGAAGGACTCTTACAATAGCAACTGCCACAGAGGAAGTAACGGCAGCCTTGGCTAATTCAGAAGCAGCGCTTCCGAAAACTAACAAGACATCAGTAGCGTCATCGGAACCAGAGTATTCAAAAGGCTTGATAGACAATGATTCAAGGTATTCAGAAGTAGCGGCATCACGTTCTGGCTGATCAAACTTGGGAGGGACAAAAGCTTCCTTGATATTGCCTTCTTTTTCAGAATCCTCCTGTTTCTCTTCAATAGGAATGTGGGCAACTCTAGCGTGTTGAGCATCCTCTTTGGAAGGTAGTGTCTCGATGTTCTCCAACGCAGCGGTCGTGTCGTAAACTGGAGAATAGAAATGTAAAACGCCTGTGTTCAATTTCAATGCTAAGCGATGAGCCAAAGAAGCTGTCTCCAAGGTATCTTCCAAAGCAGCCTCCGAAGAATCACCAGGGCGATTGCCCGAAAAGAGAATAACGAAACCGGTGTCACGCACAGAAGCAAAATCAAATGCCTCTGTAGACTCTATGGCAACGTGCGCTACAAGAGGCTCATGAGCCAACTTATAAAGATGAGGAGTAGCGAAAAAGAGTGCATCAGCAGAAGCAACTACAGATGTGATTTGTTTAGGTTGAGTAGAAGCCACTTCTTCTTCAGCCAAAATAGCATCCGCAATGTGAGCAAAGGGATCAGCGTGAGATTTTAAAGGAAGAACGTGTGGAACCTTGCCGGAAACATTTAACGTTTCAAATTTTTTTAAATCTTTTAAGGATTCTGTTAAAGCACCATTTAAAATCGAATTGTTAGGATGAACCACGTACAACGCATCTGAGCAACGGAAAGCGATGCGTGAGACAGCCTCCTGAGAATTATTGATACTAGCCTTTACACTCATGACTATTTCTTATGACAAGTATTTGAATATGAATTCTCTTCCTTGTCGTACTTTTTTTCCTTCAAAAAAACCAAACAAAACAAATAGAAAGAAGAGTAAAAAGCCCGACCCTATATAATATGCAATAAAAAATATACCAAAATCTTAAAACACCAAAGCCTTGCTACTACACTCAAAGAGTTGTCAAAACTTATTTTTAAAAACGACGAACCGAACGAAAGCGTTTAATATAACACTCGGTTTAAGTTAGACTCAAAAGTAGAAAACAAAGCTGATGAGAGATGGAAGAGAAAAAAAAAATGGTTAAACTTAATTAACGTTCTCTTCAGATTATCCCTCAACGACTGCAAACTTTCAACTATTTTCTAAGAATGAAAATTGTGCGACCTCCTTGAAACTCTTCGTAGGAAGAAGTCAATATGTTTAAAAATCTTTTTTTTTTCACGTGTATTCAGTGCGAAAATCGATACTGAAACAGCAATTTCCAAAATTCCTTGAAAAATTCGTTTAAAAGGTTGGTGGTGGTTTTTTGAAAACAACTCCGTGCCTACTCAATGTATATACAGTCCTACTTCAAGCGTATCGGTGTTCATACAATTGCGTGATAAGACGCAATACTGCAATACAGACACTGAAGGAAGCTACCTGAGGTAACATATTTTTGCAGGTGTACCGTCCAATGAGGTGGGTCGCAATCTAGGATCCAAGTCTCAGGTGTTGGCATCTAAGCAGTTTGTGAATCTTACGATGAGTTCCCCAGCTTTTCAGGAGAAGCAAATTTCTCTCAAATCTCCTTAACACGATTACTTCTCTGGATTATACAACCTTATTATTCCCATCGCCTGAAAATTACGGATCATTTTGTAACGGGGCACGCAATACTGTAAGCCAACAGCATTATTACGTGGTATTGCGTGGAATGGCATTAATTTTAACGCGCGCTTTGATTAAGGTGGTAAGCACAATCACAGAGATCTAAGGCAAGCGACAGATGGCTCAATATTGTCTCGGCTAGGGGTTAGAGTTATTTCGAGCGAGAATGAGAGTAATTTACACGTTGTATGCTGCCATATCATAAGAGTGTTTGGGTCTAGCCGGTGATCAGTTTTTTTTTTTTCCTTTCCACAGTAGAGAGGGATTTTTGGCGTCATCTCGTACTATGAAATACTCTTGTACTTTGAATTACCCTTGTACTTTGCAGCACTTGGAAAGCTGTCCACTATTTTCATAACCAAGCAGAACTAAAACCCAACATATACTGCTCGTTTTCTAAACGTCTCACGAACTAATAGCCAGCTAAGACACTTCAAAGTACGATTTTGAATATATCAACAAAGATTTTATTTATGACCCCCATATCTTTTTGTAGTACCAAAACAACATATCTAATTAATACATTTTATATAAATAATAAACAACAAAATTATTAACGACCTCCCTTTCGTTGCTTTGAAATCCTCCACTCATCGGGTTTTTCAAATCGATTGTACAATGGTAGCACCTTGAGATTTTTCTTGGTTTTGGAAACTTGATTTGCATTGGCAAATTTAAAGAATGTTGGTGCAACTTCCACAAGCCATTTTGGATTCACTGTGCTTACCGTGTGCATGTATTCTTTTGACGTTTGAATCAGTTCATGGTATATCACCCACTCTGCAGCTTTTCCAAATAAAACTCCACTAGGATGCATGTATACAGGAGCATTCTCCACGATCGTTTTGTAACATCCCTCGTGAGAGTCTCGCTTGGCAACATTGGTAAAGTAGCCAGAACACAAAGCCCGTAAAATAAGTTCTCTCTTTCTTCCACATGAAACAACTGGGTGTCGATACCGATCCATTAGGCGAATAAGCTGTTTGCGTACATCTTCAGCTCGACGCATACCACGGGCTTGGATATAATGTTCATAACACCAATTATCTGAGCAACGATTCATTTTCCAAGTCGTATACACATTAAGTAAGGTTAAGTGATCACTCTCAGGATTTGCAAATTGTGCTCGTTGTCGATCAGCTTCTTGCTGCTTCTCCCTTGGTCGGCTCCAAATGTTAGGTACGCTAAGCATGGCAATAATACTCAACATTTCTTCAGAGCAACCTAATTCTACGCTAGTAATCAATACTTTTGACAATTGAGGCTCCATCGGGAAATCTGCCATTTTTCGCCCAAGAGGAGTCAGCAATCCCTCATCGTCCAAGGCCGACAGTGCATACAGATTTTGCAAGGCGGCTATCATGGTTTGAGCAGGTGGAGGATCCATAAAATCAAAATTCAAAAGGTCGTTAATTCCCATTGCCTTTAACATCAAAATAGTATGCGACAAATTTTGGCGTTGTATCTCAGGAATCGGGGAAGGCAACATTTCGTTTCGGTAAGCGCTTTCAGTATACAGACGATAACATTTTCCGGGTCCTGTACGCCCTGCACGACCACTTCTTTGCCTAGCTTGTGCTTGAGAAATTGGCGTAACTATTAGAGAATCCATGCCTAGTTTTGGATCAAAGCAGCTCTGCTTGACAAACCCAGGGTCCACCACATAATAAATTCCATCAATTGTTAAACTAGTTTCAGCAATGTTGGTTGCAATTACTACCTTACGACCTCCTGGGGGAGCAGGTTCAAAAATACGACTTTGTATTTCCGAAGGAAGCGCTGAATAAACAGGTAAAATAACTAGCTCAGGAATCGAATCTCCTAGCATTTTACTTCTTTCATATAATATTTCACAACTAGTATCAATTTCTTCTTGACCTGTCAGAAATACTAATATATCACCAGGTCCTTCGCTCAAGTGGATTTGCATAACAGTCATCAAAGCAGCATCAAGATAGTCGGCTTCTGGTTGTTTTGTATACATGATTTCGACGGGATATGAACGCCCAGGAATCGTAAAAATTGGGCATTTATAGAAATAAGACGAAAACCGCTCAGCATCTAGCGTGGCTGAAGTAACAATTAGCTTTAAATCTGGCCGTTTCAAAACAGTTCCCTTTAACAGTCCAAAAAGTACATCAGTTGCAACGGTTCTTTCATGTGCTTCATCTAAAATAATTACAGAATATTTGGACAAAAGAGGATCAACTAAACATTCTCGTTGAAGCATACCATCAGTCATATATTTAATTTGGGTCATTCTACTGGTCTTATCTTCGAAACGAATAGTGTAACCAACCTCTTCACCAACACGACATCCCACTTCTTCTGCTACACGTTTGGCAACAGACATTGCAGCTACACGCCTAGGTTGAGTACAACCTATCATTTTGCTATCACTGGTATAACCTTCTTCAGCAAGATATTGAGTGATTTGAGTGGTCTTACCGGAACCGGTTTCACCGAGTAGAACCAAAATTTGGTTTTTTGAGACAGCCTCGAGAAACTGTTTACGAAGTTTAAAAACTGGAAGACCCTCTCTTTGCTCTTTCATGCTCAGTGTTGTTCTTTTACCGTAGGATATATTTGCATTTCGTGTTGCTTGACGCCAGCTGGGAGTTTCAGAAGTAAGTTGACGAGCAGCTGAGTCTCGCACATCTTGGGCAAATTTCCGATCCTGAGGATTCGACATAGTGTCTTGCCATGAGAGGGATAAGTCTTGCTTTTCCATTTCTTGTTCACTCTTTAATTTTGCCTCCTTTTGTCTTATTTCTCGTCTATCATTTGCTAAAATCTGCCCTTGCATTGCTGCTCTGGACAATGAACCATCCGGGGCCTTTACAACTTTTATAGGAGATAGCTTTAATGAAACTTTGGTTTGTCCTGCGAGAAATCCAGGTTCTTCTTCACGAAGTTCGATTTCTACGTCTTCATCATCTTCGGGATTAATTTCCGCAGCATTATTAGTATTGAATCCATCGTTGAGTTCAGGAATATCCGTAGCGGAAATTGCACCGGATGCAGCAAGTTGCTGTAACTCCCATATTTCAGGTGATGTTAAACGCTTCCGACCGTTTGAAGTGAACGTTTCAAGTGGATTCACATGTCCAATTTCAGAATTTTGGGCTGATAATGGAATAGCGTTTGCTCCACTACCCTTCTTTGTAGAACGTGAAACTTGATCCGGATTCAAATCCTCACCTGTAACTTGATTCACCTCCTTCATTGACAGGCTGATTCGCTTTGCTGATTCATCAATTCTAATAACTTTTACAAATACAGGTTGTCCATAGCTAACAGCCTCTGAAGGATGATCCAATCTCCCATTTAATTGGATATTTGAGATATGAACCAAACCATCAGTTCTCTTTCTAAAGCCGTCCAAAGTTACAAAGGCACCAAAGTCCTTAATACCTGAGACAACACCAGAATAAATTCCATACAATGTTGGAGCATTTAGCAATGGACCACGCGATGATCGACTAGAATGTGATTGACCAGAAATTGAGGTACGTGAATGATGCGAAAAACTGGGACTAATTGATCTCTCTCTACGTTCCCTTATTCCATTGAGGTAATGCCGCTCATCCCTCCTAGAATCCCTATCGTTTCTCCTTGTTTTGGCCAACGTCGAAAGTTCTTCCAGCTCGTCCATAGCATTATCCATAAGCGCTGGTCTATCCCTTAAATTATTCGTGCTATTTGGGATGCTTAAGCCAGGAAACATCTTTCTTTGGTGTTGTTTGTCAACATCTTTGCTATCTAAATCATGCGAAGCTCCATTGACCGAGTTACTACCATTATTTACATTATCAGTGGGAATGTCATCTTTAGGCTTAATTTCCTTAATTAATCGACTTATGTTTTGAAGGAAACTGTCGGTGAATTCTCCTCCACATGAAAGGACATTATTTTTAAACTCATCGTAATTCTTAGACTGATCATGCAAATTAATAATAAATTCTGCAAGAGTATTATCGTCAATTCCTAGATTTGGTTAATTATTTATAAAAAAATGAGTATTAAAGCCTACTACTTACCAGTATGATTTCGAATTTCAGAGGCAACTTTAGATACCAAGGATAAATACTCCAATTCTTTCAGATCGTCCATTATTGTCTTTTCTCCCACTAGGATTCACTAAAAATTAAATCGAAGTTTGAAGAAGACTTTCAAAATTGCTCCATACCAAACATAGGTGTATGGTTAAAAATGAAACGCGTGCAATAGACAATCGCGTTTCCTAACTTTGTACAAATAAATATTCATGGCTGTCAACGCAACGAGTTGCGCCAAAGGCAAATAAGGTAGCTGAATTACAGTTCGTTATAATAATGTCGAGGCTCTACTTATTATTTGAACTTTGAGTCCGTGTTGTTTACAATAGGAACTGGGGTGAGTTTCGTACCTTATTAAGAAATAATTTTTGCAACTTGAATGTTTAATTACTGTCAAAGTTTACGTAAGGTATTTCTAGAATGTTTTAATGGCTAAATCAATGACAGGGCGTAGCGAATATAAAAATATATAAGTCTATCTACAGTTTTCAACGATTGATACGTACTGAAGTGCTTTTTGCAAGTATGCTTGTACACTTGACATATTTATTACCTATGCAAATCAACGTAAATACTTTAATAGCGCTTTTCGAAAAGTATCGATCTATATTAATACAGTACTACGGCACCTCATATGCTAATAGATTTATGTCATTTGTACTGTATTTTAAACACAGTATTTGCATGCATTGTTACAGAGCCTCTGTGATTAACTCACACGTAATGAGCATTCAAAACGCATTACTCTAAATGTCTACAATATAATAACCGTAAAAATGGCTCAGAAGTTCTGAGAGTCATTTCATATCTCTAGATAGTCTCTATAACGTTAAGCTTAATTAGACTAACGGTTCAGTTGCAAAATTACTGGATACATCAAAAGAAAGCTTTTGAGCAGAACAACAATTGATAAATAGTGTCAACACCCCAGAACCCAATTTTTCCTATAGATAAAGAAAAACACACCAACAAACACACATTATTTCCTAATTCCCGGAATCCCATATAACCTACTTCTAACTGATGGTGACGACAGTGGCTTCTTCAGTAACTTCAACAGAGTCATTCATGTCAGCTAAGGCAGATTCAGCGTTAAAATGAGAAAAGTTGCTCCATTCGACTTCCTCACCAGACTGAATAAATTCATCCAACAAGCCAGCACTGGCCGCAACCAATCCAAAAATCGGTGGGGAGGGCTTAAGTGGCTTAGATAAATATTCAGGATGGTATTGTACGCCAACAAAGTAAGGATGGTCACGTTTCTCAATAATTTCCATACGCTCACCACGTTCATCTTTTCCGATGAAAGAAATTCCACCTTGTTCCAAACGGCTTACAAACGCAGGATTTATTTCATATCTATGACGATGTCTTTCCAAAACTTCATCAACCATCTTATGAAGTTTACGAAGTTTACTCCATTCGGAATTGGGTTGGAAAAAGGTAGGTCTCAATCCCAAACGCATAGTTCCACCCAGTTTATCCTTATCAATCTCAGGCATATAAACAACAACATTGTTTTCGCATTCCTTATCGAATTCTTCAGAAAATGCACCTAGAAATGTTAGTTAAAAATCTTTTGAAAGAAGCAAAATAAAAAATATGCTCCAATTAATAATAACTGTTTAACTATTCATGTAGCACTTGTCTACAGTTAGAGTCAACGGAAAATGACAAAAACCTCTAGTAAGTGCATGGAATCTATAGATCCCAAAAATAATAGAAGGCAGTTAAAAATTTAAAATGGAGTCCAATAAAAGCATCAAAAAACATACCTTCAATTCCACAAACACTTCTCGCGAATTCAATAACGGCAACTTGCATACCAAGGCAAATGCCCAAGTAGGGTGTATTATTTTCACGAGCCCACTTGGCTGCGGCAATCATCCCTTCGACACCGCGAGAGCCGAATCCGCCAGGCACTAGGATACCATTGGCAGAACAGACTAAATGCCATGCCTTATGGTAACTAAGTGGGTCACTAGTATTTGTACTAGCTTCCAAATGAGAAGCTTCTACCCATTGGAGGTCAAGTTTACGACCACAGCGCATAGCAGAGTGCTCCAATGCTTTGATGACTGATATATAGGAATCTTGAAGATGAGTGTATTTTCCTACGAGGACGATGGTGACCTTCTTGAAAAGATGATCGTATCCCTGTGTTAAATGTTTCCACGAGCTCCACATATTCTCGCCTGCGAGAGCGAGTTCGCGAGATACACTTATCTTATCCAGTGCGAAACGAATTTTCAAATATTCCAATAGCTTGTCTTCAAGCAGTTGAGGAACGTGATATGTACTAGAGACATCATGCACAGCTAGCACCTGTTCGGGACCAACATGACAGAAAAGAGAAATTTTATCAATCACAGATTTCTCAAGAGGTTGTTTACAGCGGCAAGCAATCAAGTCTGGAGTAATGCCCAAGCTACGCAAATCACGAATTGCTTGTTGAGTAGGCTTAGTTTTCTGCTCGCCATTAATTACAGGGACAAGAGAAACATGGATTGATACAAAGTTTTCATGACCCACACGAAATTGAAATTGACGCATGGCCTCCACAAAAGCAGCAGACTCGATATCGCCAACCGTACCACCGAGTTCAACAATACAAACATCTGGTTCTTCACCACTTTGATCAACTGGAATTCGAGCAACACGCTCCACCCAGTCTTGAATTTCATTCGTAACATGAGGAACAATTTGCACTGTTTTTCCAAGATAATCACCGCGACGTTCCTTCTGAATGACATTAGAATACACTTTTCCAGTTGTAATATTGTTATCATGGGTTAATGTAACATTAAGATAGCGCTCATAGTTTCCAAGATCCAAATCGACTTCACCGCCATCATTCAAAACAAAAACTTCCCCATGTTCAAGGGGAGACATAGTGCCAGCATCAATATTCATGTAAGGGTCAATCTTGATGCTAGTAACTTTCAATCCTAGGGTTTTTAGCAGTAATCCAGTGGAAGAGGCAATTACACCTTTTCCAATACCACTAATAACACCTCCAGATACTAAAACGTACTTCATATTGGCTGTCCCCTGATGTTTGCTCCAAAGTTGGTGGTACGTGGAGGAGAGAAAAATTAGGTTGCTAACAAATTTTTAAGCGCTGGCGAAAATTTTTTTAAGAGAAAATCGTTACCACAAATATAAATCGAAATGATAGGAATTTCCAAATAATGTATTTCACATTATTCTAAAAATTAAAAACTAATCGTACTGAAGATGAAATTTTACAAACCTCCATTGTGCCACCACTTTAGAAACCCACAACTAATATTTCTATGCTGCTATCTTTAGGTTCAAATGGTAACTTCCAACTTGGTTTGAACAATGATGAGGATGTTTACAGCCCACAGATAGTGCCATTTGACCGTGCAATTGAAAAAATCTCATGTGGTGGAAACCACACCCTATTGTTAGATGAGGATTCTCAACTATGGGCTTGTGGTGATAATCGCAAGGGACAATGTGGATATGAAGTGAAAGAACCTCTTTACAATCCCCTAAGTCCAGACTATTTACGGATATTCACCCGTGTTAGTCATGAGCGTTGGGTTTTCCTGACTTGTGGTTGGGAATTCAGCGTTATAGTACATGCTGATCGAAGACGTGTTTGTTCATGTGGTGAAGGACTTTCCGGTGAATTGGGTCAAGGGAATCGCAGTAATAGTCAAGGTTTGAGGGAAATTGACATTCCTTACCTTGACGATAAAGAGTTCATTATTGATATCTCGGCTGGATTAAGACACTGGATTTGTGTTACAAATGAAGGGAACTTGTATGGTTGTGGAGATGGCCGCAAAGGACAACTTGGACCGGTAGTTATGAAAACAGTTAACAAGGTTTCATTTCTCGGGCGTATTGAACATGCTCAAGCTGTTGTATGTGGTGTACAGTTCAGTGCAGTATTGCAAGAAACAGGACATGTAATTGTTTTAGGAGGGGAGAAGTGGAATGTAGCAGCAGAATGTGATGCTTGGCAAGCAAATAACAGTGAATTGTCTTCTTCCATCTGCTCTATATCAGCAAACTGGTCTACCTTGAGTCTATTAAGTACTGAAGGCTGTGTCTATGCTTTTGGTCGTTGTGATCGTGCTCAGAAGGCCCATACAAAAGCAAGTGATATCGTCCAAATCGCCAGTGGAACTGAGCACAATATTTTAAGGACAAAGAAAGGAAGTGTTTTAATATACGGTTGGAATGAGCATGGAAATGCCTCGAATGATGATAAAAGAGATGTTTATGATGCAAAAACTCTTCAATTACCAGGCTGGGCCTATATTGTGGCCGCTGGATATGCAACGAGTTGGATAGTGATTGAAGAAAATCACAAATAATGAATTGAGTAACTAAAATTTAATTTTATTTTCTACCGAAATGTCGAAGCTTTAATAACATTTGACGACATTTAAAAAAATGTAGTTTAGTAAGCTAAAAATCAAGCAATTGCTAAGAGACAATTGTCTATAAAAAGAAACTAGAACAAAGATTAACTTCCATTTAGTTTTAATTGAAGCGCGACATGTGATGCAGAGATGAAGGGGCAACAGGCAACGAAAGAAAAAAAATAAACATATAAGGACGGCAAAGCGCTATTTGGCATTAATCTCTTTATCGGAGGATCAAATGCAAAAACGCTTTCATAAGTTAATAAAATAAATACAAAGCATAACATCTTAAGAATCAGCTCCAAAAAAACGAGCTAAAGCAAGGGCAAAAAACACCAAAACTGCTATGCTCCAGCGACTTTTAACCCAGCTTTGCTTTGAATTAAACGGTTCATTCTTCTTGCATTCATTGGAAGATACAGGAGTGGAGTGAATTTGTTGGGGTTCGATTAGGGCCGCTTCAGCAGCTGCTTTGGCAATGTCTTCCCTATTTTTGTCAATTAACTCGGGGAACATTATTAAGAATTTAGGATTATCCATAATGTTAAATCTCTTCGTATCCTTTGCGTAAGTTCTCCTGGTAGACTCCGAAGTTACAATACCTCCAGTGGTAATCTCATCAGAAGTCATGAAAGAAACGAGTCCCACCAGAATAGTAGAAACCATCCATGAGGGATTCCAGGATTTTGGATGGAAGTCAGAAAAAGAAAGACAAAGTCTGGTATTCGTTTGGAAACGTCCGCTTGGAGTAATCATGCGAATTGCAGGTGGCTTAAAAGGATAATCGGGAGGAAAAATCAATGTCCCTGTACGCAAAGTTAGCAAAGGATGGCAACAGCCAAAAGTTCATGCACATATTGATTACAGAAGGAAATTTAAAAGAAACATACCATGATATTGTCCTCCTTCATATGGAGTGTCCGGAGGGCCAGTGATAATATAATGCCATTCCAAAATGTTTTCAGTTGCAGGTTTAGCGTCAACAAGCTCAACAGGGTTTTTCTGAAGAGCTAGATATTCTTTCATTAACTAAAATAATTAGAAGAAGCTTAAAATTATAAATCCATACCCGTTTATAAGCACCTTTCGACGCCATCGTTGTGTTTGTGAAGTTTGTGGAAGTGAGAAAACATGTAACCATATAATCCGCTCACAGTTACATTACCAGGTTAGCGGCTAGTTAGGTGATTCTTGTCTTTTACAAATTCAAAGCACAATCTCTACTAGACTAAGTGTCTTTGTAGGTTAATCAATATAAAACACCAACAAACTCCGAGGTGAGGTGCCAACTTCAAGTACAACGGTTTATTCAAATCACCAATTCGTAAATATAACACAGTTACTTGTAAAAGAGGTTTTCATTTCTATCTTTTGTAGCAATATACCTATGATATTTATGATATTTTATTTTCTCTATACGCAGCTTAAGCCCAAATGTAAAATATAAATATTGTTAACCTATGTACATTGAGGAAGTAAGATCGAGAAAATAGATTAAAAAATGCTTTGAAGCAAGGAAAGCCTTTAACTTATCTTTGTTTTACTTATTGTAGGTCTAACATTTATATTTCTCTTGCCTTCTCAATATACCTGATAATTTTGCTCATTATTCAATAAGAAACAATTTGGATGACTAACATGAGAAAAGGAACAAGCGAGGTAATCTATTCATATATTTCTTTCGCATTCTTTAGAAAGACCGTAAAGGCGATCCAGCAAATTCGGTTTTCTAGAAACATCAGTTTTCACTGTCCGGATATGCCGATATCGGGAAAATTAATGTCGGTCCTAAGTTTATGAATTTATCGAAACATAGTAGAAGCGGAAATTACTTCGTAATAGCAATTTAATGGATATTTTTTCCACAATTTATGCACTTTGCCATGCAACGAACAAAGCCAACTAGTATACCAAGTCAAGAAATCATGAGTACAGCAAAGTATCTAAGTGTTATCCTATTTAGTTTACAGTGACCAATAAAAATTGTATCGTGATATTCAGATAAAAAGATAATTGTCATCTATTTTCAGCTTCATTTTGATTTAGGCTCACTTATCGCGATAATTGCAATCTTTTGAAAACACACGTTCATTAATGTAATATCAGATTTAAAGTATGAAGTAGTGGCATTAACAAAGCAGCACAAAGTCAACTTTCCGTGATATAGGCTAAGGGCAAGTTAGAAATGTCAGGAAATTTTGCATTTTTGTGGTTTTTTCGTTGGGCTCAATCTAATCGTAATTGGGAGGATGTCGTCATCGATGATCACTACTTAAAAGCAGCCTCCATGGCACTCAACGTACTTTGAATCTCCATATTACCAGTTGAAACAAAAGTAATGAGCAACCAAGTTATTGTAACGAACATCTCTCCTGAAGTTACTGAGAAACAAATCTCAGACTTCTTTTCTTTCTGCGGTAAAGTGTCCAACATCTCTACCGAGAAATCTGGAGAAACCCAAACCGCGAAAATCCAATTTGAACGCCCTAGCGCCACCAAGACGGCCTTACTTTTGCAAGATGCTCTCCTTGGACAAAACAAAATCCAAATCACCAGTGAAGATGGTGGTGCTGCTTCTACTACCGATCAAGGAGGTGCTGGAGGCGATCAAGCCGCTCGTCAAGAAGACAAGCCTCGTTCAGCTATAATCTCTGAACTTTTAAGTCGCGGATATCATTTGAGCGATGTAACTTTGGAAAAGAGTATTCAACTAGACCAAAGCTATGGCGTTTCTTCAAAATTCAAGGGGATCCTCGAGTCTGCTTTGTCTGGCGTTCGTTCTGTTAACGAACGTTATCATGTCACCGAAAAGGCCAATGAGGTTGATAATAAATTTGCCATTTCTGACAAATTGAACCGCACCTCTTCTTTGGTTAGCACATATTTCCACAAAGCTCTTGAAACTGCTGCTGGCACTTCTGCCGGACAAAAGGTTCAAAATGCCTATGAAGATGGTAAAAACCAGTTGCTTGGCATCCACAACGAAGCTCGTAGGCTTGCTGATGCCAAAAACCAAGCTGAAGGTACGGCTTCCCCAGCTTCTAGCACTCCTACTGCCCCTGCTGAGAAGGAGCCTACTGCTCCCACCACTGAGTCAAAGACCACTGAGTAAATTATAGTACCTTGTTGTTATTCTTTTCAGATGGTTGTAATGATTCAGTGTATTATCGATTATTATTATAATTAATGCTTTCATTGAAGTTTTTATTGTTATTTATATAAGATACGCTGATATTTATCTCCCATTAATCGGAAAATTGCTGTCTATATTCCCTATGATGTTATCAATATTGAAGGAAAAAGGAGTATGTTTGTAGTTTGTAATTTGTTTTGGCTTAACGAGTACATACATTTTTATTTGGCATGTTTTGGAGTGAAACCTATGAAAGATAACGATAGTATTAAGATATATATAAGTAGTTTTCATCATCATTTATATTTGGATGCAATTCATGTATCCATCTTTTAGCAGAAATTTGTCGTAATCATCACGCTGATGCTAAAAACGTTGAGTTGCACAGAAAACAAGTATAGAAGAATCGCGGTCCCCGATTGCCTTGCAGAACAGGTGAAAAATCAATCCTTGGGAAATTTCGCCATTTTGCAAATAACTGATAAGTCAGCAGTTCGATACAGTGCTGCTCCATGCATAAGGGACAGCAAACGTAATTGCTTCTTTGACCAGGTAAACCATTATTTTGTACTAACGACATATACACCAATTTTGAATCGTGGTTGCATCTTTGAGATGGCAAACCGTTATTATGTGCTAACGAATTGTTTAGCAATTTAATCATTTGGTTGCTTTTACTGGTACTTTTTTGATTTGAAGATAGCAATAAACGTTCAAAGAGAGCCGCTATGACGGCTTCTTTATAATTGGGAATTATTTTATCCTCGTTTTCAAATATTCCTCCTAGAAGATTTGCTAAGACGTTGAGACATAAAAGTTTATCTTTTTCTTCGATAAAGCTAGGAAATTCCGACATTATTAGCATCTCCAATTTAAAGATTTGGAAAACGACATTTTCGTCACCAATTTTGTTGAAATCCATTGCTCTTTTTATTCACGTTTCACAAAATATACACGCTTAATATTGGCTTTTTCTTTTTTCTGTTTTGATATTTTGTAATATGCAATTTCACTAAAATACGAAAACACAACTGTTCACAAAATCATTAATATGTTTGGAGAAAAAGGGAGTGTAAACATAAACAATACCCATGGTGTTTACATTTTGGACTCCGGTGAATGTAAACATAGTAACAAGCGTACAGTGATGGCTTCTATAAACACCAAATCAGCAAATAAGAAAGGACTTGGGGTTAGAAATATATAAAAAATACAACAGTTTATCATTAAAGATTATCAAAGAATGAAGAGAAATATTCAAATAATCGCAAAAAGTTTCTCCCTGATAAAAAATACAATCATTCGTCGTTACCACGAATCTCTTTTCCAAATCAGTATTTCAAAAAAAAGTTGGAAAAAAAAGAAAAAAAAATTAAACACTTATTAATCGAACTCGTGTTGTCATTGTTTAATCACAAACCAGCTGGTAATTGCCTTAATTCCACTTTCAAATCACACATTCGCTTAATTGTCTTTCAAAATTTTTGCTTTGATAATCTTATGACTTTAAGTCAAAAAAAAAGAATAAATGGTAGTAAATAATGTGAAGAGAAAACGGAACCTTGAAAAAGTTTTGCAAATGGCAAGGAGGAGGAAAATATATTGTGGACAAACTATTAGTTTCTAATCCAACCTTTAATATTGAGACACAAAGTTTAAGCATTGCCTCATTGATCTGATGCCTGCATCAGAAAGCTCTTTTTAAGCATTAGAGGATCTATTAACAACGGTGAATCCTCCCATACGAATTGGCTCTTGATTTTTTGGAGGTAAAATAGGCGAAGTGGTGGGTTCAGAAACAGGTTCTTCATCTACTTCCTTCTGCCCTTTTTCTATCTCATCTATCTGATTTTTATCACTAACAGTGTCTTGTTCTTGATCTTTATCCTTTTGCTTTTCTTTAGCTTTCTCTTTCTCTAGTTTTGCTGAATTTTGCGCACTTCGTCGACGTCTTGCTTCTCTGGCCTTCTCACGCGCTGCAAGCAATCCTTCATGATAAGGTTTCTTCTCTTCTTCGGTCAAATTATTCCATGTATCTTCAAGAGTTTTCTTCAAAGCTTGTCCCTTCAAGGTAGAGCCTTCGGCCTTTAATTTTGGTTTTTGAATAGACGAAAAATGGTTGAATAACATTGTGTCTGTAATTTTGGCATTAGAAGTAGCTTTTTTAGCTCCAGATGATTTTGAGCTTTCTGTTTTAAGATTTGTAATAATAGGAGAAGGTATTGGATCAGTATTCGTAATTTTTTCATCTTTTGATTGAACAACTTGATTTTGCTGCTCAAAGTCTGCATCTGTGTCATTGACGGATGCATCTTTAGGCTGGGAATTATTTGATGATTTATGAGATATTTCCGACGTGTTGTTTAATGCTACGTTTGTATCAGATGTTTCTTCTGTAGATATCTTTAACTTCTTGGCAGACGGGTTTCCAGCGCCTTTCGTTGATATTTTGATTTTAATACCTTCGGGAGGAGGCTACATATGATTAGTACAAGTATTACAATAAATTCACTCTATAAAAACACTTACAGGAGGAGATGGCTCAGAGCGCTGTCCAAATTCGCGAGATTTTGCTTCACTTTGCAATTCCAACTGTTCCATTAAGATAGCTCTTTCTAATCGGCCACGCTTGACAGCTCTTCGAATAACCTCATATTTGCTTAATAACTCCTGATTTCCTTTTTGGATCTCCTGAATTCTAGCCTTTAAATCCTTGCACTTTTGGCGATATTTAATTTCTGAGTATTCATTAGTAAATGAAAAAATCAATCAAGCTTCAAAATATTCACCTTCCGATTTGGAAATAGATACATGGTATGGAGGGTTTTCCATGGATATAGATGCTCTGCCTTTGATCTTGTTCGCACAATGTAGTAAGTACTGTCGCGAATTAAGAGCACTGACTGGAGGTCTAAAATAGCGAATTTATACAAGTCTTAACGCTACGACATGCTTTCGATTTTTTGAATACAAATAGAAATCTGGAAAAAGTTATTAAAATGACTCTCCATTGGGATTAGAACTTTAAAAAAACTATATGTGAAAGTATCAACTCTGGTAGTAATACGCACTGATTGATTCAAGCGCAATTGCATCATGAATATAAAAATTATAAATTAAGTATGATAAAATTAAATAACAGAGATATTAATGAAAGAATGACTAATAGCAAAAAGATCGGTTTGTCCACGCAAAGAAATTAAAAAGAAAAATGCGAACTTAAATTAACAAACCATAACCATTTTATCCTTCAACGAATGCCATAGCCTCCTCCTTAGAAATCGACTCAACTGTTGAAACTTTGTGATTAAACATTACTCCGTAAAAATTGTCCGCAACTTTCACCATCTCAGGCCGAAAAGTAGTGCAAATAAATTGACTAGTTTTTGACATCTCTTTGACCATCGCTGCAATGGCCGAGCGATATTGTGCATCTAAATTAGCATCACATTCATCGAGTATATTAAAAGGCGCAGGATCACAGCGTTGGATAGCAAAAATTAAAGTTAAAGCACAAAGTGACTTCTGACCGCCACTCAATTGATTAATATTCAGTTGTTCATCATCCTTACTGTTAAAAGAAACTCTTATGCTGATACCTGTATAATTGTCGATCGAGCTTTTCTGGGATGGCGTATCAATGTCCATGGAGATGTCTTGTTCGATGCTTTGACTCAATTCACTTCTTCTATTCATAACCAATTCACCTCTACCTGCCGGAACAAGTTTAACGAATATTTCAGAAAAGCTTTTAGCAACTTGTTTAAAGGTACGCTCAATTGCTTCATCTTTTCTTTGGTCAAGTACTGTCGTAAGCTCACTAATTGACTCCTGAGAACGACGCAACTCTTCTCTCCTAGCCAACAATGAATCGCGTTGTTTAGTAAAATTATTAAATTGCTCATATGCTTTCTTATTAACGCTTCCATAATCTTTAAGGGCTTCGTTGATTTTATGAAGTTTCTTCACAATAGCATTTGAGCTAGTTGAAACATATTTAATAAATGCTTCTTCCGGCAAAACCCCCAATGATTTAATTTTCTCGTTACATTCTTTTTTCCGTGCGAGAAGCAAACTTCTCTTTGCTGCGTTTCTTTCGTTAATTTTTGCATCTTGTTCAATTCGGGTAGCCACTTCGTGCTGCAATTCTTCTAGCGATTCCAATTCATTTCGTTTATCGCTTATTTCAGAATTGATTCTTTGCATTTGTTCCTCCAACCCAGAAGATGAAGATTTAATAATTTGCAATTTGTTTTCATACTTAAGTAGAGATCTCTTTACGCTGTTCAATTCTGATTCGTCTATTCTGTTATCAGAACCAATTTCAGCTTTCAATGGATTCCTTCTTAAATATAAGTTTGTATTTAATTCATATTCAAGAGCCGTCTTTCTTGCTTCTATATGTGCTCGTTCTTTAATGATGGCATCAAACTCATGAGAGAGATTTTCAATTTGACCACTCAAAGACTTTAGTGCTTCCACATCTTTGGGATCAAGTTCATCCATTTCTGAACTTAATTCAGATTTCAAGTCATTAGCTTGTTGTTCAAGTGTATGTAGTTCCAAAACAACAAGCTCAAGCATACGACTTTTATGATGCATTGATTCTTGAAGATCTGTTGTTTCTCCAGTAATAGTTACGAGTTCATCTTTAAGAGGAATATGATCTCTTTCAAATTGCTTTAAACTTAGTTGAGCCTTTTGCAAATCATCTAAGCATGCAGTAATTTTTTGGTCAAAAGATTCAATTTCGGAACGACATTTCTCCAAACTTTCTTGTAAATCCGAGAATTTGATCTGGTATGTTTTAACGTTTTTGATAGCATCCAGCCTGGAATTTCTATAATCACGATACCCGGCAGTTAATGCACCTTTTTTGTCAGATCGATCACCACTTAAAGTAATACCGTTTAATTGATGAGATCGAGCATACTGGGAGGCGGTCTCAATCGATGGACAAACAATGGTTTTCGAAAAAACTTGTTTAATCGCAGCATCAAACTTGGGATCGAACTCTAAATATTGAATTAAAGGTAAAGCATCACTGGCATCAGGATAAGTAACCGCCTTTGGACGAAGCTTGTTCAAAGGCATGAACGTAACTCTACCGGCATTTTCTTTATATATAACGTCAAGAATTTGAGTTGCGGTTTCATCGTTATCTACCACGATATGAAATAGACTGTTCCCAGCAGTAGCCTCAACAGCGACCTTGAAACGGTTATCAACCTTGAAAAGCTCACAAAGTGGACCATAGTAACCTTCGAGTTTCAGACGTTCAGCAATGTCTTTGACAGCTCTAATACCATTACTTGTATTCCGATCCATTGTAGTCCCCAAAGCCTTCTCAGAACGAGAAAGATCGTCCTTAACATTTTCGATAGACGACTTAAGTTTGGCTTCTTCTCTCCACAGAGATTTCCTTTTGTCCGTCAAATTTTCTTTCCTTTCATTAATTGAAGTAATGTTAGCAAGTAGTTGCGACATTCGATCACCTTGAGATTCAAGGGAAATTTCAATTTCCTTTTTACGAGATAATTTTGCTTTGAGTTCATTTTCCATTTCGTCATACTCAGTCTTCAAGTAATCACTGTTCTCCTTTGTAGAATTAATGTTACGGTTGATCTGTAAGAGCTGATTTCTGATCCATTCATCACGTTCTTTTTTGGTAGTGAATTGAGAAGTCCTCGATTGCTTGTCCAAAAGTGATTGCTTCTGATTTTTGAGCAGCATGATTCTTTTATTAAGATCATCAGCTTCAGATACTATAGCGTTATACTTTGGAAGAATTTCTGAAAGCTCATTTTCTTTCTCAGAGATTTTTGACTCTAATTCAGAAAGTATGTTGAGCTTTGAGCTCTCATCTTTCTTCGAAAATTCAATTTGACGTGATAATTGAGAAGACTGTAATTCCAATGCGACTTTACTTTTCATAATATTGGTATAATCCTCATCGTTTTGCTGTTTTTCAACACGTAAAAGCTCAAGCGAGTGGTTGAGCTCTGTAATTTCAGCCTTAATTCGTTCAATGCGTTCCTCTCTTTGAATGAAAGCACCCGAATCATCATCATTACGCTCAAGTGCAGCTATCCGGTCTTGTTCTAAGGCATCCAATACGGAGTTAATCTCATCATGCTCGCGAGAATAAATAGCATATTCCAAGCATCTTCTTTCGTTGTCTTTTTTGTGATAAACTGCAAGATCGTTTTTCTCCTCTTCTAACTCACGCAACCGTTCTTCAATGTATTGCAAAAGTTCATCAATTTTCTCCGATTTTTGAATTGTCTCGTCCATAATTTTATTGGATTCAGCTCTTCTGTTCTCATAAATTTGAGTACCTGCAACCTCTTTTAAAAGTTCTAAACGCTCTGAATCCTTTGCATTGGTTAGGGATGTGACCCTTCCTTGAGGAACAATGTAGTAAGGATTGGATCTTGAAAACCCAGCAGACTCGAGAAGATTAATAACCTCTGTCTTGCTTACAGTTTTCTTATCCAAAGAGTATTCGTCTTTTTTCAATCCAATTGTACGACGCAAGACAACTTCGCTTTTACCGGTGGGAAATCGATTATCAGCATTAGCGAACGTAACTTCAACGTATGCGCTCATGACAGTTGCACCAGGGCCTTCATGCAGCAAAGCTTGTCTTTCTTCACGGCTTAAATGTGTATACGCATCACTTAATACGAATCGAATTGCAGCAAAAAAATTGCTTTTACCAGATCCATTTCGTCCCACAATTACATTGTGGTGAGGGCTTAAAGGCTCTATTACAGTATAATCTTTATAAGATTTAAACCCTTGAATAACAATCTTAATAAATCAGTTAACTGGGGTTCTATAATGCTTTACTTACTTTTGTGATATACATAGATTTGTGGTTGGTTTGGGTTAAAGTATTTACGCGTCGCGTGTCTTCTTTATGGCGTGTAAGTATCAATCTTTGTGGTAACAGAGTTCTAAGAATCTACAACATAATAATTCATTCATACTAACCAAGATGAGAAATTCTTTGAGTTGTTGATGTTGATTTTGTTATGTTTTTTCTATATGAAACTGTATTAACTGAAGATCGTTTGCTTTTCTCTTTACTGCCGCATCAATTTCCAAATATAATATTTCTTTATTAAACTACTGGGAATGCACAATCAAATTGGTAGAAAGCGCGCTAGCTTAATTGAGTATGTGATTTTTTAGATGCCAAGTATGCATTAGTGTTAAATAAGCAAGCTGCTCTTGAGCGTCAGCGTTTCAGTAATGAATTTAAAAAAATGCATATATGAGCTTATGTATTGTTTCTTTTCTATCTGACTTTTTATTGTCAAGCTTTAATGAGGAAAGCCGCTCACACTAACATTAAATGTCTTTTGGAAATGTAATATATATTTTATTGATCGAAGAATGGAAAAAATATAATCCACTAAATTAAAAAAAAAATCATTGGTTTGCAAAAATCATCTTGTAACTTATGGTAATCATAATTTGCTAACTTCTTACATTTTTATATACCAGTTTTATTTACAACAAAAAGTTTTTACTACCACCTACAAAATACAAAAACTTGGATTTGTATCCAGTTCTTTGTCAAATTTTTAAATAAATTATTCTTTTATTGATTTATTTAAAGTTTAAGATGGTTGAGGAGTTAAAAAACGATGCACAGACAAATGAAGAAGAATCAGAATATAGCGACTTTAGTGATGGCTCTGACAATGATTACTTTAGGGAAGACGATATAGACTGGAATCAAGCTTCTTCAAGTAAGTTCATATACTGAATAGCCAAAAGCACTTTGCATGAATTTTTGTTACCATTTTTCATGATCATTAATAACATTTTTACTAGATTATTCTGCTAGACAGGAAAATTTTGGGAATAATTCTTCTAAGATCAATTCAGTTAATGATCACGTTTCTACGCTTAGTCGTTATGTGAATAATATAAAATTAAATGACAGGTTTGAGGCAGAGGGTAAGTGTAATATAGTTTAACTGCTCATAGGTTTTAGAACTCGAGGTCTTTTGATCCTTCACACTTTTACATTTTCATGTTTAATAGTACTGACAAATAAAGACAAGTCATCTATCAAGGATAAAAGTGACCGCGCTACATCTGAACAAGTGCTGGATCCCCGTACTCGAATGATTTTATTAAAATTAATAAATAATGGAACTATATCAGAAATTAATGGTTGTATAAGCACGGGAAAGGAAGCAAATGTGTATCATGCAACAAACGAGGATGGTAAACATTTTGCTATAAAAATTTATAAGACTTCAATCTTAGTATTTAAGGATCGTGACCGCTATGTTTCTGGAGAATTTCGTTTTCGTCATGGGTATAACAAGCGCAATCCCCGAAAAATGGTACGCTTATGGGCTGAAAAAGAAATAAGAAACTTGAAGCGTGTGGCTGCTGCTGGTATTCCTTGCCCAGAGCCAATCTTATTGAAGCAGCACGTTTTGCTTATGTCGTTTCTGGGGGACAAGAAAGGATGGGCATACCCCAAGTTAAAGGATATAGATATGACGCCTGGTGAGGCTACTAAATTATATCAGCTTGTAGCACGGAATATGCGTATTTTGTTTCATGTTTGTCATCTCGTGCATGCTGACTTGTCAGAATATAATTTACTTTATCATAAAGGTAAAGTTTATTTTATTGATGTATCACAATCGGTTGAACATGACCACCCGCAGAGCATCGATTTTTTAAGAATGGATATTTTAAACATTTCTACATTCTTTAGGCGTTTGAATGCTGGTTGCTTATCTTTACCTCAATTATTTAAATTCATTACTGAAGAAGGAAGTTGTGAAAAGGAAGCCATGAAAACCCGGTTAAATGCAATTTATGAGGAAGAACCTACTACAGAAGAATACGAAGAGGAATTCTTAAAAACTTATGTTCCTCGGACTTTAGATGAGGTATACGACATTGATCGAGATACTGAAATCGTAAACGCCGGAGGTGTTAATAGCCTTGTATATAAGCACTTATTAAATACAGACTTTCAAAAATTGGATTTAAATGACACTACAAAAAATCAAAACGATCAAATCCTCCCAAATGAGACTTCGGAGAGCGATGATGATGCAAATTCTATAAGTAGTATGGAAAATGAAGAAGAACGGACTTCGGATTCAAAATCATCTGCAAAACAAGGTAAAGGAAACGGACGTGCAAAGGAGACACCGGAGGAGAAGAGGGCACGGAAAAAAAAAACCAAAGAAGATAAGGCTGAGAAAAGAAAATCCAAGATTCCGAAGTATGAGAAGAAGCGCAAACTAAAACAATCTGGAAGAAAAAAGTAATCAGGGGAAAAAATTACGGTTATTTTATATAATTATCTTTATTGGAAAAGTCTATACAATACTCATAAACTAGTAGCATAACTAAAATCATTATACGTTTATAGACTTTAAAAATCGTAAAATATGGCTAACAGGGTCATCGCTTAGAGGCTGTAGTAGAAGATTTTTCACGTTGCTTCGATTTCTTATCGTTTTTATCAGGAATTACCTTTACGTTTGGCAATTCTGTATATTGGTGCTCTATAATTTCAAAATGTAAAGGAGGATCTGTTACAGCTCCCCATAGAGTCTGGGGTAAATAATCACCATATTGATTGAAAAAATCGATACGACATTTCGCCTCCGCCTGTTGTTCCTTCTCCAGGCGTCCCACAAATTCGTCCACAATGGATCTTACACAATTTTCATAGGTTTGTCGTCTGTGAATTTCCTGAAGGAGAGCGGTATACGCTTTAGCAAAATGTGTGTAATGTCTTTCAAGCTGCACGAGTTCTTGAGCTAATTGCGGAATCTCCAGGCCGGTTTGCGCCCTCATTAACTCATGCGCGGCTTCATGCCTTTGATTAGTCAACTGGTTTTTGTTTAACTCCTCAGCCAAGGCTTCCAAAATCGATGTTGCCGAATCTACCTTTGACTTATAACTTTGAACTGCGTTGAAATAATGAATTGTTTGATCTAATCCACTCCTAAGTTCTGTCAATACCGAAGGAACATGATTAGAGTCTGATTGAAGCACTTCTTGGAGATCTTTCTTCTCCGCATCAGAAAGGGTGTCATAAATATTGAGAGCTTCGGAGCATTGATCGTAATGTTGAGCAACTTGCAAAAGCAAATCCGCAAGTTCTTCGGCAGTATCGTTATAAGCGGGAGGTAAGAAGTCTAATGAAACAGCTTCTAAACGTTTATGATAATTGGCACACAAATCTTCTTCCAGTAAACCCGCTAGCTTTTCGAAAGCATTCCAAACACCATCAGTTACGCCTCGGAGCCTGGTTTTCAAATCTTCTAATGCAGTATCATCTACAAATGCATAAAGATTGGTATATTCGCTTCCTAAGGCTGGATCTAATGTACAGTCACGAAGACGTTTAAGTGACGATTCCAATCGATCATGAAGGACGTTTAATTGATTAAATGTTGGATAATTTTGAACTAGATCTAATAACTGCTTAATAAGAGCTGTTGAAGAGTCTAAACGAGTACATTGAGATGCTGTGAGCTTCGCCAACTCTTTTAGCTGTTGATGCTGCTTTATGGAATTTCTCAAATCAGTTTTTGCATCTTCATTAAACTTATGTGCATCACCACACAGTTGCCTGGCTTGAGTAAGAGCTGCTTTGGCTTGCTGAGTCCACTGCTGCAACAATTCCATCACCGCACTCACGCGGTAAAACTGTATTCCTCTTGTATGCACTCCACTGGAAAAGAAACTATATAGATATATAAGGATAGATATATATTTATATATATATCGGCCAACAAACTTTTCAAAAGGACCTTTAATACAAAGGAATTGATTGTGAAGCAGAGTTGTATGCTTGCGGCGAAATTGAAATATAGCAAGTGAGCGCATGTAGCACATATTAATGAGAGCTTGCGAACTACAGCAAATAAATTGCACAATATTGCAGTTGTTTTTCGCTATTTTTCTTTATTTACATAAAGTTGACTGAAGCGATAATTATAATATAGTTAAAACCATAAACGAAAACTAAGAAGAAGAAATGTTTGTTAAGAGTACTATAGCTATGAATAGTAATGATTAAGCAGTAAATCTTTTCAGAATTATTGTGGTTCAAAAGTAAACAGACTATTATTTTTTAAGAGAAAATTTCAGATTAGCTGATCATATTAATGGCACTTCGATGTTTAGCGGAGCTACGAAAACATCTTTAAAATTCTGCAAGACAAAGCGCTGTTATTTGGACAATTGATATCTATTAGCCTTGAAGGAGAAAAAGGCTATAAAAATAATTTGTTATGAGATTTGTATAGTCAGACCTTTAAAAGCTGCTTTGATGATGATACAAATTATTTAAGTATGCTTTTATCAACTATTCAAATAACAATAATAGTGAACCTATGGAATTAAGGGAATTCCAGATGGGACCTTCTTTCGATATTGTTCGTAAGAATCACCAAAAAAACTAACTAAGTAAGCTTCTTCGGTAGTAATTCGCTGTGAGAAAAATTTCCAAAGAACTAGAGAAAATAGTAATGTTGAGACAAAATTTCCTAACAACATTTGAGTGCCCAAAGCCCAGATAAAAAACCCAACGTATGATGGGTGTCTAACGTAAGCATAAATCCCATCAGTGACAAGCAAATGATCTTTATTTCTTTTACTAGCTACAATGTGAGAAAAAGATTGACCGGCTTGTACCATTGCAGAGGATCGTAGATATTGTCCCAAACAAAGAAATCCCAGAGCAGATGTCTGATATACCGAAAATATAAAGTTGATTAAGAAGCTCGGAAATCTTAAGCAATTTATTACCTTAGCAAAACTTTTTCCGCCACTTAATAAGCATTCTAAAAGGCCGACTAACATCGCTAACCAGTAGGCTTTGCCATTATTCAATATGAAAGAATCCCATGATAACTGACTACCTTGAAAACGAGCAGTAATGTAAAACTCTAATAGATGAAAAAGACTCAGAAATGCAAAAAAACCTCCAATACTATATCCGTATATAATCCATACGAAAAATCCCAAACCAAAAACACAACCAAGAAAGGCGCTGGTTAAGCAAATAGATGCTACAGCTATTGACGTATGTAAATTCCCCATGATTGTATATTAAATTCAGGTATGTGAATTCAACTTTCTTTATTAAATTTATCGAGAAGAATTATTGAGTCAAAATGTCCTAACAAACTAACTCATACACATTTAGAGATGTTATAATTATTAATTATTGGAGGAAAGACACGAGAAGAAATAAAATTTATGCAAAGAGGGATATTCCTTGCTTTAGCCTGGTTTTCGAGTTATTAGGATATTTTCAAAATTTCCTGCTTAAAATTATAGTTGACACAATAGGGAAGTAAAACAAAGAAAATCATACTCATATTGTATTACTTAAGTTTTGACTTCTTTTCTTTGTATTGGCTCTAATAGTTGCTAAAAGTTGTATTATATTAATGTAGTAAACCTCGATATAACAAAGAATTCAAATACTCTGTCATTAATCAATTTGCAAGTTATGAATTATTAAAAAAGAACTCTTTCTCAGTTTTGTCTAAACATATCCGATTACAAACTGATATCAACTTGTTTTGCAAATAATGAGCCAAATACTGATGTCTAACTCACAAAGGAGAAGTCCCGGTGTATGAGTTGAACAGATAACTTCATATTATTCAAAAATTCAAAGAATAAATGCATATACTAGTTCTCTAAATTGCTAAAGAATTTGTTCCTAAATTCGTCAAATTTACAACAATCCAAAATTCTGTATTCATGAATCCAATACTTATCTATGTGACTTTGGTATTAATAATCAGTTTAAGGCAACTCGCGAACAGCATGGTTAAATGCCTGTGCAACATGCTCTACATTAGAATTGTTCAAACCAGCCATAGAAATACGACCATTTGCACTGAAATAAAGATGGTACCGCTCCTGGCAAAATTGGACTTGTGCAGGCGTTAAACCGGTAAAAGAAAACATTCCAATTTGTTGTGTAATATGATCCCAAGAACCGGGGGTTTTGAGTGCAACAAGAGAATCGCGAAGACGTTTCCTCATCTCAATGATTCTAGAAGACATAGTCTTTAAATCTTGTTCCCATTCAGCAAACAATTGAGGACTGTTAAGAATTTCGGCAGCAATACGTGCACCGTAAGCGGGAGGGTTAGAAATGGTGTTACGTTGAACAATACACAATTGAGATAAGACCTTGTTTTTAGTGGAAGCGTCCTTTGCAACGTAATGCATGCAACCAGTACGTTCACCATAAAGACCCATATTTTTAGCAAATGACTGACAAACGAAAAAGTCCTTGTTATATTTGACAAACTCGTTTAGAGCCCAAGAGTCACGATTCAGATCACCACTGGCAAAACCTTGATAAGCAATGTCAAAAACTACCAGATGCTTGCGAGAAAGCAGACTCTCGAATATAGAAAGCCATTGTTCCCTAGTGGGGTCAATACCAGTAGGATTGTGAGCACAAGCATGAAGTAAAAATATACTTCCTTCGGGAGCAGATTTAATGGTACTTAGCATGCCTTCGTAATCAAAAGATCTATTCTTGGCATCCCAATAAGGATATGTATCTACAGTGACTCCCAATTTTTCCCACAAAGTGCGATGGACAGGCCAAGTAGGGTTGGAGATGTATACATGGGCTCCAGTGTGCTTTACATAGAAAGTCTCAATGAAACTAGCAGCAAGAAAATTGGCACCAGTACCAGAGACTGACTGCATAGATGCAACACGGTCCTCGGACAATAAATGAGGATTGGGTCTGAAAAGAACTTCAGCCGCAGCCTTAGTGAAACGAGGCAATCCAGCAATTGGTAAATATTCATGGTTGAAGCTTGCCTGTTCTTCCACTATTTTAGATGCTTTTTTAACTGCAGGCAAAATCCAAGGCTTACCAGTATCGTCACGATAGGCGCCAACACTCATGTTAACCTTCTTGGGATCTTCATCCTGATGGTATTGAGCATTTAATTTAAAAATTGCATCTGCCTTAGCTTCCTCAATATTTGCAAACCCGTAGTCTGACATTGTGGTTAAATATGCGGTAGGTAGATTTCAACCTTACTGATCTACTATATATATATATTTATCACTCGGTTTAGTATCACTATATTATCAGTATACTTCATTGACATATAAGATACCGAGCTTGATGTACTGTAATAGTGAATAACGATACAAAGTTTGACTCGTATAGGGAGGAGCTTAACTTTTACAAGGAGGAGCTCTGAAGTGTCTTATCGAGAAAAGTAGGCAATATGTGAAGTTATATTATTATGGTCAAAGATTGGCTTTCCATAAAGAAAAGTAATCTTTACTATAAATATCATTTTTTATCATTAGTAAGTTCAGGCAACCGAAAATTTCCAGGGTAAAATAAATGTTGAAAGACCCAAAAAATAGGCGACAACAGCCGTTGATACCAAGTTGGACTAGGTTTGTCGGTAGTGTATTTATCAGCAACCTTGGCCATAACAGCTATACTATTCACTGGATACCCAAAATTTTGGTTATTTTTTTGAATAAGCATTAAGCAGCGACCTAGCATTAACAGCTCTTTCGGTAAACGAGTGCAGTCCTGTAAGAAGCCAATGAACTTTTTGCGTTCAGCAAGCTGCTGTTGGAAGGCCTCTTTCTTTGAAATAATTTTTTCACCAGTGTGAGGTTGCTCTTCATCCATTGGAATATTTAACATGCGGTTAGCAAAAAGCTCAGGTTGTCCAATCCCCCAAGCATCCATTACCTGAAGAATAGATTTTTTGTCTAATGAATAGGCTGCAGTGAAAAGCAAGGCAAATTCTTTTCTAAACTTTTCTGATTCAAATACATATAACCCATGATCCAAAATTACCGTTTGACACAAGCCTGCTTGATTTTTTCGAACAAGGATATTTCCAGGATGTGGATCACAATGAACTTGTTTCGAATGAAACATTTGGAAGGCAAGGAATCTGAAAAGGTTCGTTAAAATTTCCTTTTTGCTCATCCCAGCTTCAGAAAGAGCAGTTTGATCATAGAGGGGAATGCCATCAGCCCATTCAGTAACCATTACTCGCTTTCCAGAAATCTCTTTATAAACCTTTGGTATATATATCTTATCTCTTAAATAATCAGTTTCTTCTACCCCTTCACGAGCATGTTCCGAATTGTTAGCTTCAGTTGTAAAATCAACCTCAGAACGTAATCTTTCCGAGACATAATCAACCGTAAAGTAGAGAGGGATATGAAATATCCATTTATCATAAACATACATCATGTATTTGTACACGAGAAGATCCCACGACATTTGCTTAGCAACATCTGGTTTTTGAATTTTTACCGCGACCTTTTCACCGCTAGGTAAAACAGCACGATGTACCTGCGCAATACTGGCACTTGCAGCAGCACGTTTCTCAATGCTGGCAAATACTTCCTCTACTGGTCTTCCATATTGCTCTTTGAATATGTCTTGAAGTTCTTCCCATTCAACTTGAGGTGCATTGTCAAACATTCCCTGAAAGGCTTTCCCATACGCTTCAGGCAAATTATTTGATTGCATAGCAATGATTTGACCCATCTTGATGTATAAACCGCCATTTTTGTAAATCGTTTTAAACAGTCTCTGTGCTACTCTTTGGTGCAAAGCATCAATTTTGTCTGCCTTTTTTTCGCTGAAATTCAACTTATAGTCAGCCGCAATTATAGAAGCGGTGTATACTGTTCTAATACTACGGGTAAGTGCATGGGCATTATACACTCGATCCCAAGCGTAGACACCTATTCCAGCAGCACCAACAAATACGAACCTCTTCATCCATTTACGTTTGTTACCAGGAACTCCATGATTTTGCAATGCTTGACTGTTATAACGTACATCAGCATATGTCTTTGATCGCTTAATGAAGCGACTGGTAGTTTTCTGCAGTAGAGAAATTGTTCTCCACGAAGTCAACATCTCTACGGGATGAAGGCTTTGAAGAAGACGAATTTGAGCAGAAGTAAACTAAGTTCAACACTTTGGATTCAAGGAAGGTAGTAAAGGGACTATCATAAATAGATCAAGTTGGCGCTGTGTCCTTTCAACATTCTCAACTTTCTGACCTAAGGCAGCCATTGAAATGCATTCTCCCATTTAGCGTATCATACTTTTGATAAATTAACTGAAGATAACGTCGCCAGTATACTATTATTTTAGACATTATATTACACAATTCATAAATAATGATATTCAGTGTAGTCGTTATGAATGAGGGATTCTGTCAATAACTTTTTTATTACAAGGTGATATGCTACTACAGCTCCGATAACACTTAAGAACATTGCTCATTGATATACTGAAAGTATTAAATGCTATGTCGGTCAATTGCTCGTCGAAGAATCGCAGAGCAACAGATCTATTCAATCCAAAAACAGGTTAGGGTTATAAACAGTCACGTAAATAGTCAGTAATATATATACCACTGTTTCCACTTTAATTTTTCCAAATGATACCTTTGAGCTCGAACGATCGTGGTTGAAGCAGTCATACAGGAATTTTTATTCCTCTAAACAGCTTTAGGGAAAGTCCCCGGACTCTTGCGTCTTGATCTCCATGGAGATTGGGACAGGCGGTAACGTGCTGACTTGAAGAATCAGCGGTTTCATTAATGGCGCTAGTTTTTCCTTTAGCCTTTGTACTTTAAACCTCAAGAGATATAACTCCTTGTCCAGAATGGAGTAGATAAGGAATACAGTCTATGAGTTGTGTTTCTTGAGCGTCTAGTGTACGAACGGTATGGTTGATTACGCCATTTCTGAATTGTGGTTTTTCGTCGTAGTTGATAGTTATACGGTCGCATCCATTTGTTGATGTATCACAATGGGGCTTAGTCTCGTGCTCAAAGGTTTTTTTCCTTAAAGAAAAAGGTTTGAAAATTTGGTTTACTCTGTCGGAGTGCTTGTTCGAATCAAGCCAGACCTACTTTTAGTTAGCATATTATTAAATGTAGCTTTTCCCAAAATATGATGATCGACAAATACAAAGAGTCAAGCACTGAAACGCGATAGCGTCTTGTTGAGTTATTTGGTCTGATTTTGGTATTCATATAAGTTTTTTGTTTCTAGAGCTGTTTTACGTTATTTAATGAATTATGTTTTCTTGTAATGAATTATAGGTGCTATGTAGCGTGATATCAAGTTTTGCTTTTTCTTATTGAAAGTGTTAAGGTACGTTGGCATAGGCTCGTTAAAAACGAATGTTTGGGGTTCAGATATGTTATCCATGCATTAAATTTTCAGAGATAAGTCAAGCAAAAGAACTGCAAATTTAGCCGCCATCAATGTTTTACTAATTGCGGTAGTAACAGTTTGGTTTAGTGATGGAAATAGCATAGGTAGCATAATAACATAAGTCGCAGTAGCTCAGCTGTGTTATTGTTTACATTACTTGGTTGCGAATTTTTGGCATCATTTATTGTTTGCGGGCTTTTTTCCTTCAAAATTAGATTGCTCGTAATCTCTTGACGATGGGATTTTATGATTTACCTCTCTCATTACTAATTTGATTTAATCCTACAACGCAGCATTTTTACTTTTTTTGCCAGCTGGTTCAAGCTGGATCTTTTGGCATATTGTAAAGTGCTTAATTTCTGTTGAGGTTTCCCTATAACTATAATTTCTGATACTTGTTAGTGTTATGCAAACATAGTTATTATTTTCCATGAACTATAATGCAAATGTTGTCAAGTTTCATTCAACAATACTTCACAAATTCGCTCTGAAAATATCGAAATTTCTAATTTTATGCATGCGTCGAAATAAGCGCCAATTGGCTTGTATGAAATGCCAATGTGAAAATCCAATGGCTGCGATTACATATGCAGATATTGAATATCCTCACAATACGCATTTTCTACTTTTAGACTCAATTTCGTGGATACCGTGTACATGTAAAATTCTCAAGTTAAAAGAATTCGAGCTGCCAGATCGCTTTGACATTCCAAATTTGTTTTATGATGGTTGGTTATCTTATGTTTTCCATACGTTTAGTGGTGTCTATTTGAAAATTGGTTATGAAATGGATGAGAGCGGGTTTTGCCTTCCTGATCAGGTTTATCACTTGATCGATAATCATTCTTGTATACAGACAGCAGTTTCGCATCTACTTCGAAATCATCAAGCTCTATTTAAATATTTGTGCGACTATCTACGTTCGGGCGAATTTCCATTAACTGTTTTGATTCATCATGTCATGCTCTATCAATATTACCCGAAAAGTCTTCAGGAAGCCTTGTGGGCAGCAGTTGAGCATTATGTAAACAATTCAGGAGAAGCATACAGTACTGTCCAAAAGTTAGCTGTACAGAAGAAAATTGGAAATATTCGCATGTATTTGGTAAATCCGAGGGATATCTTTGCTCTTGGCTCGACATGTAACTGCATTGTAGTAAGTTCGTCGAATTTTCAGTCATACGTACAGCTTCGTAAGCCGCTATTGGAAAATAATCTACCTTATGAAATTGATGGATTTGACAAAATTCTTCAGTGTGCTAATTCTGAAGCAGACATCGGTTGGATTGCAATGATTCACTGTATTGGCTCAAACGGTTATGCCTTCCCAATCCATCTCTATTTGAATATGAAAAAAAATATATTTCTCGGTAAACTACCAGAGTCGACGTTGCTTTTGTACAATAGTGATGGTGCAATCTTTAAGAATCCGCCTTCATCCAAAAAGGAATGTGACTTTTATAACCAATTGTTGCTAGATCTCTGCAAATGTCGCCAATTCAACGCCGAGATGGAGTGTAACATGAAAAAATTGTTCAATAATCCAACGGGTCTTCATTCATTGCCAAATTTACCAAATTTTTCTGAAGCAGGTTCAGCAAAATCAAGCAATTTTTGCTCGTCAAAAGATAACTGCTTAACCAATAGACTAACATTGAATTGTCTGGATACACCTTCAGATGAAAATGGAGAAGATATAGCGATTCAACTGATTATACCTGCTGAATGAGATGAGGATTGATAGAATTCCGAAGAAAATCTCGAGTTGGCTGAATTCGCCAATCCGAAAACATCTTTCACAAAAAAGAACCCAACATCAAGCTTGATGGGTGAGCCTAAAGTTATATGCGAAAGGAATTGAGTTTGCTTTTACTAAAAAATCTAACGAAGCAGATGATTTATGTTGACCAGCTATGGTGAATCGGTGGACCGAATTATCGTTTTGTGACAACGGGAACGAAACGATTTTTTACCCACATTATTACCGAACTACACTCACATCCTGACCTTATGTATTTGGTTGGGGAATGACATGACTGAATTATAAATGATATACAAAAGTTTAAATTAAAATCACGTAAAAGCGAAGAAAACAAAAACAGAAACCAAAAAATTCTTGACCTTACTCGGTATTCTTTACAGTTTCCGTTCCTTTTGTAAGTATAAGAATAAAAACAATGCCTATTTTCGCTTTGCGGTTGCCTGCTGAGCAGAAAACTAAGCGAACCTTAATATTCTTTAAACTTTCCACCATATTTACTTTTATACATTAGAACTGTGTTGTTCAATTTCCTTAATTTTTTCGACTGCAAATTACAGTAAAGTAACAATACGTACTAGAGGATATACAAAATATCTGTTTTAAATGACAGATATTTACTATGTCTTTAATGAAAGATATAATACCTACTTGTAGGTAGTATTCTCTATCAGTAAGCCCATGCGCAAATATCGTACACTCAAAGGACTGATGATGAATGCTGGACAGGTCGGTACAATAACTTTTTGTAGCCAAGTCCATCGCCAAACGTTTCTCCTTCAACTAACTAACTAACTATAAGAACAATCATGCACGTATAACCAAATTATTGTTCCCGTATGCACATACGTTATTGTACATTTGAGTATGCAAACATGAAGGCGACACATCCGCTAACATGCCAAATGTATATCATTCATTGACTGCCACTCGCTTAGCTAAAAGTGCGAACGCATATGTAATTCTATGAGAAATTTAGTCATTTCCACATGTAACAGTAATTTTGCGAATACTAAGGCTAACATGACAATCGTAAGCCAAGAAGACTTCCTAATTTCACTTCAGACGGATGAGCAATTCACAACTAAAAGTTGCCTCAAATCACTACTACCTGTATCACGATTAGAATGAAAATGTCGGATTTTTGAGATGTTATCGCCATGATGCAATCTTTTCGCAACTAAGTACTTTTTCTATTAGCAAGATAAACCGACTCCTTGAAGCAACTTCATTCTCTAGTCCTTATTCTGATCTCCAAGTTAGGTAAATGGAAATTCAACTATTTGTGCAGAAACCCCATCTCCCATTATTACCCTTGCTGCTCTTCTTTCTATCTGTACACTTTGGGAAGGGACTGTTGAGTCGGACATTCAACACTTTTTACAGCCACCAAAAATAGGTTGCCTAGACTAACAATAGGAAGGAACTTGTCGTCATGTTAAAAATCGGCCTTGCTCATAATAATTATTTTATTATTTTATTTTTTTTTTATTAGTTTTGGACGCAGCGATAAAATGCCCGATAAGGTTAGAAAGAATAGGTTATTGGCAAGAAAGTAGGGTTAACAAGTGAGTCGGTAGAAAGCATGTTAATCAAGCGAGTATGCAAAGTCTTCGTCAAGGATTCCACTCACAATAGCAAAGGCAGCAAGTTGTTTGTAAATAGTAAACAAATGACATTTGGCATAAAACCGACCTTATCCACTTTACTTTTTCATCATTCATGAGAAATGCCACTTAATCAATGAATGATCATTTAGTGTAGATTAGCTCATTCAGCCGCTATTTCGTTGGAATCCAGTAATTTTAGAGTGTTTACGTATCGACAAAATTACGTATGATACCTAATACGTTAACAGTGCGGTATCTTAGGCTTCGGTAGACAAGTGGCCGTGTGGTATATGGTAAGAACGCGCAAATGGATGTTGTCAACAACCATAATCGCCATGTCTTCTAGCAATTCAGAGCAGAAAGTAGACGTTGCAGTAAGTTAAGATTGTACAGCTGAAATTGATTATTAACTGAAATAGAAATTAAGTCCAGAAGAACAGAAGCTTTTCCGTTTGTATGGACGACTTCCTCAGCGAAAGGATCTATTAGTTCAAAAATTACAGGTATGGAGGAATGGATGTGTTTTGGATAAATTGTCATATTTATTCTAACTCTACCCCTTTTTAGCAAGGTAGAAAATACTTTGATTCAGGCGACTATGCCTTAAACAAAGCTGGAAAGGCCTCCGATTCAGGTATCACTTGTATTGGTAAGGAGATTCCCTCTCCTGACACAATTCCTCACCGTGTTGTCAGTGCTGGGTCTCCTAATAAAGAGCCGTCTCTTCACACGAAACGACCCTCAGAGTCCTCGCCTAGTGGTGCCAGTAGCAGAAGGGAATCTGTCACGCGACACGACTTGGAAAGCAATGAAAATTGAGGTCATACACGTTGCTATTTTTGCGACAAGGTTGGAGGTTTAATTTGGCTTGGCTCTTAAAATTTGGTATTGCTTGTCGTGTGCGGAAATGCTGTGTGCAAAATTGTGGTCTGGCAAAATGGAACGAACGCGTTTGTTCAGCTGTCAAGAGTTATGAGAAATATATAACGATAAAAGTCTACGAAATGAAAACGCTTACTACTCTAATACTTCCCTTTTCTCTTCCTTACCCTTTTCTACGTAGTTGATGGAGGACAACACTTCTGTTTTATTCAATGCATCGCGCATTCCTTTTCTTCGTTTCTTACTTTAAATCTTTTTTTCATTTTCCTTTATCAACTGTTGTTCTATCTTGTAATTTCTTATATGGTTCACTTGTTTTTTTGTTGTCAGAACACTTGTCACGATTTTGGCTATATGGCATTGTTTAATTCCAATGTTTGATGATTGTTCTCGTCATCGCTCTTGCGTATTGCACTATTGTCGTCTCGTCTTTTTGTGAGTTTCAAGTGTTTTTACTTACTTTATTTTTCTTTTTACATTTATTTACAATGTAACGTTTTATCATTCTATAGAGCAAAATGAGCATATTCTAAAATTTAATTGTTGCCATTCGTCGCCACGTGGATACGGTGTCTCCAACGGTTTTACTTTCGAAAAAAATTTGCTGTATTTCTTTTGTTTTTCTTTTTTTTTTAGCGTGGCTTATCTTACTGAGCTTGGTCAATGTGATAGGAATAAAAAAATGAAGTGTTAATATATATTTTCTCGTAGTGCCAATTTTTTTGTGTTTGGCAGATTATTCAATTAGTCGTTAAGCATTCCTTCTTTTCTTGCTTTTTTTACTCATGAATAAGAGTAGTTATGCGTGAAATAGCATTCCTTATCGTATGTATCTACAAAGTTTTTTCGTCGAAAAAGATCACCGTAACAGTTATGTCGTCACGATACCTTCTTGAAATTGGATAAGTCAAGGTTAATAAAGCAGATATTCTTTGGTCGCTTCCACCCAAAGAATGTCGAATAAGGTGCGTGGCAGCATTATCATCAATGACCTTTGATGTTTTCTTAAACAGCGACCATGATTGTTTGTCATCCTGAGTTGTGTTCTTTTCGTTGGTAGTTTTACCCAAAACTGTATCTGCCCATTCTCCGACCAATTGTACTGCTTGTTCACTGGACATAGTGTCCCAAAGGCCATCGGAAGCCATAATTAGAAAGCGATGCTTCTTTGGATTCACGGTGATACTTTCAATTTCAGGGACCGCAGTAACATATGGAGGAGTTTTAACAGGGATGGGTGAAGCGGAAAAATATTCTCTGTGTAGTCTCTCGCTAATTTCCTGGGACCATTTGTAACGAGCGTCGCCAAAGGCTCTTGAAGGCATAAGACGTCCAAGAATCCTGTTATTACGAAGGACTTCTTCGCCTGGATGCTCAACTTCCAAGCGAGATGCTTCATCAGGATTCATTCCAGTTTGATCGCGACTAAGTGGGATAGCTTCCCAAGAGCCATCGGGCGTACATTCTCCAAGAACAGCCCGCGAATCACCAGTACAGGCAACCTGAAGACTCTTAGATTTTGCTGAATACGAAGTAAGAAGAGCGCACGATCCTGATAGAGCGGGTAACAATAGACTAGCGGCTACTTGGAGTGACTCTGGATTGTTGAATACATGGGAGACATGCTCGTGTACAATTTGATGGTCAACTTTGGCAAATGCCTCACTGATCGACTTATCGAGCGCAAGAGATGAAGGACAAGCATTTTGATGATAGTAAGATGCAGTACACTTTTGCAATTCCCTAACGACTGCTGGAACTAGGTGCTGGCGTAAGAAAAGAGAAGTATTCCAACCGGAATGTCCGTCAAAAATACCCCAAAAATACCAATTCCCTTCATCGATGTTTCGATCTATTACCTCTACATGATCGTCTTCGCAAGGATCATTGCTGGCAACCTGATTGAAGTCGTAGCGAAAGATGCCATCTTTGTTGACGGTTACCGTTCGCTCAAACTCTTTCAGGCGTTTTGTGATACCATCCCCATCCGTGGGAGGAACCCGATTTTTAGAAACATGCTGATAAGTGCTATTAGGTATGTCCAAGGCAATCGCATCCTTACGAATATGGTAAGCAGCTAATCCAATGGAGGAAGCGGCTATAGCGACATATTTAAAGTTGTTACGCTTAAACACTTTCGAACCAACGGCTGAGGTAAAAAAATTCATCGATAATCCCCTTTTTTTAAACTTAGCTTCCAATTCATTCGTAGACTCCACAACAAATACTGCTGGCGAAGTTCCAGAAATCTTCCTCACTAATATACCGAATGTGGTTTTGTGAAACTCAGTAGCGCAAATGCTCAACCACTTTGCTTACCAAAAAACGGTTACTAATAAAACGATATGAAGGAGTATCGTCGCGTGATACAAAATTGGTATGGAAAGATGTTATTATCACACTCTCGGAATAGGGTGGCACCGACATTCCATATAGTGATTAAACACTTTCCCTTGTTCGTTATGGTTCTCTGTGGCTTTTAGATGGTGTTAATGTACGTGGCATTTCAATTTATTTACACAAAAACAGTAGTTTTGACTAGATGTAATAAATTATTTATTGACTATGAAACTTTCTTAAAGAAAGAGAATGGAGAGGGTTTGTAGAAAAACTAATTGTAAAGAAAAGTTGGCTTTCACTGTAACGTGTAAGAATCGAAGAGCATTAAAAAAAAGTAGATGCTGTGAATGCATTAAAAATTTATTTTACATAAGATAGTGGGATGGAAGCATTTAATACTTACAATACCAAAAGGCTGAAGACGACAAAGTGATTCCCTGATTGAGAAATAAAGCTGAGCATACGATTTACCTAGCGACGTCTTGCATGACTTTTTGAAAGGTTGAGCAATCAGACTTTGGAAAAGGGGTCAATATTTTTGGGTACAGCTCTTCCAAGCCTTCTACCAAGTTTGAAGTTGAGCACGTAACCAAATAATTCATCGAGGCTAATTTGGTAGCCAGTTCAACTTGATGGTTGTCCATTAAAGATTCATTTGGTACCACTAGCAAACGTTTTCCAGAACGAAGAGTCTGTAAGATGCTTCCGGCTCCTGCATGAGAGATGACTATACTAGCATCATGAATGTAGGATTCAATTTCTGGAGCATAGTCAAAGCCCAGGATGGTCAAACCAGCAACGCTTTTGGGGTCTCCAAATGCCTGTTTTCCTTTTCCGTACTGAACAATCAGTTGATTAATGCCATGTTTCACCAAACAATGCTGAAACTCGGGCTTCAAAACGGCTCGGATAAGATCATCGAATTGTGTAGAGCCCACTGTTACAAATGCATTCATTGTAAGAAAGGATAAAGTCAACTGCAAAAGATAAATGTAGGCGGGTTTTTGGAGACAGGTTTACTCTACTACGTCTACGAGTGAGATTGTGCAAAATAAAAGACAGAGTATAAAAAGCGAAACTTTGTGTTTGTAACCGATAATTAACAATATGGTGTTGTATATTCAAGGAATAATACTTTTGCTTAAGTAAATAAGGAAAAGTTTACTTATAAATCTGCTAATCTTGATGTTGCCTTAGACTTTTTCAGAAGCTGAGTGCACGCACCTTTGAAAATGCTTAACGAGGTATGGAGGTAAATGGTCTGAAGCTTCAGAAACGTTAAATGTATACAAAATTAAGACTTACTAGGAACGTTTACTTATTATCGAATAATTTTGCTTCCAATGTCTTCAACATTAGATAATAGTCTTTATCCAAAATATGCAACGATGCTTACTCTTCACTAAAATATCTGATATACTCGATAACTGGGATGATGTTACAGAAACAATGAATTTTGTGTATAAAATCTTCAGTGTAATTAAAAGGCAACAGTTGATGAGAATAGATTAAGATAATTAGAAACTACTATTTATACCAAGGTTCCATCCTTTCACCAAATGACCGATATATAGGAATTGAGAAAGGAAATCACATTTGGACTCATGTCGTTAGCCATCATAAACCAGCTTACTGTTTACTTGAGCTCCAGCGATTGAATGTTTTAAAGCACAATACTCTAAAAACATGGAATTTCTTAGTTTACAAAGACCTGCTGCGACTGTGTTATAACTTGCATTTCTGTATTCTCGCTACCATATCAGATATGATGATAATTTGGCTACAAATCAAACAAACACTAGGTACTTGGAATAATCATGCTTGTATTTAAACACTTATATATTTTATAAAGTATGTTCTTATATTGGTTAGAATCAGCAGCAAACACGATCGTTCTATCATTCCGTGGATACCGTAATTATGTTTGTGTAATTTTCCATTCTATTTTGTTAGATATCAGTGATAATTTTCGCTAAATCCGCGTGGGTCGTCTCCTAATCTTATCTTATATATCATACATCTGCTTAGGTAGTGCTTAAATTTTTTGTACATAAGCGGCAACTCAACCATTCCACCGCTGCAACCATACCACTAGTAAGATTAGTCAGTAATTGCTGTGGTACCAACATTCACTATACTTGTATACCTGTATACCAACCATTTCATTCGCTGGTATTTCATTCTTTAGATTCCCCGAAAAACTCGTATTTTTATTAGACCGCAATGGCTGCTCAACCTAAAGACCTTTCACACCACTTGTCTGTGGAAAGTGCAAGTCGTAAACAATCTCCACTTAAAGCTGTCGCTCTTTCCAAAAGCAGCCGCAATATTAAAATCATTTCTTTGGCTGGCGGTTTGCCTAACCCTGAATACTTTCCCATTCGTGAGATGGATGCGGAGATTCCTGCTATAAACTCTTGGAAGAAGGATTCTTCAAACAGTGGAAAGCTCGATACCGTTTCTGTTCCTATGAGCTCTAGTGATTCTGATGTCCTTCCTCTTAGTGTCGCTTTGCAGTACGGCCAGGGTTCTGGTGCTGCTTTACTTTCCCAATTTTTAAAGGAACACACTCGCATCATTCATAATCCTCCTTATGAAGGTTGGAACATCATTATGACTACCGGTAATACTTCATGCCTAGACATCGCTCTTCGTATGTTGACCAATCGAGGCGATTCCATTTTGGTAGAGAAATACTCCTTCCCTTCCGCATTACAAAGCATGCGTCCTCTTGGTTTAAGCTGCATTCCTATTGATATGGACCAGTTTGGTTTTTTACCAGAGTCTATGGATGATATTTTGACTAATTGGGATGCTACTTCCTACGGTTCTCCTAAACCCCACGTACTTTACACTATTCCTACTGGTCAAAATCCCACTGGTAGTACTCTTTCTGTGGAGAGGAGAAAGCAAATTTACACTCTGGCACAAAAGCATGATATTATTATCCTAGAGGATGAACCTTACTATTACTTACAAATGGACGCTTATGAAGGAAAACCAGAAGCTGCTGATAAAGCTTTTACCAACGAGCAATTTGTAAAAGAACTTATTCCTTCATTCTTAAGTATGGATGTCGACGGTCGTGTCATCCGTATGGATTCTCTGTCAAAGGTTGTAGCCCCTGGTTCTCGTGTAGGTTGGTTCACTGCTCAACCGTTGTTCATTGAACGTGGTTTGCGTGCTGCTGAAACTGCAACTCAAAGTGCTTCTGGTATTTCCCAAGGCATCCTGTATGCCATGTTCAAGCATTGGGGTCAAGACGGATACCTAGAGTGGTTGAAGCATATTCGGTATTCTTATACGCTTCGCCGTAATTATCTTCTTTATGCCATGGACACATACTTACCAAAATCGGTCTGCTCTTATATCCCTCCTGTCGCTGGTATGTTTATTTGGTTCGAAGTTGACAAATCGCGCTACATCCATGCCGATAAAAATGAATCTATTCCCGAAATCGAATCTAAAATCCATGCTGAAGCTGTTGAAGAAGGCGTTAACCTTGCTTGCGGTAACTGGTTCGTTGTTGACCCTAGAGTCAACGATAAGATTTTCTTCCGTGTGACATTTGCTCACGCTGAATTAGAAGAATTTAATGTTGCCATTGAACGTTTTGCGGGCGTTTTGAAGAATAATTTCAAATGCTGATTCTGTTCATTCTTTTCCTCCATTTTTCCTCATTAAATGATAGTGCAGTATTTTTGTTAAAATATGTCTCGTGACCTGCATTTCAAATATCTATCCGTACTAATTCCCACTAGTTTGGAATTTTTAAAGCGAAGAATACATAAGTATTTTTTCATTTTGCTTTAAATTTTTTGAATTTATACATAACTTTTTTTTGTTTAATAGATTTGAGCAAAGTATGATTATTGGCTAAAAATAAAAGCGATTTTTGATATAATAAATATCACACTGATCTGCATTTTTGAACTAATTGGTTTCAAATACGACGCTATAATTTGTAGGAAACAGAATATCATTGCCTATTTATGGCTGTATCAAAAGTACTATCAGCTAATTTAAAGGGATGGGAGGCTATGTAGTATAAAACCCTGCAGTTCAAATACCTAGTATATATCAAAAGGAAAGGAACGTACCTCCATCCTAAAAATCAAAAGCTGGGTAACGCAAGACTGGGCTTTTACTATTAAGGCTCATAGCACTTAGTTATCTAAAAACATATCTATTAATCTCATTTTTTCAAGCATGTGAAGACCGATATGTAGATGTTATAGAATGAAGAATAAAAATCATCATCGCACTCTTAATTAACCGACGCGAGTTTTCCGGCCAATTCTTTCTTTTCATTTTCGTCGAGCTCGGTCAAAACTTGTGCAAGGCTGTCTATCATTCCCTTCCTATCTGAACGAAGGAGTTTAGAAAGACGCTCACTGTAATAAGTACTCTTAAGTTCCTGAGTTCTCTTACTCAAATCGTCGTTATGTTCCTCAATCCAACAAACAACAGACTTATCAGATTCATCCCAATCTTGCTTTCCACACCACTCTTCATACCATTTCTGGAGATACTCACGAGATTCACGGATAGTCAAGGAAGGAATGAGCTGGGTAATCTTTTGAAGAGCATAATGTTCATTCAAACGTCTGCGGAGACGCCAGTAAAAGAAACGTCTAGCTTCTGTCCATTTCAACGGTTTACGGACAACCTTCTTTGCAACCATACGACCAACACGATCATGCAAGTCGGCAAAATGAATACTAATTTGTTGATAAATTGGCATAAGCTTCTGTTCGCGTTCCATCAACTTGACCTTTATAGTTGAAAGGTCATCAGCACTCAAATCATCTCTTTTAAGCTCATTGCACAATGATGCATATTTATGATCACAGCGTCGCATCAAAGAAAGCAACTTTTCACGTCTGAATTTAATACTGACCATACCTTCAGGTTCCAAAACACCAGCTCTACTCTCTTCATCTGCGTACATTTCCATTTGATCCTCATTGATGGTTGGATCTACTACAACCCAAGAGCCACCTCTAAGTTCACTGAATGGAGGAATGTATACAAATACAGGTTGTTTATAAGAAGCCAAAGCATCTACGATATAAGAACCATATTTGAGTACCTCATTAAACATATCACGTTGACCACCAGAAAATCCACGCCAATTAGCAAGAATAAAAAGAGGTAACTGTTCACCATGGTTGAAGTCATTGATTGCTTGAGCAGTCTTGAAGGCTGAGTTGGGATACCAAACTTGACCAGCCTCCATTAATACTTGTTCAGTAGAGTCAGGGTTAGCTGGATCAGCCGGTACAGTGTTTTCAATAGTACGAGTCTCGACAGCAATCACACCAGTAGGAATTCCGCCCATTCTAGCACGACCAACAACAACAGTCTTGGCCCAGCCATTCAAAGTTTCCTGGAAAGATCCTTTGTCAAATAAACCATACAAGAAAGAATCTTCATCTTCCTTTCCGGCAATTAACCAACGAGGATCGTAACCATTTTGAGAAGGATAGAACTCCACATCACGATCCCATGTATCTGATGATGGTGAAATTGGTACTGGATTGTTACGTTTATCGGGGATATAGGAAATCCAGTTTACAATTTTCGAAATGCCATCAAAATCATCTTGACTAGTAAGATGGGATATACCATTTCTATGCATAACTTGAGTACCACCTAATTGCAAGTTGGAGGTATAGACCTCACGGCCTAAAACCTTGTTAAGGGCGGGTGCACCTGTTAGAATAATTGGTTGGCCTTCGATTTGTACAGCTCTTTGGCCGAGACGAACCAAGTACGCGCCAATACCAACAGCACGACAAGTGACCAAAGTACATGTAAAAATGTCATTGTATGCGCGAGATGTGACACCAGCAATCAGACCGGATCCACGCAAACATTCAACACCAAGACCCTCGCTTGAGCCAATGATTGTGGTAATCTTATGGCGAAGTTCCCCAGTTTCAGTAACAACCTCCTCAGTGGTGAGAATATTGGGATTTTCTTTCTGAAGACGCTCATATGCCTCTGGAGTAAGATAGATATAATCAAAACCCTTTTCTGGACTATCGGGATCGACCCAAGCAATATTGAAAAGAGGGACGATTTCATCAGCAACTCCAATACGTGCACCGGAATTGGCAGCGAGGTAAATACGAGGAATACCGCGTTGACGTGCCAATTGAGTAACTTTATAAAAGTATTCATCCTCTTGGGGCCCAAAAGAACCAATTTGGAAAGTGATGTCGTTAGCCACTACGATAATTTTTCGTCCATTAGGATATTCAGGCGTCTTAACAGTAATGCACCATGCTACCATACCACAGGAGTTAGTTCCAGGCTCCCTATTGACTTCCTGTAATACACCATGTTCGTCAGCAACAAGCTCCTTACATTCAAACATATTCTGGGGTATAGTAACTTTGGATCGCCCATTTGGAACCTTTTTCCAGCTATCGGTGAAGGCGCGACGGAATAATTCTGGGAAGTCATAAACGAAAGTAGTGCCCATTAATTGAGCTTTGTAACGACGAGGTTGAAGCCATTCTTTGGTAGGATAAGGTGTACTGATGGGGCGAAGATGCATGGATCCAGGTTGTCCGATACTCTTAAATATCCAAGAATTATTCTCAGTCTTGACTTCAGCATAAATTTCAACGTTCACAACAAATCCAGAAACATTAGAAATAATGACACGAAGAGGAAACAAAGTGTTAGTTGATGGGTCCGTGCAAATAATACGAATTTCAGCTGCAGTTACTCTCAAGCGCCATAAACGACGGCCAAAACGTTCCAAAAATCCGCCGAGGGCAGCTTCAACTTGCTTAGGAGCAAGACCAAAGGCTGGTGTAAAGTTAATGAAAATATGATTCAAGTCTGTTTGTTCATGACCGATAACTTCCAAAGCATCCAAAATATCATTAATTAAACGATGGGTTTCGGATATAAGATACTCAGCAGTAGGTATCTCGTCACGTAATCTTCCTGGTCTAACTAATGCACGAGTAAAGAATCGCTTATCTGTATCCATATTTTTGGCGGTAGCACGATAAACATGAATGTTATGATTATCGGTGAAAACGGGTTCAATATTGAAGTTCGATAGACGACCCAATTCTAATTGGAATGCCAATGCAGGTTCAATATGACGAATACGCTCATCTTCGTTATAGTGTACAAGATTGCCGTCTTTTTGTTCAGCGGAAACACGATAAGTATAGTAGGAAGGATAAGCAGACTTGTTAATTCTGCCACCAACAATTGTCACTCTTCTAACATTATGCTCAAGCAAATCATCACGGAAATCACTAAGGATTTGGTTAAGCTTGCTAACAATAGCAGAATCATCCAAATCACCAGTTGAGGTTAACGCAACGTTCACTACATTAGTTAATTCTTGAGTGTTATCGTTAGCTGAAGAAGAATTGCCATCCAACGTTAAACCAGCATTAAAGTAATTACGAGAAAGTGGTAAACGGTCGATTGCAAGGGCAAGGTTATTTTCCAATTCATCGAAAGTTTCTGCGGCAATCATTGTACCAAAACGGAATGGCTCAGAGTCTGTTTTATTGACATACCAAGAAAGATCACTAACAGACTGCAGGCGTCGATTGCTGTTTTCGTATGAAGGAGTAGTGCTTGCAGGGAAATTGGAACCATTAGTTGAGTTGGCACCCAAACCCGGAGCACCACTTGAATGAAGCTGAAAACGCCACGTGAGTACATACGGAGTTCCGGCCTCGGTATGATAGTTGATTTCAAGAACAGAGTAGGCACGATAAGCACGTCTAACATATACCTCAAGAGCAGCTAAAGATACCCATGGGTCGGTGTGACAAAAGAAAGCAGGTAAAACATCAAAGACTGTATATTTAGAATCAATCAATTCTTTCAGAATGTCTAAAGATGGTGTACGGTGTGAGAATTTAGCATCACCATAATGACTTTCAACTACAGACGATTTCAATATGTGCTCCATTTGAGAGAATCGCTCATTAAGAGAAGGCATAGCACATGTAATTAACAACTCACGAGCCTTTAGAGACACTTTAGAAGTAACCCTTGAATCCAAATCTGTAAGCTTCCTCAAAATGTCATTAAAGTACAGAGAAACAAAAGTTGATGGTTCGGACTTCATTAGATCAAGAATTGTAATTAACAAGTTATTCTTAGATCCTATACGAGAATGAGATAAAGCCAACGCAATAACTTTATCAACATCATCTTTATTTTCGTCACGTAGACGAAGAATAACATCTTCTTCTCGCTTATTAATTCCAGAGAACAACTTTTCAACATTATAATATTCTTCGAGCAAACCTTTAATAACATTGTATTCATGAACTTTGAGGCCGTCTTTGTAGTCAGATATGATTTTAAGGAGAGGTGCAATTTGGACCTTTAATTGTTGAGTCGTCGCCAAATTTTGACCATCACAATAAGTCTGAATAGCAACCTCAAGCTGTTTGGCAGGAAATTCAGCTTTACGAGATCTGGCTTTTTCGATTATAGATACAAAAAGCTTATCAAGTACAGGAGAGATTCTATTAACCAATGCTGAATAATGAGCACTCCATTCGCTATAGGGCAATTCATGATTACGAAGGACTTCAACAAATTCATTGTAGGTACTGTTGAGAATGATTTGGTTATCATATCCCTTTAGAATGTCCAAAAGAATACACAAAAGAGCATGATAGCGTTGACAAGGCTTATTTCCCGCAATTTGAGGCTCACCCCAATTAGGAAGCTGACCATCAAATGGTAATGCATGGGTGACACGGCTAGGATCATCAAGCGTGAGTATTCCAAGAATATCACCGGCGTCTAAAGATGCACCGGGTTGCTTTATCAATTGAACAACACCATCTTCGGTTGCTACTAAAGGCATAATCATTTTCATAACTTCTACCTCTGCATACGCTTCACCGGCTTTAATATGCTCACCTGTTTCAACCAAGAAACGAACCAACTTGCCAGGGGAAGGAGTTCTTAATTGAGTAGGATCATTTTCTTGTTCCAGCATACAAGAAAGGTTATCGATAGATATACGAGTACCAGTTACCTCATCACGATAGTATACTGTATAGGAATGTCCGTTTAGCAAAACTAACAATCCACCATCAGTCAAAGAACGGACACCAGCAGTACAACGAGAACCATTTAAAAACAAATGATAAGAGCCTGGAGAAGAACGAGATGCGGTAAAACGATAGCGAGTGTTATCATAAATAAATTCAATATCATACACATTTTTCAAAAATTCACGGGACGGTACTTGACCGCGTTCAAGGTAGGATTTGAAAGCACGGTACTGAGTATCGGCAGTAGCATGAGCACGGACAAGAGCACCACATACAACAGCAAGCATCTTGTCGGGACGAGCAGATGTAACTTTTTGTGCAATAAGCCGATCTAGCCATCCTGTGGTAAACTCATTTTCAGAAAACTCCTTAGTTTCAAGGAGACGCACGAGATATTCGACAGTAGTTCTAAAATCACCACGAATAGATAATTCTTTTAACGCAACCACCATCGATTTGCGAGAGGATTCACGAGATTCTGCAAATGAAAAAATATGACCGAATTGGGAATCCGCAAACTCATGAATTCCACCAGCAGTACCAACAGAGAAATAACCCCACACATTGCTAGAAGAACGAAAGTTGAGATCTTTAATCATACCGCTCGATGGTTTAAATCCTTCGCCGGGATCTTCAGACGTAATACGACAGGCAACACAATGGCCTTTAGGAGTAGGGACCTTCTGTACTTTAAAAGATTCGGGATTTTGAAAGAAAAAATCGATTTCAGAGTCACCATCACGTGGTAAGCCATAGAGCTCACGAATGTGTGGAATACGACTAAGAGGCAAACCCATAGCAACTTGAAGTTGTGCAGCGGGTAAATTAACGCCAGAAACCATTTCGGTAGTTGGATGCTCGACCTGTAAACGAGGGTTCAGTTCAAGGAAATAGAACCTGTCATTCTCTGGCTCATAAAGATACTCAATGGTACCAGCAGAAGCGTAACCGACCAATTCACCTAAACGCACGGCGGCACGCTCCATTTCATGGAAGGTAGCGGCAGGTGCGATGGTAACAGGAGCCTCCTCAATAATTTTTTGATGACGGCGTTGAACGGAACAATCACGACCAAAAAGAGAAATATTATTACCATATTGATCAGCTAAAATTTGAACTTCCAAATGGCGTGCTTGTCCAGCAAGTTTCATAACAAAAACGGGAGATCCAGGGAGTTCATCAAGTACTTGTTGGAATGCTTGAGCAAACTTTTCGGTTGAAGTAACCTGACGAATACCTTTACCACCACCGCCTTCAGAGGCCTTAATCATGACGGGATAACCAATCTTCTCGGCGACGGCAATACCTTCTTCTGCAGAGCGAATACAGGCTTTTTGATAAACATCATCGTCAACAGTAACAATGTTTGTCTCTTCATCAATACGTACTTGGTCGAGTTCATTACCGGACCAAGACATACAAGGTACACGAGCACTTTGAGCAACGATTGTAGAACTAATTTTGTCACCAAGACTACGCATTGCGCTACCTGGAGGACCAATAAAAACGATTTTCTTACTACTGGCAGAAAGCATCTCAGGCAATTTAGGGTTTTCAGATGCGTGTCCCCAACCAGCCCAAACAGCATGGACGTTCATACGTTCAGCAATGTCAACGATAAGTTCGACATTAGCATAATTATTGTTATTTGAGCCGCCAGGTACTTCGACATACTGATCGGCCATACGAATATAATCGGCATTAACTTTTAAATCATCTGGCGTTGCCATAACAGTAAACTTGATAGCTCTTTCATTATTGAAGGTTTCATAAGCCCATTTCCGAATGCTTCGGATTTCTTTCACGGCCGCAATACCATTATTAGCAATAAGAATAGACGTGATAACAGTGTGTCCTCCGTGTGATGCAATATAATCTTTCACCTTTCCTGCAGGTGCTTTATCTAAGGAATTGCCTCCTAAAATATGGTTAATAAAGTACAAAATGAAAAAAGAAAAGCTTGAAATCGAAAGTTGCGAGATAAGAAGAACGTCAATAAAAATGAACCGTTAAAAAAAGAACCCCTTGATTGGGAGAGAAGGAAAAGCAGAGACGACTGATTGCAAAGGAAATGAGGAAAAAGTTGTAAGAATATAAGTAATTATGTATCGTGGGTAAACATGCTTAACGAACAGTTAAAAATTGAGCGAGTAAAATCATGCCAGTCAACAGCAGAGACACACAAATCCATGTTTGAAATCTACGCGTAAAGAAACAATGTATCCTCTATGAATAATCGTGAAAGAATGGTTTCTAAGGAAAAAACAAACAGCTAGTGCTTGAAAAGTGATAAACATGGGCAGCAAGTTCCGCATGAAGAAACATTCGATTTTGCACACAGTGTCATTTTAGAGGAAATGAGACTAGCAATTACTGTATACATAGTAAAGAAGTTTATCTAACTCGTTTTTGCCAAATTATCAACGAAAAAAGCTAGTCTTCTGACCGTTCGACAACAACCCATTTCATCCGCAGACGCTCAGCAATATCTCAAAACTTTCTACAAGCAATTCCTACATCAAATGATTAATATAACATACCCAGAAAATGGGAGGCTACACGAGGAGCCATAGTTCTCAGTCTACGGTAAAAGAGTCGTGGAAGGGAAATGGTTGCTTTTATCGCGTAGAGCTTGCTACAGGAAGAGGAAGAGGTAACGCTCTGGCGCATGGTAAGTCCCGTGTTTTTGAGTTCCCACGCATCCAACTTTTCTAAAAATACATAGATTTTAATAATTGTATTCTAATTTGATGTCTTGTAAATTTAAAATCTCTTAATCTCAAATGTCGACTTTTGATTTAGGCTACATTTCTACTTGACCTGGTAGGTTGTTCGTGGGTTTAAAGTAGTCACCTATCAATGTAGCTTAATTTGTGCAGTCTTGATTCTCCAACGTGGGATTTCACCAGTACATCAGTTTGTCTACTAAACAGAGTGTTTCCCTTCTTTTTTTTATTGTTAATTTTAATAATTCAATAAAAATTAATTTCATTCTCAAATACAGCTACACGATTTCTCTCACTATTTTTAATATCAAACTATCGATAATATCCGTAAAGTTCTCGTTGTTTATTAACGAATTATGTAAACAATGTCTAGAGAAGAGTTGTACCGACTTTACCACAATGCTGGTCACACGTCTGCATCGTGGAAACTCACCAAGTGTTGGATAATATGACTGTTTATATTAATAAAAACCAACGATTTTCGACGTTTGGGACATGCCGCATCCGATTCGTAAATACGAGGTATTCCGAGTAACAAATATGACTCCACAGTAATAAACAGTGGTAGTACTATGTAAACAGAGACGCTAACCAGCACAGACTGATCCTGCACCTCAAAGAGGAAAATGCTCATTTCTATAAGTGTTGAACAAGAAATTTTATTTTATAAAGCCTATTTTCAAAATGATTGATCATCCATCGTTTCACAACTGTTTTACTACACGGCTCTACAGATCAAGAAACACGTGGAGATGGATATAACAGATCCGAACGAATCGCAAAAGTGGAAATAGCGATGGACAGGATTCTAAGTATCAGAAATAGTAATAGATAGAATAGCGGTAAAAAGTTGGGATGATGGTAGCAGCAATAATACATAAAACGAGTTTTCAATCAATAGAAGTGTTTGAATAAGTATGGTCGATTTGGAACATTTCAGCTGGTGATGGGGTACTGAACCTTTATGTACTACTGAAAAAATTGATGAAATATAAAAGCTGTTGAGTCTATGTTTATATATATTTAACAGCTTTATACATAAAAAAAAAAAAAAAAAAGAAAATTTAGGATTTTTCCATATAACTTATTATGTGTTCAATTTATTTTTTAATAATATCTTTTGTTCATTAGATTAGTTATCGAATTTTGACATACCTTGTTTATTTACATTTTACTTTGGCTTTAGTACATGGCGTAGAAATTGAAGTCATTGAGGTATTGTCAATGTAACAACTTAAATTCATGTTTTACTGATTTCAATGATTTTTTTGTATGGTGTGGTATCTTCAGCTTCTAATGCTTTGTATAACAGATTAAATTTTTTTGGGAATCGTGATGAATTCATATTGTTTACTCATTGACAATCGTAAGGTCTGATTACTTTTTATCAGAAGAAATAATTAGTATAAATTTAAAATTCGAAATACTTTTTAACTTACTCATCCATTATCATAAATAATCAATACTCTCATTCATTGATTTTCAAATAACTTTTTTCCTTCGCTTTAGTTGTTTTAAATTGCTTTTTTTTTTTTTACACATATCCAAACATACAAAGATTTTTTTTACGATACAAAAAAAAGTAAATAAAATAAAATTAATAAATCAGAAAATTCATAAAAAAATTACATTTCGTTCTTTAAAACATTTTGTAAACAAATATCTCATATTCCTTGTATATTCCAGTTTATTAGCAAACGGGTGTTTCATTTTATTGGCCATCATCATTGCACATTAATCCTACACCATCTTTTCTTTTCTCGGCTAAGTCTTTTATTTGATCCTTCTTCTCTACTTACTAATAAACTAAACTTTTTTGTGTACTTGTTTACACCTACGATATTTTGCGCCAAGTCATGAACGCTGCTTTGTACTGCTGTATATGTTAACAACACTGTGCTACGTATAAACACTTCTAATTCGTATACTCCAAGATTCAGCATACATTCAACCAAAAATTCTTTGATATTTCAATATGGCGAATGCAGCTCAAAAGAAACTTGCTGCGCAAAACAAGCATATCCTGACTTTTATGCTGGCCGCTGATCTGATCGTTAACGTCTTGTTTTGGATTTTACGATTCTTTGTGCGAAGTGGTTTGAGCAAGTTTTCAAAGTTTGTTTATGCTTTTGCTTCTATATCCTCTGGTTTTTTACATTATCAGCTTCATCGTGCAGCTGCCCCCAAATATGATGCTCGTGGGTCTCTGCTTTACGTGGGTCAAGATTTGCTTCAAGAAGGAGTAACTTCTTACATGGTTGACTATATGTATTTTTCTTGGATTCTTATTTTCTTGGCGGCATTGACATCTGTTAAAGTTTTTGCTTTTTACCTTTTGGTACGCTTAAGATATATACCCTTTTTTTTTATTGACTTTACACTAACCCTTCATCTAGGTTCCCATATTCGTGGTTTACAAGGCCGCTCCTTTATTAAAAATGTTATTGCAACAATTAAAGAATTTCAAAAATCAAGCACTAAATCAGCCTCCTCAACAGCAACAGCAACAGCAACAACAACAACATCAACAACATGCGACTCCCTCAGAACCAGTGTTATCAAAGCGCCAACAGAAGTTACGCAAAAAAGCTGCAAAGTACAGTCGCCCATGAATTTAAAATATTGAAAAAATTCATCCCTTGTAATATAGTGCATCAGCTTTGATAATTAGCTTTTTTCAAAGTCAACAACCAGGCTTTTTTAACTTGTTTTTAAAAATATACAATGGACGCATTACAAAACAATACGGTTTTACGCTTATTTGTCTTTAATAAAATGATTAATTTAAAATATTAATTTAAACATATTCAATCGTTGACGATTTCTCATACGCTTTAAATGTACCATATGGTTTCATCCTCATCACATCACAGCACAAAGCTTGCCAAACACTTGGCTACATCATAAAACTCTTTAATAACAAAACTGGCATCAAAAAAAAATTTCCTACTTAATAAGCGGCAGCCTGACCGTACTTCCTAGGATCACTCATTCCGTAATACTCACTGTGATGCCTTGTAACGGCTTGAATTTGACTCAACGGTGTGTCATGCTGCTTCAGTCGCCAGACTTTATGACCGTATTTTTTCATACGAGTAGCAACTGATTTGGAGAAGCCTGATTCAAGGATTAAAATATCAGGTAATAATTGATGATGAGGACGAGCACTGGCAACCATCGATTCTATATCATAGTCCATGTCAATTCGCTTTATGATGGAGTCAAGGACAGCGGTGACAATACGGCTACCACCGCTAGCACCCAGAGCCATCTCAAAATCTCCATTTATATCGGTAAGGATGGTTGGTGCTGAAGAAGACTGAGGCCGCTTAAATGGCTCAATAAAGTTCCAAGGAGAAGGGGACAAGTTAAATGCATTAGAAGCACCTGGTATGGAAAAATCGTCCATTTGATCGTTAAAGACAACACCTGTAACTGGATCCATCAATTGTGAGCCGAAAAGGAGATTTACAGTAGAGGTTATTGAAACTGCCAAGTTGTTGCTGTCCACAGTGGAAACGTGGGTGGTACCATGACTTATAGGAAGATCGTAAGAAGGATTGTAATGTTCCCAAGGGTATGTTTTACTAAGGGAGATGTTATTGCGAATTTGAGACGCAAACTCTTTAGAGAGCAATTTTGATACAACATCCAAATGATCAAGAGGTAAAAAATCTGGATCACCGAATTGAGTTCTGCCTGCAGAAAGCCATTTCATTGCTTCAACTTCTAAATGGAGACGCTTAGGAAATGCTAAAGAAGGTGTGTTTAAAGGATAACCATCAAGAATGTTGAGGCCCTCAATTAAAGCAGGTCCACTCGTCGGCAGGGTGCATGTATACACATCATGGCCTCTGTAGGATGTATGCAGAGCATCCGCGAAAACCGTTGAATAATTTCCGAAATCTTCGACCGTAACAATTCCACCATTGTCCTGAATAAACTTTACCATAGAATTAGTTAACTCACCCCTATAAAAGGGTTCAATACCTTTATTGGCAATTATTTCCAAAGTCTTAGCATATGCCGGACGAAACATTTTATCGCCAGCCCTAAGTACTTTCCCATTTGGCATAAGGATAGGCTGCCAAATTGGATCTTTAAGAAGATGGGCCATTTCTGGCAATTTCAAAACTCTTTCCATTGCTCGAGTCACAGGAAATCCTTCTCTAGCAAGTTTAACATTGGGTTCCAGCAATTTCGACCAATCGAGCAGACCATGACTCTTCCAAGCCTCGTAGAGGCCAGCTAATTCACCAGGAATAGCAATGGAAAGGGGCCCAACTTGAGCAAGCATCGGATTTTTATCGAACATATGTTTACTCACATTTCCAGGAGCTATTTCGCGAAACGTCAAGGACTGCGCGGTTTCGTTGGGATGTTTGATTAACATGAAACCACCTCCACCAATTCCACTCGAGAAGAAATTAACAACTCCAATGCAAAAAGTGGATGCTATGGCAGCATCTACTGCATTACCACCGTCTGCAAGCATGCTCACACCGATGTCAGAGCAAACAGGCACTTCTGAGGCAACGGCACCTCGCCTTCCTCTAACTTTATGACCTGTGAATTGTGTTGGAGTATGCAAATTGGAACTGATTGAATACACTAAAACAAACAGAGTCATCAGTCCAAAAGCAAAAATAAATTGGCTGAACCGCCGTCTTGAGATCCTCCGATACCACGCACCATGATAATTACGGAGCTTATGCCAATCGGGGTCTTGATGTCTTGATTGATCGTCCCATGAATACAGCAATGGGGTAGTGTCTGTAGGGCTCATTACGAAACCAAAAAAAATTATTACACAATGACTTAAAGCTATTTACACACAGATTAAAGAAAAAAAATGAAAGTAAAAAAAGGAGCTAGCTTCTTTCAGACGCCAAAACTTCTAATGTTCTCGCTTTTTATACCGATTAAACTCAACGAGCGACAATTATAATCAACGAAAGCAACTGAGAGAAAACAACAGATAAAATTTGATCAATAATTTAGAAATCCTCTTAATTCTCTAGAAACCAACTGTTTTCAAGGGTAACGAGAACAGTTGAATAACTCAAGTGTTGAGAAAATTATCTAAGCGCAGGTGTTGTTTAATGATCGATAACGTGTCACTTTATCATTTCACTCATCCTGCTTCAGCCTTTATCACAAGGTTATAAATGCTACTCTCTTTCGTATCACAAGTAGTGAAATAAGCGGTTCTCTCGTTAAAATCATACAGCACTGTCTACAGTTACGAATGTTGTGCGGTAAAGGGCGTCCTAGCGATGGCCTGTGATGGATAAACAAATGTAAATGTCATGTTTCCAGTATGTTTAAACTAAACAAAGTATCAGAAACTAAGTCACACGTTGATGGGAAACATTTCGTAGCTTTGTTGAGTTTAATCGTAGATTGTCGTTTACAGAGTTTTGTCTATACTAGCTTTTATCATGTAAATTGCCTGTTAACTATAACAAGACTTTCTTTTCCGACAGCAATGTGAAAAGTTGTTTGTGTAACGGATTGATTTTGGATGACCATGTAAACTGTCGATTCCGCCTGATCCTCATGCAACATGCCATTTACTCTGATTTCATAGTCACAGCTTTTTAACGCAGATTCGGTAAGCTACTCAGAGCCATATTCTCTGGAGTGAAGACGCAGTAACGCATTCTTTTAGCATTCATCTCATTTGAGTAGCGGTAACTTACTTCAATATATTCCTTTCTCACTTTACATTCGTTTATACCCTCTCAAAATGGTAAAGACCGTGAATGGGGAACCGCTGCGGCATCGACCCTTGCAATTCAATGACATCGAAAGGGTAACGGAAGTTAGTTTGTTGGCGTTTAGCGACAGTGCGACTTGGAAATGGAGGTTCAAAGGAATGTCTTCTGAAACGATGAAAGCATTAACCATGCAGCTGACTCGAGATGCGTATTTTGATCCACATGTAACTTGCATAGTCGCGTATACCGATTCCAACCCGTACGTTGGATTTTTGGCCTTTAAAAAATTCCCGCCTGACCCTAACGTCTCTTATAGAGACTGGATTTTGAAAAGCTTAAACAAGTACTACAGCAATTTTTTGTATTGGTGGTATGGTGCGCAAATTGTACAAAAACGATTCCACTATAATGAATTGCAATACGGAGCTGCTCTTTATAAAACTGGATTGCTGAAGAATCCTAAAGGATTTATCCACATCCATTTTGTTTGTGTTGATCCTGCTCTTCAAGGGAATGGTGTCGGTGGCTATCTTTTGGACATGGCTCATGACTTGGCCGATGAATATCAAATTCCATGCTTCCTTATGGCTAGTAAAATGGCCTTCAAAATGTATGAGCACTTGGGATATAAAACATCCGTTATAGCGAATTTGGTCGACGAGGATACCGGTGAACTAATTAGAGAAAGTCCCGGTATGATTCGTGAGCCCAAACAACCGTCATCTCATGAAACGTAAAAAGCGAAAATAAAGACAGAATCGCTATTCTGATCAAAATCAATACTATAAATACGATTTTCTTTGTAATTTTTTTTGGAACTCATCGCTTGATTGTATCTATTTTTCTTATTCTACAAATTTCTGAGACCTTCAATGATTCGACATTAAAATATAGACAAATATATGCTTCAGACTACAATAAAATTTTTTATTATATAAATTGTTACTGAAAAGCTGGGATCAGTTCATAAAAAATATCATTGATTGCGTAGTGTGCTTGAAAATAAAAACTTGATGACAATGTTAATAAATAAAAAGAATAAAAAAGTTCGTCAAATACAACATTGTTAAAACGAATTGAAAACGAAAAATTTTTTTTGAAAAACTTAAGATTCAAAAACTAAATTATTAAACAGGGATTAATTCTTTAGATAATGTACATTGGTATGAAAACCGGCTAAGTTAAGCTTATTAAACAACATACTTTAACATCCGATGCACAGATACTAAAAAAATAAACTTAGCAAAGATGATATGCCAACCTTAAAGATCAAATTAAGAAAAGAGTGTTATAAATAATAGCTTTGCCAAATACGTTCATCGAACAGTTCCGAACGTATAAAAGAATCACCTGTGAATTTTCATCGCTGAAGGGGGGTTTTACCCTAGATTTTCCTATCACCATCGTTGGCTGCGTAGACTTTTCAGGCTAAATAACAAGTCAATACGCGTATCACAAGTTAACGAAATCAGTCAAAGAAAAAATCGGATAATCAGAATGTAATGACTGACGTTATTAATTACAGGAATTTTTAAATATTGCAAAGCCATTTTGCACGAGTCCAATATGCTAATAACTTTTTTTTAAATTTTTTAATGAAGAAAAAACAGCTAAAATTTTTAAATTAAGTATTCTGCTCACCAAACGGAGCAATCATTAGCAAAACCTTTCTCGACAACTTTTCTGTTTCTAACTTCTTTATCATCGTTAGCCCCACTCGATTGACTTGACTGTCTTCGTAAAACTGCACTGTTCATTGCTGCTTTTTGCCGCCGTTCCCAAAGTAGGTCTCTTCTTAGACTTTCAGATATTTCAGAGGCTAATACTTTGTTCGAATTAGAAGAACAATGAGACATTCTGTATACACGATAATCATTGTAAGGATAGTTGCTCAAGTCAGAGTTGTCGGAATTAATATTTCCACTTTGGGATAAATTTGGTGTTGCCTTTATATCAGTATCTCTCGGTAAATTCAAAGCGGCTGAAGAAGCTGATCGCACGTCGTGTTGTAGCTTTTCATCTTGAGACAAAAGCAAAGAAAGTGCACTATTCCGGAATGACTTAGAAAGATAGGGCGCAGGCGACCGTTTTGTAAAATGAGGTGACTCTGCTTCATCGACAGATACCCATGCATCATCATCATCATCATCATCCTCAATAACATTTTCTTGAGATATACTTTCGGCTATCGCATGAGTAGGAAGAGGGTCATAAACTGTGCGATGCGGAAAGTCTGCAGAGTTCACAGATTCGCTATCGACAGCAGCTGAACATATAGACGACGATGCCGAATGCCCAGTATCAAAAGAACCCCTCAGGTAAAAATAAGGCTGCGTAGGATTCGGTTTTAACAATTGTTTTGATTTGTCATCTTGCACTGAATGACTTTTTTCTTCATGACTAACGTTTTTCGTGGATAGAACGGGCAACCTTGGATCAAACCCCCGAATAATACTTGTAGAATCATCAGGGGTTACAGTGACTTTTGATAATTTTTCTTTTTCGAGCTCTTTAGCCCGAGATGCAGCAGCGACTGCATCACTAAAAGACTTAGTGGGTTTTCTTGATTTATTTTTCTGAGCAGTTGAAGATGTATTTGTACTTAGGCTACCTAAATCGCTGGTAGACTTGACTAGTTGTATGGCTTTGGAAACTGCATCATTAACACTAGTAGATGATTTTTGCTGATTCAAAGGAGGTGCAGATGAATGTGTCTTAATCGACCGATCAGCATGCTCGTTTTCTGAAACGCTAACGTTCAAATAAGCTTGATCATCAGTCGAAGTATCAGATGAGTTTGAATTGGAAACCTTAGGTATAGTTTCCTTAGAAGATGGTGATTTATTTCCATGGAACAGGGCCAAATCCTTCATACTAGGTTTTTCCGGCGGTGAAAATGAAGAGATGAACTGACTAAATGCGTCTGTAGACAAAAGACGTGAGCTGGAACGTTTGGCTTGTGGCCTAACAATAGAGGAATGACTTCCACCCTTCATTGGCGCTTGCAAGCTAACTTCATTCACAATAGGAGCATTAACGGAAACATTGTCAATCCTGTTAAAGGAGTTTGAATCTACAACATGACCCGCATCCGATTCAACGGTAGAATTAATGGAATCGCAACTTGAAGAAAGATCAGGGACGGAAGATTCCTGGCAAGCAATTTGACAAGCATCATTAGCATCGGACATCATAGCTTCACGATACCACAGGCGCCAAGATATATTTTCTAAACGACGACCGTTTTCAAGGTTCTCAGCACACTTGGTAAAAACTAGAAAAAAAAGAGTTAATATAGAGCATCTGTTAACCACATTACCATTCCACATAGATCCCAGGCTATCCGCAGTTAAGGTACCCATTTTTGCGATATTTTCAGTTTCCAACGAGAGCATTGGGTTTGGGGAGACGACTCTTTTTGCCATTATGTTATGATCAACTGAATGAATGAATAAATTTGCTTTAAAAAGTGAAGGATACTTTTTTTTGAAGAAAAGCAAATGTGCTCTAAAAAAGTAGTAAAATCAATCGGTATAGTTGAGATTCTACAGCAAGCTCAACAAAAAGATGGAATGAGCTTTTATCCGATCAAACAGGACAGGAAAAAGATTTAAAACTCAG